>NC_046351.1:3796798-4396798 GCF_000738735.6 Corvus cornix cornix | reverse complement strand
GCTCCAGCTTCTGTCAAGATTTCTGCTGTAAAGCTCATGGCTGTTGCAGTGGGCATTCCTGAAACCTGAGCACTCACTGAAAACCTGAGGGAGGCTTCCCCATGGAGTAACACCCAGATCTTGGGAGTCTGGAGGAGGAGGGGACAGACAGGAACTGCCCAGTCTCAGGAGAGGAAATGCTCCCCCTGCAAAAGGGGCATCTCTGCAGAGGGGTTGTGGGGCTTTGTTGTGTCAATCCAAGCAAATCTTCTGCCTGGTTCTGTCAGGCCCCCCGTGAATGGGTCCAAGACCCCACAGAGATGGGCCAGGGCTCCAGACCAAGAGGCACTGCCTTAGTTCAGTGAGATTTGTCCTTCACCCTCCTGCTGTCACCAGCTCGTGGAGTGACCCCTTTTCTGTAACACACCACAAACTGCATCCAGGCCTTTTCCCAGGGAACTGTCCCTCGAGTGCCTCAGCCTGGCTGGTCTCTGATATCAGACCTGCCAAGGCATCCATCAGCACTGGCAAACTGAAATTCCCTGGTGTCCTGTAAGTCAAGGACACCTCTGCAATGTTGGTTGAAAGGCCCGTAGTTACAGCTGCTTGTGGGAAGCACTGCCCTTGTCTTGTTATCTCTTCCCTGACCTTCCCACACGGGCTGGGTTTTGGTTTGATGGGGTATTTCAGTGTCAGTGTAGCCCAAACCCTTTTTTAACATGATATTCACAGCTGGAGAGGAGATGACTGAGTCGCACAACCAGATGTTAACTAAGGTAAAATGCTGGTATGATGTTGTCTTCGTTGTTGTAATGATGCTGCTGTAGCTCCTTCTGGGACCAAGGAACGTGCTAAAGAAAAGCTGTGGACCAGTTACAGTGGGATGGGTCCGGAAGTGCCAGGTCTCACTCATTCAGCATTAGAGAGACATTCCCTGGCAGTGGGGGTGGTGTCCCTGCCTTGTCAGTGAGTCCCCACTCAGGGGATCATCACTGTGCCTGGTTTTGTTGTGTTCAGGTCATTGTGGCCCTTCCCTGGTGGTGCCACTTGGCAGCTCTGACTGAAAGCAGCTCCTGCTGAAGCATCACTTAGATTGTGTCTCCCAGAGTAACTCAGAGCTCCTGTACTGGCCTTGGCAAGGGAGAAAACTGCTGCTGAGCATTTGGTGCCCTTCTCATGTGAATGGGTAGAGAGAGCATCAGAAAAAGTAATTTTTCCCAGAACAGGGCATTCTGCTTCTTGTGCAGTGTCCCCACGTTCAGAGCTGCATGCTGCCAAGCAGATGGGTTTACATCCTGTCCTCACTCTCTTACTCTGTCCCAAGTGTCATGGCCTGTGTGGGCACAGGCACCTGCTAACACACGTCAAAGTTAGAAAGAGAATTCCACCCAAATGTGCTGTTCTTGTGCAGAGTGGGCCCTTGGTGTGCCTGGCCATGCTCTCCATGACGAATGCCTTTTTCCCGTGGTTCAGTGTGGACTGGGGGATCCGGAGGCATTTGCATGACATGGCAGCTGGTCTTGCTCTTGTGTTCAGCCTGTATCTCAGACAGTCACAGCAAGCCCTGGCCGGTGTGGGACCAGCTGCCTGGGAGGGAGCTCCACCGGAGCCGTGCTGCTCCTGGAATCCAAGAGTGGCGTCTGAGGGGAAAGCAGTGTGGACACCACGGGCTGCAGGAGAGCGAGAGAGAGGGTATTTTTGTAGAGGAACTGGTCAAATGTTCGCATATCTGCACTGTCTTTATTTAGCAGTGTGATGTACCCAGGTGAAGAGTTTCCCAATAAATATTGGTTTTGATGCCTAATGAACGACTACTGTGTCTTTACTTGTGAGCAGTGATGGAGAAGGGGATAATTTGTGTATCCGTGGGTCTGATGGAGAGGCAGTGCTTGAGGGCTGTGATGGGTGTGTAAACGTGAACAATTAATGTGGGCAGAGTTTTCCCTGGGCAAGGTTCTGTCACTGTGTGTTGGTTGGTGCTTTGCTGTCCCTGGGTACCAACCAGCCTCCTCACCCTTCTCGTTCTTCCTGCAATTCCTACTGTTTAGTTTTCATGTGATTTTCTCCTATCCTCTTGCTAACGAGTCCAATGACACACTTCTAACCTGCCAGTAGTTCTGTGAAGGTAAGAGATCTTCTGTTTTGTCTGTGTGAGTCTAAGGCAAACTCAGCCTTCTGGTGGGCTCTTGGAGCTGGAGAAGGGCAGGACAGCCTCTCCCTGCACTGCCTTGTTATGCTAATGCAGAAACAAGTCAGGTCATTGTAGCTATGATCCTTGATTTGAAGTCATGGTATGGAGTGTTTGAAAACCATTTGTCTGGCAGTGGTTAAAAGGAATAGCTGCTACTTAGGATTCCCTAAAAGCTGTAGGCTGACTTTCAGTCTTTGAAATCGGCCTGTTATTTTAGCAGGTTTTGGTTTCCACAAGCCCGAGTGCAATTCCACTTATCTGTGGGCTGGCCCACAGAAAGAGAGGCTACACCAAGCAATAGATGTGCTTGGAGAGCAGCAGTGCAGGATGGAGTGACAGAACTTGTCTGTCTGCTGGAGCTTCCCTCGGGCAGCAGCGTTGGGAAGGGAAACACTCTGTGATGGTGGCTGTCGTCACGGGTGGGTGGGAGAGAAACCTCATGGAATGGTGCTGAGGGTGCTGTGTGTGCCCATGCGTGTGTCAGACATCTCCCATCCTCTGAGCAGTGGTACCCGTGGTGTCCCTGGGCTGTGCTGCAAACACCTTCCCTGGCATTTTATCTTCATTGATTTGCCCTCCCTCTCCTGCCCATTTTCCATGCATGGTGGTGGTTTCCATCTGAGAAGCGTGACATTCTTGTGTAATGTACCTCTCGTTGTGACTGCTGACCAAGGAGCTGGAGCTGGGTCACTAACACTCTTCTCTTGTGTTTGTAGGTCTGCAGAGGGATCCGGGCCGGTTCCCAGCTGTAGCTCTTGAGCTCTGTAAAGGAGATTCTGGCAGTGATGGACTCGCTTTATACAAGGGTCAGCCCAAGATGCTGGAGGTGAAAGTGCAGCACAACTCAGAGTCAGAGTACTTGGCCAGAGATGGTCCTTCAAGCAACAGCTCCTTCTACAGCAGTGAAGGAGAGGGGACAGACCATGAGGGAGATATTCTGGATTGCAGCGGGTCCAGGCCTTTACTGATGGATTCGGAAGAGGAGGAGGAGACGTGCAAGCTGTGCCCAGGGTTCCTGCAGCCTGTGCCCAGGGAGAGGCGTGAGGCCTCCAAAGAAGATCCCCACTCCCAGGCCAGAGCAGGGGAGACGCTGTTCCCGGCCTTCCAGTCGCGCACCGGGGAGGTTTTTAACGAACCGGATGTGTTTGCCACGGCTCCTTTCCGAAGCTCCAGGAAGGTGCTTGATGAAGTGGATGTCTTTACCAAAGCTCCTTTTATCTGCAAGGGCAGCGCAGCTCTACGACATCCAGAGGAAGCAGATGTATTTCTGAGAGCCCCTTTCACTAAGAAGAAAAGCATGGAAGAGTTGACTTCCCATAAGGAGCCGTTCACACCACCCGTTTTCCTAAGCCAAGGAGGCGATGGCCGAGCTCACCCAATGTTCCCTTGCCTGGATTCAGCAGCACACGGGTCCGTGGCCTCGGTGAGAGCTCCATACCCTTCTGCTGGGTTTGCTCAGCCAGGCAATCTCCATCCCTGCTCCGTGAGAGCCGTGGAGGCCCAGGAGAGCGTCCCTGCTAAAGCAGTGCTGCCGGAGCAGGGCGATGTGGCCGGTGAGAGGAGCCACGGCCACGCGCTGCCCCCGGAAGCCGCGCTGGGCTCCGTGGCCAACAAGCCTTTCCGTCCGCAATCCCTGTCCAAGTATTCCCGGCACTACAGTCCCGAAGATGGGCCGGGCCTTGAAGCCAAGCCCATAGCTGCTTACAAAGTGGTGTCTCAGACCAACAGACAGGCCATAGCAGGGTCTGTCGCTGTTGTCCCACTGTCTTCCAGGACTATGGAGCTGCCCGGTGCGGATCCCTTCGCCTCGGCGCCCTTCCCTTCCAAAGCAGCAAAGCAGAAGCCTTAATGTGCTGGGAGCTGGGGGCTGTGCTGCCCGCAGGACCACCTCGTGCAGGACCTCGAACCTCTTAGCTGAACTGAATCATATAGCAATATATATATATAAAATAATTATTATTTTTGGTCAGGACTCTATTTGCAGTGATATATAGTTGAACCATTTAAGTTATGTTTGTCCGAATGCCTGCCTCTCAGGATCCTCGTATCCTTTCCAGTTGCTTCTCAACTTCCTCCTCTCACTGTCTTCCCTCCATTTATTTTTTTTTTAGATGCTTTTCTCAAACCAGTAGTATTCCATATTTTCTAGTCCTGGGTGGATAAATGCACTACAAGATGAATTAAAAGGTTTATTAATTACAGAGCGAGTCAAGCGGGACTTGCTAATGCTCTGGAAAAGACATGATTTCACAGGTTAAGGGGTTACTGTGACTTTTGCTATCAGTGATACTCCTGCTGCTCGGCAGCAGTGGCAGCCATGGCTCCAGATGTGCTGGTGGGTGCTGTGCCCACGGATCCAGAGCCGTGCTGTGATGTCTGATGCCAGTCTGGGCAGTGCTGGTGAGAGCAGAGCTGTGGCAGCAGCACGGCTTTGCTCCCCCAGGACTGGAACACGTGGCAGTGCTGCTGCCCCGGGGCTGGGGCCGGAGTCAGGGAAGGACTCACAGTGCCTTCATGCTGTGAACGCCAACGAAGCAATCAGGCTGTTGCTGTTGCTGGAAAATCAAACAATTGTGCAAACAATCAGGCAGAGCTTTCACTTTTACACATGTATTTTGGTCTATGCCAAAGCGTAGGACCTGGAAATCTGCTTCTGGTAAAGGAGAGATGTATATTTACAGTATTAAAAGTAGACCTTATGGGGAAATCTTATGATGTAAACAGCTCCATAACTCTCGTGATGTACCTCATGTGGTGTGACTCAGCAGAGGCCACAGCCCTCTTAGACTGGTTTGTATTGGCAGAGAGCTTGACTCAAAGTGAATTCTGCCTATTGCTTTCCTATTGGTTAAGGATGAACCTAAACAAAATTCATTTGCTCTCCTTCTGAAGTGTTATGTCATCATACTTTACCATCACCCAGAGTCTGCAGTCGCTGGGGAGCCCCATTTCACAGTGAGGACCTGGAGGATCTTTCCTGGGCAAGGTTTCCAAGTTTATCTCGAAAGGGGGTCGAGCTTTTATAAGACCAAATCAGCAAGTCAAAGGGACTTGATGACAATTTTGGTGCAGAAATACTTGGGTCTGATGGCATACTTCCCGACCAGCCAGGGCCAGAGCTTGGCCAGAGCTTAGGCCTTGACTGGGAGGGTTTCCCTAAAATACCTTACAAACAAACTTTTATTAATAATCAATGGTAACATGAACAACCTACAATCAACCAAAGGAATGTATATAAGTAACATCAGATAAGTATCTTACAGCTAAATCCCTTTATAAAAACTCCGTGTATTAATGTTATGTTGTAAACAACATATTCAGAATCACCAATCATACCGTTTCTTGTGTAAAAATCTTTAGTTACGGCTTGAACCCCACAAACCAGTCACTAAACAAGCTCCATTAATCTTGTTCCTTCAGTTTCCCAACAATGAAGCTGGAGTAACCAAGGCTGGTCGGACCACCCTTGCAGGTACCCATCGTGGACTGGAATCTGTGGAAACACAAGCATATCCTCACCCCCAGGTTATTAATGGAAAGGGGCTTTCCCATTGATATACTTGAGCTTTTTCTAAGTGAATTTGTGATACACTAAAACGGTGTTGGACTGGGGTTAGGTCATTCTGAATGCAGTTCAAAAAATTAAGAACATATAAGGCTTTTTGCAGTCTTTCGTGGGAGGTGTATCCCATCCCTACACTGCCCCTTTTTTGTTTTAACAGCATGGACTTGAGAGTACTGTGGGCCTGTTCAATTGCAAGGAGTTTCTCTCCTCTGCCGCTCCCCAATTTCTTCCTCATCTGTTAACTGTCAGACTCTTTCTCCTCATCCTCATCATCGTCCTTTGCACTGGCCTCAGATTTATCTGAGGATTCATGAAGCAGAACGTACTCCCTGCTGCTGAACCCAAACCTGAGCACATCCTTCTCCTTCAGTTCGCAGTAGCGCTGGGGCTCGATGCGCTGGTTGTTGAGGAAGGTGCCGTTCCCCGAGCCCAGGTCGGTGATGTAGGGCCTGACCCTGCGGCCCGCGGTGCCGTCAGCTCGGGTGTACTCCAGCAGCCGGTACTGGAAGACGGCGTGCTGCCTGGAGCAGGAGGGCTGGTCGATGGGGATGTCGGCGGTGCGGCGGAGCCGGCCCAGCAGGTACGCGCTCTGCCTGTGGATGTGCAGCACCGGCAGGAGCTCCTCGTTCCTGAAGGGGTACAGGCGCCAGCGCGTCTGGGGGATGCGCGCCTCGGGGGGCTCGCTGTACGTGATCACCAGCCCCCGGAACGTGTTGGCGTCCTCCAGCAGTGCCCCGGACAGCTCGAAGCTTGGCTTCTCCTTCTTCACAGCAGCTTTTCCTTTGGGTTTGCTCTCGGACTGGTCGCCGCTGCCCTCGGTGCCCTGCCGGTGCTCTCGCCTTCTCTCACTGCAGAGCTCCCTCCCTGCCTGCTGCTCCGGCAGGCTCTGCATGTCCCGCTCATGGCCGCGAGCTCCCGGCCCGTCACTGGGGTTCTTTCGGTCCGAGTGCTCCCTGTGCCTGTCCCGGTCACCGCTGCCGCACCGCCGCCGCTCCTGCTCTGACAGGCGTCTCTGGTTCCGCTCCTCGTTCCCCTTGCCACAGTGATGCTCTCGCTCCTGCTTCGCCCTCACGGCGCCGGGCTGCGGCTGCGGCTCCTCCGCCGGGAGCGGCTCCTCCGCCCGGAGCGGCTCCTCCGCCGGGGTGCCCCGCTGCCGCGGCTCTCGGCCGTGTCCTCATGCGGGGCGCCGGGCACGAGAAGCCGCTCCCGGCCGGCCCCGCTCCATCTCCCGCTCCCCGTGGCACCGAAACTGCGGGAAAAACAAAAACCCTCCAACAACGTTCTTAGTGTTAAAGAATCGAGGCCAGAAATATCTGGCCAGGATGTGCAACAGAAATAATTTCATCCACACATAGCCCGGGTGTGTACAGAAAATCATTCTATGACTCATGAGTTTTACGAGATTTTGCACATATTTTATACAGTCAAAACGCCATAGAAATTCATTGGTTCGATGTTCATTGGTTCCAGGTTACGTAGTTCTTAGTACTTGGTTTCCTATTGGGTACAGATCTCTCTCTGCCTCCGATGTTAATTAGGTCCTCATTCTTATCTCTCCCAGGCCAGGTGTCTCCGACCATGCCAGGGGTGTTGTGTGGAGTTGATGTTCCTTTGATGGCCTTTAATTGCCGTTGCTGGCTGTTATCTTTTGTGTATCTTCTGTGTTATTCCCAGTCTGTTGAGATGTTAAACTCATCAGGCCTCATCTAGTGGAACAATGTCTTGGAAAGAAACCCCAGCTACTCTGTGTTCCCTTTCCCTTCCCTTAATTCAGTTCCCCTCCAAAATATTTCCAGTTGCAAGAGACGAGCCAAGTGTTCTGTTGGATGTGGGGATTGCCTGGAAGGGAGAGGGAAAAGCTTGGACTGAGTTCTTAGAGCCTTGGGGTGAGGAGGGAGAATTCTGGAATGCAGGGAGGCCACGTTGGCTCCCACAAGTTGCTGGTGAATAGTGACCAGCCGAGCCCAGGTCGGGGGAGCTCGTGGAGCTGGGACCCTCCTGCCCTGCGCGGCTGCACTCGGAGTTAATAAATATTGGTGCATAGTGGTGGTTATGGGGCTTTCTGTCCTCCATCACCACCTCTTGAAAACAGAAGTACTGTAAAGAAGTTTCTGGGTTTCCCTTGAGATGTTTCTTCAGCAACGCTGATGCTGTTATTATGTTTTGTTGTTTAGTTTTCTGTGTAAATACACACCCGAAAGGTGGTTTTTGTTTTAAGTATCTGTTCCCCCAAGTCATTTGTTGCTGGATGGGATCAGTGAGAGACATAGAGAATGACTGTGACAGCAAACTGTGAATTCAAGAGAGTGAGTGTGAGGGCCCAGACTTGTTCCAACACCAGCCTGTGTCACAGCCACACTGAGCCAGGAGCTGCACTTGAGCTGCTGAATTTGCTCAGAAGCTGCTGGAAGGGAGGTCAGGCCTTGGTGCTGTGGGATGAACCTGTGGAACAGGGAGGTGCTTTGCTGGAGTGAGCAGGTACCTTGTGTGAACCATGTAGGTTCAAGGTGTTACCTCTGCTCACTGGATTCAGATTCTCCTTCCTTCTCTTCATTTTTACTTGAAAAATTGCTTCTGAATAATTCTGTGAAGCTTCTGTCAGTACCACAGGTCCCACAGAGCTGATGCTGGAGGAGCATCAGCCTGTCCCTTCATGCTCGGAGGAAGGGAAGGTGTGCTGAGGTGTGTGGGCTCAACTCCAGCCCTGCCCGCCTTAGATCAGGCTGAATTTCCAGCTGGCATTTTGGCAGCTTTTCTGTCCTTCAGACACTTTACACGAAGAGCAGGTTAAGTGTGCCCCAGAGCTCATGATCCTGCCAGACACATCCAGTGCTTAAACGCTTTTAAATCTCTTCTGGGGGTGGAGGCAGCTCGTTTGTATCTCTGCATGTGACTCATAAAGTAATCGGACTTCTGGTTATGGTCAGAAAACTCAGTTTCAATGCCTGTTACTCCGATACCCTTCTCGTTTCCAGCCTGTGTTCCTCCTAATCCTGCACTACCACTGCTGCAGCCTCAGTGTGATGAGTTGTAAGTGGAAATTTCATTTCCATAGCCTCTAAAGTTTACTGTTTTAATGAATGGGGAAGAATCATGCTAATTATTTGCCACACAATCAGTGATCTTAATGAAGTAAGATTTATACAGACTCAATGGGGTGTTTTGAAATCAGTGTTCTGAAAAGAACCACTGGTTTCATGTAATGCTGTAGGTAAATGGTGTTCGCTGCCCCGGGTCCTCGTGCACAGAGTGTTTTCACGTCCCTGCAACAATCCCGGATTCCTGCTGGGAGAGGGACTGGCTCTTGGTTCTCACCCACTGAATGCACTAAAGTCTCTTCCAAGGTGATTAATCAGAGTTTCTGTGTGTGAAACAAGCAGTTGGATCTGTGCTCACTGCCGTGACGTTGGGCCAGGCTGGGGGGGTCTGTTCTCCCCAGCTGCTGCAGGGCTTTGGGGGCTGTCCCCGTGTCCCCTCTCCCTTCAGCCAGCTCGGCACCAGTCAGAGGCTGTCAGGGTTACACTTCAGCCTCCCGAAGCCAGCGCACACTCGGGCTGTGATGTACGTGGAGCCCTCGGTGACGCTGAGCTCGTGACCCCGACCCCACATGAGCACTGGCGACAAGGCCTGAGTGTGTCCTCAGTGCAACGCAGCAAAACCGGGCGAGATCTGCTTAATTGCTGAACTCAATCACTCCAAAGTGGTAATCGGTTACTTTAACTCAGCTTCCACCAAAGACTTTTGTGTTGGGGAGTTGAATATTTGTGGGTTTTTGTTTCTTTCCTCACGGTGTTTAATCGATGCCTTTGAGCACACTGACAGACCCCAAAGCATTTTTACAGTAGTATCATGACAGTGAAATCCTGTTCCAGTTCTGAAACACATTCCTGAAACCTGATCAGCTGCATTAGTGTTTCTAGAAATAACCCACGGCCTGTAGTTTCTGTTGTAGGTGGGTAAATACCCTCACACACACCTAGAAATACTCCCTGTGAAGTTAGAGGGAGAATGTGATCCAGTGTTCCTGATCCCTTGCTTCCAAAGGGATGGGGTGGGAGGGCAGGGGGCTGGCTCTGGTGTGGGATGCATCCTACACACCGAGTCTGGTGGGAGAAACTCCTTTGTGTCCACGTGGAGCTGGGAGTGTCCGTGGTCCCCACAGCGACTCACAGTGCCCCACAGTGACTTGTGTCCCAAGGGCCGCGTTCTCCCTGTCCCCCTGGCACCTCTGCCTGGCAGATCCCTGGGCTCAAGTTTTGCACTCCGGTTGGGATTGTCTGTTCCTGGTAATCATGAAGAAATGTTCCACTTGTAAACTTATGTACATTTTATTAAAACTGTATCTGATGACAACCACCGTCTCCATTGTGCCTTCCTTCTCCCCTCCCCATGGAAAATACTTCTGCTGCATACAGGGAATCTGGGTTTTAATGAGTTCTTCCTACCTAAGTGCTGAACTGAGTCTGGCCCTGCTCTTTCATCTGGCAGCTGTAAAGTCAAACTGATCTTGCTGCTTTAAGCAGAGGATATTTCGGTTTATATCCAGTTTATATTCCAGAGAGAATCCTTCCCATCCAGGGCAGCGCTGCAGCTGCAGGCAGCACAAAGCCCTGAGCCCTCCCTGCAAAGCCTCAGTGGTGTTAATGCAGTGCTGGTGCAGCTGGACATCTGGGGCACGGGGAGACGTGGAGGCTCACTGTGTGCTAATTAAACGTGTTTTTCTGTAGCATTCAGCTGCCAAGACTTTGTTAGTGCAAAATATTATTTGGGCTTTGCTGCACTTCCTAATTTCATTTCTGTCTTGGTGTAAGTGTCCATTGAGAGAGACTTCGTGCTGCCTTGTGGCTCTGCACAACTCCCTGATTGGAAGGGGCAGCCAGGGAGGGTCGGGCTCTGCTCCCGGGGAACGGGCACAGGAGGAGAGGGAACGGCCTCAGGCTGGGCCGGGGGACGCTCAGGGTGGACAATGGGGAAATTCCTTCCTGGAAAGGGCTGCCCAGCCCTGGCACAGCTGCCCAGGGCCGTCCCCGGGGGATTTACCGGCCGCGTGGGTGTGACACTCGGGAACACATCGGGAGCAGTGGCGGCCCTGGCAGTGCCGGCAGCGGCTGGGCTCGGTGGCCCCGGTGGGCTCGGTGGCCCCAGTGGGCTCGGTGGCCCTGGTGGCCCCGGTGGGCTCGGTGCCCCGGTGGGCTCGGTGGCCCCGGTGGGCTCGGTGCCCCGGTGGCCCCGGTGGGCTCGGTGCCCCGGTGGGCTCGCTGGCCCCGGTGGCCCTGGTGGGCTCGGTGGCCCCGCTGGCCCCAGTGGGCTCGCTGGCCCCGGTGGCCCCGGTGGGCTCGGTGCCCCGGTGGGCTCGCTGGCCCCGGTGGGCTCGCTGGCCCCGCTGGCCCCGGTGGCCCTGGTGGGCTCGCTGGCCCCGGTGGGCTCGCTGGCCCCGGTGGCCGTTCCGTCCCGACCGCCTCCGCCATATGAGGGGCCGCTGTCCCCCTCAGGCGCTGCCGCCAGGGGGCGCCGCCGTGCCCGGGCCGCCAAGGAGCGGCCCCGAGGAGCGCCAAGATGGCGGCGGCGCGGCGGCTCTGCGCGGCGGCGGGGCTGGGCGGGCGGTAGGTGACCGCGGGGCCCGCGGCTCCCGCTGCCCCGGCACGGCTTTCTCCCGGAGGGAGCTCGGCTTATTCCTGGAGGGGGCCCCTCTCGCCCCTTCCCCGCGCGACTGAAAGGGGGCCGTGTCGCAGTTAGCGGCACCGCGACCTCCAGGGCCGCCCTGGGTGCTCCTTGCTCTTCCCCTTCCTTTCTCCACCGCGGACGGGGGTGACGCTTCTTCATGGCGGGCAGCGAGAGGCGGTTTCTCCTTCTCAGCCCTTTCCAGCCCCGAGCTGGTAGTTCCTCCCGACACGCAGCTCCTGAGGAGTGCTCAGCCCTGCACACCCGGGGAGAGCCGTGAAGGGTAATTCCCCACACAGCCGGCTCAGGATCCTTCAATGAGGGGTAATTCCCCACACACCCGCTCAGGACCCTGCAGTGAGGGGTAATTCCCCACACAGCCAGCTCAGGACCCTGCACCGAGGGGTAATTCCCCACACAGCCGGCTCAGGACCCTGCAGTGAGGGGTAATTCCCCACACGCCCGCTCAGGATCCTGCAGTGAGGGGTAATTCCCCCTACACCCGCTCAGGATCCTGCAGTCAGGGGTAATTCCCCAAGTAGCCGGCTCAGGACCCTGCAGTGAGGGGTAATTCCCCCTACACCCGCTCAGGACCCTGCAGTGAGGGGTAATTCCCCACACACCCGCTCAGGACCCTGCAGTGAGGGGTAATTCCCCCTACACCCGCTCAGGACCCTGCACCGAGGGGTAATTCCCCACACACCCGCTCAGGACCCTGCAGTGAGGGGTAATTCCCCACACGCCCGCTCAGGATCCTGCAGTGAGGGGTAATTCCCCCTACACCCGCTCAGGATCCTGCAGTCAGGGGTAATTCCCCAAGTAGCCGGCTCAGGACCCTGCAGTGAGGGGTAATTCCCCCTACACCCGCTCAGGACCCTGCACCGAGGGGTAATTCTGCACCCCCACGTGTGCAGAAGATCAGGCAATGAGGAGCTGTTACACCCCCCCACTCCTGTATCTTCAGGGCCACGAAATAAGAGGAAATTCCTCCCCCATAATTTGCACAAGATCAATCAGTAAGGGGGACGCTGTGCCGCTGGGCACACCTGCTCTGTGCTGAGCACTGTAAAATGGGATATAATCATTATTAGCTAAAGGGAGAAAAGCGAACTTCTGGGGAACCTTCCTTACCCATCCTGTTGTGGTTTCTACCTGCTCCCAAACCCACAAAAGCAAGCAAATAACAGGATTTAGACCGTTTCTGTGTTCATGTGTCCTGCCCTCACGGCAGGGATGTTCGTTTCAGGAGACAAAGCTGCTCTCCTGTTCCATGCTTGAGGCTTCTGGGCCTCTGTGCAGTGCTTGTGTTCTGCCCCATGACCCCAGAGAGAACCAGCCTCTTACAGAACAGCCCCTGCAGATGGTATTCACTTAGTTTGCCAGCTTTCCCCCCTCATAGTTGGTAAGGAGGAGAGGAACCAGATAATAATTGATACTTAGTATGTAATAATTAGTCTGTGACATGAAGTGGGTTTTGTTTTCATTTTCTGATGTTCGCTTTGCTTTGAAATACCCGGATGCTGTTGGCTGTGCATACAGTTACAGAAATCAGGTATTCACAGCTGTGAAACTGAAACCTGTTACTCCCATCACTCTGTCTTGCTTTTCCTTTTAATGTTTTTTTCCTTTTTCCTCGCTGCTCTCCCCCCTTTACTTTTGCCTGAGCCAATGACACCACCCCAGGTGTGTCTTGCTGAGTCCCCGGGGCTGCTAAAAGCATCTGCCATACTCTTTCTTTGGGACAGTGCAAATGTGGAATTTGGAAATTGTTAGTAAAGTTATTTTTCTCTAGGTTCTGTCATATGCTGTTAAAAGATCATAATCTGACAACTCGACAGCCTTTCCACCAACTTCTGCAAAAGAAGCCATCTCTTCCATCTGCTGTGTGGCATCGTGCAGGTAAATACCTGCAGTTAAAAATTAACAGATGAGCATGTTGTGGGTTTTTATGTCCCATGGCAATGCTGAAAGTTTGCTGTTCATTCTGAGTGGTAACAATTCCTGGGTGGGTTGTAATGCAGTGCTGACCATCCAGATAGAGCCCAGGAAGGCTGCAAGTGAAGCTTTTCATTCTCAGAGCTTCAATATTTTCTCTTTTGAATTTTCCTGCTCTTGAACATGCATCCATGTGTGGTGCATTGACAGGATTCTCCATTAATATTATCCATAATTTGGTGTTACCCTGAATTTGAGGTTGAGTTTGTTGTACCTGCCACGTGTTTGATAGGCTGCAATGCTCAGGAAAGGAAGAAAAATAAAAAAAAAAACCTGTGAAACTTGGTACCACAGAAAACTTTGTGCTTTTGCAGATTTAACAACTGCCCCTCAATGCTGGAGCAGAAACAGTCTAAGACAAAAAGATTCTGCAGGTGCTATTGCATGGAATTAGTCACAGATGGAAATATCATTTAAATGATTCTATTCAGGCAGAAGTTTCTTCTTAATTTTAGTTTCAGAGTCTCATGCAGCTCGATGCTTTTTAGTAAATAAAAGCTAACAAAAGCAGCTAAGACAAGGTTCCTTTTATCGTGCTGTCTCCTGTGAGATGATGTGCCCGTGTTTGCCAGTGTTCTGTGGCTCTGAAGGCTCTCGTGTTGTGTTTTAGAGCCTCATGGCTGCCCGGGCTGCAGTTCTCTGGAGCAGAGGGATCACCCTGGGCTTGCTGAGTAATCAGGACTTGACTTTCATTTAAGCTCCTTAGGTTTGATTGTATTACTTCTCTTCTTTGTTTTTGTCTTTCCAGTAAGAGGCATGTTTATTCAAACTCAGGACACACCAAATCCAAATAGCTTGAAGTTTATTCCAGGAAGGGAAGTGCTGGAATCGAGGACTATGGAGTTTTCTACACCAGCTGCAGCATACTGCTCACCTTTAGCAAGGTATTATTAAACACATCATCATTGGTTTGGGGGTTGGTCTGGGCTCTGTGTCTACAACTGATGCTTTTAAGCACAGCTTGGGATCATTCTGCTCCTCCTTAGGAGCAGCTTGCTTGGATTTGAGATTTAGTGCTGCCTGAGATAAAAGCTGGGAAGGTTGGTTGTCTGTATTCCCTACAGCTCTGGCATGGCAGAAGGCACCACGGTCGGGTTCATGTAGTTGGATTGAGAGGGGTTACAAGTCAGTATTTGTGAGCAGTTGATGCATCGTCAGCGAGACCTCTGGTCCTGATTTCTCAAATTCATTCCCCTCAGAACACTCTTCATGCAAGTAGTTACTTGGAAATCATGTAACTTCAGAACTGGGAAACAGTCAGTGAATAGCCTCCAAATACTCTCAAATAAATGCAGTAGCTCACTTTGGCAGGTGCTGGGGCTGAACTTCAAAGCCAGTGGATTTTTCCTTCAGTGAAGATTCGTGCTTTGCTCAAAGAAAGGCCCCTATTTTGGGCTGGATCTGTAACAGGTCTTGGGAGTGCAGCTTTCAGTAACCCAAATGCACAACCTGGAGTAAGAATCAGTTCATATGTCGTGGCATAGAAGGGGCTTGGAGCACCATCACAAGTCTCTGGGAGTATTTGGAAGCACCCATTTTGCATGTGTGTCACTGCTTTCACATCAGTCTCTGAAAACAAACTCTGTGTGTTCTGTGGGTGGAAGGGCTTCAGGCCAGGGGTGATACCCAGGAATGCTGCAGTGGGTTACCCCTGGAGATGCCAGGCCAAGGCAGCTTTATGCACCTTGGCAGAATTCTGTGCAAAAGCAGAAGCTGTTGGCTGTGGCATTCCCTCCAGGAGCTGGGGGGGTTATCAAACACACAGTTCTGATGTTTCCAGAGGTCTCTTGCAGGGCTGTTTGAGAGCAAACAGGATTTTTGCAGGCAGAGCTCCGTGACTTGCAGTAATAAATCCAGTGTGAAAGGTTTCTGAGGACATCACGGCGTGTTAGCAGAGTGCTGAAGCTGTAGGATCTCATTGTGCCAAGGTGCATCGGGTTGCAGAGTGAAATCGACTGTCAGAAAGTGGCTTTTTGTTGTCATCTGTCTGCAAATAGACATTTCCATCCAAGACCATGTATGTGCTGCCATGTGTGCAGGGCAGACCAGCTTGGTTGTGTGTATTGTGCAGGTTCATGGGAAAAACTGCCTGCTCTGTGCATCACTAAACCCAGGTTACAGTTTCTGTAAATGGGATGACTGTTTGTTTTAAAAGCGAATATTAGTTTTCCAAAGATTTAACAAAAGCTCCCTGGAGGAGAGGGAGGGAAGAAAATAATTTAATTTATTTCAGGTGGTTTGGTGCACTTGCATAATTCCATAGTTTTAAGTAATTTCAGAGTCCAGTTGATTTAGTGGTGTAAACACTCAGTGCACATACAGCTGTTTCATGTGCAGAAATTCTTTCGAGTGAGTATTGTGAAATCACTTTTATCATTTTCCAGGACACATGCTTTTGTGGTAAGATTTCTGATTCCTTCATTCATTGCATTTTTGATGTTTTCCAGTCTTTCAAGAGAACATCCTTTTTCCCCCTGTAATTACAAAAACCACAGCCTTACACTGTATTTACCTGCATCAGTTTTAATTATTTTTTTTTCTTTTGATGCAATTGTTGTGTTTTCATTAACCATATTGTTAATTGTTAAAATTAAAACTCAATTTGTTAGATTGGGTGCATTTTTGCCTTTTATTTTTTTTTTCTTGTTTCCTTAACAGACAGTTATTCCGGGTTGAAGGAGTTAAAAGTGTTTTCTTTGGACCAGACTTCATCACAATCACCAAGGTAAGCAGAGCAGAGGTTTGGCTGTGCTAGAAGATGAGCTGTCTGGAAATGGCCATCGAGCAGATCCAGCCAGGCTCTTGGACAGGCACGGTGGAAGGTCCAGAGGCTGTGTCCACAAGTGACTAAAGGGAGCTACCTTTAATAGAAAAGAAAATGAATAACTGCAGTGTGTGGCTGAGCACTGGAGGTGGCTTCCCAGTGAAGCTGTAGATTCTTTGGTCTTGGAAATGCTCAGCATTGGACTGGCTGAAGCCCTGTGCCCGTGGTCAGCTCGGAAGTTGGCTCTGTGTGGAGCAGGATTGGGGCTGGGTGAGCTGTGGACACGTCCCAGAGTCGCTGTAGGACCAGGATGAGGTGTGTTTGCACAAGGTGTGGGGCCTGTGGCACCAGAGATAAGGGGTTATGTAGGAGCTGGGCAGTGAGAGTGCAGGGCAATTCAGGGAATGATAAATTGGTAAATTGATAATCTTGAGTCTCTGAAACAGTTGGTAAAAATATGTGTCCAATAATAACTTATTTTAGAGACTTCCACACCTTTTTAGCTAATGCTTTAAAAGCACTTGCTTGGCTTGCAGACAAGGAGACCTTTCTTTTGACTGTCACAAATTGAGTCTGACTAAGCTTCTTTGGCAAAGCTGGACTTGACAGAACTATGAAGTCCAACCTGTGCATCAAATGTGAGAGTCCATGAGGGTATTTTTAACATCAGAATCTCTGTGTAACTCAGCAGCAGCAGGCAGGTACTCTTTTTCATTGGTTTTTTTTCCCCTCTTTTGATTCTCACAGGAGAGTGAAGACCTGGACTGGAACTTACTGAAACCAGATATTTATGCAACTATAATGGATTTCTTTGCCTCCGGCTTACCTGTGGTTACTGATGAGGCACCTAGGACAGACACAGGTAAATCAAATCTTCAGGGAGAGGCCAAGGTCTGCCTTTGGGTTTAGCTTTTGTGCCATCCAGAAGAGCCTCCACTTCTCCCTCAGAAAAGCATGCAGGAGAATTTAAATAAAAAACTTGTTAAGATGAACTCAGGCAGGAATTTGTAGCCTGGAATTCTCTGTGTTCTGACTTGCACATTTTTCTTTTCCCAAGCTGCTTCAGAAGAAGATGATGAAGTTGTACTGATGATTAAGGAGCTGCTGGATACAAGAATCAGGTGAACAGGGAGCATTGCTGCTGGATGAGTGAGTTAGTCTTGGGGTTTGGGTTTATTTAGGGAACAGTGCGTTTTCTTTGGGAATGTGATTTCATGGTTCGGCACCTGGTGTGGAGGGGTTCGAGTGCAGAACTGGCCAGAGTTGGGAATGCTGTTCAGTTGAAAACTCTCTCTGGTTTTCCTGTTGAAGCTCCTGTGCTGAGCAGAGTCCTCTTTGCTGAGTGACTTCAGAGCAAGACCTGGGCTTGCTCTCCACAGTGCCTTTGACAGGTCCATGGTTTTAATCTGGCTGCTTTTAAGTGCTGGAAACAGCACAGGCTTTGCTTTTACAGGCACTTTTTTCTCTCTGTATTAATGTCTGTCTTAATTGTTCTTGTCCTTCCCTTCCAAGTATTCCAAAGCAGTTTATACTCCAAAGGAAAATTTCCTAGTGGAAAATGCTGGGCTTCCATGGATTTTGTCGTTGCATTCCGTTGTGATTTTAGTGGTGCTTTACCACAGCTTGAATTCGGAAGCTGGTGGTAACTAATGAAGTCTCAGGAGTGGCTGTGGATTGTGTTGTTTACCTGAAGAATATTTCTGTGCTCATTAATTGCCTTCCAAAGCGAACTGAAAGCAATAAGTGACTTGACATTTGAGATGCAGGGGAAGATGTGTGATGTGTTTGTGATATCTGATGGTGACATCTTCCCCAGCTCACAAACTGCAGGAACCAGAAACTTGTTTGTGGATCAGAATCATAGCAGTTATGATGAACTTGGGCCTTTGTATTTATTTTTTTTTTTTAGTTGCCGCATTTAAAGTGATATCACTTAATTTAAAAATTTGTTTATCTCAGAGCTGACACATGGTGCTGGCTGATTTTCCTGAGTAAGGAAGAAAAGTAGAAATTAGCTGTAACATTTTCCCAAACATCTGTGCTAAGTGTTGAAGCCAGAAGCCAAGTATAAAGTTGTATAAAGCTGTGACAGTAATGTTCATGCTCCTGCCGGGTACCTGGTTGTTTAAGCTCGCTGGAGTGTGTCAGTCCTTGATTTCCGAGGGGCCTTTCATAACAGGCACAGAATTTCTGCCCAAAATTCTGGTTTTCCCACCTTTTCATTTCTTTCATTTCCTCCCCCAGTACCCATCAATGGACCAAGAAGCTGTTGATGAGAATACCAGCAGTGATGTATCTTCCTTCATTTTACAGCAGGGTAGTTCTCAGAAGTTATACATAAACCAGGCTACACATAGAGCATTTATTGTCCAGCAAATCAGAATTAAATGCAGAGGAGTTGTCAGAAGGTGCAGGATGGGGGGAATGTACATCTGAAAGGTCCTGTAGTGTGTCAGAAAGTTAATTCAAGTAAGAAAAATGGAATTCTAAATCATGATCTTTGGCCTTCTGGAATGGAGATAATTTGCTGTGGTGAGTTAATAAATGTGTCAGGTTCACAGATTTTTCTGTTAGGACTGTAGTTCTCAGAGAGTTATTTTGGAAATCAGTATAAAGAGCTTCTGTTAAGAGTAACTTGATGGTTTTAACTTGGTCTGGAAAAATGTTGCTATGGGGACAGAGCTACAGTGCTGGGCATTTGTGGCTGGCAAAGGGAGGGCAGGCTGCAGAAATGCTCACGGCACTGGGGTGAGCTTATCAGGAGCTGGTTCCTTCACCCCTGAGCAGGATTAAGCTTTTATAGTTGGAGCTATTTTCTGTCCTGCGTAAATTGTGGAGAACTGCATATTTATTTATGGAAGCAGGGCTTCTTATCACAGGTGACAGCTGCGCTGCATCCTGTTGGGGGTACACGCCCCTGTTGTATTGGCAGTAACTGAGGCAATTATTGCATGTGGAGAGGGCCTCCAGGCAAGCCAGGGTGCCTGTGCAGGCTGGATCGAGCTCTGCTCCAGGGTATTCACTCTCCACCCTAAAGTTTCAGTGATTCCTTCATACACTGCTGCATTCATTGCAATAATGTTTTGCCTACTGTCCTACAGAGAAAGTTTCTATGTTAGATAGTCCAACACAGTAGGAGTTGTTGGAAATGTGAACCAGGTAGTTGTAGAGAAATACTGACTAAATCCCTCTGTCTTGACAGTTTTTGTGAGTATTGAGTGTTGCTTTACTGAGGGGTTTTGGAAGGATCCGTGTTTCAGCTCTACATGCCTTAGGCTGAATATTGTGTTCCGTCAGGCCCACAGTGCAAGAAGATGGTGGTGATGTTATTTACAAAGGCTTTGAGGATGGGATTGTGCAGCTGAAGCTGCAGGGTTCGTGCACCAGCTGCCCCAGTTCCGTCATCACCCTCAAGAACGGGATACAGAACATGCTCCAGTTCTACATCCCTGAGGTCGAAGGCGTCGAACAGGTGGGCTGGGGAGAGATCACAGATGTTTTCTTTTCAGTGGAAAAGGAGCTCTTTATCCCTTTCCAGCAGGAACAGGTTGGCAATTAGGGAAAACCAGGGATGTAGAGATGCAGGTTTTCCAAGTCAGAAGCTGTATCTTGGCAAAGATGGAGAACTCTGCAAGGTCCTGTACCAGCCCGTGGGCTGGGACTGCCTGGCTGGGGAGCAGCCCTGGGTGCTGTGGGTGCCAGGCTGGCCTGAGCAGCAGCAGTGGCCCTGGGCAGGGCTGGCTGATCGCATTGGCAGCGGGAGAGGGAGGAGACCCCTCGCTGGACTCCTCCCGGTGTGCCACACCCCTCCTCTACTGAGGAGCCCAGAGCTGGACACAGTTGTTTGCTGTTACCTTTGTGCTGTGGTGACTTGATGTGATAAAAAGCAACGAGCTTTGTCCCTTGAAATGCAGATTCTTTGGCTTTCTCATGAAATACCTGATCTCTGGAGTGATTGTTTCCATGGCCTTTATGGTAACTTGACCAGCTCCTATAATTAAAGCACGTTTCCTCCTGGCATTTTGGATTGCCAGATTTTCTTACCTTCCTCATGAGCCCATTGTCGTTCAGTGGTGTGGAATAACTGCTGTTCTCCTTGGGCCCAGCAGGGATTTAATGTAATAAATCCTGCAGGACTGAGAGCTTAAACTGTTTATCTAAACCACTTCTGGATTTGATTTCAGGTTGTTGACGACGATGATGACGTGGAGAAAGAAGCAAATTCTACTTGAGCTTCGTCATCTGTGGCCAAATAAGCATTTACCTCCTCATGTATGTAAACCATCTTTGTGCTGAGGAACAACCAAATCTGCCTTGTCAGAAAAATAGTTGTACTTACAGTGAGAATGTACCACCAGTTTAAGCAGTTCATCCATTAATTTATTAAATGCCCTGTATTACAAAAAAAATCTTTTGTTCTACTTTGTGCTATGTCTTTACAAAGAAATGGTGGGCTCGGAAAACAGTGATGTGTTTCTGTATTGTTTTTTCATACAGAAACTTCAATACTGAAAAAAAAAAGAAGGCATAAGTTTTTTGACTTTTTTTGTGCAATAGCAATATTAAATATTTATTCCCCCAACTCTGGGACTGACAGGACTCTCTGTCCTTACTCTGTAAATGGGAGCTTCAGGAATGTTAATTTTATCAAGTCTTGTTAAAAAGCTGCTGATTCCGATCAAATTTTTGTGTGTGAAAGATAACCTGTAACATCAACTGTTCATTTTGGAGGATGTAACACTGCCATGGCTGTGGAAAGTTACCACTGTGCAAACAATAGCAACAGAAACAAAAAACGTTTGTTATAAAAATCGTATCTTCTAAAGTAAATGTTAGAAAAGAATGATTCTTATCAGCTTCAGTAAGTACAGAGACTAATTAGCTCATTTAGAAGTAAAATTGTTCAGCCACCATTAGTGGTGTGTTTAAACATGCAGCAGCTGATTTCTCGGTGTAATTCTCCACCACGGGGGGAAGGTGCAGTGCTGGAGGGCACGGACTGCCTGTGCAGGATGGCAGAGGGAAGGAGGGACTGTGTTTGTGTCTGCTCCTGCCACATCCTGTTTGCTCTCCGGCCTCGTACCTTGGCTGCCTCTGCAGGGCGACGTGGCAGAGCAGGGCTCCTTCCAGTCCTGCACACTCTGGAAGAGAAATATTTGTTGTTCTGACATTGAAATACATAAATGGGGCTTTGCAAGGAGCTGTGTTTACTTTTGTGGGTAGGAATGATTTCTTCCTGGTGCCTGGCTTCAGCAGATGGCTTTGTGACCAAGAATTCTGTTCCTACTGGAAGATGGGGAAATGGAAGAAAAATCAGGGTGTGAAGTCAGCCCTTCCCAAGTGACGGGGGAGAGAAGCACTGAGAGCAGGATGGGAGAGTGCTGCTCTGCACGCTCCAGTCCCGAGATACCTCCCTTGGCTTGTCCCGGTGTGTCCTCACTGTGGAAGAAAGGCCGGGAGATGGCTGTGTGCTGGCTGCAGGCTTCTAATGTTTCTGAGATCCGGTGACCTCACTGCTCTGTGTTCAGCCAGGTTCTGGCAGCAACTTCAAAATACTCCCCGTCCCGGTTCTTTTATGTGTCCTGACATTGTGGGTTGTTTTCTGTGCTTTTTAAGGAAATATTTCTTTATTGACTTTTTAGTGTAATACAAAGTTGAATGAATGGCATTTTTCTTAAGGCATTGCTCTCTTTTGTAGCCTTAGGCTTTTAATAAGTTTCCAAGCAGGGTTTGACGGTGGTGGTTGCAGACAGACAGCATCACTGAGCTCTCCAGCTGCACGGATGTCACTCCTTGGTCAGTTACGCCTGTCCCAGTTTGCTTTGCAGATTCATCTTAATGGTTTCTTTCTCTTGCTTCTGAATAGGTGCTGTTATAGAACAGAGTAAGAAACCAGAGGCCAGGCCACGTGGATTGGGGAGGGATGCACCCCGTGCCAGGGGGGTCCGGGAGCCTGACGGGGCCGCTTGTTCTCTGCCCGAGCCCGGAGCAGCCCTTGGGCGCTCAGGGTCGTAACTCGGTGATCTCCAAACGCTGACTGCTGCGGAAAGGCCTGGGGATGATCCCGTGGGTGCTGCTCCTGCCTGGCGTCAGTGGGAATTACCGGGGGGGGAACATCTCCCCTCGGCTGTCTGGGGTTGAGAATTACCGGGAAGGGTCTGGGAACGAGCACCCCCCCGCCTCGGATCTGGGGGCTGGGAATTCTGGAGAAGGGTCCGGAAAAGGGCAACACCCCGAGGGTCTGGGGGCTGGGAATTGCCGGGGAGGCTCAGGGAACGGGCCTATTCCCCCCCCCCCCCCCCGGTATCTGGGAATTACGGGGAAGGGTCTGGGAACGGGCTCCCCCCCCCCCCCCGCCCCAGGGCTGGGAATCACCGGGGGCGCTCAGGGAACGGGCCCATCCCCATGTCCCGGGTGGTGCTTCCGCCGCCCCGTGCCCGGTGCCGGTCCCTCGGGGCAGGCGGAACCCCTTTGTCCGCCCGGCCCCCCGCCCGCGGCGGACGCGGCTCCGGCAGCGGCTGCCACGTCCCGGGCCGGGCGGGCGGGGCGGCGGCGGCGCGGCCAATGGCGGGCGCGGCCGGGGCGGGGCGGGCTCGGGCCTGCGCTGGGCCCGGCGCGGGGGGCGCGGCCCCGGCGCCACAGACAGCGCGGCCGCGGACCGGGGAGCACCATGTGCGGTAAGCACCGGGCCGGGGGGACCGCGGGGCCTGGGCCGGCCCCGAGCCGGCGGGAGGAGCCGCCCGGGCGGGCGCTGTGAGGCCGCGGCGCGGCTCCGGCCGGGCGGAGAAGGAGGGCAGCGGCCGCTGCCGCCACCCCGGCTGTGGCGAGAGGAGCCCCGGCCCCGTTATCCCGAATGCCGGCGCCGCGGGGAGGCGGCTCGCGCCGTGTCAGTGACCTAAAGGGCGAATTGTCCCCAGGCTGTAGCGGATGTGGCGGCAGTGGACAAAGGGCCGGTGCCCCGGGCTGTGCGAGCCCCGCAGCACCGAGCGCGGGCGGCTTGCGCCCTGTGCCGCTGGGGACACCTTGCCCGGGGCCGGGGCTCCCAGCCGTGGCTCCGAAAGCCCCGGGTGACACGGGAGCCCCGGTGCACGGCACGTACGGGTGGGAAGGGGCGCTCCGGTGGCGTTTCCGGACGTGGCTCTGGTCCTGTCGGAGTCACCACTCCCACTCCGGGTGCCAAGTGGTGGTGGTGGTGTTTTTGTTTAGGCGTTACAACTCGTGATAATTTGTTTTCCACAGGTCGGTTTGGGTTGGCTCAGTGTGGGCTGGGGGGCAGAGGGGCCGTGGGTCCGGCCTGGCCCGGCTGTGCCGGAACCGTGCCCCGAGCTCGGCACAAGCCCGGGGTGAGCTCGGGCCGCCGGGGCTGGTTCTGGTTCTCCTGTGGCCGCTGTGCCTTCCACGGCGCTTCCCATGGCAATACAGCCACCCTGCCTCATCCTTTACACACAGGAATATCATTTATCCTTTCTCTTCCTCTTCCTATCCCGTCGTCTTCATGTTTTTCCATGGAAATTTATGCAACAGCGATCTATTGGATTTTCCTATTTTCTTTCCACACTGCCTTCTTTTTTTTTCCGATATTTTTGTGTGAAAATTTATGCTCTAAGCGAGACTGTGGGTTTTACACTTAATGTGCAAGTTGCCATTTCTCTCATTGTTTTTGTGGGATGGAACCGGCATTGCCTTCAAGCTGTCAAGTTGTGGAGTGCTGTAGAGAATCAATCAGAGACTCATACCTCAGCTCACATTTAACACCGTGTTAATTTGTGTTAAAAGTACAAAGCGGAGCAAAGCTAAGAATAGAAAGGATAATTATTATTATAAATAGCTTGCTGCAAGAATAGGGGATGGTTTTGGTGCCTCGTGCTTGCCTTACTTGAGATCCGGCCTTTGAAATGTGCAATATTAACATTCTGCTCTTTGTCTTTTTGGTCGTGATAAGCCCTGAAAATACCGGGCAGTTACTTAGTTGTGTTCAGGATTTAATGTGTTTCTCCCCTTTTTGATACAAGTGAAGTTGTTCTTGGATATTGAAACATTTTATGGAAAGAGTGAGAAAAGCATTAGGGTTTATTGTCTCTGGAGAGTCGGGGATGTGTCCCGGAGTGAGAGCGACTTGTCTCTCCTCACTGAAGGGCTGCTGGTTTGTCTGGAGCAGAGGGCCCTGATTTCTCAGGCTGTGGCAGCTGCACGGGCCTGGTGTCGTGTTTGAGCCCTCAGACACAACATTTCTGTGATGGAGTTGTAAGTGGGGATGGATAAACATTGCTTTATCCTGCCATGCTGCCTGGTGGGTGCCCATCCACGTTCAGAGTCTTATCCAATTCACTTCACGTAGAGAGGCAGTGATTAAGATGAGTTAAAAAAAAAATAAGTATGACAATGCTGCTGCTGTTACCTGAATTCTCAGATACCTCAGTTTGTCACACTGAAGGGAGAGCTTCAGTTCACTTCATCAGCAACTTCCAGACTGGAATTATCAACGCAGTGTTTTCAGCCTGATGTTCAGGTTTCTGACCTTACGAAATCCCAAGATCTGACGGGCTTGTGCTGCTGGACAGGTAAAGGAAAGGAGCCTCAAAGTGCAGCTATCAATGCTGTTTAGATGTGCTGGGGGGTTGTTTCTGATAGTGTTAGTGAAAAATAGGGTTTGTCCTTGGTGTGTATCAGAAACTTGCAGTTTGAACACCTGGCCAGGTATGAATTGGATGTGCTTTGGTCCAAATGCACCAAACCAGTTCAATGGCATCTACAAACAGTTCAGGAAACAGGTTTTTCAAGGTAGCCAGGCTCGATAGACTGTTCTGTAAATCAGTAAACCTGTCATGTGCCATGGCTGGTTTTTTAATGACAAAAAGGGATTGTAGAATTTAGGTCTTGGATTGTAGAATTTCGGTCTTGTTTTACTAGTGATTACTGAAGATAAAAATGGGCTTAGGAAAGACTTGAGTTTCTAGTTCTGGGGTAACATGTACATCAGTGGGGACATTCAGGCCTCCCACATCGGTGACACCTGGATGTACCTGGTGTCTGCCTTGGAGTGGAGCATGGAGCAGTGGCTGTGGCCCAGAGTGAGCCCCTGGAATTGCTGCTCTGGTTGTTTACTCTCGACAGGAGAAAGATCCTGCCCTTTTTAGCTGGAGAGGGAGCTGTGCGCGTGGGCAGCGAGAGAAGTGTCCATTGGACAAATGTGGATCCCCACGGAGTGGATGTTTTTGTGTTTTGCTTTTTTCCCAGCCTGGAGGTGATGAATTGAGTGTCAGCTCTCCTCTGTGCAGCTCCCAGACATAACAATGACAGCGAGCTTGGGCCTGACCTTGTGCTCCTCAGACTGGGCAGAAAAAGGGATGTTTTGGTTCAGGGTTTGGCGCGTCCCTGAACGGCCAGGCAGCAGCAACAGGAGCTCCTCCAGTGGGGCTGAGCAGCAGTTCTGGGATAAGGGATTCCTTGGAATGGCCAGGTGGATGTACTGATAACAAGGTCTATGGAAATGAGTTAACAGTAATAGGGTAAAGGAATTTGGAAGTAAACCCTGCCTGAAGGCTTTTCTACTTTAGTAGGGAAAGGATTATGAGAAGCAATTCCTGAGTAACTTCATGGATCTGGAGAAGGTCATTTACCTGGAAGTGGTGATTCATTTCATTTGCCTGTGAATGTCCCATGAAATAAAAGAACCTGAGCTCCGAAAAAGCTCACAGGAAAATAAAGTTCTCAGAAAAAGTATTGTGACTGTCAGCTTTAGAAATCAACAATGTCCATTTGTTGAAAATGTTATTCTGTTAAAATTACCAACTGTTTATGGGGAATTCTTTATGTAGCTGGTGGTAAGAAGGCCTAAGATTTGTGCTTGAGTATTAGAAATCAGCTCTGTGAGAGAGTTGAGTGTCAGAAGCAGCTGAATGCCTGTTCTGGTGGTTCCCCAGGTAAAGTGTTTAAGGCAAACCTGCAGGAAAGGAAATGGTTTATATTCTAGATTACATTGCTCGAGGTATTTCACTTGAGAGAAATATATGCAGAATTTACTACTATGGATCTTAGCATGATTCAAGAGTTGTCTGATAAGCTGACATGCTTGGATTTATCTTTCCAGTCCACACGTGCAAGGTCCTGTGTCAGGTTAGTAGTTGAAATGTTTTATTATGCTGATTCTGAAGTGCATTCGTGTCAGTCCTGAGGTGTGTCAGTATGTTCCAGACAGGGGTGTTGTGTTTTCTGAGGCTGTCAGGTAGGAATTCCTGCGGTATCCTTGCTGCTCTCCTCTTGTAGCTGGGACTTCACAATTGCAAACAGTGCAGCACGAGAAGGAAGTTCCCAGGGTTGTTTTTTTTGTTTCATGTGTATTTTGCCTCAAACAATGCCAGCTCGGGGCTCTCATCAAGGCAGAGTGATTAAGTGTCACGATATATCCTGGTTTTCTGGAGTGCTTCCTCTTGCTGGCTCGTTCTGCAGTGTTACAGAGAGCAGGTGTGACGTTCTTGCTGAAAGCACTTGCGTGGAAGGGCGTCTAAATGTGTACTGAAACCAAAACTCCTTGTTTGGGTCTGCCGCGGCCCTGAAACTCGCGGTGGGCTGGTTTGGGGAACATTCTGCTCAAAGCTTGTACATTCTCAGCACCTGGCATCCAGGCTAGTGGTGCACCGTGTGGGACCCTGATGGGACTCCGTGGATTTGCCTTGGAATTCCATCCAAACCAACGTTTCCATTGAGTGATTTCAATGAACTGTCACTTTGATGGAGAAATTGTCACTTCTGAGAGGGCTCCTGACAAAGCTCTGTGCACTTGATGTCTTCTCATGTCTCGAGCTGTGTCGATTGATTTCAGTCTAAGCTCAGGGAGGGAGAGAGCAAGGCTTGAGCAGGGCGTTGTGACTCGGGGAAAACGTGTCTCAGGTGTGTGACAAAGGCCTTTGCTGGGCTGGGAGGTGGAGTTGGGTGTTCTGTGGCTGCATGAAGCGACCCTTTGTTCACTTGGAGTGAAAGGAGGGTTTTTGGTGAAGGGACATTGCGACACGTGGGCACCGTGGGGATCCCCACTGCACAGTGACACAAGTGGCACCCACGGCTCGAGGTCTAATTCCAGAGGAGGCTTCTCTCTTCAGAGCCCTGTTGGTGGCTGCTGGGAGAAGGAAACATTTTTCAGAAATACTCTTAGGTCAGTGAAGTATAAAGAGCACTTTGCATCTTTTTTTCCTCATCAGTGTTTCTGTCGAGGGCAGTGGAACTGTACATGAAAGCGGGAGTGGTTACAAGGTGTGATTGCTCAGACATTCCTGAACGATCCAGTAGTTAAGAGACAGGAAAAATGCTGTTTGCTAAATGGGGATTCAAACTTTCCCCAGCTATGAAGAATTACATCATTACAGGATGTTTGTAAAAGGGAAAATGAAACACATTTGTAAATATTTCCAAAAATGAAGTTTATTTACACATAGTTCATTATGATAAGTAACACAAATGGGAGATAAGCCTTCAAATATTGGATTTTAGCCCGTAGACTAGTAAGCCATGCATTTAGGAAGACTTGTGTTCTTTTACAGGAGCCTTCTTGCCTCATTTGTTACTTTTATGGTGTGTCATTTATGCATATTCTATTTTTATTTAATTTTTTCCTGTTTTCTCCAAGGTGAGTTTTAAACTTCCCTGTCTCACTTGCCTTCTCATTTGTAAAATGTTGTGCTAGTTTGAAAACAAACCAGTGGGAGGCACCAAGTCAGAATAACAATTTAATAGGGAAATTTAAAAAAAAGGCAGAAAACACTGGTTCAAAGTGACAGTGTCAGGATGCAACCTGACACCCTGTTAGTCAGGGTAGCAGCAGCAGTCCGATGAGATGGTGGCTGCAGTCCTCCTGAAGTGCTGGATGTGGTTCTGTCAGAGCAGTGATCCTGTAGAAAGGGGCTGCTCTTCCTCGCAAGGTCCAGTGGTGGCTGCGTAGCTCCTGTCCTCTGGAAATCCAGTGGAAAGGGTGTCTGTGGTGTTGGGAATCTCAGATGATATCCAGGATGGGATGCTTGGTTCCTCCCTCTGGGTGGAGCATCTCACAGTGGATGATGAGTTGTGAGGCCGGGCGTTGATGGGCTCATTAACAGAAGATAGTCCAGGGGGAGGAGGCAAGGAAACCCTGCCCCACCAGGTTCCAGCAGCTCGTGAGGATGGGAATAGAATACACTGCAACACAGGACAGATGTGTTGCTCACGGATGAGTTCTTAGAATTTGATTTTCCCAGTGGCATCTCCACTACCATTCCAGCTATTTTCCTCTTAGGATCTAAAAGCTGGGCTGAATCAAAACTGTCTCTCCCAGGTTCTGTTTTTTTGGAGAGTGTGTCTGTATTTCGCAGCACTAACACTGCGTCTGTGTTTCTTCTGGTTTCCTTAGTTTTCATAGTCTCTGTGCTTTCTGAGAAGAAGCACTGAATTCCTTGGGTTGGTTTTTTTTGGGAGGGTTGGGGTTTTTTTGTGGCATTCTTAGTCTTGGATTCAGTTTTTTTCACAGGCCTCTTCATATAATTGTGCTGTAATTAATAGCTGTTTTCAATGCCTGAGACAAATGCCAAGCTGGCTCCTTTCTGGATGGGTGTTTTATGTTTGTTTGCAGTACAGGCAGGGATAAACACTCCAGCTTTCCCTCTCCTCCCGGCTGAGCCACCCCTCCCTGTGGGGAGGCCACTGCCACTTTGTGCCCGTTTCGTCGTGCCCTGCCAGCAGCTGGGATCTGGTGCAAGCAGTCAGGGTTTGGGCTGCTGGTTGGAGTTTTTTACTGTAGGTGTGACTGAACTTGCTGAAATCTGCAGGGAAAACAACTTCTCAGGTCATTGTCTGTTTTGGGTTCAGATTTAACGGTGGTGTCCAAAGTCAACCCTTCTGGAGGGAACCAGATTCAGAATAAGCTGCAATCCTTGTGCCAGAAGCCATCCTTTGGGTCCTGGAGCATTCCCTGACAGCCTTTATCCCTGCCATCCTTTGGGTCCTGGAGCATTCCCTGGCACTCCTCATCCCTGCCATCCCTCAGTCCCAGTCCATTCCCTGTCACCCCTCATCCCTGCCATCCCTCAGTCCCAGTCCATTCCCTGTCACCCCTCATCCCTGCCATCCCTCAGTCCCCGTCCATTCCCTGTCACCCCTCATCCCTGCCATCCCTCGGTCCCAGTCCATTCCCTGTCACCCCTCATCCCTGCCATCCCTCAGTCCCAGTCCATTCCCTGTCACCCCTCATCCCTGCCATCCCTCGGTCCCAGTCCATTCCCTGTCACCCCTCATCCCTGCCATCCCTTGGTCCCAGTTCATTCCATCATCCCTGCCATCCCTCGGTCCCAGTCCATTCCCTGGCACCCCTTGGACACGCCGCTCCCTGCCCAGGCCGGCGACACGGCCGGGCCGAGCCGGGTGTGAGGTGGCAGAGCACACAGAGCGAGTTTGCTGTTCTCTGCTTCCCCTCCACCTTCCCTACAGTTCTTCTCTCCCCTCTTGGCACTCTCCATAGGTGAGGCTCCTTCCCTACCCTTTCCCTGCAGCCCATCCTGCCCGTGCCCTGCTGGGAAGAAGGGCCCCCTCTGTGCTCCATCAATGGGGCCCTTGTGCTTTCACACTGGTGCTGTTCTCTGGGAAGCACGTCCGGGAGCCAGGCTGGCCACAGCAGGAATTCAGTGCTCAGATCCCAGAGCACCTCAGCACCTCTCCTCGGCCCTGTTTGTGTATCCCACCGGGGTGGCCTTCGGTGCTGTGCCCTGGAATGACTTCCCGGGCGGCTGTGCCTGAGTGGGGCTGGGCTGTGCCGTGGCAGGGGAGCTGAAATGCCACCGAGGGCTGCAAGGGTTGGAGGTGCTTCTGGAGAGCTCCGTGAAGGCCCCAGCACCATCAGAACGGGGTGTGAGGCTCCAGGGATTGGGTGGGAACGGGATCCAAGGTACATAAAACACGGAGAGGTTTCAACGCAAATGATTTAGGTAATTTGGAAAAATGCAGGCAGCGTTCCTGAGCCCGTAGTTCCTTGTGTTGGCCTTGACTGTTGTGGAGCAGCTGTACTTTGGATGGTGTCCTGGGAGGTGTTTGGTGTGCAGGGCGGTGTCAGGGACAGGCTGCTGCAGCCCAGCTGCCTCCAGAAGAGTTCAGATGTGCTGGTTCTCTTTGCTTTGTGCACACTTGTTGTTGTATGTGTAACTCTGCCACTGCTCTGGGTGTTTGTACGAGGAAAGGGGCTGCTCCAGCTCCTGCTAACAAAGCAATCTGCTCTGTGCTCCTTCCTGCTGTAAGGCTTGCGAGTCATTTAAGGATTTTAGGCATCCAGGACATAGCTGAAACGTGCCATCCTTCAGCTATTTGGAGTCAGCTCACTTGGAACAGGGAAGCTGCTGTTTGCCTGAAGTTGGCAGTTTTTAGAAACAGAGTATCTCAAATTGGAAAACTGGTTTTTTTTGTCAGGAGGGTGGGGGTGAGGGTTTGGACATGGAGAGCGTGGGGCAAAGCATCCTTCAGAGGTTTGGAGCTCAGCAGAGGTGGTTCACTGCCCTCAGGGGTTTGTCTGCTGAGCTTTGAGCTGTGGATAGGGAGGTTTGTGCAGGAGGAGCTCACCCTGTCCGTGGAGTTACTGGATCCAACACTCATGTTGACCAGGTAGCAGCAGCCCTGTGTGCCCTGTTGGTTTGGGATGTCAGGAGCAATGGAAATGGAACTGAATTTTTATAAACGTGGTCCTGATAATCTTGCAGGTGGTTTGGGGAAATGAAGGCAGAAGCTTAAGAAACAAAGTGAAAAGCTCCTTTTCCATTTTTTCCCCTTCATCTGACTAGGATTAAGAAAGAGGAATGCTTGAATGTGCGGTGTGGAAGAAAATCAGCGAGTTGTGGTGTGCTCTGCTGGCAGCAGAGCTGCAGGGAGGTGTAACTTCTAAAGGGAATGGGAAGAAGCTTAGGATAAACTTATCCTGAGACCTGTCCATGGTCCCTCAGCATTGAGTAGTCCATACTTGTGCTTATAAAATAAAGACATTGAAAGGCTTTGAATTATTTAGTTTAAGTCCAAAACACAAACAGCTTAAGACTGCAGTTTTTCAAATGTTCTGTGGGTAAATGTAAGAATTTATGTTCCAAAAGCCACCTTGGGAGTAAAACTCTCATGAATAAAAGTTTGGGATCTGCATGGCAGCACCCTCAGGAAAATATCAAAGATTTGGGATGCCTTAAGAAGGACTTTATGTCTTTGTGTGTGTGAGACTGAATTCCGTTCTCCTCAAGAGGTTTTGATAAAGTTTCTCAAATTGCAAACCTGGCATTCCCAGTCACTTACACAGATGGATGCTTGTGTGAAACTGGTCTTGCTTTTACTCCACACAGATATTTTCTCCTTTCAAATGTCACAGGGTGAAGCTGTAGGTTTCAAGAAGGGATATTTGTAGCATCCAGTAAATGTCTTCTCATCCTGCTGCTTCGTGGTGGCACCAAGGGGAATTGTTCTGAGCCGGAGCTGGCATTAGAGATCGAGGAATTTGTGTAAAAATAGAAGCAGCAATTCCTCTTCCTTTGCAACCTACAGGAAGGAGAGCTCCGTTAGTTTGGGAGTCTTAGTTTGCATGAGTGAAATGATTGTTTTTCTTAGTGAGTCTGTGGGAGGAACTTGGAAGAAGCTATTGGAGGAAGAATTCCTTTCTCTGACGGTTCTTCAGCTCCACGTGAGGGAACCTCGATTTGTTCACCTGCAGGGATGAGTTTCCTGTGCCCTGTGTTGTCTCCTGACAGCTCATCCTGTTGTGTACGTCCACCTTACAGGGAAATTCCTTCTCCCATCGTGCCCAGGCCTGTCCTGCTCAGCTGCTTTCAGTGGTTTTGGGTAGTTTTGATCTCTTGACTGTCAGTGATGTCTCTGTTGAGCCTTGGTTGGGGCAGGCAGAGCTGGGAGTGCAGTGGGAGCTTCCCGCAGGCACAGAGGCTGCTGGAGTGGGAACCTGGTGCTCACAGAGAGCTTCCCCAGCTGGGATTTTGGTGTAAAATGAGTCTCTTTCCCCCCCCCCACAGGCATCTTTGCTTACCTGAACTACCATGTTCCCCGGACGAGGCGGGAGATCCTGGAGACCCTCATCAAAGGGCTGCAGCGCCTGGAGTACCGGGGCTACGACTCCGCAGGTACCTGTCTGAGCTGCACTGGCTCTGCTGGGAGCTTGGGCTCTAAGTGATGGTTTTTATGGTGTGATTGTGAATGGTTTCTACCACCTTCTGCTTTTGAAGAAAGCTGGAACACAAACTGGATGTGCCTGTGGTCAGAGGTTTGGATTAACTTCGATATACAGATTTCTATAAACATTCTTGAGGGCTTTTGTTTTTTCCTCCTAACGCTTTCAAAATACTGACAAGGTGACAAAGAGAAAACTGAGTTCTAATCTAAGGGGTATCTAGCCTTTATGTGGAGGGCCAGCTATTGGAGAAAGGGCTCTGGAAGAATCAAAAAGGGCAGAATTTGTTTACATAAAATACTGTAATAACTTTTGAACTTGACCCTCGTTCTTCGTGTTCCATGGTGGGGTTTAGGTGTGGGACTCGATGGTGGAAATGACAAAGACTGGGAAGCCAATGCTTGCAAAATCCACATTATCAAGCAGAAGGGGAAAGTGAAGGCTCTGGATGAAGAGGTTCACAGTAGGTATCTCCCTTTCCTCCTTTGCCTGCCCTCTTCCCTTGACATGTCCTCTCACCTCGTTTTTTTTTAAATATCACCTGTTTTACCCACAAACACCGTATTTCCAAGTAACTTGTGTGTAAAGAGCCAGAGATGTAAACGCTCAGGGATGAGCTGTGAAGAGCCTGGTGATTCTGTGGTTGTTGGTGTGAAGCTACAGAGAAGTCCTGATTTTTTCAAGACAAATGAGTTGCCTCCTACTGAAGTAAGATAGACCTGAAATGCATCATGGAAAACAGACAAGAAAAACTCATAAACAAGCACCCAAAAAACGCCTTGAACTGAGAGTAGAGGAATTAGCAGGAGAGAATTATCAAGACCTAGATCTTGGGCAGAAGGAGAAATGCTGTAAGGACCTCCCCAGCTGGGTTTTAAATGTTCCCATGGAACGCTTGTCCCAGCTCGAGCCGTCTGTCCCGTGGGGCCGGGCTCTGCAGTGGCTGCAGGAGGGCTCTGGTGTGTGTCACTGTCACGTTGATTGGACTGCAGAGACCGAGGGCTTCTGCATCTCCTTCTGCCTCTTTGTGTTCCCTTGATTAAACCTTAAATTCATTAAATCTGCGCTCAGTGCAAAGATGCACAAAGTTGCTGGGAGTGGAATACAGGCTGTGTGAGGGTGGGGAGGTGCTTTTCAGAGCAGTCAGAATCTCAACTTCACATTCAGAAGCTGCTGTGTTGGTGTAATTCAGGTCTTTTTAACCCATTCTTGTGTTCACCTGAGGTGCAGAGTGCTGAGTGTCCCAGAGGGAGGTGGGTCAGTCTAATCTTAGTGTAAACCAGGAGCCAGAAAGCCCAGACGAGGTGGGATGTGTGGTACAGAAATAGGAGATGGACAGAGGATTCCTGAAGGGAGGTTTTCCTGCTCAAGAAAATGTCAGGATATACAGTTTTAAAAAGATTGTGGAAACACTTGTGCAGCGAGAGGAGTATTTTTTTTTTCCAAAAGAAATATTCATGCTCATGGTAGACTTTGGAGAGAGCGGGGTTAGGGATGCAGGAATAACCATGGTGGTGTGCAGGGCTGGCTCAGCCACAGGTGACAGGATGGCAAGGAGCACCCCTGAGGGACAGCTCAGGGTTGGATTCTTCCTTAAAGGTTGCTTTTTGTTCTGGCAGAGTGAGGAATGCAGGGCTGTTTTCTGTGTGCATCTGCCTTGCCCTGAAACCCCTTGAGGTTTTGGTTTGGACTTTGATGATCCTAAAGGTCTTTTCCGACCTTGACAACTCTGTGATTCTGTCCTGTGGGATTTGCTGGCCCTGTCAGCATTGCTGCCCTGTAGTCCCCAAGGCCTGGTGAGACTCCGAGCTTGACCTGGGGTATGGACAACCCCTCAGGACTAAAACTTTCTGCTGCAGAGCAACAGGACATGGACCTGGACATCGAGTTTGACGTTCACCTGGGGATCGCCCACACGCGCTGGGCCACGCACGGGGAGCCCAACCCCATCAACAGCCACCCGCAGCGCTCCGACAAGAACAATGGTCAGTGCCTTCCCCGGACCCTTGGCTCCTCAGCAGCTCCTGGAGCCTCTGGGAGAGCTGCCTGCCCCTCCATGTCCCGGGAGGGGTGGCTGGGCACCGGCAGTGGGTTCATTCAGGCCGTGGTGCTGAGCCCACTGGGCTTGGACTCGGGTTCTGGCCACGGGGAGTGTTCCCAGCAGTGAGGGATCCTGGGAAGGGTTGGGGTGGGTGCCCAGGGCTTGGGTGGGTGCGTGGGCACAGGGCAAGGAGGGGAAGACGGAAGGAAATGGGATGGTGGGAATTTTCGTGGCTGTTCTTTGGAATGGAATTTCGTAAACTTTTTTCCCCTAATTCCCCCTGTAGGGAACGGGGTTGGTGTGCTCGGGGCTGTCACAGCGTGGGCTGTGCTGGCCGTGGCTGCCCAGGGGACAGCAGTGCTCAGCTGGCAGCAGCAGCAGCACGCAATTCACTGCTCCCAACAGGACGGGAGCTGCCAAGTGCTCAGGTGCCTGCAGGGGCTTTGCACCCAGGTCACTGCTATCCCCCCTATCCCAGCCATGCCAATGGGGCAGAGCAGGGAATGGCACCAGGAGGTGAAATGTGCTTTATTCTGCCGAGGGCCTGTCCCACAGGAATGTGTGTGGGCTCTGCTGCCAGGCTGGGGCTGGCACGGGGCTGAGCAGGGCCTTTCCTCTGTCCTCAGAGTTCATCGTCATCCACAACGGCATCATCACCAACTACAAGGACCTGCGGAAGTTCCTGGTGAGTGACCCCTGGGGGGTGAGACCCTCCCTTCTTTTCCACTCCCCTTTTCTCTCTCACCCTTCCCAGCTCACTCCCCCTCTTGTATTCTCACTCTCACTCTCCCATTTGCTCTCCCCACTCGCCCCGTTCCTTCACTCACATTGCTCCACTCACTGCTCACTCATCTCTCAGTCATTCCCCCACTCACATTCACTCCCACCTCCATTCATGTTCCCCCACTCATATTTTTGCACTCCCACCCATATTTTCACTCACTCCTTCCCTTACACTCACAGACTCTCCTACTCCGTGGGTGCATTCTCACATTTACATCCCCCCTTCCCTCCCTACGTCACTCCCACTCCCCACATTCCCCCACTCATATTCTGACATTCACACACTGCCCTGCTCACACCCCCCAACTTCCACTCCCTCCTCATCCCCCACTCATTCTCCCACTGAGACTTCCCCACCCAAACCCCCTCCCTGGGTCCCCCCACCCCGACTCTCCCCCTCACATTCTCACACTCCTCCACTCCCCTCACACTCCCACTCACTGCCCTCTTCTCCTCTCCTTGTATTGCAATTTGAAAGGTGGGAAGGAAGGATGGAAGGAAAGTGTGAGAAGAGGAGAAAAAGAAGGAAAAACGAAAGGCAGAAAAGTAAAAGAGGAAAAGCAGAGCAAAGGATGGGGAAAAAAGAGAGAAAAAAGGAGGAACAACTGCAGTATGGAAGGGTAAAAAGAAAGGAAAGAAGAAGGGGAGGAAAGAAAAGGAAGAGTAGGAAAAAGGAAAGGCAAGAAAAAGGGAAGGAAAAGGAAATATGAGGGAGGAAGGTAGGAGCAAAGAAAAGGAAAGACATAAGAAAAAGAAAAAAGTTAAAGGCAAGGTGAAGGGAGTAGTCAAAACAAAGGAAGGCAGGTGGGAAGGAAGGCAAAGGCAGGTGGAAGGGAAGGCAGAGGGCTGGTCACCCACACGGGCTGTCCCTGCAGGAGAGCAAGGGCTACGACTTCGAGTCGGAGACGGACACGGAGAGCATCGCCAAGCTGGTCAAGTACATGTACGACAACCGCGACAGCGACGACATCAGCTTCACCACGCTGGTGGAGAGGGTCATCCAGCAGCTGGTAATGCTGCGGGCAGGGAGGGCAGCTGTGGGACGGACACAGTGGGACAGACACCCCTACCCCCCCCAAAACAACCCCTGCCCTCCAGCGCTGCCAGGGCACTGCAGCACCAGCCCGTGCCACTGCTGCAGGATGCTCTGGGGCACGTGCTAAGGCGTGAACCTCTGACAGTTCATCTCAGGTGTACATTCGGTTTTCTTGAGCATTTGTCAGTATTCGTCTGGGTAATGAATAAATTTTGGGGCACGGCAGCACCTGGAGGCCTCCAGCCCTTGGCTGGGGTGGTGAGAGCTGGGAGGGAGCCGGCCTGGGAGAGCCTGTGCTGCTTCCAGTCCTTCCCGAAGCTCGGTCCGGGATTGCTGCTGACCCCTGGTGGGAGCTGCTCCGCGGAGCCTCTGCTTCCACTGGAGGTGATGTGCAGGAACAGGATCCACCACAGTTCACCTCTCACCCCCCAGCACCTGGTTCCGCTGAGTTCCTCACTGCTTTACCTGCCAGGAGCTGTTGCAGCAACAGGCCAAGAACTTGTGTTGCTGGCAGGTTGTGGCACCTCATCTGAGCAAACACTTGTTGCTTCTTTTGGTTTTGGTGCTTCTTTTAGCAGAGCTTTGCCTTTGGGTCCCCTCACTGCACCCTGAGCTAAAGCAGGAGCCACTTGGATAACCAAGGGAGTCTGAGTGTCTCTCGGTGGGTTCAGGACTCATTCAGTGGTGGAGGATGTGCTGCCAGGCTCAGGGGAGGGACACCCTTCCAGGATGGGGGGGCTGGAGCTACAGGAGGTTCTGAAAACATCTGTAAAACCTCTCTGGTGTCTCTCCCACGTCCACAGAAACACAGGAGCAGTTTCTGTGCTGGGAACACTGAAATGGTGCCCAGGCCTCAGATAACAGAAGGGATGAACAGTTTGTTTCTCTTGTTCCAGGAAGGAGCTTTTGCCCTTGTGTTCAAGAGTGTTCATTACCCTGGGCAGGCGGTTGGTACCAGGTGAGTGTTGCCATGTGAGGAACATTCTTGCACCCTGTCTGTCACTTGTTTTTGTACCCCCACGTCAGAAGACAGAGTAGAAATCATTCTTACCGCACTGCATATGCAGGTGAGAGGGTGGTTGTTTTTAATTTCCTTTCTCTTGTTCTCCATCTCTCATAACAGAAAGTTCCCAGAAATACTTTGGAAATTTCTTATTTCCTGGTCTGGAACAGCTTGGTTTTGGTATCCTCTGGTTATGATCTGAAGGGAGATGATTTTACCTTTTCCTTTATGCTTGCCCTTGTGGCAGCACTTGGACAAGTCCTGCATTTGGCCTGGAATTTGGGCCAGCCTTGTGTTCAGGTTTTCTATCCCACTTTTAAACACCAGCATCAGCTGGGGTGGTTTCACTGTGTGTGTGCCTCCACAGGGGTTGAACTTAAGTGCCAAAGCCTGTTTGTAGGCATGTCCAGTGAGGAGCAGTCCCTGCTTCAGGTGTGCAGTGACTCTTGGGAATTTTGTCTAACCCTGATGCAGGTTGCTCACATCCCTGTGTTCTTTATCCCTGTGTTCTTTATTCTTTGTGTTTGCACCCCGTGTTTGCAGCAGCAGCTGCTCTGGGAGCCTCTGGCTGTGCCCTGGTGCACCTGAGCTGCTGCTGGGGAGCAGAGCCCCAGCGTGGGGGTGTGGGGGTGTCCCCGGGGTGCTGAGGCTGTCCCTGTGTCCCTGCAGGCGAGGCAGCCCCCTGCTCATCGGCGTGCGCAGCGAGCACAAGCTCTCCACCGACCACATCCCCATCCTGTACCGCACAGGTGAGTGGGGAGCTCCTCCCCTCGCTGCAGGGCACGGCCACACACAGCTGTGGGCTCTGAAATACAGACTTCAGCTGTACTTTGGAAATGAAACCATTACTGGAGACGTTTTTTTAAAAGCAAGTTTTTAACCACATGTTCTACCCACCATATAGCTCAGGTTATAGGTGTTAGTTACCTCAGGTTGGCCTCTAGTGTTGTAATCAAAGATTTAATGTCCAGTTATTACAAGGAAAATTCATCTTACTGTGGTAGAATAAAGTATAGTCATGGAATGGTTTGGGTTGGGAGGGACCTTAAAGCCCATCTTGTTCCATGGGCAGGGACACCTTCCACTATCCCAGGTTGCTCCAAGCCCTGCCCAGCCTGGCCTTGGACACTTCCAGGGATGTTGGAATAGTTCAGTATAATAAATTAAACAGTACAGTTAAACTGAAGTCTGTATTCTGTGGGTGGCATGTTGGCATTTGTGAGCCTGGTAGTTTTCAAGAACAAAGAGGAGAGAGCTTTGCAGGCTGGAGCTTGGCACTGTCACCTTGCCCCTGCCACCCCAAGCCATTTTTAGAAGCTGTTCCCCTTTGTGGGACAATGTGTGTTTATGTTGTCTGTCCATCCTGCTCTCCCATGTGTTCTACCACCACAGACACCCTTGAAAATGAAGAGTGACTTAGAATTACTCTGTAACTCACTGCTGTCAGAGGGGTCTGAACCTGTCCAGTCCCTGGGCTTGTGTTCTGAGCAGTGCAGGGATCCAAAGGAATTGCTCTCCTGCCCTGCTGCCTCCTAGCAGTGTAGCTGCTGATCCCCTGCTGCAAGAACCAGCCCCAGGAGCTTTGCCTTTTGATTGGATAATTAGCAGTAATATTAATACATTTATGTAACACTATATATTTTTACTGATTATCTGAAGTTTGTTTTTTTTTTTCCAATTGCACTTTCAGCTGTACAATCTATGGATCATTCTTTTGATGGAATATCCATAAAAATGGAGGAAGGTGCCTACCAGAGAAAAGCTAGTACTTGAAATTTCAGACAAATCCTCCAGTTCCTTTGGAAAGGAATCAAATGAGACCAAGATGCATTGTCTTTTTAATATGTGGTTATTGCTTTCCATGCAGTTTAGTGAAACAAGTGGGAGAGTCAAAATTCCTTCTTGATCAGAAACACCACGAGCAACACATGGGAAAATCCACCCATCCCATTTCAAATATTGGGACATAATGCCCAGCATATGTGGAAAAGTGATGACAGTGCAGGTTGTACTGAGTGTTCCTGCAGCTCTGGCTGCAGAGGGAAACATTGAATTACCTTAAAAATGAACCCCACTAAAGCAGAGGGCTGCTGATAATCCTAATGCAAGCATTGCTCCAAATTCCTTCTGGAGCTGTGTCCTGCCCCTGACCACGGTGTGAATCTGAGCTGCAGCCTCTGGTGGCAGCACTAAGGTTGGCCTGAGGCTGTTCATTTATCGGGGGAACCATCTGTTGTTCACTTGAAGTGCTTTAAAGGCCAGCCTGTCCCATGATGGGATGAACCGAGTTCACATCTGAAGCAGGAGAACCCTTTTCTGAGAGGGGGAGGATCTGATCCTTGGTGACTGTAAATAAATGGGATTCCACCCTCAGCAGAGGCTCAGTGGCCTCAGGCACTCCCTGGGTAAAATATCTGACATCTCTCTTGCTGGAGGAGAAGCAGACCTGGGTTTGTTGAGAGGTGAACCAGGAGCTGGTTTGCCTGACTCCAAACATCAGGTGAGGTTTTATTTCTCTTTACCCCGTGTATCTCTCAGTGTTTGGAGTAAAATTCCGTAGCCAGGTGAGTTCCCAGGGGCTCTGAGAACCCAAATCCCTCAGCTCTCAGAGGCACTGAGGCTTTTCTGAGTAATTGCCCCCCTGCCCCTTTTTACTGTACCTGGGTTAATTCTCCATTCTTGGGTACAGGAGGGAAGAGATTTAAAAATTCCTTCTGTGTTGCTTCTAATTGTAGTAGATGAGGGGTTGGTGCAGTGGAGTAACAATCAGATTATCTATAGATAAATGGACAAATCCACAGATAAAATAAAACTCATAACTGGCTGAAAATACTCACTGTAACTCCCTAACCCAGCCTTGGTGACTGCACACACCGTGCACGTGTGTGCACAATAACCACCCCCCAGTGCACAGCCTGTAACGAGGAAAGCAATGCAACATAATAAAGTCAATGCAGGGAAATGATCTATTTCGAGACACCAAATTTGCATGTTCTGATCAGGTCTGGGGTGCTTCTGTGGGGGAGTGGCCACTAACAGCTCTGCTCTGTCCTGTCTCAACAACAAAGGCGTTGTTTTCCTCCTTTACTGACTTCATAACTGAACTGGAAGGCTCTAAATCACTGGCTGAGTGGACCTTTTTTACTGAGTATCAACATGAAAGCAGTATTTTTCCTTCACGTTTTCATCTGCAGAAGTGTAGATCAGAACACCACGAGCTCTGCTTGCATCACTGAATCAGATCAGTGTCTAGTAGGTGAAACAACATCAGGATTATGGAATAAATATAGAATGGAGTAACTTCAGTGTTATTGTTCTTCAGCAATGGTCCCATTTTGGTGGATAAGCTGATTAATCCACCCCCACCCTCCCCATACCCTGCACAGTGACTGGCAAATAATTTTGCTCGAGGCTGGTGCTGAGCAGTAGGTGTTGGGTGCCTCATCTGCATCCCTGATGAGCTTCACCACTGAGAAGCAGTGTGGAGGAGGAGGATGAGATGGTATTGGGAATTGCCAGAGTACTCCAGAAAGGATCCTTGGTGAAACACTGAGCTTTTAGGACAGATTTTTCCAGAGCTGATTCGCAGTCCTGTGTCCTCCAGCACCCCTGGATGCCTCCCTGGCCAACAGCACAGGTCTGATTTTCTGATCAGGATGAGGTGGTTGGTTGATAGTGCAGGAGCAATGCAGAGCTCTTAATCCCAGACTTCCTGAGCTGTGAGCTCAGCCAGACAGAAATAGGTTTGGGTTCCACCTGCGGTGCTCAGGGGAGCTGGGTGGTCACACAGGTGGCAGCTCTGAAAGAATTTCCCCAGTGCTGAGAGTAACAGACAATGAAGGAGCAATGCTGGTCCATTTCTGGGGGCTCAGGAGAGTCTCACCAGACAGGAACATGGGAGAAGCTTAAACTGATCAACAGGGCAGGGAAATGTGGCTGCTCATAAAGCATCTTGAATTCTCTGCTAGTGGAGCCACACAAAACTTTAATCTGGATTTTTTCCTGATAAATTCCTCTAAACGTAAAAGTGCACTGTTAATACACTTGCAGACTTATTAAAAAACACAGAAATCTCTTGCAAGCAAACTGAGAAATGGGCACAACAGTACAAGTTCCTTTGCTGTGACCACCTGCAGGCGTGAAAATAGTGCTTCATGTTGGTACCGTGCCTTGGGGCCTCTCTGGGTGCGGCACCTGGGCAGCCCCTGACCCTCCTGTCTCCTAGGGAAAGACAAGAAGGGGAGCTGCAGCCTGTCCCGAGTGGACAGCACCACCTGCCTCTTCCCCGTGGAGGAGAAAGCTGTGGAATATTACTTTGCTTCTGATGCCAGGTAGGGTTTTCCAGCATCTCTGGTGTGTGTAGAAATATCCTGTTTAAAGCTCTCTTGAGCAAGAGATGGGGAGGCTGTGGGTTCTTGGTGAATAAATTGTGTGCATGTGGCCATTACTTCACAAATACCAAAACAGAGTTGCTGTTAAAGGAATGAACACTGACCTTGGAATAGGGTGTTACCCTTCTTCGGGTTCACCTGTTGGTAGGATTTCCCAGTGATAGGAAACCTGAGGGAGTACTGACCTAAATTAGCAGGACAGATGCTAATTATGAGCAGAATTGTGTTGATTCTCCAGGGATCTCTGCACACATGCAATTCCTTCATCATCAAAGGTGGCATATTGCAGTCCCAGAGGAGTGAGAGAGACTAACTTGGCAGCAGCCTTAGCAGAGTTTTTGGGATTCTCTGGTTCAAGAGAAATGAGTGCTTGCTCCAGGAATGTAAAAATACTGCTGTGGTTGATTTCTGCAGCTCTTTCCATCAGAGAATTGTGGAGACTCTTAGGACAGCCCGATGTGTTCTGGTTTTAGAGCTTCTCAGTGACACTCCAGGGAGTGCTGCTGAGCAGATCGCAGGTGCCTCCACAGGGGACAAAGCTGTCCCTGGTTTTACAGATGGGCGAAGTGACATACAGGGAGGGACAGTGGCTTATCCCTGGAAAAACCAAGGAAGGAACAGGCTGTGTTTGAGCAGCCTGTGTGCCAGGGGAAATCCCTGCCCTCCTGACCTCATAGCTCCAGACAGATCCCATTGCTGCACACGCTGCTTTGTCTGAGCAGTTCAGAGCTTCTCCTTAAAGCAGGCACTGAAATTAATAATGAGCCGGGTGGAAAAAAATCCCGTTCCATTGGCAGGGTGGAAATGCCCTTTACAGGAGTGGCCCGATTTTAACAGGCGAGGAAATTCCTCGACTCCGGAGCCGCGCGTGGGGTGTGCTAGGAAGGGCTGAGCCCTGAGCTCCCAGAGCAGGGGCTGATGTGCTCTGTGCCCCCGCAGCGCTGTCATCGAGCACACCAACCGCGTGATCTTCCTGGAGGATGACGACGTGGCGGCCGTGGTGGACGGGCGTCTGTCCATCCACCGCATCAAGCGCACGGCCGGCGACCACCCGGGCCGGGCCGTGCAGACCCTGCAGATGGAGCTGCAGCAGATCATGAAGGGTGAGAGCTGCTGGCTGGCAGCGGGGAGGGGCTGCTGGGTCACGGGGGGAGGGCCTGGAGTCACCCGGTGCCATCCCTGCCCCGAGGGATGCCCGGCCCTCCAAGGGCAGAGGTCCCACAGCCTGGTCCAGTGCTGTGTCACCCTCATGGGCAAAAAAGTCCCCACGTGTAACGGGACTTTCCCTCTAGTTGCTGACACCTTACTGAGGAGAATTGTGGGGCTGAGGATTTTGCCTCCTGCTTGGAGCCATCTGGTTTTTCCAAGACTGATCCCTCACGAACTTGCCAGCCTGGATCTGCCCTTCACTGACACCTTCCAGAAACCTGAATCAAGCTCTCATCATGAGCTGATGTTTTGGCAGAAAAAGAAGTATCAGTTTAATAATCTCTAGCTGGTAACTGGCCTGGTCCAAGCTTTTCCCTACATACACAGGAAAAATGGCAATTACCAGGAGGTAAAGTGTTCTAATTTGTTTTCTTTCTTTCTTCATAGGTAACTTCAGCTCGTTTATGCAGAAGGAAATATTTGAACAGCCAGAATCTGTTGTTAATACGATGAGAGGAAGGGTCAACTTCGATGACTACACTGGTAATTGAGCTTGAGCCTCCCTCATTCCCAACAGCTCTGTATCTAGCAGTTACTGATGGTAGTCACAGGGGAGGAAGTGGGTGATGCAGTGGGAGATGGAAACCCTGCTGGTGTGAGATGAAGTGTGTGTCACAGAGTGCCTCCAGAATTCCACGTGCTGGTGGCAAGATCCCATTTTATGATGGTGTTTTGCTGAGTGGATGATGGAGATGGTAACACGCTGTTAGCATCAATGATCTTGAGAATTTCTCCTACCTGGCCACCCTGATTTTCCTCTCCAATGTTGCTCACAGTGAACCTGGGTGGGCTGAAGGATCACATCAAGGAGATCCAGAGGTGTCGGCGTTTGATCCTCATTGCCTGTGGCACGAGTTACCACGCAGGAGTGGCTGTGAGTGCTGGGCTCTGGGACCTGGGCTGGGCTCAGTGCCAGAATCACAGGCTGGGGTGGGTTTCAGGGACCTTAAAGCCCATCCAGTGCCACCCCTGCCGTGGGCAGGGACACTTTTCATTGTCCCAGGTTGCTCCCAGCCCCGTCTACCCTGGCCTTGGACACTGCCAGGGATCCAGGGGCAGCCACAGCTGCTCTGGGCACCCTGTGCCAGGGCCTCCACACCCTCACAGGGAAGAATTTCCTCCTAATAATCAAATTTAAGTCTACCCTTTTTCAGTTTAAACCCATTCCCCTTTGTCCTGCCACTCCAGGCTCTTGTCCCCAGTCCCTCTCCAGGTCTCCTGGAGCCCCTTTAGGCCCTGGAAGAGGCTCTGAAGTCTTCCCGGAGAGGGTGTGGAGTGTGCCAGGCAGATTAAGGATTGATTTCAGGTTAGGGATTGATTCTTAACCTTAATCAGGTTAAGAGTAAGCAGGTGCACACAGGTGAATGAAGGAGGACCCTTGTGAAAGCTGCAAACACCAGACTTCCAGCTCACAGCAACAGCAGGAGGACATAAAAGCTGATGAACCTGAACTTAGGGAAGTGGTTCCTGTGACTTCCATGGCTGTGGAAAGCTTTGGAAAACAAAGGCTGCTCTGTTGTAAAAAGCAGCTGGCAGGGGAGGGATGATGCAGGAGCAGAATGCAGCAAGGCAGGGGCTGCCAGGAGCCAGGTGGGATTTCTGGTTGGCCTGGGTGTAGGTGGTGGTTTCTGAGTTCTTCAAGCTGCAGTCTGATACACACTCAGGACGCCCAGTATTGCATAATCTGTGTGGAGGGTTACATAATATGTGAGCCTTACTTAAGAGAATTCTCGGTTTGAGGGAGGGGTTGGCCTCACAGGCTGGTGGTGGTGCCAAAGCAAGGTCGCTTCTCACAGGGCTTGTTGGTGACTTGAGTGTGGGCACTACTGAGTAATTAAAGTATAATCCAGCACTGATTTTCATGTGGGACTTTTAACAGTAATATTTTCCAGTGTGTGGCAGCTAGAAAGCTTTTTTTGTGCAAACACTTGGTTTTATAAACATGATGTAATACCTGACTTCCTGCCCCTCCTTGTGCCAGACCCGCCAGGTGCTGGAAGAGCTGACGGAGTTACCTGTCATGGTGGAGCTGGCCAGCGACTTCCTGGACAGGAACACCCCCGTGTTCAGGGACGACGTCTGCTTCTTCCTCAGCCAGTCAGGTACGGGCTCCCTTCCCCAGCCTCACTCCCTCCTGCCCAGAATGGAGGGAGAAGGCAGCAGGGCCAGGTCTGGTGCCTGTCTGCAGGACTGTGTGTGGTGATGTGAGGGAGGACGCTCAGATTCCAGGGCTGGGAGGTTCTGCTCCCTCCAGCTGCAGCTGCTGCAGGGCTCCTGTGGCTGACAGGTGGAACAGGAGTTTTGTTTCCTTTCTCTGCACCGATCAACAGACTGGAAGTGCTGCTGAGCTCGGGGTGAAGGCAGCTCCACAGCTCCTTTGGAATAGTTTTAGTTCCCTAGTTAAAGCACCACCATATGGTGGATTGGAGCCACAGAAGAAAGGAAACTCTTAGACATGAATATCAGAAAATCCAACTAACTTGGAATGGAGTAGGAGATAAAAGGCACACCGAGGCATAAAAGAATTTATATGAGGTACTTCATATTTTCAAGGACAACTGCAATGCAAAACGTTTTTTTTCCCTTCTTAATTGCATTTACCATTTCAGGTTTTCATGACTGATCTTCAGCTGTGACACTAAAACCAGTCATTACTTTATCTCCACAGGTTAAAATACCCTCTTGGGAGCAATTTTTTTCTCCTCTGTAGCAATTTCTTTCTTCTCAGTACCAAATGTCTCAGAATATCCACTCTGTGGGGGGCTGATGGTCAGGTTCTCCCTGGGCTTTTTGAAGACATATTTTTTTAAACCATAGCAGAACACTGGCTTTTCCTTACACCAAATGCTGCGGATAGGTTTTGTGTTTTCTGGGTGTCACTGCCCTGTGTTCAGGGTTCAGACACAGCGTGCTGGGGCTGAAGTGGCTGCTGCCACCTCCTTGGCTTGCAGGGAGCACAAACCTCTGGGGCTGTGTTTGGGGACTTGGTGCATTTCCCACCTGCAGTGGCAGCAGAGCAGCAGCACTGAGCCCCCATCCCTGTGCTTCCCTGTGCTTCCCTGTGCTTCCCTGTGCTTCCCTGTGTTCCAGGCGAGACAGCAGACACCCTGATGTGCCTTCGGTACTGCAAGGAGAGGGGAGCCCTGACCGTGGGCATCACCAACACCGTGGGCAGCTCCATCTCCCGCGAGACCGACTGCGGGGTGCACATCAACGCGGGCCCCGAGATCGGCGTGGCCAGCACCAAGGTGGGCCACAACCCACACCCCTCCCTGATTTTATTTGGTGTTCCTGCCACCAGAACCCCTCCTGGAAGGGCTTGGCCCCGTTAAATGCTTCCTGTTCCCTCTGTACCTGTCGCTGCTGATGGTTGTGCAGTTACAGACCAGCAGCACCCTGTGTGTTCTCTGTCCTGGAGCTTGCAAAGGGCTTTTTTTTGGTCCCTTTTTAAAATGAAATAATATAAGGAAACTGCATTAAACATTGAAAACAAATGGGTCTCAGAGGGAATGATTCCCTAAGAGGTCAGCATTCCCTTTGCCATTGTTTGTCTCGAGGTGCAGATTCAGTTTAAACTAAGGTCAGAGATGAAAAAGGAAATTAATAGACAAGATAATGGAAACTTTGTCTGCATGTAACTCCCTCACTGGCTCTGCTTTACCAAAGAAAATGGGATATTAAAACTATACTTTTAACAAATGGGAGAACGGTCTTTTACAGAAAGCTACTATTTGTGTCCAGATAACAGGATTATTCTGGCTATGTGTGATACAGTATGAAATAACTTACTTTGCTGCGTTTCATTTTGATGAAGTGCTTGTGCATGGTGAAATCTGCTTTGGTTTAGTTATATTTAGAGGCGAGATGATGTCAATCTGTTACATAAATTCAGCCAAAAACCACATTTGAGTTTAATAGTTCATTGGGGAATTTGATCATGGAAAATTCATGAGTCTCTTACAAGAAACTCTTGAACGAGCTATTTGTCCCTGTTGTTTTCACATGGCCAACAGTTACAGTTTGGAGATAAATGGCATTTTTTCTCTGATGCTGTGGGGAGTTACCAAAGTTGTGCATGTATGAAATAGGGTCTTGAAAAGTTTCTGCCCTCAGGTTGCCCAGAACTTCCTTTTGGGAATATTCTAAACAGCCCAGGCATGTTAATGTGGCTGCTGGGTGCTCTTGCAGACAGTGGAGCCTTACTCAGGGGAGAGGTTCAGGAGAGTCTGTTCTTAGAGAAGGGAGGTGGGAAATCACAGCTGCCTTTGTGTTCCTTGAGTGTGGTCCAAAAAGATCTCAGCTGGTTGTCGTGGGCTTCCAACAAACATCTCCAGTCAGCGGCCTGCTCTTGTCCAGTGTTCTCAGGAGTCACTTGCAGTAAAGGAGGACACGGGTATGGTCACAAAATAGGGTTTAGTAGTCACCAGGGAATCTTAGAATATAAAGTCTTGGTTGTTGTGTCTGAATCTCCTGGAGTATGAGGAGATCATCACGTGCCTCTGTTGAGATCTGCTCAGGTGAGATTTGCCTTGTGAGCTCACGTTCGTTTTTGCTGCTGACTTGGAATAAAAGCTGCCACTTGGTCTGAGGATTTCACCTGCTGGGTGACAATCACCTGGCTGGTGCAGCAGTGACGTTTCTCTCATGCCCCACCCCAGGCCTACACCAGCCAGTTCGTGTCCCTGGTGATGTTTGCCCTGATGATGTGCGATGACAGGATCTCCATGCAGGAGCGGCGCAAGGAGATCATGCGGGGGCTGAAGGGGCTGCCAGGTAGGACCCCGGGCAGAGCTGGACCCTGCAGAGAGGGGCTGGGGGGATCGGGAGGGCAGCAGGGCTGTCACAATTCCTCGTTCTCTCTGGTGTCTCCAGGCCACCAAACTGGACCAGTAAAACTCTGAGCCTGGGGATTTTACAGGTCGCTGCTGGCTGTGTGAGTGAAGGGTGAGTGGGGTGTGTAGTGTGAGGCACACACATGAGCACACTCAGTCTGGACTCTTCCCCTTCCCTCTAGACTTGATTAAAGAAGTGCTGAGCATGGATGATGAGATCCAGAAGCTGGCCACAGAGCTGTACCATCAGAAGTCTGTCCTCATCATGGGACGTGGCTACCACTACGCCACGTGTCTGGAGGGAGCCTTGGTGAGATTTCTTTATTTAAAGCTGGCTCAAACACAGCCACAGACTTCAGACCTCTGCACAGGGAGCAACATCTGGCTGCAAGTGCAGTTGTAAATGCAGCCATGGCTCTGCTGTGTTGGCCAACACTGGGTTAAATGGAGGGCCCTGGCACAGGGTGCCCAGAGCAGCTGTGGCTGCCCCTGGATCCCTGGGAGTGTCCCAGGCCAGGCTGGACACTGGGGCTGGGAGCCCCCTGGGACAGGGGTGGCACTGGATGGGCTTTAAGGTCCCTCCAACCCAAACTGTGCCATGATTACAAATAACTGAAAGTCACTGTGACATTGCTGAGGCTGCTGCTGGAAGATTCCCATGTCACAGGCTACAATGGGTTGGAAGGGTATGTTTTCCATGTTCACGCTGGGAATGCTTTACTGCACAAACTGGGCACCCTAATAAATTGAAAACTGAGCGTGTACTTTCCAAACCCATACACTGCAGCTTCTACATTTGAGGAGATTCCTGTTGTCAGTACTGTCCCACTGCCAAGCAGTCGTGTCCTCTTTGCCCAGTCAGGCTGGGAGGATGGCTGTGGTGGCTGATGGCAAGTCATAAGGGCTGTGGTGCTTTGGTGGTACAGCTGGAGGTGTTGGTGGCCTGAACAGCCCAGCCCAGGGGCACTGCTCGGATCTGGGTTTTTTGGCCTGACTTGCTTGGATCTGAGGAGAGCCAGAACTGAGTTTCACAAAGTGCAAGAATTCACAGAGGTGATTAAAAAAAATAAAGTAGCATGTTGCTCAAAGTTTTATGAATTTTTTCCCCCTCTAGAAAATAAAAGAAATCACCTACATGCACTCGGAAGGGATCCTGGCCGGGGAGCTGAAGCACGGCCCGCTGGCCCTGGTGGACAAGCTCATGCCTGTGATCATGATCATCATGAGAGACCACACCTATGCCAAGTGCCAGAACGCTCTCCAGCAGGTCATTGCACGGCAGGTAAGGGCCTGGTAAGGTCTGCAGTGCATCAGAAGTGATGCTTTTAATAGAAGAGCAGTTCACAGACACCCAGACTGCTCACTTCGGTGTCATTGCCCACATGTGAGTTCAGTAAGTACTGTGGGCATTTCAAGAGCAAGTTTTGCAACAACTGCAGAAGCCTGGCGTGGTCTGCTTAACCCTTAAATACCCCACAGGGCTGCCCAGGGGATGTGATGCTGTTTGGTTCTAAATTGAGTAATAAATTTTGCCACTGACACTCTGCAGAGAAGTGAGGAAAGAACCTTCCAGAGACCTGCTTTCCTTCAGCATTCCCCTCTGTTGCAGGGACGACCTGTGGTGATTTGTGACAAGGAGGACATCGAGACCATTAAGAACAACAAAAGAACAATCAAAGTTCCCCACTCAGTGGACTGTCTGCAGGGGATCCTGAGTGTGATCCCTCTCCAGCTGCTGGCGTTCCACCTCGCCGTGCTCAGGGGCTATGATGTGAGTACAGCACTGCTTCCTCCTGCACTCTGTGTGCTGCCGTGTGCTGGGCGATGCTGCAGGGCTCGGGGGGTGTCTGTGTGACTGCTCGAGCTGCTGGAATGCCCAGGTCCAAGGACTGTCCTGGCCAGTACAGAACTGGGAGGAGGCCCAGTACACGCGGCCGAGTCTGGTGCGGCTGAGCTGGGACGTGTGTCTGGTCTGGTAGGAGCTCACAGGTTCTGGAGGGCTGGCAGGGAGCTCAGAGAAGGCAACGACCCTCACAAGGGTGCTTGGCAAACAGTTTGGTGTTAGGTATTTGATCTTAATACAGACACTGGCCTCTACCTGTTATCAGTGACCTCTTATCATTTGAGCACTGGAACTACGTGGACTAAAGGGACTCCCTCCTTAGTTTTGAGAGGAGTTGTAACAATTAAGGTTGTGGACTTTTTTCTGCACTGATTATCCTAAATTAACATGAGAATATGTTGAATTGTTTTCAGTTGAAACACAGAACAGACATTCCACACGTTACGAAGTTATACACAAACAAACAGTGTGTAAATACTCACAAGCCTGTTCTTTCTCCTCCCTCTCTGCAGGTTGATTTTCCAAGAAATCTGGCCAAGTCCGTAACTGTAGAGTGAAAGATCATCTGAATCATAGGGGCAAAGGGGAATTAAATGAAAGACTTTTTTTGGTACCAAAATAACTTGATTTTAAAGCCCCCTAGGTAAATCTTATTTTGCTAAATCATTGTTTGTGTGTAAGATCACCATAATTCCATTACATTAGTGATTGTCCAATTGATTCCACATGCTATGTCAATAGCTCTGGGTTTTTTTGAACAACAGACTTCCATGAAAGATGTTAAATGGTTTTCCTTAAAGATTGCTGAGTCTTCTAGGTAAGGGGCCCTCCATTTTACTTTGAGCTGATGTCATTGTCTCTTACCCCATGTGGCTCATTCCAGTCATTGATGAGAAACCACTGAAGGAATTAATCAGTCAGCTGTCATGCTCTCAGGCAGTGAAGCAGGACACCAGAATACACACCTGGAACAAGAGCTGGTACTGGTCACGCTTGTGCAGATATTCTACCAGTGAAGGAAACTGCAGACAAGCCTTTGGGTAAATTCCTGCCTCAGGTACACGAGGGAATTCAGCTGAGCTGTCACAGCCTCCTCGCTCCTGGGCACGTGGTGAATGTGCCAAGGAGAGAACGCTGCTCCAGAAGGATTTTATCTATGCCAAAAACATAGCAAGTGACAATCTCGTAGCCATGGTGGCCACGGCGTGGTGTGACCCCAGTGTGGCCAGTGGGACCCGCCCTAGCTGGGACTGGGAGCACTGGCTGGCCAGTAGGGGTGAGGGCAGAGAGGAGGGACCAGTGCTCGCCCTGAGCTGGTGGCTGTTGCTGCTGATGGTTGGTTGGGGTTTTTTTAAAACAAGTGCTGAGGGTTTTCCCCCCAAACTGAGGGGCACTGGGGCATTGTAACACACCTGAGTGTCCCAGCTCTGTGGACACACCTGGGTGTCCCAGCTCTGTGCAGGGCTTTTTGCTGCAGGTCACTCTCTGGTCTGGGTGTCTTTCTGCCTTGTGTCTCCCCAGCAGAGAGGGCTCTAAAGCTCCTTCCTGAAGCTTGTTTAGCCAAAGTCCCCTGATGACAGCGAGGGCTCAGGTTTATTTAGCAGCAGTTCTTGTGTGACTTGTGTCAAATTCAGCTGATTTCAAATTGAAGGGGATAAAAAGGCTCCATAAACACGACACAAATAAATACCTTGGTAATATTTCTATAACAAGCTTGAAGAGAATCAGAAATGACACAGAAAATATACCTTCAGGACTCAAAACTTTTCTGAGGAAAAGTTGGCTTTTTCTGAGTCATCAAAGGGCAGTTATTATGTATTTCCTAATGCAAAAAGGTGAATTTCCTCCCACCTTGCTGGGTTTTGAATTAACCTTACACAGGCACCGTAAAAACATGCTACCAGGTATAAAGTGGTGCTGATGAATATTCCAGGTCATTTACTGCCCCTGAAAAATGGCTTTAGCAGATGCAGTGCCTGGGGACTGCCCAGCACCCTGCAAACCCCGGTTCCCCTGGCACAGGGCGCCAGTGCTGTACAAACACGACCCAGGCTGGTCCATGGCTGCTCCGAGTAAGGCATTCCCAAAGACTCTGCAGGAATTCTGCAATGTATAAACCCACAGGGACTATTTCACTGCAGTTCAGTGTCAGCTCAAGGCTCAGTTTCATTGTGAGAATGAAATGCTGCGTGCCTGGAAACAGCTTCTCAAAGCCAGTGTATGTGTTTATTATCATATTCAGACTATTAATTTATGAACACATTGTGCTGCCAGTGTCTGTTTAAGAACAAAGTAGTAAATGCTGCATTTTAGTTCAGCAAATGCTGTGTGTGTGAGGCACTGCCCTGGGGCAGCTGTGCCTCTGCCTAAACATGACCAGGAGCCCTCCCTGCTTCACTGGAGGATGATAATTGTCCTTAAGGAAAAAACAAGGCACGTTCAGTGCTAACAGGTGGAAGACAGGTCCTCCTCTTCCTCCTCCTGCTCCTCCTCCTCCTCTTCCTCTTCCCTCCAGCTTGCTTAAGAGAAACTGTGCAGGGCTGGATCCAGGCCGGGCTCCCCCTGGATCCTCCTGGCACAGGGATGTGCAGTGTCCCCATCCTTTGTTCTGAAACAGCCCCACAAGGGAATTATTTTGGAACGGATGCCCTTTTTCCCCGCCTGCAGCCAGCATTGCTTTTGCCCTGCCTTGCACAGAGGGCTGCCCGTGGGCAGGGGGGGCAGACACCCCTGTGAACACAAGCTGCTGCTCAGCAGAAGTTTGTTAGTGCAGGCTGCTACATTTGTGAAAGTTGTGTACAAAGAGGACCAAAGAACAGGAGTCTGAGTCAGAAATGTCCGCTGTGACACGGCCGTGTCGGTGGAGCTGCAGAGCTCGTGCTGAGCTCTCTGGGTTTGTGCTGTGCCAGACAAATCCTTGTTCTGTGTAGCTGGGGGTATTGATGGGTCAGGGGAACAGGTAGTGCCCACCCCCACCTCTGCCAGCAAACTGCCTGGAGTGTCAAACTCTTGTCTGCCAAATCTGAGGGCTCGGAGCTGTTGCAGTGAGGCTGATGGATGTTGTAGGCTCGGTCTCAAAGGATGCTCTGGAGCACACCTGTGTGAAGAATTTCTCTGCTGAGCGTAGCAGGGAACCTGTTAAAGCATCTCGTTGTTGTTGCCATGCAGTGTGAAGTGAGAATGTACAAAGGACTCTTTTTAGCTTTCCTTACCTCATTTTGTCCACGTGTTGCATTTCGATGAACAGATGATGTTTCTCTTTTCCGTAGAAAACTTTTAGGATGTCTCGTGGTATTTATTAACAGCCAGTCTTCTGCTCTCCCAAATGAATGTTTTGCTTACTGAGCCAGTAAAATTCTCTCCTTCCTCACTGAGATGTTGAAAAATTCAGTAGCCCTGTCTCTAAAATTGAGCCACAGGTAAATACAGAGAAAGGCTTTTGCCATCTGGAATAGCAGCTCCTATTTCTGCCTGCTTTGGTCACAGTTTATTTTTGGTATAAATAACTCTGTTCCTCACCTGCAGAGACTCAAGGGAAGCCCTGAGGTCTTGGGGGGTTTTAATTTCCAAAGACCAGAGAGCTCCCAGCTCAGCATATGTTTCTGCCCAGCAGTTCTCAGACAGATTTCACACTGCTGGGAAGATTCCACACACACACAAATGGAGCTGCACATGGAATATGCTGCAGCCAGAAAGGTTTTTTTCCCCCAGCCCTGCTGCAGAAGGGCTGTGGACAGTTTTTTCCTAGATTTGTCCTAGTCAGCACTGTCTGTGCACATTCTCACCAAGAGCCCCCAGCAGTGCCTGGGTGGCTGGCCCTGGGCAGGGCCGTCTCCTGTGGCTCTTCTGTCCCAAAAGCTGCCTGGACTCCCTGTGTTGGGTCAGGCTCAGCCCCCTGTGCTGAGAGAGCCAAAAGCTTCACCCAGAGCCTTTCCCAGCCACCTGGGATGGAGCTCGTGGGCCTCATGCAAAACCTCAGTGTGGAGCCTTAAGCCCAGCCCAGGCACGGGGGGCTGGTTGAGCTGCAGAGTGAAGCATCCAAAGGCACAAGTCAGACCCACACCAGTGCAGAATTGGGCCTTTCCCCTTCCTGGCTGTCCCTAGGAGTCCTTGATGCCACAAGCAGGTGCCTGGTGGCCGTGTTGGATGGAGGGAGGGACTAAAATTAAGTGGCTTAAGTGGCGCGTCAGTGTTTAGCTGTGGCTAATTTTGGATCCTACCTGAATGTACCAAACTTGCCTCAAAGCATGGAGTCCCTCCTCTTCATCAGAAACAGGAAGAAGAAGAAACATTTGGGTTGAAAAAAAAAGGAAAGAAAACTATTTGCCTTCAATTCAGTTTCTGTAAATAGACATTTGAGTGGCAAACCCACATTTCCTCCCTTGTAGATTCTCTGCCTCTGCTGTACATATCCAGCTGGCTTGGGTTGTGGGGACCAGACTGTACCGTGTTTCCTGTCGTGTGCTGTATGCAGAAGATGTCTTACTTTTGTCTGTAGTGTTTTATAATTTGGGTTTTGTCTCTTTGCTTACTTTTTTTGTATCTCACCCTTTGAATAAAATCAAGTGCCCTACATGAAACAAACGGAATTACTGGTCTTCAGTTAAATCCATTAAGAACAGGTGTAGCCCCTGTGGAAGTTAAGAGCTGGATGTACAAAGCGGAAAACCTCAGGGCTTAACTTGCCCCTCTCCTGACCAGCCAGGCTCTTTTCAGGTCAGAGATTCAGCCTGTATTTCATTTTTTGCATTTCACCTGCCCTTTCCTAACCGATTTTTTCCACTCTGTGGAAAGCCTATCAAATCCCCCTAAGGCAGAACAGTTCCTGCAACCTTCTGTTCCTTAATTCTTATTTAATGACCCCTTTTCTATCACTGAGAAGGTTGCAGTCAGCACAGCCCATACCTGCCCCGTGCTCGGTGAGCGTTTCTCACGTTCCACAACTTCTGAAAATTCGTGGCTTCTTTTCCCAGGAAGAGCCCTGCGTGGGTAAGGCTGAGCTGGGACCGTGGGGGTCATGTCAGACCAACGCTGGGGGCTCAGGGCTTGCTCAGGGCTCAAACACACCTGGGTGGCTTTGTAAGGGAATCCCACGGTGACAAAACGCTGAAACCCCCCCTCCTCCAGCTGGGCCATTCAGGGATTGGTTTCCTCAGGGACCTTTGCCTCTCCAGGGGTGCAGCATCAAACTCCAGCGTTGACTTTCTTAGACAAAGGGAGCAGCTCAGGCTTCTCCTGTCAAAGACCTTTCCTGTACAAGAAGCAGCCGTGAAAGGCTGGGGGGGCTGGGCCGAGCTCATGGCCTGCACAGGGGGACACAAACCCCACGAGGTACCTGAAGCTGGCTGCGTAACCAGAGCCACCCTCCAGTACAGGGGGTGGGTGGGAAAAGCCAGCTGCAGCCACCAAACCTCTCCAGCACGAGCCCAGCACAGACAGAATGGCCCCTGTGGCCACTGGCCACTCGGGGGCCACTCGGGGCCGTGGCAGGGACTCTCATCCTTGCTGGCATTCCTTGCAGCAGCTCCTTTCCCCAGGCTTTGCCCAGCCCAGCGCTGGAACTGCTGACAGGGAAAATTCTCTTCTGCCCGGACAGCCCCAGCTGGCCCTGCCTGAGGAGAGCCCAGGCACACGGGCCCCACACCAGGGCAGGATGGTCACTCTCAGAGGTGACCTCCAGCCTCCCTGGTGACACAACACCGAGCCTGAGCCTCCGGCCCTCACCCGCTGGAATTTAGGGGGGATTTCAGACCTGCACAAAGCTGGGCATGACGCACGCAGGAGAAGTTCCCACTGAGCCACACCATGAGGAGAGACAGGTTTCGGAGACCCAGTGAAGGTGTGTGCCAGCCCTTGCTGACAGAGGATGGCAGTTCTCATCCTGCCCCTCTCCACCTGAGCCTGGCACAGCCACGTCCCCTCCCTCGGGCCCTCAGGAAGGCTCAGACAGAGCCTGAAGTGTTGGATGAATCCAGTGCCTCTGTGGATGAATGAAGTGGCTTGAGGATGTCCCTGCAGGACCCCAGCCAAGCCAGACAGGGGCTGAGGGGGTCCAGAGGCACCTGCATGCAGTGGAGCAGCTGGATTAGGGAGGAATTTTTGCTGTATGGACACAGGAGCTGGGACAGGGATCAGCAGGGGCTGAAGTCATCTGCTTCTCATTCTGCTCCAGGTGCTGCCAGCCAGGAACAAGGGTTTGTCACAGCCCCAAGGTTTGTCCCAGGCTTTGCTGGCTCAGCTGAGAGGGGCAGGAATGGGCTCAGGAAGCACCTGCAGGCTGGGTCTCACCTGGGTGAAGCCCAGCACAGTGAAAGGGGAAGGAGGCAGACATTTGGGGGCAATCATCTCTCCCAGAGAAGGACATCTGAATTTTCCCCTGCTGGAAAGGTCACTGCTCAGCCACCAGATGCCACTTTGTGCAGTGCAAGGTGCCACTGAGGGCACAGCTCCTGCTGAGCAGGAGAGACAAAGCAAGAGCTCAAACCTGCTCCTAAATCCTTTGCCCTTTGGAATCTGCCCCATCTCCCCAAGGAGTGCTCTGGATGTCACACCCCTCCCGTTTGTGTTACCACGTGTCTAAGGCCCCTCAAATCCAGGGGTTTTCATTCCCCACACTGCAGTGGTGCTGGATCGATGCCACGAGCAGCCAAAGACCCCGTCCCAGGGCTGTTGTTTTTATGGCTCCTGTCCCTGTTGCAGGGGGATCATTCCCTGTCCCAGGGCTGTTGTTTTTATGGCTCCTGTCCCTGTTGCAGGGGGATCATTCCCTGTCCCAGGGGCATCATTCCCTGTCCCAGGGCTGTTGTTTTTATGGCTCCTGTCCCTGTTGCAGGGGGATCATTCCCTGTCCCAAGGCTGTTGTTTTTATGGCTCCTGTCCCTTTTGCAGGTCGATCGCATCGCTGCCTCCAGAGACTGAGCACCAGCACTGCCCCCGGAGCTGCTGCAGCGCCCGAGGGCCTCGAGGAGCAGGAGCCAGGGGTGAGCTGGGACAGCCAGAGAGCGCCCTGGGGTGACACCGTCCCTGGGGTGACACCGTCCCTCATATGACACCAGACCTGTGGTGACGCTGGCCCTGGGGTGACACCATCCCAAAGGTGACACCAGCCCAAAGGTGACATTGGCACGGAGGTGATGCCATCCCAAGGGTGGCACTATGCCAAGGATGATGCCATCCCAAGGGTGACACCAGCCCTGGTCCCACCGAGGCCCCAGTCTTGGTCCCCTCTACTCCACAGCCCAGCCCAGCACCCTAAGTGTGAGTGAGTAGCACTGAACAAAGCCCGGAGCCACCCCTGGGTGGGTGACACACACTCAGAGGTTGCTCTGCTCACTGCTTGTGTTTTGCACTGAAGTTCTTGTCTTGTTTGTAGGTTTTAAACAATAAAAAGCTCCAAAGATTGTCTTGATTTTTAGAGCAAATGCCAAAAGCGGAGTGCTCTGCTTTAGAAATGCCGGTTTGTCTGTTCTTGGATGGTTCCTTCCCTTCTTGGCTTCTGCAGCCCAGGAAACAAAGCCAAATTCACAGCTCCTCCCTGCTCCCCCTTCTTTCCCTGTTCAGTGACAGTTCTGAGGGCTTTGACTCAGATTTCCCCCCTTGTGTCTCCTTCAGACAGAGCTTGAGGGCTGGGCCTTCAGTCCTGGTGGTGGCTTTGTCACAAGAGCCTGGCTGGACAGTCCTGCACTTTGCTCAACACACCAGACCCATGGGGACAAGGACAGTTCGTCAAAAATACCCCAACCCAACCCCAAAACCCGCTGAGGTGTCCACAGCGAGCTGCTGGGAGTAGAGAAAAGCCAGCACCTCCCACAGGACTAGCTCAGGAAACTCCAAGCCCACGAGGGAGGCAGAGGAGCAGGGGTTTGGTGTCCACACTCGGGGAGCCCAGCAGGAATCAGCTCCTCTGACGGGAGTGCATTTAAAAATTAATACAGAGCGAAAATGTTCCAGGCTGCACCAGCCCCAACTGGACTGACAAAGCAAAGCTGGGAAAAGCTTTGATGCTTTTGCACAAAACCAAAGCCCCGACAGTGCAGAGCGTGTCCAAGGGCAGGCCCAGCCCCTCCTGCTGCAAACTGGTGCAGCTCTGCAAGGCATTGCTGATCGAGGCAGCATCCCCCTCCCTGCCGGGGCCAGAGATCCCTGAGCTCCTCCAGCAGCCTCCTCCCCGCTCCCTAGAGCACGGGAAGCAGCTCTGGGATCCCTCTGGGATCCCTCAGCGTTCGTGCATCACAAACTGCAGCGCTCTGGGCTCGGCACACGGAGCATCCCACAGCTCATCCCTTCCCGGCTGCAGAGAGGGAGGAGGAGGAGGAGGGAAAAAACCCAACCCAAACCAACATCCTGAGGTTCCAGTGCAGTGATTTATCACCGAGCTGGCTGCAGACAGGCACACAGACGGACACACAGACACAGACAGACAGACAGCCCCAGTGCAGCTGATGCTGCCTCGCTGTCTCCCCGCGGACCTCACTGTGATTAAATCATGTTCCAACAACAGCAGAGAGGCAGGGGAAAAGCGGTCAGGAATTTTTGGACAGGAAATAGATGGGAAGAGGAGGGGAGTGTGAGGGACACGAGCAGTTCACTGCTCTGTCCTCTCCTGCAGCCACAGGGGGAGGAACCCCCAGGGCCGGGGTCCCCATTCCCACGAGCTCCTGTCCCCATGGTGGTGGCATCCCTCTCTCCGAGGTCTGTGCAAGCTCAGCGGAGCCGAGCTGAGCCCAGAAGGAGTTGGCATCACTTGAATCCAAAGGCATTTTCTCCAAGCACAGCGGGGACCACAGGGAAAGGAACATCTCAGAGAATTCCCTGACAGGCACCGGACACTCTGCCGGCTGCAACCGCCCCAAATGAACTCAAACCCCTTCTCTGGTGCTTCAGCTCAGAGTTATTCAAGAGGATTGCACTGAACTCCTTTAGCTCCTGCAGTGGTTTGTCTGCAGCAGGGATGAACCAAGGACCAGGACCAGGACCATTCGTGGTGGCAGCAGAGCTCCTGAGCAGGAGGAGCCCATCACTGCAGGACCACGGCTGTTCCCAGCTGTCACTGGGATAACTGGGGAGGAAACACTCAGAGAAACCATCCCACAGCCTCCAGCCATGAGCACCCATCGGATCAGGCCTCTGGAGAAGGGATCCATAAGGCTGTCTGTAAATGTGACTCTGCCAAGATGCTTTAGATGTCTGCAGCAGAGCATAAAGTAACCATTGTCAGCTTGAAAAATGCATTAGACCTCAAAAAGGCCTCTGGTAAAAAGAAAGAATAAAAAAAGGGGGGCAGAGAGAAGGGAGAAAAAACTGTTTATTTTTCAGTTTTGCCCGACTACAGTTTGCAGTAAATATTTTTTTCAGATAAATAATTTGCTGCTGTTGTTTTCAGACAAATACAACAAATAAATCTCCCTTGTTTAAAGCCTTGATCTGAATTACTTTGTAGAGAAACGCAAACGTTTCCTCTGGGGACTCAGCATTCTCCTCCCCTAAGTACTGCAGCAAACACGGAGAGGTGAAGATCTCCCAGAAGAAGCTCAGGAGCTCTGCCCTGCACACCCCCGGTGGTGCCACCCGTGTCCCCCGTGTCCCTCGTGTCCCCCATGTCCTGCCCCGCGCCCACCCCCGGAGCCAGCGGGAAGTTTCCTCCCCCCCCGGCAATCCCACGCAGGGATTTCTGTGATTTCCCCTGTTCAGACTGGTTCCAGAGCTGTTCTGCTGTGGGAGCTCAGAGGTGTCAGAGTTCCTTCTCCAAACCCAGATTTGGATTCACTGTGAATTATTCATGGTGCTCCCGACCTCTGCCTGCTAACCCTGAATAATCAAAGACCCCTTAAGCCAACAGGATCCCTACCTGCTGTTCCCCACAAAGATCTGTGTTTATCCTACTGAATCAATGGATTCCCTGGCTGTTCTCCAGCAGTTTGTGCCTTCTTTTTTCTCCCTCACATTTGGGTCTGTTTCTTATTTATTTAATTTTATGTTGTGGGAATGTAGAAATGTGCCACAGTGGATGGGGCCGCTGGCCTGGGTGGTCCCACACTTGGCCCAGCTGGTGCCTGAGTCAGCCAAGCTTGTTGCAGGAAAGAATCCTTTGGAAGGGGTATAAAGTGAAGGCCAAACCCTGCGGTCCTTGTTCCATAAAACATCCCCAGGACGCCCCAGCGCCTCCAGCACCAGCAGCTGTCCCCAGACACAGCTCCCTCTGTTCCTCAGGACAGGCAGACGCCGTCAGTGAGGGACAGACCCCCCCTCACAGCCCATCCTGGAGAGGGGCAAATCAACCAAACAGGAACATCCAGGCTGGAAAAAGGCACAGGTGGGGACCAGGACCCCTGTGGCTGATGCCACCAGGCACTGAGGGGGTTTAACCCAGCACAGCTGCAGGAACCTGGGGGATGATGCTGCACCACCTGCAAATCATGGGACCCTGGGATGGTTTGGGTGGGAAGGAACTTTAAAGCCCATCCAGTGCCACCCCTGCCATGGGCAGGGACACCTCCCACTGTCCCAGGAACAAAACTGCTGAACACTTTTCCTGGGGTTTTTTTGCCTCTGAAGGCTGAGGGTGTCCCATGTACCCTCAGGTCGCCCATTGCCACAGCCAGGAATTCAAACTGCATTTCTCTGCCTTATCTGGGTCAATGCAAATTTCCTCAGTCTCCCAAAAAGCATCTTATGAGATTCTCCTACAGCTGCAAAGGAGAGAACAAGGGTTTGCTGTCATGTCTGGAGGAGGAGTTGTTGTCACAGGAATGTCTCAGAGCACCCAGGACACAAGTCACAGCTCTGCCAACAACTCCCTCTTTCACCCTTGACAGGTTATGTGCCTCCCCATCCTTCCTTAATGAAAAACCAGACTTATTTTATTTTGCAAGTCGATTATTTTTGCTGGATTATCTCAGGCTGGAGGAGCAGCCTGGCCCAAGCCACCCCAATCCCTCCCCAGACAGGGACAGGCAGAGGCAGACAAGTGATGATGACTTCAGAATTTGACCTTCTGAGCTGGGCTGTTTGAAAAAACAAACAAGAAGCTGTCTGATGCTGCTGCAGTTATTTCAATACATTTTTAGCAACTGGAAACCTCTCCAGTTTCCACGACAGGCTGTGGGACAGGCGGCTGGGATCACTTTTACTTTCAGCATCGCACGCCCCCAGACACTCACCCTACCCCCAAAAAGTTATCAACTGTCAAGCTCACACCAAAGCAGAAGCTCCCCAGTTCTGTCCCGTGGCACCAGCTCTGGCAGTCTGTGGGATGCTGCCCCTGCAGCCCAGGCTGGCTCCCTCCCTGCCCTGCCTTAGACACAGCTGAAAATACCCCCCACTCATTCCCAGTGTTGTTTTCCCACATCTGCCGCTGCTGTGGTTACTGCAGCCCTTCAGAGCAGGGAGGGTGGGGCCCTGCACACGGGGAGGGCATTTCCAGGTGTTTCATCCTTTCATCCTTTTATTTAAGGTATTCAGAGGCTCACAAGTGCCCACACCTTAAATAAAACCCGGGAATCAATCCCAGCCTCCTCCCCTTCAGTCAGGAGCATCTGCAATGTACAGAAATTTTCATCCTGTCTGAACCCAGGCACTGCAGAGCCCAAAAATCTCACTTTCCCAGAGGATTTTCCCAGCTTTTCTTTCAAACAGCTCCAGATTTGCCCCCACAGGTCACAGCCACGGCAAGATGGGATATTCCATGGGAATGCTGACTGGCAGGCAGAGCTTGTCAAGGCCAGAGGTGCTCACGTTTCACATGTCACCAGGAACAGACTGAAGGAATGCAGACATTCCCTATTCCTGCCCGGCTTTTCCTTTCTCAGAGACTTTCCATTGAGTAAGAAATACCTCGAGAAAGGATCCCGACACCCCTGCTCCCTGGTGGGCCCACACTGACCACAGGGTCTCACAGGCAGCAGGGGAGAAACACAGAGCATCTCCTGGAGGCAGCTGAAGACTCACACACCCAGAGGGGATGCCAGAGAGGATTTGAGATGGGAATGGAAAGTGGAATTTAGAAATCCCCAGCTTTCCTGCGAGTAGGAGTTACCTCATTGCTAAGTTCAGTTTTCCACTCCCTGTGGTATTTTTGCACGCTATGGTTTCTCCATCCCTGTTAATTCCTCCAGCTCTGGAAAAGGCCCCACGATTTAATGTCTGTGAAGAGCCACAGAATTCCCTGCTCGGGCTGCAGCTCTGGCCACATCAGCACAAGCCAGGATGTCCCCTGGGTGGAGGGGACAAGTCCTTCACCATCAGGGACACCTCACCTTGGGGGACAACTGCACTGGCCTTGTGGCATGAGAAAACATTTTCCCTCGTGCTCTGCACCTTTCCAAGATATTTTTCCTTCCCACACTACCAGGAAGGACCCTTCAAAACATTTAAGTATTAAAAAATACTTAAATAATCTGAAAGTTCTGGCAATGTGCTACAGACTTTCAGCCACAGTCTGCATCCAGGGTGATTTATTTTATAGCTCGTGTTATTTTTACAAGTCACTTTATAGCTGTTTCTGAAATAAAAAGATGCATTACACTCTCCAGCAGCACCACAGCAGAGGATGCTGTGTCTGAGTCCCCCTGGCGTTTCCATCAGCCGCACACAAACCCTTATCTATGACTCAGATGGGGCTTTCTCTGCCAAATTTAGGGAGAAAAAAGCAATTTCTTTCCCTGCCAAGTGAGGAGCTCCTCAGCTTTCCCAGGGCAGATGAGCCTTTGGAAGAACAAGCAGGATTCACTGGCAGGGAGAGCCCTGGGAACAGCCCCCCAGACACAGCCAGGGCCGGGGGCTGTTCCCTGAGCCCACCCGGGCCCCCTGACCTGTAACTGTGTGTCCGGCACAGCCTCTGGCCAGAGGGACAAAGCCCAGGACGGAGTGGCCTCTCCCTTGCAGCCTCAGCACAAAAAGAAGAGGAATCCCTGCAAATGGCCCAGCCAGGACCCACCATTTGGCTCCTTGCAGCTGCCCCAGCCCCATCCCAGTCTCCCCCACACCCCTCCCCGAGCCCCCCAGTGCCCTCAGCACCGGACTGGGAGCCCAGCCCTGCTCCCACTGGGTCCAGCTGCCGGCCATGACCCAGGCTCGGGGTGCCCACGGACCAGCCATGTCCCTGTGATGCTGTGGGGACACTTGGCTCCAAAATAAACCTTCTGCCTGGGGACATCTGCCCTGTCCTGGTCTGGTGCCGTGGTGGCAGCGCAGTGGGGCTCCCTGGGGGCCGAGGGGTTCCTGGAGCTGAGGGAAAGGCAATCCAGCCTGCCCCAGTCCCCGTGTTCTCCTGGTTTTGTCTCCCCAGACCAGCGATGGTTCTTTAAGCAGAGCTGTGCAGCCACTCCTGTGTATTTCCCTGCCCTGACCGACCCAGACCTGCCATCAGAGCGGCTCTGCATCGTCCCTTCTGAGCTTGGGCTAAGCTCAGGTGTAACTTTCTTGGGTTTTTTCACCTGACCCCTTCCGAGCAAAGCAACTGAGATTTTCTTGGAGTCTCCATTCAAAAAACACCTTTTGTCTGAGTGACAGCAGGACCTGCTGAGCACTGTGACTTCCCTCTGGCGTTCTCCAGGTACAAGTTTGGTTTAAACCAAACATGGGAAGGAAAAAGCAGGCTGAGTCCAGACAAGCAGGGTCTGATGTGCTGAGGGAACAGCCAGCTCACCTTTGCAGAGGAAGGTAAAGCCTGTGAGCTTGGGCAGGTGTTGGCTGGACCCAGAGCCAGAGGCTGAACTTCTTCACGCTCCATGGAATATCAGAACAACCATATCAAAATCCGGATGAGCTGGGGTAGCTAAGCTTGGTCATTCCTGGTAGTGGCTGTGCCCTGTTAGAGGCACCTCTGGTGAAGGTTCCTGAGCCAGTTTTGTGAAAAGGGAGATTCTGGGAGGAATTGACAGTCTAGGCTCTGTCACATCCCAAAGAAAACAGCTTTTGTGTCAGAAGTGCTCTGGGCTCTTGGGAAGAAAATCACCAAGCTCGAGTTCCCCAGGGTAATGAAAAACCAGTTTATGAGAATCTGTTGCCCAGGATTTGCTTTGCCTTGGCAAGGAATTGTTCAGAGCCCAGCAGAGATTCGTGTAGTTCTTTAATAATAACATCAAGGTCAGCAAGAGTAATGACTGAATTTAACAAGTGACACATGCAACAAACAGAGGGAGTAAAACATCACTGCACAGCCCTGGCAACGCGAAATTCAACATCCAAACAGGGACCGTTCTCCTCCTCCCCTGCACCAGCACCACAAACAAGGCAACGTTCCCAAATCCTGCCAGAGCCCTCAGAGCCAGACATGCCCCTTCCCCAGAATAAACAGTCACAGAAGATGCCTTCACACACCAGGGAGCAGAGAGAGAATTCAGGTGACCACAGAGTTCGTGTGGGTGAGCGCTTCAAAGTACAGCCAGCAACACTTGGTAACACTGGGCAAGTAAAATGAAATAAAATAAAACAGTCTGAACCTTTGTCCAGCGCCGCTGCTCAGCCCTTGGAGGCTGCCAGGCACTGACAGAAAGTTTTGAATGAACGAGAAACAAGGGGAGGAATCAAGGAGCAAATGAAACAACTGCTTGTTTGTTCAGTGCCATCAGACATCTGGGAACTGCTGCTCACACCAGCCCTCACTGGAGCACGTGCAGCTGGCGAGACCTGCTGGGGTCCCTGAGCTGGCTGTGGCATCACTCAGCTCCTTTTGGTCTGGAATGAACATTTAATTAAAGGTTGGCTGGTGTGGACTGGGAAAGGTTTATAGACAGAGAGTACATAGGGCACCACAGTGCAGTGGAGGGTGCTCCAGCTAATTCGACCTCATTTACATAGCATTAATTGTCACTGGAAGCTGGTTTGAATTCAGGGCCAAGTTTTCACTCTTCCATTAAGTTCCTAAATTAATCTTTAGGGTGCAGCATAAGGGGAGTGTGGCTTTTAAAGGCATGTGAGGTACTTTTGGGAGCCATTTCTGCAGCCAGATTTAGGTTGATCCTAAATCACAGAACCCCAGACTGGTTTGGGTTGGAAGGGCCCTTAAAGCCCATCCAGTGCCACCCCTGCCATGGGCAGGGACACCTTCCACTGTCCCAGGCTGCTCCAAGCCCCGTCCAACCTGGCCTTGGACACTTCCAGGGATCCAGGGGCAGCCCCAGTTTCTCTGGGGCCTCCCCACCCTCACAGGGAAGAATTCCTTCCCGAATACAAACCAGGTACAAAATTCACCACCAGACGTGCTCTAATTTTTCTGGGAACGTTAGGAAGGGTCACCAAGGCCAATCCTCTGCAGAGTCGTGTGGGTTTTTTTCAGGAGCTCCAGCCAGATCCCACCCAGATCCACGTGCAAAAAACCCTGCGCCGATGGATCGAGGGCCTGAGTAGCCGGGAGCTGCAGTGCCCCAATTAATGCCATGTAAAACAGGTGCTCGTCACTACAGGAAATATTTGTACATTTATAAAAAAAAAAGCAATACAACCATAAAGAAAAAATACAACAAGCACAGCTTGATACGATAACATGCCATGAAATGTCATTGGCTTTATAATAATTTACTACAACTTGAAAAATGTTCTTTTATCCACAACGGATAGGAAATGCTTCCATCTAACATATGGTAAGCATGCAGCAACAATATGTACAACAAAAATTTGGAGCTTGATTTTTTTCTTAAACTGGATGATTACAAAGGGAGCATTTGAAAATCCTGATTTTTCTAGCCTGATCTAGGCATTATTTTACTTCTTTAAATCGGTGGGGTTTTTTCCCCCTTAGTTTGGGGAGAATGAGAATTTCTACGTATATCTACAAAGAAATCATGGAGAATACACTGCTATTTCCCCCAGCAGGAGGTTTACTGGTCAATTGGTTAATTAACCAACTTATTGGCTAATTGACGCTTAAAAAAATAAAATTCTCAATGCTGTATTGTTGAAAACCAATTTCCTTCCCAAACGTTTTTGAAATGCTGAGGATGTGTTGGGGACATGGATCCTGTGTTACACTACTCCCAGTTTTCACACCTTCCATCGTGAAACCAAAGCAAACCAAAGCAAACCGAAGCAAGCAGCTCTTTGCCTGACCAGATCCCGTCCATCCACGAGGGAGCCCATCCCAATCTGAGCGGGGGTGTTAAAGCTTCCCCTCCCACCGCCAGCATCATCCTGTGGGAGCAGCACAAGGGGAATTTGCTCCGGGTCGGGGACTGCTCCGTGCTGCCCGCAGACAGAACAGTGGGGGGATCAAAGGGCCTTGGGGAGCACAGCCCCGGCCTGGGATTCAGTCCCAGGACCTCAGGACTGATGGATTTACCTCACCTAAGAGCTGACCCTGACCTAGCAGAGGGAGGGAGAGACCCAGAGCCTCGTGCCAAGGGTTCCCTGCTGTCCTTACCCAAAGGAGTCCAGGGTAGGTCTCCACTGAGTCTCTTTCCTCTGTTCCCTTTCCTACTTGAGATTTTTTTTTTTTTTTCTTGTTTTGCTAGAAAAGCTAGAATTGATATTTCCAAAAGCACTGAAGGAAGTACTTGGCAAAGCATTTCTTTATCTGGTAAAAAATGAGATGAGAACCCTTCGCTACTCACAGAACTGCAGCTACAAAGGTGGTTTCTCTCCTGTGAGATTTCCACAGAGGGCTTTGTGAGAACTGATCCCGAGGGACAATCAGGGAGCTCTGTCTGAAGGGCTGAGGGACCTCCCCTGGCTCTTGCCCTGGGCTGCAGGCAGGTGCTCAGGATGGCTGTAGGATACAGGAGTGTGCAGGAGGTGCTGTGGGATGTGCTGGGGGTCCCCTGAAGGTGAGGAGGAAGCAGGAGAAATGCAGCCAGTGCATTTCTCGGCAGACTGATTCCCATCTGGCCTGTCCCAGGGGGTTTGCCTTAGTCAACAACCGCTAATAGGAGTGATGCTGGTGAGACCTGACAAGAGTGAGTAAGCACACTGGCTCTTCTTCACTCCGAGCTGGGAGGCATCTGCTACTTATTTAGGAAAGGAAAACAAAACAAAACAATCCACGTGGAAACATTTTTAAGGTGAAAGAATTCAATTTACAGAAAAACAGGGACGCATCAGTGGCAACCATTTCAAACTGACGGCAACAAGGAGCCCAAGCAGGGCTGGATTTAGGGAACTCGAGACACCGAACCTCTGGTTTACATCCAGAGTCCTTCCCTTCTAACAGGAAACCAGCATTAAATCACACTGCAGAACTGTGGAGTGACTGACTAGATGGACAGAATTGCCTAAAATGAATGCAAAGACTCTTCAGTTGACCACGCCTTTCCCAAATTCCTCAATGGTTATGACCTGCTCTGTCCCACTGGGAACACTGAAGGCTGACCTGTCCTCAATTATTCCTTGTCCTCAGGGATGGGGTTCATTTTCCCATGCAATCTGTTTGCTGAGTGACTCTGTTTCCATTCACCTGCACTTCCACAAACCAACATCCTCCAATCCACACCCCCTTCTCCTTTCCAGACCCTCGGAGGTGACACCACGTTCCCGTCTGCAGTTCCTGGTCCGTGGGAACAGCTGCCTGTCCCCAGTTCTGCCCAGGTTTCTGGGCTCCTGCACCTGCAGAGCTGCTGCTGTCGCTCCTCGCTGGCAGGGAGGGGTGGTCGCTGTCCCGTGTGTCCCTGTCAGCCGTCCCCAGGTCGCTGGCTGGGATTCCGCACCGGCAAGAGTCCTTTGCAGTCCTTCCCCGGAGAGAATTTCCTTTGCACAGAGCTTGCTCTAGTTACCCATTCCTTTTTCCCAATGAATCCAGGGGTCACCGTGGTAAGGCACAGGGAGGTGTCGGGGCCCGGGCGGCGGCGCGGCCTTGCTGGGACGGCACTGGAGTTCTTCACCGAGTCCCCGCAGTCTCTGGGCTTTCCTTGCGCCGAGAGTTTGGCGGCACTGATGCTCGGGGCGGGGGGAGTGGGGGGGGTTCGAGAAAGGAGAGAAAACGAGAGGAGAAGGCGGCTGCGGGGTGGCCGGGGCTGGGCTCGCCCACCCCCGAGCGCGGCGGGCCCGGGCCCCAGCGGGGCGAGGCGCAGTCCTGCTGGGAGGGCGCTGGGCAGGGGCGCGGCGGGGGCGGCCCTCAGGCCGTGGGGCGGGGGGGCGGCCGGGACGGCGGCGGCGCCCGGCCGGGGGGGGGGCCTGGGGCGGCGGCGGCGGCAGCGCGGGGGGCAGCGTGGAGGAGGGCGAGGGGGCGTGAGGGGAGCTGGGGGGCGGCGGGCTGTAGATGGGGGCGGGGGGCGGCGGGGTGTAGATGGGCGCCGGGGGCGGCGCGGAGGGGTACGAGTTGTTGAGGGGGTATTTGGGGGGGGTCTCCGTGTTCTTCACCCGGGTGAAGTTGATGCAGCGGCCCTGCAACAGAGGGGGGACAAGAGGAGGAGCGGAGTTAACTGAGAGAGGCGTTCTCAGGAGGGGTTGGACCTTGCAGACCACCCCGTGCCACCCCTGCCCTGGGGCTGCTCCCAGCCCCGGCCAGCCCGGCCTTGGGATCCAGGGGCAGCCGCAGCTGCTCTGGGCACCCTGTGCCAGGGCCTGCCCACCCTCTGAGTGAAGAATTCCCTCTTAATACATCACATAAACCTGCCCTGATCGGCCTGAGGCCGTTCCCCATGCCCTGTCCCTCATTCCTGTGTCTCAGAGCACGACCTGTGGTTCCTGCCTCCACAGATGTCTCTTCCCACACTTCATTCTTAAACTTCCAGCAGCACGAAATGGGGGATTTGCCCCTTTGGAGCCTCTCCTTCAAACACCTGGATTTGCGTCCCATTCCAACCTTTTACCAACCAGGCAACAAGGGAAGGTTTGTGTAACTACGATGGTTTCTTGCTCAGAATTTTTCCTGAAATGCATCCATTCCTCATCAGGATGTCTTGATACCCCAGTGCTCGTGAGAAGCCAATAAACTGCTTTTCTTGCTCTTTGGTGCTAAGTTACAGTCTGTTGTACAGTTTTAAACAAAACCTTTGCCCTCTGAGCTATTCTTTTTTTTTTTTTTCTTCTTCTAAGTTCCACCTGCAAAAGATCCCACTGTAAATACTCAAATGTCAGAATCAGCATTACTGTATTATGGATTCATTCCTTTAGATATGAAATCATCCAAAAAGGCACTAGAGGATTTCTGAATCCATTCTTTATTTTTGGATTGGTGAGCTTATTTTCTGTTTTACTCTTTCCTCTCCCAAAGTAAATGTTTTTCCTGGTGAAAAAATGCCAAATGGAGCACTGAGCCCCTGCAGGCTGGAGTAGATTTGTTGGGGTAACAACATGAGCCAGTTTTAATCCCCTGCACAGCTCTGCATCTCCTCCCTGCTGTCCCCAGCCCAGGCACAAACGCTCTGCAGGGAGGACGGTGCTGGAAGGATTTGACAGGGATGGGAGGAGCTGCTGTGGATGGGACAGAGGTGCACAGACAGCTCCTCTTCAAGAGCTCTGCCAGCCGTGGATGTGGAGAAACATCTGCCTGAGCCCCGTTCAGCAGAGGGAAAAGGGTTCCTGGCCGAGGGCGGCTGTGGAGCGGCCCCAGCTGAGCTCAGCCTGGCTTGGACAAGCAAGGGCCTTTAAGGAAAACAAAGATTTCGCAGCGCCTTGAACTGCACCGGGTTCAAGATGACCCGGCCAGCTCTGGCCAGGGGCGGCTGAGCCCTCGCATGGCCTCGCTGGGAACAAGGGGGTCATGAACATGGCAGTGGCCGTGGCAGTGGCAATGCCCTCCCCGGGGATCCGCGGTGTCCCTTGTCCGGCCTGTCCCCACAGCAGGACATCGTGGGGTGGACAGGGAGTGCCCAGCTCCCACACAGAGCTATGGCACCTCTGTTCCCTGAGCTGTCCCTCGCAGGGGGCAGAATGCCAACACGAAGTGCAGCGCAGAGTGAGCTGGCAGGGGCTGTGGGCAGGCAGGGCAGAGCCTGCAGTGAGCCCACACCCTGCCCCGTCCCGCAGCACCCGGCCCCGTTTGCTCTCACGAGCTCCTGCCTCACCTCTAACGTTGTTTCAATGCACTCTGCTGAGATTTTAAGTAAATACTGTGGGACAGGCCTGCTGAGTGAGGGAAAGTCTGAACCTGAGATTAACCAGTTCTACTCAGAAAAAAAACCCATAAGAATATTTTCCTTGTTCCAGTGCCACATCTCCTGCCACGCAACTCTAGCTGCTTCAGACTATTATTTGCACTGGTTTTGTTTTCTTTATGTATGTTGAGAATAAAATAAACCCGAACAAAAGGCAGCAGTCAGAAATCTCGGCCAGAGAACAAATAGCTGCAGTTGTTTTTGTGTGGAGAGATGCTCTGTCTGAATGCTCCAAGAATGAGGTTATGGAGCTGCTGATCCAAATGGAACTGAGCACTGCCCTGAGAGCATTCAGGAGGATGCACTGAAGCTCAGAAATCCTTGAATTTGGGGCTGGGGCAGGGCTTGAGGACTAAGAGCCCTTTAGAGCTCACAGATGCAGAGACAACCCGGGAGCACAGACGTGACAGCCAGACTTGGCCCAGAGCTGGCCCAGCAGCCACCGACCATCAGATCCCTGTGGCCCACTCCCCTGTGATCTCCACTGCTCTAATTTAGAGTTCAAAGCTCCTTCACGCTGGATGCAGTGTGCCCTTCCCTTAGCTCACACTGCCATTCCCTGTCTCCTCCTCTGCTCCCGAGGCAGCTGTGCTGCCCTGAGCAGGCAGTGCCCTGCCTGGCAGTGCCTTCTCCTCCTGGGCAGTGGTCAGTGCAGGGCATCCAGCACGTATGGAAGGCACAGACACAGCCCAGGCTTCCTCCTCCCTTCACGTGCGCTGCCAGATTGAGGGAGTTCTTGTGTTTGACGGCTCCACATTCCTCTCACCCGAGCAGATGGGGGCAGAGTGCCAGAGAGGAGTTTTCAGTCCAGATGGGCTGAGATGGACTTTGGCAGCTTCACTGCCTCAGAGGAGATGGGGAAGCTAACAGCTCCTTGGGGAGGGGAACTGTCAGAGGAATGACAAGGGGATATCCAGGAAACAAATGACTGTTCCCTTGCACACGAGGGGCAGAAAATGTCTAACTGGTGCCCTGAGTGCAAATGCAAAGCAGGCCCAGGAGGGAGAGAGCCCCTTCAGGCAAAAAGCTGGATATTAAACCACGATGCAAAGGTGCAGAGGTTGTGCTCTGGCAGAGTGTGAGCACAAACAGTAACCCTGGAGCTCTGGAGAACCTGGCTTGCCCTGGACTCGTGGCCAGAGCTGTTTTCCCACCTGCACTCACGCAAAGGGGACCCTGAGTCACAGCTGGGCTTTGCACCCCTGACTGCAGCAGGAATATAAAACATCAGCATCACTGAGCTGCTCCATGGCCAGCCCTGTTTGACCTGGAGCACGCTCTGGAGGAGGAGCAGGGTGCTTGGCTCGTCACCCACCCGTGCTGGGTTGTACAGGGCTCCCCGCTGCCAGGGCAGTTCTGTTCATCCCACAGGCAACAGAAGCTGAGAGCGCAGTAACAGACCCTCTGAACAAATGGGCCCAAATGCCTTGACCAGCTTTGGGGTCTGGATGCCAAACAGGAAAGTCTGAGTTTGGTCTTTTACCAAAATCTGAGGTACTGCAGGCAAGAGGAGTGCAGGATCTCTCCAGTCAGGGACCTTCTCATGACTGATTTCATGTGTGTCCATGGCCACCAGTTACCAGCTCCTCCTGGCTCTCCACCAAGATTTATCACCTGACTTAGCATCCAAATAAAGGTGGGGTGGATGTGGAAGATGGTGGCAGAACATCCAGGAGGCAAGAAATGAACCCATTTCTACTAAATGCTACTTTGCAGCCTTAAACAGAAACATCACCTTCATCCCAGGAAAAAAAACTCCTTAACCAGATTATACCAGAGCTTGAGATAAGGATCCAGTTCCAGGAGTCTCTTTAGCAGGGAGGCAGTAGCTGGAGATACAGGATGTATGAACGTAGGGAACAGGCTGGATGTTAAAAGGCTGCTGTGTCGAAGGCATTGGCGAGGTTTTATTTCCCTTTCTGCAGCCACAGAGCTCGGGGGGGAGAGTCACAGCTGTGCCTCAGAAGAGACAATTGAAGCAACATGGAGACATTATTAGATCTGAAATGCAGTGGATTCAGCAAAACCAGTGAGGGCAGTCCAGTCTTGCATCTTCCCTTGTTTTTCTAGAGAGCAGCACTGGCAGGCAAAGGAACCAGGAGTTACTGGCCTCCCTCTTGCACCTCCAACAGCTGATTTAGGGATGGGGCAGCAGCACCTGGGAAAACTCAGTGTTCAGCCATGGGGACAGTCTGTGGCCACGGACACTGAGCCATGGGACAGTCTGTGGCCATGGACACTCACCCATGGGACAGTCTGTGGCCATGGACACTGAGCCATGGGACAGTCTGTGGCCACGGACACTGAGCCATGGGGACAGTCTGTGGCCATGGACACTGAGCCATGGGACAGTCTGTGGCCATGGACACTCACCCATGGGACAGTCTGTGGCCATGGACACTGAGCCATGGGACAGTCTGTGGCCACGGACACTGAGCCATGGGACAGTCTGTGGCACGGACACTCACCCATGGGGACAGTCTGTGGCCACGGACACTGAGCCATGGGACAGTCTGTGGCCACGGACACTCACCCATGGGGACAGTCTGTGGCCATGGACACTCACCCATGGGGACAGTCTGTGGCCATGGACACTCACCCATGGGACTGTCTGTGGCCATGGACACTCACCCATGGGGACAGTCTGTGGCCACGGACACTCACCCATGGGACAGTCTGTGGCCATGGACACTGAGCCATGGGACAGTCTGTGGCCATGGACACTCACCCATGGGGACAGTCTGTGGCCACGGACACTCACCCATGGGACAGTCTGTGGCCATGGACACTGAGCCATGGGACAGTCTGTGGCCATGGACACTCACCCATGGGACAGTCTGTGGCCATGGACACTGAGCCATGGGACAGTCTGTGGCCACGGACACTCACCCATGGGACAGTCTGTGGCCACGGACACTGAGCCATGGGACTGTCTGTGGCCATGGACACTCACCCATGGGACAGTCTGTGGCCATGGACACTCACCCATGGGACAGTCTGTGGCCATGGACACTCACCCATGGGACAGTCTGTGGCCATGGACACTGAGCCATGGGACAGTCTGTGGCCACGGACACTCACCCATGGGACAGTCTGTGGCCATGGACACTCAGCCGTGGGGACAGTCTGTGGCCATGGACACTCACCCATGGGACAGTCTGTGGCCATGGACACTCAGCCGTGGGGCTGTTTCCCCTCTCTCCTCTCCCCTGGCCGCCCTTGCCCCGTCAGTGCCGTAGGGCTGCTCACTTGATCCAAGCTTTTCCTTTTGTTCTCCACATCTGGCTGAGGCAGGAACGCTGCCAGGGCTGGAGGGGAAGGGTGGGATGTGGGTGAGGGGGCTGAGTGCTCAGGAGAGCAATGGGAGCGTCTGTGCTGGGACAGGGATCTGGCATGAGAGGGACCCGGAGCAGCAGCTGCCTCAGCCAAGCTGTGGCATTTCCTAGGGATTCCACAGCCTTGTCCAAGCCACTTCCCACCCCCTCCTGCCTCTCTTTCTGCTTTCACCTGGGTCTGCAAACAGATAGGGAAGATGGGCTGTGCCTCAGAGCACTGCACCAGCACCTGCCCAGCCAGACATGACTGGGATTCAGCAGTGTCCAGCTGAATCCAGCCCTGGGAATGGACCCTCTGCCAGTGTCCAGCTGAATCCAGCCTCGGGAAGGACAGACCCTTCCCCTGGGACACTGCAGCATTTCTCTTTTCTCTGACCAGCTCACTCTCCAGCCCCCATCCCAGCAGGACTCAGACCAGGAGGAAGCTTTTTCCTCAGTTCCATTCCAGCCCTGCTCTCTGTGGTTCCAGCTTCTCAGGGAGAAGCTCGCACACGGCACAGCCAAGAGGGAATTCAGGGCAGGGAAGGGGTCCCAGGGCAATGCATGCCCTCCAGAGGACCCAGGAGATCTCTCTTTAACATAGGAAAATGGAGAGCATTTTTCTGAAGCAAAGATGAAAAATGTTTCTGTTTCTCTTGGTTTCCTATCAAGCTGGAATTAATACCTGGAAAAATATCAACATTTTAAGACCATAAAACACTGGGACTGGCTTCTTTTGCCTGGTTTAAAGAGAGGCCCTGGAAAAGATATGATCCTTAATGTTGTTTTGTATGGGTCATTAGTAATTCAGACTTTCCATAAACAAAATCCCAGTTTACCCTGTTGTTATGAGAAGGAGAAGAGAGAAATAAAAAGAAATATAGAAATAGAGAAAAGAGAAAGAAAGAGAAGAAGGAAAAGAGAGAGAGGGGGAGAAAAGGAAATTTAATAAGCAACTTGTGATGTGATACCTAATTGTCACTCAAGCATGCACAAAAACTTGTAGGAGGTACTGGAAGATGAGAAACCTTCCCACCAGCCTTTTGTCATTTGGGGTCAGCGCTGGTTCTGGCGCTCCCAGAGGGTTTTGCTGCTCTGAGCCCCTGCCAAGGTAACCCCCAGTTCCCAGGCGGATTCTGTGATAGGGTGGGATCCTGTGAGCTTGAAATATCCCTGCTTGCAAACCTGAGCTGGCAGCCTGCTGCCTTCTAAACACACGGAGGGGTCTGGAGACAGTTTTAGGAAGCTGTTAAACTCTCTTCTGGGCTTTGTTAGGCAGCCTGGGCTCAGCCTGAGCGTGCCTGGTACAGCCAGGAATGCTGCAGCAAAGCTCGGTGATCACCCGGCCACCTCCGTGCCTCTTACTCACCAAACCAGCATTAAATCTGTCTCATTTCGTGATAAAACATCACCACACCGAAACCATTCCCATCTGTGGCTCATTCCTAAGGCCAGAGCCTGGATCTCAGCCTTGCTCACAGAACCTGCCATTCCCAAGGCAGTCCTGCCACCTTGGCCACTCAATAAATAAAAAATTGGAGACTTGAGCTATTTTCTCCCAAATTAAGAGGAAGACTTGCATTGATAAGATCATCACTCCAACGGGGTTCTAAGGACCCGGTCTCTCATTGCAGAGGCAGCACTGAGAACTGTGACCTCTTATGGTTTGCCTTAAAAGATTTTGTGAAAAGCACTGCAGGGTGAGAAAGTTTGGAGCAAGACCCAGTCTTCTGTCAGGTGTCAGTACTACAAACCATCCTAGATCTGACTTTTTAACTCCCAGGAACAGACTGGTACAAAATGAAGCCAGTGAGGAGGTGGGATTTACCCCAAAGGAGAAGGATAAACATCAAAACTAGTGACAAGTGCCATTACACCAAACTCTAGCTTTACCAGGGGCAGTCTCCTCCACTGCAGACAAGCATCCTGCCTAAATTCAGCAGGAAAAGTCAGCAGAAAACCCACCTAACTTTCTTTGATGCCTTGACATGGTTGGGTCTATACAGATGTTAAAGCAATGGTTTATATTTGTATTTATACAATCCTGTTCTCTTCAAACAACCCAAAAGCCGGACTTATTGAAGAAAAGAGGAAACTAAACATAATGAAGAATTTAAAATCATTAAATATATAAGAGCTTATTTAGAGCATATATATATGTGTGTGTGTGTGTTTGCAATGTCCATAGCTATGCATATGGGACTCTGCATCTCAGGCCCCACAGCACAGAGTGGTTCTGCCCGTTCAGCCTTCAGTGAAATCTCACTCAGGAGTTTACTCATCACTTCTCATCTGTGCCCAGCTCTCCAGACCCACCACAACCCCGATAACACCCTGATAACACCCCCTGCTCTGCCAGCTGCTGGGGCGTGACACCTCTGAGCACACCATGAAGGACTGACCCAGCTGGGAGAACTACTGAAGAGGAAACAATCGGAGCAAAAAGAGAAGTGAAACAAGACGATACAGGCTGCTGCCTTGCCAAACTCGAGCGTGGGAATGAGCTTAATGGTCCCAGACTCTGGCTCGTGCCAGAGTTCAGGAGCGTGGCTCTCCCAGGGATGAGTGGGCATGGGAATGTCAGCAGCAGCCCTGATGGCTTTTGCAGGAGCTGCTCTTGGCTCATTCCTGCAGTGGGATGGGTGTCATTTCCAGGAAGATCTGGTTGCTCTTCCCGCTGCCTTGCTGGAAAGAGGCAGTTCAGGCTTGGAGAAACTGAGTGACACACCAGGGGCACACCTCAGCCTGCCTGGAACCTTTCATCTGGGGGCTGAATAACAAAACCTACTGGGTATGAGGAGGAGAGAGAAAAACTCAAATGAAAAATGAAGCGCATTCTTTTGGCAGCAACAACTGGAACAACTCATTGAGGGCAGTGGTAAACACCCCTCTGGAGAGGAGGAGCGAGCCTCAGCCTCCAGAAACCAGTGACCTGAGCAGGATCTCCCTGCCTGCAGCTTGGGCAAAGAGGACAGGGCAGGATTCAGGACAGGATTTTCCATGATGTGAAAGTGAGAACACAGCTTGATGGCTGCTTTCACCTTCCACGACTCAGGACAATCACCCTGAGCGGTGCTAATGGTTCGAGGAAGTGGGAATTGCTGTCCACTGAATGTTGTCCTACAGCTTTAGTGAGGAATAATTCCCATCCCCGCAGTCCCTGGTGCTGGGCTTGCCTCGGCTTCTGACATCAATATTAAAGGCATAACTTTTACTTCTGTCTGGGATAAATCCTGCCCTGGATCAGGTTTGACTGCACCCTTCAGGAGCTGCCTCAGGAGCTCAAGGGCCAGCTCTGCTTCATTCCCCCAGCCCTGAGCACTCTGCAGGCTGAGAAGCAGATCCCAGGCTTTTGGCTTTGGAGCTGTTAGTTCCAGGAAAAAGAGCTAATGTTTAGGTTAACTTTTCCATGGCTGTTAATGGAAAACCACACTGCAACAGAACGTGTGGAAAGGTTACGGTTTGGTTCTCAGGCTCTGCTGCCTGTCAGGAGAAATCTGTCAGCTGGGACCTAAGGATGGGTTAAACAGCAGCTCCTTGTTAGTGCCTGGGTGGCTTTGGGTCTGCAGGGACAGCAGTGGCCACATGGACATGTGCAGGGGTGACCTGGGGGGCTGCACAGCTGGTTTTACTCTCAGGGCTGCAAAGGGACCGTGTCTGGTGTTTAAACCAGGGGGATTTGTAATCCTATCTCCTGGTTTCTGCTCTTTGTTTTGGGAGGAGGTTTCCATTCATGACACTGAAGTCAGACAATTACCTTATATCTGAATTTAATCTCTAAAATAGGCTCCTAATTCAAAATAAGGCAGGAGCCAGGGGATTTTCCAGGGTGACAGATTTTGCTTGTGTGCTTTATGATGTTCCTCATTAATCAGGAATACCTGACCATACATCACCCTTCACTGTGGCTACTCGATAATAAAACACATTTCATGGTTTCAGAGAACTCACTTCACAGAGCCATGGGATGGGCTGCAAAGACCTTAAGGCCCAGTGCCACCCCTGCCATGGGCAGGGACACCTTCCACTGTGCCAGGCTGCTCCAAGCCCCGTCCAACCTGGCCTGGGACACTTCCAGGGATCCAGGGGCAGCCACAACTGCTCTGGGAAACCTGTCCCAGGGCCTCCCCACCCTCACAGGGAAGAATTTCCTCCTAATTTCCTCTTTGGACGCTGCATGGGAGCTGTGCATGGGAAAATGAACCAGCAAGAAAAACTGTTCCTTGTGGTTAGGGGAGGATTTGAACTACATTAACAGAATATTCCAGCTGCTCTCACAGATCCCCTGTTTAGAGTTCAGATGAATTAGTACCACCACAGTGTCCCAGTGGTTCTCCCTGTAGCTGCCTACACTTTCTCTTCTCCCTTGCCTCGGATAAGGCAGAATTCCTGGTTTAATTTACACCTGGACAGCTCCTGGCACGATGGAGCACAGGAACACACCACCACAGTGAACGGGGCCCCGGGGTGTGTGGCAGCACTGCCCCAATCCTTTCAGCTCAGATTTAATTTCCCTGCATTTCAGCTCTGTGTGGGGAGTGAGAGACAACGAGTTATTTCCCAGACTGGTCTTTGCAAGCACACAGCATTCTCCATCAGACAGGGAAAGTCAAGGAAGGCAGACCTGATTTTCCAAGGGGTTGAATTTGCCAGAAATAGAGACACCCAAATTCCTCAGGTGGTGCAGCAGCCAGTGCTAATCCCTCTCTGAAACACCCCATTATTGCAGCAGATTAAGGGTCATTCAAAGACATAAGAAAGGACAGAGAAGAAGGAAATGTTACCGTGCAATTAGCAGAGCTCTCCTTCTCCACGGTGCTTTTCCGTGGTGAAGGCTCAGGAAGTTTGGCTGTAAATGTCTGATTTCTTACTCTGACTGCTCTGTTTATATCAAGACCAATTTTTATGTCAGCACATGCACACACACATTTTCCTTTCCTAGAGAAAAGAACAATTGTCATTACTTTAATGGGGACATTTTCATGTATTTGGTGGCCTCACGCTCTCATCACAACCAACCACAATCTGTACCAGAGCCCTGGCACTGGGACCCACTGTGGTGTGATTCCACCAGTAAACTTCCAAAAAAACCCTCTTCTCCCTCAATCGTCATTAATTCAGGTAGGACACATCTTTACACATAATTACACATGGCTTTGTTACACTTTTCCTCTATTTATACCCTTCTAGATCTATATTCACCTATTCAAGCACAAAACAAAACCACAACTAATGCAATACAAGAACAATTTAAAACACAGTTTGCTCCCTGATTGAAGAGTTCCTGGCCAAGTCTGAGCTTGAAACACATTTTGATAATCTCATAAATTCCTGACAGAACAACATTTATCAAGGAAGTGCAACTGGCATTCCAGAGAAGCATGAATTGTTTGGGTCCTGTGAGCAATTTGCACAAATAAGCATTCCTGTATTCCATTACAAAAGTGATAAAGTTCTCTAAAAAATGTATATATTTTTACATCACCTCTCTCTGATGATGTTTCCAATGTAAAAATAACCTCATTAATGCTGACAAGAATGCAAACCTAGTCTCTTGAAAATGTGAGAAGACCACAGGAATCCCATGTGATCTCACTTCCTTGCCTTATTGGAACCATCTGTGTCTGTTGGTAACCTCAGACCCTCTATCCCCAGGTCTGACTCCAAAACCCAGAATTTCATTATCTCTTTGTGCATCTCAGCCTCTCTGGGTGCACTTCAAAACAGGTCCTGAGCATCCCTGTCTTTTCCTTCTGTTCTGGGCTCAGAGATGAGTTGTTAAAAGCCCCCTGCACACCAGATCAAGGTTTGCTCCCTGGTTTGTTCCTGCTGGGGCAGTCAGGGGCTGGCAGGGGCTGCAGGAGCAATGACAGTATCCTGCTGCTGCTGGGGACACTGGAGCTTTGCAGGGGGCTGGGGTCCTGCTGTGGGCAGGGATCCCTTCCCTTGGAGCCGTTCTCCTTGGAGAGGTCTCAGCTCTGCCTCCAAACCCATCCAACCCTGGATCCCACACTCCCTGCCCAGTGAGGGCTGTACCTGCTGCAGTGAGGGAACAGCCCCAGGACAAGGCATCCCCACCTTCATTAAAGGGCCCGGGACATGACCAGGCAAGAGGCAAAGACAAGGGACTGTCTGAGGTCACAGGGAGCAGGGGAGGACGGGAATCCTCAGGCCCACAATATCTCTGCCACGTGCATGAACTGCGTTAGTCACTGCCCTTGCAGCAGTGTCTGGTCCCAGCCTGATGTGACCCTCGGGGCAGGGGACATCTTTCCTGACAAATTCATGGATCCCTGGAAGCCGCGTGGGCTGCAGCAGATAAACAGCAGCAATTACTCAACGCAGGGCTTGAGGTGGAACCCGTGTTTTGTTCTATGCAAGGAATCTTCAGAACAGCTCAGCTCCTGCGCTGGCGGGGGATAAAGTCACTGATTATAGCAAGGGATTGCTTATATATGAAAATGATGTAACCCTGGGACTCAGTCCAACTCCTTTCCAGGCTCCAAAGCAAACAGAGATGCCTTTCAGTTATTTTTCATCTGGCTTCACTTTTTTATCTCGATCGGTGGGTGAATTAAGGAGCCCATTCGACAGCACTGGGTCTGAAATCTGCTTCCCTTTCTTCAGGAAAGAGAGGAGAAAGAAGGAGGCACAAACTGCTATCAAAACAGCTCCTCCTTGCAGCTGTCAGGAATATCATATGGTCAAAGGCTCCTGTGTGCAAATTCGAGCTCCTCTTTACTAGCCATTCATGTTGCCCGCAAGGGTTTGAGTATTTGTCCAGCCTGAGAAGGCTCCATGTTTGATCTGGTGGCTCCCTTTGAGGCTGCTGGTTGCTGTGGGATGCTCTGCTAACCCCTGCTTCTCTTGCTCTCAGGGCATGCCCACCACTGGCAGCTTGTTCAGGGCTGGCAGTGTGGACTTGCTGGGGTGTTGCTGAGTAACTCGGAGGTGTTTATTCAGCTTGTGGAATCCACCCGGAGCAGCTGCACTGAAATGGAGCTGATTCCTCTGGAACTGCTCTGGGCGCCTGCCAGGGAGACAAAGCAGAGCCCAGCATTGCTGGGAGCACCTGGGATGGGAGGGATGGGTGACCTGGTCCCCTGCAGCATCGGGATGAAGCTGGGCAGTCAGGGAAAAGCTGGAAAGCTGCAGCTGCCCTGCCCTGAGCAGCAAGACCTCAAAGCTGCAGCTGCTGGAGCTTCCTGGAGCCCCTGCCCAGCGAGGCTGGGTTTGAACTGGGCAGCAGGGCTGGAGTTCCAAACCATCTGAGTCCCCACCTGGAGCTGCCAGGAGCAGCCCTGAGGGGCCCCTTTGCTGCCAGGCTGGGGAGGGCACTCCTCCAGCTCTGCTTCCCAACAGAACAGGACCAAATCCTGCCCCTGGACACTCCCAGAGCCCGGGCTCGCCACTGGGCATTCTGCAGCCTGGAGAGGACCAAGTCTGTCCTTGTGCTCCTGGTCCTGGAGGGAGAGGCCACAGGAATGCACACGTGGGCTCACCACTGCCAAATCCCCTCTCGCAGCTCTGCCCTGGCAAAGCCTGCCCTGGGAACAGCGGGCTGGGAGAGATCCAGGCGTCTGCGTGCTCATGTGCAGGGCTGCCTGGCTGGGGCTGTCCTCCCGCAGCATCTCCTGCTCCAGGAACATCTAAACCTGCTGGGTGCAGCCTCCTGTCCCTCAGCAGCTCCAGGAACATCTAAACCTGCTGGGTGCAGCCTCCTGTCCCTCAGCAGCTCCTGCTCCAGGAGGATTCTGGCCACACAGCTCTTTGCGCAGGTAGGAATTTCCCATCACTTCAGTGCAACATCTGATCGTTTTCTTCTGCAATGCGGCCCTACAGACACAGGATTCATTTTTAAAAAGATTTTCTGTGGAATTGCTCCTTTTCCTTGGTATTTTTTTCCCTTGCAAGGAGAGCAGACTCCTCGTGGTGCCCCAGGGCTCTGCTCTGAGGGCACTGACAGCTGCAGCCAGCACCAGCAGATGTTTCTGTGCTGCCATTCCCATCAACTCAGCACTGACCTTCCCCCTGGATTTCCAAGCTCACCAAAGCAGGAACGTGTTTTATGAGATAATATTTGATGTTTGCTGACCTGGGAGAAACCACAAGCCCTGAAACAGCCTGAGTCAGGCAGCCTTTGTATCCTAAGGTTGGACATGCATTTAAATGTCTCTTAGAGGAACAGTGGCACAGAGGAGAACAAAGGCATGTGGCAGGGATCCAGGAGAGCTGAGAGTCTTCTTATCCTGTGAGGTGCAAATTTTGCAACTATTTTTGCAACCTTTTGCTTTTCCTTTTGCCTAATTTGGCTCCCAAGGCACAGCTGTAGTTTTTGGCAGTTCAGTTAACAGCAATATTGCCTCATCCCTTCTTGGTCCCTTGAACTGAAGCCTCTGCTTTTGTAAAGCCAACCTTCCTCATGCCCAGTAAAATCCCTTTCTAGGAGAAAGTGAAGTAGGGCAGACTAAAATTGGCATCCAAATCATGGGAATGTCTGTATCAAGATGGGAGATGACTCAGAAATCGTGCAGCTGAACTGAGGATGCTTCTCCTCAGTCTGAATCTGAAGTAGGGAAACAAAAGCCACACACCTTTGCTGAACAGGAAAGGGGAAAACCCGAACTAATTCTGTCATTTCAGCTGTGTGAACCAATGAAAGCCATTTCAGTGTTTTACAGTGAGTTCTCAGACTGGTTTTGCCTGTGCTGTTGGGGGGACATCACCTGGGAGCTGTGTCACTGCTGTGAGGGGACAAACACAAACTGCTCCCTTAAACCTGACAGTGGTTAGCAGCAGGGGGTTTGATGCTCCCTAACACACCATTATTCACAGAAGCCAAACACTCAAGCTCACATTTTGTTGACACAGAGGAAAACCCTGCAGAAGGGCCTGGAAGTGCTTCATATCTACCCAGGGAAGTGCCCAAACGAAGGAGTCACCCGGAGAGGAGCCGGTATTTAGCAGCTCTAAGCCTGGGTGCATTTTCAGCCAGCTCCTCTTTCACACTAAATTAGATTGTGCCCAGGTCAGAGGTCCTTTACAGCACAAATCAGTCATAAAGGGCTTGATTGACTCCAAGGCTGGGTCACATCACACCTGTGTGGGCTGATTCTGCTGGTACTCGTGCTCCAGGACAGGAGGGTGAGTCCAAGGATGTGTCACTGCAGAGGCTGCAGCCTCTGTCAGCTGCACCAGGAGAAATTGCTGCAAACTGTGAGGGTTGCACTGCTCTGGATTCTCCCCAGCATAAATGGAAGTGGCATCTGTCATTTTAGCTTATTGAGTCAAAAAATGGATTCACAGAATAGGCATTCTTCAGGCCCTGGTTTCTGAGGGAGAATTGCCCGGCACCAGCAACCTCTATGTTTCCGACTTTTCTCCCATAAATCAGAATCAGTGAAGACATTTTAGCAAATCTTCCCTGGGAAGGAATAAAATATTAAACTTTTTAATTCACAAAAAGGTCCTGTATTCAATAAAAATGCCCACAGGGAACCAAATGCTACAGGCCTATGATTCTCCACCAGAAAATTACACTGTTGTTTCATGTGCAGTTGAGTTTCTTGAAGCCTCCACAGTGCTGCAGTTACTTACACTTTGGGACAAATATATTCCTGAAACAGCTCCAAGCTCTTTGTTGATTCATGTCAGGGGTGTGTGACTGACTGCATAAGACATTAATCTAACTGACATTTTCCACCATGAGGGGAATTTAACGAATGAAAATCACAGAATATCCTGATATCCAACCTAAACCTCCCCTGACACTGCTCCAGCCATTCCCTCAGTCCTGTCAAAATATCCCTTACTACTCATTACAATTTCTCCTGTAACTGGTGGAGAGCAGCTCTGTGCTCTAAGAGCAGACTGTGCTGGGCTCTTCCAGGGGTATTTCTGTCCCTGCACCTGGACAGTTCAGGCTTGAAACCACACCAGCCAAACCCCACGAACTGTTTGCAAACAAAGCTGACAGATGTGACTGAGAGTTTGCTTCTAAGCTGTCAGCAGTGTCTGCCTTCAGCCCCACAGGTGAAGGCAGGCAGAGGGTTTTGCTGTTCCCTGCTGGAAGGAAGGGTTTGGAGGCGCTGGTACCTTGTCTCCTGGCTGGGGACGCATCACGGACACGCGGTCGTATCCTTTCCGCAGCAGGACCCAGAGGGCGTCCAGCTTCCCCTGGAATGAAAGGAAACAGGGTGTTTGTTATGCTCTGGGCAAAGTGCAGTGCAGGGACCAGCACTTGGACCCAACAGGTTTTACCCCATCATTTCCAGTGCCTGTAGAAATGCTGGAGAACGATGTTTTCTCTCACAGACACTTGCTGTGAACTCGCTGCGAGTGCAAAGGAAGAGCACTCAGATGTCTGACAGATAACAGTGTCTGACCTTTCCAAAGATAATGTGTGACTCAGACACCTTCTGGGCTCAGAGAGAGACTGATGCCGACTCAGCTCCAGGCATCACAGCCAGCAAAATGTTAAATCAGTGCAGAAAGCGAGCAGTGAACTCATGCGATGCCTTTCCGAACTGCTGCGCCTCCTGCTCTGGATGAGCAGCTTCTCTCCAGCCCTAGGTGACCCCTGTGACATGTGAGAAAGAAATCTCACTTATGTCTCAAAACACTCTGCTGGGGAGAACGGAGTGAACCCCCACCTGCCAGGAGAGCTGAGCCCCAGCCAGGGGCGGTGTGGTGGCCAGGTCATCCTTCCTGGCAGCCACCAAGAGAAGGCTCACCCAGGCTCCCCAGGCCCTCCCCATGCGGCAGCCCACGTTTGCACCTTTTCCAGGCAGTAGCACCTCTCTTTCCAAGCCCTCCAGCCCCACGCTGAGCTCAGAGGCAGCAGCTGTCCCCTCGCTGGGTGGTCTCACACCCCACACACCCAGACACACACGTGTGCACCGGCACAGACCTGGGTGAGGTCTGCTCAAAACCCAACGTGTTGAAAACCTCTTGCAGACAGAGTTTGGCTCATGTGTGGTCAGACCCTCCCTGCCATTCCCTGCAGTGCAGCCCAAGCATTTATCCCTGACTGGAATTCAGCAGCCAAGCCTGAGGGTACTCCCCAAATGAGCTGAACGAGGCCAGAAGGAGCAGCCCAGGGCTCTGCAATGCAGAAATATTCACCAAATCATCTGCTCTGAAACATCCCTCTGCTGCTGAAGGATTCCTGCTCTATCCCCACTCCAACCAGCCAGGGTTTCCTTTCCTAACTGGACTCAGCTCCTGGGAGAGCTGCGGGAGGGTTTGCATGGGGGCACACCTCGGCTGCCTCAGGGCAAGGCTCCAGACAGGTCACGAGTCAAGATTATTTCATCGAACTCTCTTCACACTCCCTTCATTTGACCCCCAGTCTGTGAAGAACTCAGTACCCTGAGATTTGTAGGCATTTTTGGAGAGGGTTGACAGCAGACAGTATTTATTAATGTTTCCATGAGTACTGGTCCAAATGCTCTGAGTGCTGTGATATTAGAGCAGGAACCAGGAGCAAAACCCCTACTAGCAAACTTCACTGTACCTGCAGAGATAAGCTGCTCTGAGAATGTACAAAGCTGTCCCTTGGTACAAAACTGTTTTCTGCAGGTAAGACCATCAAACCCAAAGACCAACTCCTGACTGGATCCAGGAATTCCTGTCTGATAAATCTTTCCCAGAAATAAAGACGACAGAACTCTTGTGCTAGCAGAAATGCCTTGTGTAACTACTGTGGGACAGGATTAACAAATGGAAATGTGAGCTGGATGTTGCAGAGGGAGTGGGGAAAGAGTGAGGATCTTAATTTGGAGTAAGGTAGCAGATTTTCCTGAGGGCCTGGTCTGGCTGTGTCCACTTTGGGGTCTGTGAGGGCCAGACTTGGCACTCAGGGTGTTTGGAAGGTCCTTTGTGACCCCAGGTCTCTGGTGTCGAACTAAAGACTCCCTTTCATGGGGGCAGAGTCCTTCTCTTCCCTTTCCAAGGAACCATCAGGGCCATAATCCTCTCTGGGATCTCTGCTCCTCAACCAGTGTGTTCAGCCAATGGTTCAAAGCTTATTTGGGAGTTGGAGGGACACATGGGTGGAGGCAGACACGTAGAATGACTGCATAGAACTTGTTTCCATAGGATATGGAGAAAAGACTTCCTAAGGTGAGAGCCAGGAAAGTCTGTTATTCTCAAAGGAGAATAAGCAAGAAGCTTCTCTGTCAGATTCTTCTGCATTTGGACAGCAGAACTCCTTAGACCTGAGGGAACCCATCCCTTCCTTCTGTTCCAATCCATCTTTCCTCTACAGCAGAGCTGGTTGAAGCTCTTGATCTCCTGTCCACTCTGACAGCTTAAGAAATAAGTACCTTTTTCCTCCATTTCTCCTTTAGGAAACCAGAGGCAAAGCAACAACTTTCCATGGAACAAAAAAAATTCCTTTTTACTCTGCAGTCCCAATTTCCAAGAGCCTACCAAGATTTCTTGGGAAAAGCCAAGAGCTCCATCTTTGGGAGCCTCAGGGTCTGCCTGAGACATCTGGGTGGAAGAGAGGGAGTGTGCATCATGGAAAGGATGATGGCTGAAGAAATGAAACGGCAATGCTTTCACTTGGAAACAAAAACCCTCCTGTGCTCTCCATGGATGGGCCGTGTCTCCATGTCTGGAACTCCTCTGCAGTTGAAGCACGAGGTCACTTGGAGAAAAAAGAAAGGTCTGAAGGCAAATAAAGCCTTGAGTCCTGCTAGATCTAAAGCCCAGAGAGAAGAAACAGTCGGAGCAGATGAAAAATGAAGGAGGGCACAGTTCCAGCCATGGAATTTCCTCTGCATTCACAGTTAATTCAACACTGCATTGACTCTGAGTTACCTCGGTGCTCCTCAGACCTGCTGGTGTCAGGCAGAGGCTCTTTTGGAGCTGTCTGTAAACCCAAGCTGCACTTGGGCCTCTCTGGCCAGGCTGCTGTGCCATGGCAGCTTTGTGTGATGGAGACAGGAGGGACAAAGGCTGGAGAACTGCCAGGGACACGCGGCCCAGGAAATGCTGGAGTGGCCTCCACGTGGGATTCACCTGAGGTTTCCTCTGGAGAGCACCACTTGTTGCTTCAGCCTTAGGTTGTAGCCAGGTGGGGATCAGTCTCTTGTTCTGGGTAACAAGTGACAGGATGAGGGGAAATGGCCTTGGGTTGTGCTCAGGGAGGTTCAGCTTGGATGGTGGGAAAAATTTCTTCACTGCAAGGGTTGGAAAGGCCTGGCCCAGGCTGCCCAGGGCAGTGGTGGAGTCCCCATTCCTGGGAGCATTCAAAAAACGTGTGGATGTGGCACTCAGGGACGTGGTTTCGTGGTGAACATGGTGGTGGTGCTGGATGGATGGCTGGACTTGAGGATCTTTCCAAACTTAATGATTCCATGACTCTCTGATTCACTTCCATCTATGTTTTGTGCTGCCCCTCCCTGTCAGATGAACCGCGGGTTTGGCGAGTTTCTTAAGAAGTTTTCGGATTTGTCATTCCCCTTGGATTATCTGCACTGACTTTTCAAACAGTTGAAATGACATTTTAAAAGCAGGATAATCCAGTTGGCAGTGTGCTGAGAAGTAAGAGCAGCAAATCAGAATAACAACAATAATAACCCCAATCTGTTAAGTGTCAGTAGCCACATTTGGTAGCAAATAAATCTCTGGAGCATTAAAAAAACCCCAATCTATCCACTCTCAGCTGTCTACCTACTTACAGACATGACTCTGGGAAGACTGAAAAACAGAGGGAAGAAGAACTCCTTCATAAAAGGCAGAACATTCTGAGCAGGGCTGGTACTTGTGCAGCTGAGGAAGGCCTGTGGCCAGCAAGATGACTGGTCCAACGATGTGAATTTCCTGGCTCTGTATCAGATTCAGGCACCCTTGGTTCGCTGTTCCTGAAGTTTAATTCCTTGCCCTTCTCCTTCACCATGATTTTTTAAAGCAGGTTGTTACAGGCATGTTTATCTGCTTCCCAAAGGGCTGCTTCAACCAGCCCAGTGGAGGGGGTGGAAATTTAACACCTCTTTAACCACAGTGCACTTGGAGCATGGGGATGAGGGAAAATTCAAGCTGAGACATTTCCTATGGGTGAGGTCTGGGCATCTGTGAAATGTTCCCCCCAGAAGTGGTGGGAGCCTCTCTGTTATTTTAAAACCCAGACTGGACAAAGCAGGATGGATCCCAGCCAGTGCTGCCCTGGCTGAAGGTCCAGCCCCAGGCAGCTCATGGGCTGTTCCCACCTTCCCTGCCTGCCACGGCTCCAGGAGAGCTTCCCTGCAAATCCATCTCCTGTGCTCACACCTCCAGGACATGACTTTCTGCCAAGACTGTTGATGAATTTTGCCAATTTTGCTAATTCCTTACTGCCCAGGGAGAGCAACAGCAGGACTCTGCTTCACAGGAATGACCCTTCCTGGGTTTGGTGAGTGCTGATGATTGTCCATGAGGAAAGTGTCGGAGACAGCTATCCTGTCTCCATACATTTTTTGGGTGCAGCTCAGTGAGGGGTGTGGTGGCAATTAATAATTAGGTAAATTCTGGTCCAGGCTGCTAAATACTATCCAGATGTGGAACACTCCAAAGTTTTGGGAGTATTTGAATACAGGGTTTTGGATTGGAACTGTCTCTATCCTGTATACAGTTGGAATGGTAGATAAGAGAGCTATTTCTAAAGGAATTAAGAATATATATCACCCATGAGATGCTCCTAACATTTGCAGGCGCCCTTATAACTGAATTCTTGTTGTTATGAAGCAAAAGCTATTCCAGAGTCAGCACTGAACCTCAGCCCTATATACATTGAATCTTCTCTCCAAGCCTCTCTTGAACTTTGGAGAATTTCTGTCCTGCACACAGACCTGCAACAAACCTGAAAATTCACTGGAAGTCTTCTGGGGCTGTGATCCAACAGCATCAACTGGGCAAGGGGAGAAGCTCAGCAGAATCTTCTGTGGGAAAGGACCCAGCTCTCAAGGAATGAGCTCAGGTAGTTGCACCCACATGGTTCCAGCTGCCTGAGCAAGTATTTGGGGCTCTTTGTCCTAAAATCAGTGTTTCTGGCAGCTCAGTTACAAAATCCGACGGCGCTGTGTCTTGGCTGGATGAGGTGATTTCCAGGAGCAGGGAGAAGCTCCCAGGTGGGCCTGGTGCGTTTCCCAGGCGCGCTGAAGCACCGTGACAACGCAGCTCCTTCAGGAGCACAGGGCAGCCCCGGGGGCTGGGGTGTGCTGCGCTCCCCACGCGGAGCCGGCACCGCTGCCTCCAACCTGTCCCACTGTGGGAAGGAACAACCTTCACCGACACATGCTGAAGTCATTACAACACAACTGCAAACGACTTGCTGGGAGGCTCTGTTTATGAGACGATAATCTTCCAGGGGGGAAAGAGAGAAGGTGCTGGACCGAGTTTTCAAGGAAGTTCATGTTTCTGCATCCTCCGGAGACCACCCTGGCTCCCCTGAGCATCGCTGCCATTCCCACCCCTGGACTTGAACCAGCTGCAAGATCAGGGACTGAGGAGAGTCCAGACACTGCCCTGGCTCCTGTGGGCACCACCTGGAGCAGGTCAGTAACCAGAGGCAGTGCAGGGAGCCCCGAGTGCTCTGCAGGGTGGGACATCTCCAGCCTGGCTCACAGCTTTTGTCTGACCCCACTGGCTGCTGCTGGCCAGGAAGGAAACAGGACAGTGAAGCCTCTGTTTTCCATCAGAGAGGCACTTTCTCATTCCCCAGCATCAAGTTTAAGGCAAGCTCTGTACACTGAAAGGTTTATTTACTGCGTGTGCTACACACACCCTCGTTGCAGGTTAATTGCCCGTGGAGGGATTTGAAGACCCTAAACCAGCACCTCTGCTCTTCAGACCCAAGCTCCAGAGGTGCAAGGTTTGTACTTGGATATGAATTGGGTGTTCTCAGTCTTTTCTGGGCCTGATAACTACAAATACCCTGGACTGAAGAGAAGTGTCAGCATTTCCCAAAAGAGTTAAACCTGAGAAACAGGAATGTGGAATTATTTTTTTCCTGTTCATTAGAGAAGTCACACAGTTGTTAAACTGCCCTCCTTTCCTGAGAACAGCTGAATTTGTCCTGGAGGCAAGAGATCAGCTCTCTGACACTGGAATGCCCTCATACCATGCCTGGCTAATGCAGTCCATGATCTGTGTGCTCTGCTCCTCTTATCCACAAGATTCAACCTCTCCTGGACACATCCAGCAGGAATTTTCTTCCTCCTTTCTCCCCTCTTTCTAAGGAAAGAATCATAGAATTGTTGGGTTGGAAGGGACCTCTGGAGAGCATCCAGTCCAACCCCCTGCCAGGCAGGGGCACCTGGAGCAGGTGACACAGGGACACATCCAGGTGGGTTTGGAATGTCTCCAGACAGGGAGACTCCTCCCTGGGCAGCTGTTCAGGGCTCTGCCACCCTCCATGGAAAGAAGTTCTTCCTCCTGTTGAGTTGAAAATCTTGTGGTTTAGGTTATGTCCTTGTCCTGTCACTGGGCACCAATGGAAAGAGTCTGGCACCATCCTGACACCCCTTTGAGACATTTGTATGCATTAATGAGAGTCCCTCCAGTCTTCTCCAGACTGAACAGGTCCAGCTCCCACAGGCTTTCCTCACACAAGAGATGCTTCAATCCCTTAATAATTTTTGGAGAAGATCCTGTTTATTCCCGACATCTCAGGGAATGTGCAGTGTAGACCTTTGCACCCTGTGAGCACTTCCCAGAAGCTGCCATTCAGGAAGAGATCAGGATCCTGTTCTGGTCTAAGAAAGCAACACAACTCCCAAACCTGACCAACCAGGTGGGAAACTCCCATTGCCCCACGTGGCTCCTTCCCACAGCACCTCCCCAGGCACACGTTCAGGGGGCTCCCTCAGGCACAGCCACTCCAGCAGCACTTGGGATCAGGGGTTTGTGGGCAGAGCTGAGCCTTGGATGTGAACACACATCATGACAAAAAGATCTCCTGCACACATCCCAGGCAGCACCAGGCAGGGCTGGACTCACCTTGATGGGGGAGTACCACTTCCGAGGGGACGAGGGCTGGCGCATGTTGCTCCCAAGGTTCCTGGGCTCAGGGAACTCGTATTCCTGCTCTGGCATCTTGACCCTGGCGTTCTTGGCCTTCTCTAACTTAGCACCTTCCTCCGTGGAGCCCTTTTCTCCCCAGCGCACCTGGAAAGAGGGATCAGGCCCTGTCACCTGCTGCAGTCACACCCCTGCTGCAAGAACAGAGCCCTGCCTGTGTTTTCCCAGTGCCCAGATCCAAGCTGAAGAGCAATGCACAGGCTGTGAGGTTTGTTTCTAGACTGCAGCCCAAATTTTGAACTTGTCCTTTGTGGTGGTTTATGAGAAACGTGAGAATGGGGAAGGTTTTCAGAAAAACTAAACCCATGTCATTGTAATTTGTGTGGCAGCGCTGCCCCTGTATCCCAGGCATGGGCCTGGACGTTGCTGGATTAGAGGAAAAAGATACTCCCAAACTTCAGAAATCTGTGTTTGGCTCTCAAATATTCCCATACAAAAATGATCTGGACTCAGATGTACCAAAAAAGCCTAAAGAAGTTTGTGCCTGTCTCCTGGGTTCCCTCCTGGGTAGATTGCAGGGGGACGTCACAGCCCAGTCCCCAGCCCAGATCTGACCCCTGAGCTGGGATCTCCTCACCTCCATCCGTTTGATGCCGCCCACTCCTCGCCCACCATAGTAAGAGGCATCGACTGTTGGCCACTTCTTCTTTGGCAGACCATCATCATCTTCCTCCTGCAAAACAAGGGGTGGCACTGTCAGGGAAAATGACAGGGATGGAGAAGAATTAAAAGTCCCAGGCAGCATTGTCCTCTGAGCCTGCAGGGCAGGCAAGGTTCCGGTCTCTCCCTGTTGCTTTCCAGAGGATGTACTCTCATGAAAGGACAATGTTTCATGATATAAACACAACCACTTGAAAGGTACCATCCAGCTCCAGCAAGAATGAGATTTTGGTATTTTTCACCTCTGCCACCCCTTCCCTTCACCTGGGACTGGGAGAGGCAGCTGCTGCTCGTGGCTCCCTGTGCTGCAGGGACCCTCCAGAGCCCAGGTAAATCCCCATATTGGAGTTCAGGCCTCACAGGATGGAGGGAAAGAGTAAAAAAATGAGTAAATTTTCTCCTGAGTGATGGCAAACTCGGGGTACCTTCGGAAACAACCCCACTGGGAATGCCCAGGTTTATTGACAGGAGCTGGCCAAGAGGAATAGAACGGAAAAGTCTCATGGAAAAATCACAGGAATGGAATTAGCTCCTGTAATGAACCTGTGCCTCGGCTGGGGCAGCTGCCCATGGAAGTCCATGTGGCTTCAGGGAGTCCTTTCTCCTGCCAGAGAAAGTCAGGCCCTGTGTGAAAAATGAGATTTCAATTCTGTGTCTTGCCCTTGCTCATTGCAGGCACATCCCCAACCACAGAGCCAAACGTGCTCAACACCTCATGGTGACATTCAGATACGGGCAAATTAACAGATCAAGAACATTTCCTTAAGTGTATTTAAAATGAGTCTGCTAAAGCTCTAGTGAGAGTCAAGGTATTTTAAATTCTCTGTTGCACTTTGTAGGGTCAGAGTGGATGTGGAGCTCTTATAGTGCTTTTCCCTTTAATTTCTACAGTTCAGGCTGTGAACTGGCAAAGCAGAAAAGCAGAGTTCATCAAAAACGTGAAGTATTTCCTGTGAAAAACGTGGAGAGAAAAGAAAAGTGGTCCCTCTCTCCTTTTTCTTCTTCTTTCTTTAATTTTTCACAGAGATTTGGCTAAACTCCAAAACTTAGGAGCTTTCCAAAACTGGGAAAGCCAAAAATACTTTGAAATTGAAACTCCCCATCAGGAAAACTGAAAAAACTGGGGGGGGGGGGGGGGGGGGGGGAGGGGAAGGGGAAATCCAAGAAAAACTACGGTTTTCATGGCAACCAAAAGCATTTCAGTTTATCAAAACACACAGAAATTGGGCTGCAAAACGTGTCCTGATCTAAGGGAAGGGTAACAATTGGTCACAACTACCAGGTTCTTCTCTTCAGAGCTGCCCTCTCTCTCTGGCCCCAGGCAGAGCTGCTGAGGCTCTTTGCTGCAACCCAAGAACTCAATATCTCTGCATGAAGTTTTCCATGAGGACTTTTTTTTTGTTAAAAAGAAAGAAAAAAAAACCCGAAAAACAAATTGGAAGCGAAGCCATCTAAATATTTTCCTTCAGCAATTCTCTTTCTCTCTCTTCAGTTTAGCACAGACTGGACTTCTCACAACAGGAAATACCAAGGTTTAGGAAATCTTCCCCACAAGCCCTTAAAAGCCCTGTGAGTCCCCTCACTGCAAGTTGGGAGCCAGGACAACAGCACACGCACAGAAAGGCAACGCGGACCTTGAAAAACAAAGGAGTCACAAGTTTTTTGCAGAATGAGTCTGTTTACATGTTTGGAAGGGCAGGGGAGGTTTTGCAATACAAGCAGAAAGCCCCCACCAGGGATGTCCTACACTCCTGGCCGATGTGCTCACCACACACGTGAGGAACTGCAGGAACTGGAAACGGGGGGTCAGGGCAGGGAGGCAGCAGGGAAATGGGAAGGAAGAGGCACCCAGTCCCCACCATCCCCACACCCCCAGCTCACTGCCCCGTGAGCCAGGGCTGAATTCTCACATCCTGCCTGCTTCACCTGTATTCTTCTACACGTGGCTGCACCAGCGTTTGTACCTGAGGAGCTTCAGCTCTGACCCAGCTGCAGCCTCAAAAACAGCCCCGGAAAATTCAAGTGCATTTAAGGATGCTGGAAACTGACTGTACAGCACTTGGCAACTTTCCACCCCCAAAATCTGCTTTAGATGGAGCTAGAGTTTCTTTTAACAAATAAGAAGAAGCAGGACAGAACTGCATTTCACAGTCAGGGATCCAGATTCATAAGTGCTGGATTGCAGAAAACAAAGGTCTGTGTTTATCTCAGAGGCCAGGCCAGGCTCTGGATACTTTGACCCTGACCTGAGAGAACCTCATCTGTGGGTAACACAAGGATAATTCAGGCTCCACAAGGGACATCTGAACCACTCAGGGTAAGAATTCAAACTAAATTTGGCCAGATATTAAAAAAAAAAGTTTGGACAACTTACCCCTCTCCCCACCCTTATAATTATTTTCCCAGTTGTCTCTGCAATGCCTGAATTTTGTCAGAATTCAGCATTTATAGAGAGCTCTGCCTGCACCAAGGGCTGAGCCACGACACGACAATCATTTCTCTGTGAGAGATGTTGTCATCGAATTCTACAGTTGAGAGAACACAGAGGCAAATCCAGCTGTCCTCAAGACTCCTTTCTACCCCTTCTCCCAACATTGGAGTCATTCCCAAATCCCATGGCCACCTCTCAGCTGCTTTGTTACACTTTGAGGACACCTTGCTCTGTTCTCAGGGAACATTTCCTCCTACTGTGGAAGGTTTTGCTTGCTACCTTGGTATCTCTAAAGGCTCCCCAGTATCTTCTCTTCTCCAGTTTGAACAACTTCAGCTTCGTACAAGCTCATCCTTGAGGCACAAAGGTTTATCAAACCAGCCTTGATCATCACAGAAACTCCCCATTTATCTGTGGTCCAGATCCTGCCTGAAGTCCTCCAAGAACAAAGCACTGCGTGTGCACAGATGAGAGGGAGGTCCGGGTTTGGTGAGAGAAGGATGCTGAGCTGTTCCCACTCCAGAGCTCAGACACCGAGCTGCAGGAAGGTGGAGATCCTATAAGGTCATGGGAATCCACACCAGGATGGGATTAAACCCAACTCCCACAGCCTCTGCACTGCATTGGGCCTGCCTGGATATTCCACATGAAATTGGCTATGAAACTCCGCACCCTCATGGTGTAATACCTGCACCTCATCTATTGCCAGTAACAGCCCCATCTTTTTTCTTTTAGATGCTCTCTCTCGAAAGGTTCTTTTCTCCTCCTCCCATATTTCCACAACTCACTGTAAAAGGGAAGGAGGAGCACTGGAACACCACTGGGACCTGGCTTCATTTCAGGAATAGCAGAATAAATTTCCTGCCTTGGTGTCTACAAAAAATTCCTATCAGATCCTTTCTCTGGAGCTTGTTTTGCTGTCTCCCCAGCAAGGCTTTCCAGAAGGAGCAAGGAAAACAATTTGGAAAGGAATAATGATCAGCAATAATTGAACAAGCTGGTCTAGTGGAAGGTGTCCCCTGCCCATGGCAGGGGAGTGGAACAAAATGATCTCTAAGGACCCTCCCAACCCAAACCATTCTGTGATTCCATGATAATAAGTGAGAGTTCAAGCAGCTCTCCAAGCAGCTGAATCCCCTTTAGTCATTCTCTGGCCTCAGGGATGTTGTGGGAGAGATCAGATCCCAACAGTCAGCGTGGATCCAGCTGAACAGGGCTTTCATCCCTTGGCTGAACAGCAGCTGCCGAGCAGGGAGTTAAGTCCCTCCTGTCCATGCTGCCTCCCAGGACAGTGACAATGACCTTCAGGGTCTGGTGCCAGTGCTGCTGAATGGCCCTTTCTGTCCAGCACCTCCCTGTGTGTGTTTGCTGTGCTGTGTGTGGGTAAGAGGACAAGAGACCTAAGAATTATCCCATTACAGGCTGGTTGGTGGCTTGGCTCCGGTGCCACAGTAGGGATGTGCGTGGATGTTGGGTGACAGAGCAGCAGGGAAAGGAAGGGACTGAGTGATGAGGAAAGGGCAAGCTCTGGGCATGTGGGTGATCTCCTGCCTGGCTTTGCCAGACTCCAGGGAGCTTTGTGTCCCTGGATCCCTGCTGTGGGAACAAGCGGCGCCTGCATAGATTCAGCTGTGGGTTTTAGGCTCTGCTTACAGGGCAGGGCCTAAAACCCAGTGAGGGCAGTGTGTGTCTCTTGGGATGCTTGGAGGGGCTCCAGCTTAGCACCCTCTGACTGCAGCCAGTCTGTCCAGGACTGACAGCAGCAGAATTCTGGCCTGGGCCAGGGAGTGAATAGCAAATTGTTGGAAGATGCAGAGCCCTGCAGTTGGGGTTTTTTGGTGTATTTTGAGGATGGGTTGCTATAGTAGAACCAGCTTCAGCCTTGGGTGAGTTTCTGCTCTGAGCTGGGCAGAGCTGTTCCAATAAACCCAGCCCAAAGGTGCTGGGGCACAGGAGTAAAAGCAGCTGTGTCTTCCTCCAGCAGGACTAGAAGAAGCCTTCCTGTTCACTGGAGGTAGAAGAATGTGGTTTCAATCCACCTTCAGTGACTAATCACAGGCCAGAAAGGTGCTCCTGGCTCCTCCAGGCACCCACCTCTTCCGCTTGGCATTAACTCAATCCTTCCTAAGTGAAACCATCTGTCCTTCCCTGGGCTTCACCCTCAGCATCCCGAGCTCCCCGAGCAGCACAGCAGGAGCTGACAACATTTGCAATTTCTGAATGAATTAATTGGGAGTTTCTGGCCAATAATGATTTCCTTCACCAACAGTGAAGTGTCTCCAACATGTCTCAAAGGGCCTCTGAAACAGAGTTCAATAAAACCTTTGGCGGGTCCGACAGCAAAGGCTGCTTCCCCCTCGTTGTTCCAGTGTAATGCATTCTCCTTCCTCCTGTGGGCCTCAGCTCCCAAACCTGCTGATGCAAGAATTCCTTGACGTTTTTTTTTATTTTGGCCAAGACTTTCGTGAGAAGAAAAAAATCCAACTGTAACCCTGCTGCTGAAGGGACCAGCAATCCCTCCTGCTGGAGAGGAGCAGCTGCTGGTTTCCTGCAGGGGAGGGGGATATATCTGCAACACCCGAATACCTGGATTGTAGAAAATCAACTCCATCTTCTACTTGTTTAGAGCAAAGAAGAAAATCTGGAGGCTTCAACCTTCTGAGAACACATCACACTACTGCCAGCCCCACTCTGTGGACCAGCCCTCTCTAGGAGTAAATGCACCAACAAAATGCATCTTGTCAGAGCTTCTGCTATTTTTTCCCTAGTGGGAAGCTCTTCTGTCTGGGAAAAACCAGTGCAAGTCACAGCTTCAAGCCTTACTGATTTCTGAGCACTGCCCTGATGCTGTACAGCTACTAAAATAGTATAGACTATATTTTCCTTTTTAAAAATCCTTTGGCTGCTAAATGTGTGCGTTGGCTCTGGGATAACTGAGTTTAGGGGACGTGCTCTGGTGGGAAGCACAGGTGAAATGATACCATTAGAGCAGCTGGCACACTGAAGAGATGGATGCCCCATCCCTGGAAGTGTCCCAGGCCAGGCTGGACGGGGCTTGGAGCACCCTGGGATAGTGGGAGGTGTCCCTGCCCATGGCAGGGGTGGAATGGGAGGGTCTGTAAGGTCCCTTCCAACCCAAACCAATCCATGATTATTGTAACCAAACCCTGCCATCCCAAGGTCCCCAAAGAGGAGAATAACACCCAAAAGAATGTTCAGATCCCCTCCTGGACTGATGAGGCAGCAGGTAAAGCACAGGTCCTAATGAATGCCAATTTTCAATCACTGTGCAGAGCCCTCTCAGGGTACAACCAAAGCCTGGACAAGTTGAATTTCAAGCTGCAGCTGTGGTTTTGCAGTAACTGCTCTGCTTTGCAGCACTTACTGGGTTGACAAAAGACTTCCTTATAGGTGACGCACGTCTTCCCTCTTAGGGGATGTAATTTCCCCCTGCAGCTCTTGGCCAGGGAGCCAGCATTCCAGAATGATGTATTTTAATTAATTTCAGCAATTGAATCCCTTGGCTTGGAGGCATGTGTGATGCAGAACAAAGCACGTGCAATTTGAGGTTAATATTTTCCTTTTCATTCAGAGGACAGAAGCTGACAAAGCTGGTGGATTTTCACACAGCCCAAACAAATATCTGCTTAGGGAAACGGGCCAAGTACCTGCAGAGGGAGGCACAGGGAGCACTGGATCCAAATGCAAACCCCCCTTGGGTCTGGGAAGGGTCTCATTTGGACTTTGCTTCAGGCCTGTTTTGAAGGGGACAAGTGCCCCAAGGTGGAGATTCCAGGGCTGGCCTTGGGTCCTGCTGCTCTGCACAGTGCAGGGAGAAGCGAGGCCAGATCCCTGCTCCTTGCAGAGGCCTGAGCTTTCCTGAGCCTTGGCTCAGCCCACACTCCCTGTGCCAGGCTTCATGGAGAGCAGACAGCACCATTTCACAAGCTTTTCCACTTGCACGCTGAAGCAGGCAATGAATTTGTCTCCAGAAGCAGAAAGCAAGGCAAACTACCCAAGCAAATCACTCTGAGCACAGACCTAAATCTAATTTTACTTGCATATTTAAGAGGAACTGATCCAAACCCCAGTGAAGTCAATGGAAAAACTCCCATTGCCATCAGAGTGCCCTGCACAGAGCCCAGGGCCTGCAGTGAAATCCCATGTGGAAAACACTGGGAGCAAAGCAGAGACTCATTGTGTGCTGAAAGCAGGAGCACAGAGAAAGAGGCAGATGGAAAACTGGGCATGTTTCTGGGCACAGCCTGTTAAATAATGGTGGCAGAGCTTTAACCATTTGTGACAAGATTCATCTAAAGCTTGTAAGCAGAGTTAAGATGGAAGTTTTAATGTTGATTTACCATTTGTTGATTATTCTCCACTAAAACTTCCCTGGCTTGTGTAGCTCTGCTGATGTCAAGAGGATTTTGCTGGGGTTTTACATCTGCTCGCAATGTACCTCAGACAGTGCAAGGACCGTGAGCTCCCTTTTCTCACAGCAACTGTGCTCTGAGGGCTCAGCACCGGGAGCTCCTGCCAGGGGTAGTTATATATCCCAAACCACCAAAATCATTACCATGCCATTCCAGGGAGGCAGCTAAGCACATGTTTAGGTTCTACTAACTTCAGAGTTAAACACAGGCTTAAGGGTTGTCCCTTGTGTGAACCACAGCCTAACTCTGCAGTGCTGTTCTGACCAAGTGAGGCATTGTCTGAGCTGTCCTCCTTCCCCACCTGCTCAGTGGAGGCACTGAACTCACAGATTTAATCACCTTTTGCGAGGAGACTGAACAAAACCTTGTCCTAAACACCGAGGAGACCAGGGGTCAGTGTCACTCACCTCGCTGTCTTCTGCAGGAGGTGGGGGAGGCTCTTTAATGATCTAGAAGGATTAAAGAGAAAGAGAATCATAAATTCACACTTTGTTCTTTAGCACAACTCAAATGTCACCAAAAAAAAAAAAAAAAATTCCAAAGGAGAAAACAACAGGATGTGCTGCTGGAACCCTCTGTTACCACACGCTGTGATCACGGGATGCCTGTGGGTGCCACTGTTGCTGAGGGGCAGCAGAAGGTGTCCCAGAGCCCTGCCACAGGGACACTCCTAATGACAGCTCCACACTCACACTGCTCATTAGGTCACCCCTGCCCTGTGTGAGGCAACAGAAAATTCAAAGTCTGATATCCCTGATTCTCCTAATCCCAGCAGTTGCCACAGTCAGTGCTGGCTCTGAGCATTGAGGCTTCACCTGAACAACCACACTAAAATCAGCATCTCCTCCTCCTGCCCTCTGCACATGTGTACAAATCCTGCCTCAGATAATTCACAGTCTGAACAAAGGCTGGAAAGCAAAACCAGTGTGAAGCAAAAGGCCCTGGGGACATTGCAAAGCAGTGATAACCCCCAGCCTGTCTCCCAGACCATTCTTCCTTTTTCATTCCAGAAGGCTGTGCCAGCGCATGCTCTTCACATTAATGCTTTTCATATTAGCAGGTTAATATAGTTCACTGTCATAAACTTCAAAAAATATAAATATATATATATATGGCTCACGGAGGTTTGTAATAAAGCAAGCAGGGTGAGGTTGCAGCCTGGTCCAGGATATTCTCCATAGAAACCATTTCAGTTTATGTGGGTGTGAGGCCATTATTTCATGCAGAAAGTTTGCATCCAGGGCTCGGCAGGCAGTTGGCTGCTACCAGAGCCCTGCATCCAAGAGCAACAGAGAGGTTTCCAGGGGGAGGGCAGCGACAGCAGGCACGTCAGACCCTGTCCCTCACAGCCACAGCAGAGCCCCTGCACAGCCCCAGCCCTGGCATGGCAGTGCCGCGCCCCAGGATGGGTTTGCTCCAGCAGTTTCCAGTGCATCTGGACAAGGCAGCTCTTTCTGTGCACACCAGGCCAAGAGTCAGAGGCTGTCTGAGCACCAGTGGAGGTGACACTGAGAGTCCTGAGCTCTGCTCAGAGCTGGGTGTCGGGGGCAGAGGCTGTCCTGGCACGGGGGACACACACGTGGGCTTCAAAATCACCCTGCAAACAAAAAATACAGTCCCAAACAGCAACGGCTTGGCTGTTTAAATGCAGAAAGGGAAAATTGCAATCACATTAAAGGCCCTGAAGATATAAATATTTACAGCAATTCCTCTCACTCGTGTTTTTCCCCCTGTGATGAGCTCACTGTTTTTATTTTCCTCTGCAAAGCCCGAGTCATGCAATGTGGCCATTAATGAGGAGCATGTGCCTCTGGCTGGGGAGGAGACAGGGCTGGAGCAGTTTGTGTCCCAGCCCAGGGCAGTGATGAGTGCTGGGCTCTGCCATTACCTGCTCCTGGGCCACAGGGCTTCTGTTTTGGTGGCCTGCAGCACTTCAGGGAACCCCAGCTAAAGAGACTTTGTGCATTCAATCAGCACTGAATGTGGGCATGCACAGGAGCCCAGAGCTCTCGTGGAAACACAAAATCACTCATGAGGAGGAGTGTGGTGGAGACTTGCTCATCCCCTGTTCTGGCACAGCAGGAGCGTGGGTCAGGTGTGGCTGATGGTCCCCGTTAGGGAGGAAGGAGGGGGGATGGCCCTGAGGAGCTTGAGCTGACCAGCAGAGCTGGGCAGTGAATGAAACAGCACCCATCTCCCTGCCCATCCTGGGATTCCCAGCTTGGGCCGGATAGAAACGATGAAAACTTTGTCATTTTCAAAAAATGATGAAAAGTAGATGAGAAGTGGGTGATACGTCCCAGGGGCTGCCCAGGGAGGTTTGGAGTCCCTATCCCTGGAGGTGTCCAAGGAAGGCCTGGATGTGGCACTCGGTGCTCTGGGCTGGGGACAAGGTGGGGATCAGGCACAGGCTGGACTTGGTGATCTCAGAGATCTTTTACAACCTGAATGATTCTGGGATTCTGTGAAAAGTGGATGAAAAGTTGTCTGCATCCCAGTACTACTCTGTGGAAAGGAAATTCTGGCTATCAGCATGGTTTACTCGGAGGTGTAAGATGGAGACAGCACCATCTCTTCTGTGTCTCCTGACACACTAAATACTGACAGAGTGTGTAACGCACCAAAAAACACAGGAGACTTTTTCAGATTAATTTTGGTCAGTGTGAGGGGGTGGCATTTGTCAACAGACCTCCTTTAGAACCAAATGCCTGAACACAAACCCATCAGACACTGAGAAATTTCAGATATGTGATCCAAAATGTACCTGCTGGAAGAGGCCTGGTTCCCTCCTGGAGCATCCCCTGTTCTGGTGGAACATCATGGGTTCCAGTGGAGTTTCTCTCATTTGCATTGGCACGAAAACATCAGGATAAGCCATCCAAATTTGGTCCAGCAAAGTATCCAAACACAACTTCTCAGCCAGTATCACTGGCAGCTCTGCAGATTGCACACTTGGCAGTGAGGAGATGGCTGTTTTCCACACATTTGCATTCCTCCCCATAACATATGCACACACGTACACACAAACTGACTGACTTCTGTAAACAGATCAAGTGTTTTCTATCACAGGCCGAGAGGGGGGAAAAAAAGACATTCCTTCCATTTTTGAGTGCTTTGCACTTCTACGAGCAACTGAACTCCCCATAAATTGGCAGCATGGACTGGTTAATTTGGACAAGTCTAGAGATGGGGGAGTTCAGTCTCCTGTGCCTTTGAGCCTCTACGACCTTTCAAAGTTCAAGTCTTACAAAAAAATCTAATTTCTGACTCTCTGCCTGGGTCTTCAAACAGCACAAATCTTTTCCTTCTCCCTTTTGGATTCTTACATTTACAGCTCTGAGTGCATGAAATCCTTATTCTGGGGCACTGAGACCCTTGTTTTGGGGCATTTGAGACCCTTACTCTGGGCACTGAAGGCATCCCAAGCATCCACCAAGCTGCCTTGGTGCCATCCCACAGCAGTGGGCACAGCAAGAGCCGGGGGCAAGGCCAAGGGCCCAAAGGCGCCACAGCCGCTCGCCTGGCACAGGCAGAAACAACTCAAGGACAAGAGTGAAACTGCCGTCGCAGGGACCCTGTGAGGACACAGCCCACGTGGCCACCTCGTTTTTGCCCTAGCTGCACCTCTGGCCTGGCCAGATGACACCCAGGACCTGCTGAAGGGATCAGCTGGGAGCAGGCCAGGCCCAGCACAGCGCTCCGGCGAGTTTGGCTTGGCAAGGCCGCCGTGTTTGTCCATGTGTGCTGCAATGTTTGGATAACCCCAAGCCATCCCTGGGATTGCTGTGTAGCTGGGTCTCCTGTCCCTGTGTTTGGAAGAAGAACACGATGGTTTGGCCCCAGGTTTGCTCTCCAGGTGAGGAATACCTGAGGGGTTCCACACCATCACCGTGCTACAAAAACCTGGCAGGGCTTTTTTCCAAGGGTAAAGGCCCCTGGGATGGAGAGGTGGCCACTGGCCTTCCTTGGCACAGGAAGGAACTTTGAGAGCAGTTGTCAGCACTTCCACACACTCAGCTGTGAAAATTCAGGACAGTGAAGTAATTCTTTGCCTTTCACCACAGATCCCAACAAGCACGTGAAGGGCAGGTCTCTGTTAGCTGAGCCACTCTGTGTCACAGATCCATGGAGCAGCAGCTGTTTCTGATGGATAACCCAGTGGCAAAGCAGAGGAATGCTATTAGCCACCTCCTGGAAGGTTAAAAGCATTGGGAAGGATGAATTTTCTGTTGCCCTGAAATTTCTATAGTCACTCAGGCATAAGAAAGCACATGTTGAATCCAAACTTTGCATATTCCAGGAATGTGTCTAGGATGTTTTCCATCTTAGGAGTCCAGAAATCTCCACCAGCTCTCAGTGTCCAGCAATCACACAGTAAGTATCCCTGGAGTTTTAGATGATAAATAGGGGCAATATGTTTCTTGTCAGAGGAGCCTATCTACTTTAGGATGGGACAGATCATCATTTAAAATGAAGCAAACAGTACAAAATAAGAAGTAAAGGACTTTGCCTCTAATTAGGACTACAGTTTGGAAGCATGCAGTTAACTGAGCGGATTATTTTTGTCCTTAATTACCTTCACTCTTCTGGAAAACACAGAATATATATTCTTGCTATCTTAACAAACAAGGGTTTTAAATAGCATTAACAGGGATCCGTCTGACTAATTTCCTATTTTTTTTCCCTTACATATTTATAGTTTTGTCCTCTCAGTCCTGTGACAGTTTCATAGTTGAGGTATGAGTTGGGTAAAGGAACATTTCCTTTTTATTTCTGTCATATCTCCTGTGTCTTCTCAGTACCCATAAAATCCTTGGAGATCCGGTCTACACTTCAAAGCTAACACAAGCAGAGGCCTGTCCCAATTTCCTCACCTGCTGTATAATACAATCTTCTTCCTGCTTTCTCTCTCTTTCCTGGGTTGTCTCCACAATGTTCCAGATGATTCATGATCCTGTGCTCCCTTCTCCCCAGATCAGCACAACTGCAGAAGAGCTGTGCCCCGTGTGCCCCATGTGAGTGGGTGGGAATCAGAATCCATGGACCTTTGTAAGGAATCTCCATCCAGCCAACAGGGACCCTGCCATTTTATGATGCCATTAGTTTTAGGCTCCTCAGAGTTGCTGCAGAGCCGATGCATTTCCTCCCCTTCTCTTCCACCAGTTTAGCCATGTGGTTTTAATCTATATTTTCTGTATTTTCTCCATCCAGCTTTTTGTTTCCAAAACTTCTGGTCATCTGCAGTACAGACTGAGAGCCAAACAGATTGCTGGGTTCTTCCATGCTTACTTCCAGAAAACAGCTTTAAAGTTAAAACTGGTGTTAGATGCTTAAATACCAACACCTCATTTATATGCCAGCCACACCCCTGTATTTAAAATCACTGTAGTATGAAAATGAGTGAGATGGGGCAGATTTTCTACGTGGGCAAATAAGCCAGCCCAGCCCCTCAGGCCACCCTGGATGGCTGCAGAAGGGAGGCAGAGACTCATGTTTACTTCATAAACCTGGGAGGAGGTGTGATGTGCGAGCACGTGGGGAAATGCACGTGGGGAAAAGGCTCAGGCTCAGCTGCCCCAGGGACAGAATTCCACTCCCAGCCCTGGAGTGCCCTCGCTGAGCTCCAGCCCAAGGCTTGGGCAGGCAGGGTGGGGCCATCCCCTCAGATATTCCAGGGCAAACCTTCGTGCAGGTCCCGCTCTGGGGCAAAGCGTGGCCCAAGCACAGCTCCCTCATCCTGCCAGGGTCAGTGTCTGTGCAGCACGTGGGCACAGGGGAACTGTCCCAGCGAGGGAGACCATCCCAGCACAGCCAAGCCTTCCAGCTAGTACATTAATTATGCCTTCACTGTGCATCCAAACACTTTAAGCAGCTCCATTTCCAAGCCAGTCTAACACGGTGCCTGCAAAGTCCTCCTCAAGACAGTTCTGGAGGTTTATTATCTCTTTGGCTTACATCTGCATTAAAACCTATTTGATTTATATCAACATTAAACCCGAGGCTCATGTTGGCCTCCTAGCCAGAACAATTTCACCCTTGGACACCTGAACAGCCTCTTGCCCGCACAGTTCCTGCTGTGGATGTCTGCCCTGCTCCAGGTTGCGCTGTGCTCAGGAAAGAGGATGAACGGGAAGACAAGCAGTAACTGGGGGAAGCCAGAAGCTGGGATCTGCTGCTCTGCAGATCTGCTCAGCTCAGGAAAGGTGAGGTCACCCTGTTAGAGGTGTCTGTGTACTTGCCATCATTCTTGTTACAAGCACAGTGTTGGGGAGTTCAGCAGAGCAGAATTGTTTCTTTGTTTTCTGTTATTAAATAAACCTCCTACAACCTTTGGAGAGGTCGGTGCCTGCCTCCTATGCTTTTGTAATATCCTCCACAGGTATCCAGGGAAATTTTGCCTGTGCTGGTCTCAGGCACAGCAAAGAGTTATTATTGTTCTGATCTACTGAGCAACAATTGCCTCTACTGTAAACCGAGTAAATTCCAGACTTCATCCCAGAATACTTCTGAGACCAATAAACTTGGATCCATTTGGAAACAGCATTCCTTCATGGGCGCACGCCAAGGAGATACCGGGTTCCAGATAAACCTCCAGAGGGAGTCTATTGACTCCAGTCCATTTACTCCAGGGACAAAGCTGGCTTGGTGTCTTTCCTGAAGAACTGCTGGATGGTAATGACTCCTATTTAATTAAAAAGCATGCCAAGAGGAATTTCAGGGTTTAGAAATGTGCTTGTCACTCAGAAACAAATTTATACTTGGTAAGAGAAGAGCTTGCTATGTTTTTTTCCTTTTTGCCCTGGACACATCCACAATTATCTCTGAAACAACCCTGGGCTGGAATCCACGGCGATGTCTCCGGGTCTGCGGTTTGGTTATTCGAGGTTGGAGCTCTGGTCTGTTGTGCAAGGCAGTTCCTCTGCCCTTAATTCACTTCTGACAACACTGCATTCCTCCCCGTGCCACTTCCAAGCCAGTCACTAAGCTCTGCTCGGCTCCCTTTCCCCATCCCCTGACAGGCTGGGCACTCCTCCACGGATTTATCTTTAATTTCACAGAATTTTTGGGTGAGCAGTGCTCAGTGGGGTGTCCTGGCTGCTGATCCTCTGCCAAACACACCGGATGCCCTCCCGGAGAGGTGGAAGGGATTTCATACAGGCTTCTTGGAATAAAATCTTTCCAACAACTACAGGGAAGTGTTTGACTACATTGGAAAAATATCAGCGAGATAGTCCCCACTCACAGACCTTGCTAGGAGGGAACGTGGGAGGTAAAGGAGGAGAGCGAGGAAAAGCTTTTATCTACAACAAATGTTTTAAGTAGAGAATTTAAATCTGGAAAATATTAAGCTTATAAAGTTTTATGTGGACCAGAGACTCCCTCTCTCTGCTGCACCCACCTTGCTTATCTGGACTGTTTTTCACACTCAGGGCTGTTACATGACCACTGTCCTCACATGATTCCACTGCAGCAGAGCCACAGAACCCTCACAATGACAGCTCCATATCCCCTCCACACCCTGCTGCTTTTATTTGTGCCTTTTTCTCATCAGCTTCATCTTTCTGCTCTAACAGCACCTTACACCAGCAGCATCACTGAGAGCATTTTCCCTCTGTCCCCTCAATTCTCCCCCAGATGCCAGTGCCAACATCCCCACAGGGCACATCTCCACTGACTTCCATGCAGATGCGCCAACAAAAAGTTGGCCCAGCTCCTCTGGGAACGTGTCATCTAGTTCAGACAAATAACTCTGAGCAACCTACCACGCTGCTAATCCTTTGGCCAATTTTAGAACCAATTTTTTTTTTTATTGTTCTGAAAGTCCAAATAAATATTTTTTCCTTTTTGGTTTTCATCTTGGTACAGAGGTGCCAAACTACTGTGAAGAGAAGCATTTTATCCCCATTTTCAGCCAGGAACAGAAATAGACAACTAAGATTTTTCCTGCAAGATTTCCATCCTTGTTCTGGATAATACATCTCAGCACAGGGACTCATCCTCCAGCAAGTGGCTCCTGCAGTGTGTGGCTCCAAAGCTCTGCATTGTTGGTTTGGTACAACATGGTGCGAATTTACAACACTGGGTCTGTGATTTAAAATCAGGAATAATGATGGTGACCCAGAAACTGGAGCCGGTTTGGGCAGCCTTAAAAGCAGCTTCTGAAACGTTGCACGCAGCCAGTCACCAAACCCAGGCTCCAATTCTGCTGACATTTGTGCGTCCCTAATTCTTGTTCTATATTTGCAGCACGAACAAGGTCCAAAACAAGAGCAGAGCTTCACTGCATTGTGTGTTCCACAGTGATGAGCCCTTGCCCGGATCCTCACTGGGAAAGGCAGTGCCAGGGCTCAGCAGGGATGCTCGGGGTGTGACAGGTCTGTGCAGACAAACAGCAGAGTCACGTGAGATGAAAGCTCCTCTCGAGTCCTGTGATTTCCTTCTTGCCTCCTTTGACCTCTTCCTTCTCCCCTGTTTTCTCCTCATTTCCCTCTGCTCTTTTAAAGCATTAACTCTGTGATTGTGCTTTTGAACTTTTGTGAAAGGGCCTGGAGGAAAGACAATGCTCAGTGAAGCACTGTCACTGGGATGTTTCAAAGTGCTTTTCAGACGTGATCCAGGAAACAAAGTTCATCTTGCAAAAATTTGCACACCTAGAAATGTCTTTTCCTTGCACCTGAGGCAGAACCAGGACTCCAGTGTGGGTTGATGAGCCCTGCCTTTCTACAGGAGCCCTCCAGCATGGGCATGCTGACACTGGGGTTAGAAAATCCAGAACAGGCATGGCAAGGAACACATTTCTGCAAACTATTTCCATTTTGTGACCAAAACACAAGACTTAAAGGCTCCTGACAAGGTTTGGATGTTGGCAACATTGCTGTTCCACGGGTCTAATCCCAGGCTGGGCAGATGAAACAGAAGCCCAAAGCAGAGGCAGCAGCGGCAGAAATGCTGCCCTGTTCTGGGATCAATCCTGTGGAAAACTCTGCCTCCCTCCCCCTCATTTCTTGCTTTCAGGCAGCACTGAAATGCTGCTTTGTGCTGATGATTTCTGTCACTTACCACAGTGCAGCAGAGGGGCCAGAACCACCAGAGCAGAGCCAAGGCCAGCAGGAGGAAGAGGATCAACAAGGCGATGGCCAGGATGGTCCCGTCGGACTGGAGGAGAAGCACAGAGAGCGTGTGACACCTGTGACACAGAACTGTCCTCACACAGATCCTCCCCTGTGCGCCCTGCCCCCAGCTGTGTCACAAAGGCCCTTCTCCATTTATTGCCACATTAATGATAATGATCAATTAGGTCACACTCCATTTAATTTTCAGACAAGATGCAGCTTTCCTCTCCTTACACATGCAGATGTAGCACCTGCCCTCCCCCACACCTCACTGCAGAGAGGCCGAGACCTCTCATTCACTTCACAGGTTTTCCATCAGTTTTCTGACCCTCACAGTTACATAAAACACAGATTAAAATTAATATAACATTCCTCAGACTATTTAAGTGAAGACTTAGAAAAAGATTTTAAGGAGAGCTCACAGCAGTGTCATGGAATCATAGAGTGGTTTGGGTTGGAAGGGACCTTAAAGCCCATCCAGTGCCACCCCTGCCATGGGCAGGGACACCTTCCACTGTCCCAGGTTGCTCCAAGCCCATCCAACCTGGCCTTGGACACTTCCAGGGGTGAGGCAGCCACAATATTGGCTATGTTTCACTGCAGTTCAAGCAACTTCTTTGCAGCTCTTTCCCTCCTGCAGCACAAACTTGACAGCGACGTTGGTGTTACAGCTGACTCCAGACAGAAAACTTGCAGTGAGATCTCCAGGGCACCATGACCCAGGTCCTCCTCCTCCTCTCAGCTGTGCTGACTCAGAGCAGCTCTGCCATGAGCTTTCCAAGAGATCTAAACATCCGTCACAAGGACACACAGGGAGTATCCCCATCATTAACTCCAGAAGATCCCCTCCTCTCTGGCTGGAACACTTCTCCCAGTTAAAACACGTTTGCAATTCTCCAGTATTGATCAGCACTGCAAACTGCTGCACAAGCCAGCTCAATTCAGCTGTCAAGCCCCAAATGTGCATCACTTCTTGCTGCTCAGATTTAACCCAAACCAGATGTCCCTGTCTCCCTGAGGTGTGCCAGCCTCCCTGTACCACTCCTCCCCGGGACTGTGCTATTCCCAGACCAGCAAGGCCTGACCTAAGGCTCTTTGAGAGGTTCTTGCTGCAAGAGCCAGACATTTAAACCCCCCCACCCAATGTCAAGGCCACGGTGCCAGACTGAGGACACGTCCAGGACAGACTGACCCGAGGGGTGCAAGAAATGGGTGCCTGCTTAAATCACTGCAACCCAAGGGCCAGATGACCTCCCATCATTCCAGAACGGGAGAGTCATGGAAGAACGACCAGGTTGAGAGCATTTTCCAAACTCTCTGCTGGTGCAGAAAGAATTTCTGGAGAACTTGGATCAAGACAACCTGATCTTTGACACTTGGAAGCAAGAGAAGGCAATCCACACAGGAGAAGAATTCACCCAAGGCATGTCTGGAAATGGAACTTGGACCCCAACACACACAAAAAAAGCTCTGTTGAGAAGACAGAGCTGTACATTTGGGGCTGTTGCTCCAGACAAACAGCAAAAAGGCACATCCATCATCTGCAAAATGCAACCTGCTGGCATTCAAAGCTTCATAAAATGTGATCTCAGCTCTTTATTGCCACGAAACTAGAAGAAATCAGGCTTTCTATGTCTAATCGTTATCTGCCCCCTCAGCCCCACATTAAAACAAATATTTGCTCATTAAGAGTATTCTAAAATCAATTTGCAAAAATGCAAAACAAATTAAAGTGGCTTTTAAACTGTTTCCTGGGGACTTTTTGGTTTGTTTTTAAAAATATAATTTGTTTTTACTTTCCTTTCCCCCAAGAACAACCTGTAAAGACCAATTTTTGATACCCCAACACATCTGTTCCTCTGCAATGCAGCTGGTCTGGCCAGCTGGGGTTTTGCAGCAAACCAGTCCAGAAGACTGGGCAGGGTTGGAGGTGCCAGATCTTCCCAGTCTCACTCAGAATTGAGCTGTCACTCTGTGTAATGTCTATAGTTTTATACAGCCAGAACTGGGCTGAGATAGAAGCTGCCACTCAGCCAAGCTGAATGATAAACAGGAACAAAAATCTGCCTGCTCAAGTGTTTGCAAAAGTTCCACTGGCACTTGGAGATCTCTCTCCCAGTCTTATATAGCTGGTGAAAGAGGGCTGAAACATTTCAAATGTCTGTTCTCATTCTATTTTTTTAAATCAAAATTTGGAAGAACAATGCAAACGCTCATGGAAACACTGAACCATGGAATAATGCAATGAGCGTGTTTAATACTTATTGAATACAGGCTGGCAATTCAGACCAGGAAAACAACTTTCATTTTAAAAAGGGAATTTTTACAGCCAACTAGAAGCTGTTTCATAAGAAAAGATCAATGGAGAAAAGCCTGGCTAGCCCCTGAATACACACAGTTATCTGTGATGGGTGCTACTGTCACAGGGATTCACCTTACACAGGTAAATGTGGGGCTGGGACCCACAGTGAGATCAACAACCTAAAACTCCACAGCTCCTGACCAGCTGACAAAAAGCCAGACAGCAAAGGTAATCTCAGAGCTTGTGCCAAATTCCTGTAAAACTTTGGCACTCTGCTTCCTGAGAACTGTTGGAGACCTGGACAATACCTGGACTTGTTCTTTTGAAACACCTTATCTTACCAAGAAACAGTAAGAGAAAAAACCAGTGGGCTCTTTCCATGGCCTCTCAAGGTGCTCCACATCTGAAGTGCTAAAACTCTCCCACACAGGCTCTGAAACAAATAAGCTGTGGGGAAAGAGAGGCAGCTGTGCCTTGAAGACTCCTTTGCCCTGCCAGAGTCCAGCAAGGCCAAGAAAAGGTGGCAAGTATTGCTGGCAGTGGGAGTACAGTGGAAAAGAACCCCTGGAAGATGTTGTACAATAGAGAAAAAGCAGGAGATCTGGAGCAGGACACGTAAGAGCCATTTTGTCATACATAGGGGGGTGTACAGATACACAGAGAGAGAATCTCAGAATCACAGAGTGCTTTGGGTTGGGAGGGACCTTAAAGCTCACCCAGTGCCACGGGCAGGGACACCTTCCCCCAGAGCAGGCTGCTCCAACCCCATCCAGCCTCCCCTCCGCTGCGGAGCTGTCAGGGACCTGAGAAGCCAGGCTGGGACTGGGGGAATTCCCTGGCCAGGAGACACCAGCCTGGCCTTCCTCTTGGATTGCAGGTTCTCCTCGAGAAAGGAGGGAAGGGATGGCAAAGTCTGATCCAGAAACTGCCCTGGGGTGTTTCCTGCCAACCACTGACCCACCAACCCTGGGGTACGTCCCACAAGGGAACGGCTCCCTGGAGGCACACACGGATCCCGGGAAGAGCCGACCCCAAGGCTCAGTATGAACGAGGTGCACATTCCTTTAGCAGCCAGGGCAGAGGGATGGCCCCTCCATGGCTGGGCCACGGAGGAAATGACTCCTCCTCAGCATTCATTCTTTTTGCTGCTCCCTGCTGAGGTTGCTGCTCAAGACCAGGCTCCCAAAATTCTGCCCCGGGAAGTGTGGATACAATCATGAGGCAAGACAAAGCTAAGGCAGAATCTGTGGTACGAAGGCCCCTCTTTCATCTTACGCATCCTCGATGCTTCTAACACAGAAACAAAAATAAATCCATTCATAGAAAAACATAAATCAGTCCACTGGAATTTCAATGGAACTATGGCATAATCCTGAGGGTTTTCCAAAAAATGCTGCTACACAGCAGACGGGCATTTTTGGTTGCATTTGGGTTTGTTTTGTTTTTTTAATCTTATTTTTAAGATTTTATTTCCTAGTTTCTCGCTTTACTGTGCTGGCCTTTGCTGCACACAGCAACAGAAACCAATGTCTACCATTTATCACATACAGGAATTTTTTTAATATAACAGAAACAATGTGGCCTAATTTCTAAAAGGAAATGAAAACTCACTGCTCTGCAGGGTCAGCCTCTGGTCCGTGTCTGTGGAGCTGCTTGAGCAGGAGCCAAGCTCAGCAGGGGATGTGAGCACAAAGCACCTGCTTGAGGTCACCCAGCAAAGGTGTTCTCAGCTCCTTTCCCCTGTTTTCTGAGCTGTGACAGGAAATGCCCCTCTGGCAATGATCTGTTTCCCTCCTCTCCTTCCAGAGCTGAAAGGAGATGAGAGCTGCAAACACTTTTCCAGCATCCCATTATTTGCTTTACAAGCCAGTGCAAACACCAGAGCAGCCTCCCTTCCCCACAGGCTGGACAAGCCCCGAGAGAGAGACGCCTTTGTCTTGAGGAGCTCACCCTCCAAACAGAGCAGGCAAACACACGGTGGGAAGGAGGAGTGATCATTGTGCCCTCTGTTACAAGGGAAAATCTTTGGTCGGGGAAAATTCTCCAACCCTCGATTGCTGTGTTTATCCTTATGAAAATCACGGAACTTTTCCGTCAGCCCCCCGGGCTGAGCAAGGGAGGCTCCTCACAGGCAGCTCCCCACGACTCTGATGGGGTAAGAACCTGCCAGCATGACCTGGACACACACGATAGCTTTGGGATAAGTTTCCTTCTGAAACTCAGTTTAAATTGAAATCACATTTGCAACAGAAAAACATTTCAATAAAATTAAACATTTCATTTCAGCATGCTCTGTTTCAACCTCATTATTAAGTGGGGTTTCACCCTTGGAGGTGCACATGTGTGCAGAGATCCTGGACTGCATTTCCTCTTCAACCTCAGCACTGTCACAGGAGCACAGGCTGCACAGCCACAAACTATTCTGATGTTTTCAAATTAAAGCTTTTCAAAACTTCCATCCTGTCCTGCCCCCACCTCCAATTTATTGGTCTCTTCTTCCCAACCCATAGGGACATGGGTTTTGCAACATGACAACCACACTTCGGGGTGTTACAAACCAGCCCATGGAGCAATACTGGAGTGAAAAAATCTCTGCACGTTTAACTCTTTGGGTGACCTGTGGCAGCAAAAACGTTCCCTGCCTACAATACTTGTAGCATTTAAGAGCAATTTCTTGTAGAGGCAAACCCCAAATCTCATGCCCTGGAGCTCCCAGCAAGCAATACCTCAGTTAATAACAAACACCCAGGTCAAGGGCCCAGGAAAATCTCATCAAATGGACTCTGCAGCTTCAAAAAGCCTCTACTGACACCCCAGGGAGGGCCTTTGGCTGCCTGCAGACCCAGGGGCACTGATCACTGGCACAGCCCTAATTGTGCCCCCCAGAACAAAGTCAGCTTGAAAACCCCCACGCTGAATTACATTGCACTGACACCCAATTACACTTCCTTTGAATTAAAAGCAAAAAACAACAAACCCAACAAAAACAAGCCTGCAGGGAAAGGTCATTGGTTTTTACTACCAGGCTGCAGTTCTTGCTTGATTTTCTAATTTAAAGGTTAAATCCATCCACTATTGATTAACACAAGGGCGCAAATTCCTTCAGCCTTTCAAACTGCCCCCGGGAGAAAGCCGGGACACCCAGCTGTAGTGAGGCTGTGCCAGTCCCCACCCTCCTTTTGGCAGCTGCAAAACCTCTCCAGGTTAAGAGATCGAAGTTTTAGCTGACTCTGATGGCTCCTACACCCTTTCAGCTGGAACTGTCAGACCAGAGGGGCTGTTTCTATCCCAAATTGTGAGTCTGTCCCCCACCTGACACCTCAGCCAACATCCCAAGCCATTTATTGACCTGGTGACATTCCCTGCTCCCAGCCAAGAGCTGCCCAGGAAGAGCTGGGTTATGCTGTCCCGGCAGTTTTCACCTCCCTTCCAGTTTTGGGTCTGAGAGATACCAGTGCAAGAGGTCATGAGTGGTTTTTCCTCTTCTGGGAGCATTTTAGAAAATGAACAAAGGCTTATTTCAATTCCCATCCTGGCTTTCCTCCGAGATGCTCTTTCTGCACTGCAGAACTTGGCCCTGACTTCCTGCCCCCAAACATGGCCTTGGCAATTCTTTCCTCTCTTGTACATTCCCTTTCCTGACCTTGCCTGTTGTGCAGTGCCTGGGCACACCTGCACATTCACAACACAGCATTTAACAATTTCTCTCTCTTCCAGTTCTCCAAACTCCTCACACAGCACAACAGGAGTAATTCCTTTTCTAAGAGCTCCCCAATTCCACCAGCACCACTTGCTAATTCTTCCAACAGGGAGTCAAAGACCAACTGACTTTTCTGACTGTTCATTTTTGGGCTTTTCTTGCCAGGAAAGGAGCTGTCTTCTTCAGCTATGCTCTTAATTGAATTTTTGCTTCCCTGGATTAACTCCAGAGAGTCCTTGAAAATGGACAGTTGATAGAAAATGACAGCTACTGCTTACAGGGAAAATGGGATTTGTACAGATTATTTACACGTTGCATAGGAAGGCTTTGTTGTGGAGCTGCATCAGAATATGAATGGCAGAGCTTTTCAGGCCATGGAGCTGCTGGCTTTATTCCTTCTCCCACTGAACACCCATTCCTGGGGAGCAGATGGGGTTGGGGTTCAGGGCATTGGCACCAAGGTGAGCGTGGCACTGCTGCCATAGGGGAAGATTTTGGAGAGGGCATTCCAGACCTCTCTCCAAACCTGACCATTCCAGAAACACAGCACAGAGGGGAGCCCAAAGTGCTGATTGCTGGTTTGCACACAGGGAAGATAACCTTTGCTGTTTCCCTGTGTGTTACCATCATTTCATTTCCCAGCTCTCACTCTCCCACCCGAGCTGCAGATGGTCCCAACAGACCCAATTCCCTGATCTGAAGTCAGTTAAACAATTTGGTGCACATTTTGAACAGGGGTATTTCCAGGACTGCAGCCCTTGTAACCTTAACTAAAGAGAGCATTGTAGTCTCAGTAAACAGTTTTACCTTTAAAAAGGATTTGAAAACATAAAACACTGCTACAAAGACAAAATGTGTGTTTGCCCAGGAGGAATGTCCTCGATTAGTGAAGCCTGAGATAGAATTTGCAAAGCAGCCACTGAATGTCTCTGCATCCAGCTTTAGATGCAGGATCTGGGTTTGAGTTCTGGCTGCTCAGCTGCACTGCAAATCCAGGTTCCCAGTCTGGAGGCATTGGAGTTACGGGCAGTGCCATGGAGCACAGGCATTTTCAAAAGCGTCCTTACAGCTATTAAACAACAGAAGACCAACAGGTATTTCATCTCCTATAACCCACAAATAATAATTCTATCCCTGGGAGAAAGCATATGAGGAAGGAATAATTTTTCTCTAAGAATTGTTTCCCAGGTCCTGCCTCACATGAGTAAAACACAGCAAACCCCTATGTGCTGACAACAGGCAAATACATTTTTGCCAGTGATCAATGAACTAGAACTGAAACTTGACTAATAAAATAAATTCCCTTCTTTTAAGGCATAAGGAAACCTTTGTCAGTTTTGGAATACAACCTCTCATGTAATCTCTGAAAACTCTCTCCATACAATCTTGTCCTTGTTGAACAAGGATCGAGTTCAAGTGACACAAAAGCCTTTTCTCAGCTGGTGCCTCAGCCTTTGTGGGCCACAGAACCCTTCTGGTAACTGATGTTGTACATCTTGGCCTCTCCCTTATTCTGCACAGAAACCCAGTGGCCTTTGCTGCACAGGGACAAAAGCAGGCTGGGGACACATTTTTAAGTATTTCTGGCAACACTGCTCTGGCTTCCCAAAAATTGCTTTAGGTCAGTTCACAGGAAAATTAAAGCAGGGCCTCACCCATGGCCTGTACAGTGACAGGTCTGCCCACAGATGAATAAAGCCGAACACACTGAAGCATGAAGGACTGCTGGGAATTCCAAAGGAATTCCAAATGAATTCCTTCACTACCCCCTGCAGCATGACTCATTTCATGCCCTGTTCCCAACAGCCAGGACTCAGCAGAAGCAGCATCTTCAGCATTACTGGGAGTTACAAATTTCATCATCCCGGTTCCAGCAGAGCCTGGGTGCAGCAATTCCCCGCTGACAACAGCGGCTGCAGCCACAAACCACCCACTCCAGGGGAGAACCCAGCACATTTTTGGCTCCCTGCTGGTTTCCATGCAGAGGGATCAGGCCAGGTAAGGAAGGCAGCAGAGCTGCTCCTTGTTCCCTGTGCCAGGCAGGCACAGACACCTCCAGGGCACTGCCAGCGCAGATCTGGTCCCTGTCCCACCACAGACACAGCCTGAGGCGTTTACTGAAGGCTGAAGAGCTTGGCCACATCGCGGCACACAAGACACACTAAATGTCACATTGTCACACCTTCAAACTCACCTTAGAGGGGGGAACACATCCTTCACACCAGGCTTACCCAACCTGGCAGCCCTACTACCGACATAACACACGCCTGCTGCTGAGTCCCACCACCCCACAGAAGCATTTTAGGAGTCAAAACTTACACAGTGCGTGCTGGAGATGATGACAGAGCTGGAGATGAAGCTCAGACCATCGTTCATACTGACTTGAAGAGCTGCTTCCCTGAAAAAATCCAAGAAACAAGTCAGGGCAGCTCATCCACAGCCCTCAGTCTGATACCATCCCGGGCCCTGGGCTGCTGGTGCTCAGAAAAGCCTCTTGTGCAGATAATTCCCACTGGTGGTGCCCTGGCCCCTGTGCTCCAGTGCACAACTGCCAGTGATCATGAGGGAATGTCAGCCTGGGACCCCAACAGGAACAGCAGAGCACAGGGAGGTGACCCAGGCCCATCTCCCCACAGGCAGAGTGAATATTGGGGTAGGAAAAACGTACATGCCAACTTCTCTCAGCACAGGTGCTGGGCACAGCAGGTAGGTGTCCTCCACCACAAAAGGCTTCTCATCTGGAAAAGAGAAAGAGTGGGATTACTGCCAAATCAGTACTACAGGCCTTAGAGAGCAAGTTTAAATAATTGGTTTTCCTCACTCTTGATACATAAAGAAGATGGGGGATAAAGAGCTGCCTCACATGTCTGAGCCACAGCACAGCTGAAGGTGTGGAGCTTTTTGGGAGGACAGAGTACAGGATCACTCTGTGCAGGAGCCCAGCTGGAGCTGCAACAGGTTATATAAAAGTGGAGATACCCAAGTAAAGAAACGGTACATTATGGAAAATTTTGCATTTCAAGGCAGAAACATCTCCCCTGGGCCACTGAGATGAGTTTACTCACATGGGTGGTGGGAAATGATGCTCAGGGCACCAGCAGCAGAGCACTCCTGATCCTGCTCTGTTCTCAGCTCTCACGAGCAGGGTCTCACAGCTCATTTTGCTGCATTTATGAGTCATAAAGAGGTACTGACTACAAGAATCTATCCCATCATGCAGGAGCAGGACTCACAAAGCCAAGCATCCCTTCCCAGACATTCCTAGAAGAGGTTTCTGCTGGGTACAGTTTTAGAAAGCAGTAGTATTGCTCTGGTAATTCCTGTCACACATTAGAGCCCCTGTCTCATACCAGTGTATTTCTTTGCTTTGGAAGCAATATAAAAGGATATTTCCTCATGCAGGCTAGGAACTGTTTATTTTTTACACTCCATTAAAAAAAGGGGAAAAAAAAAAAGAAAAAAAGAAATGGCAATGAAAAGTTGTAACCTTCCCTGAAGTTCTCCTTGCAGCACATCCAGGCCCTCAGTTTTGCAATGGAGCTACCAAACCAAGGAGCATTTCCCACTCTGCACAAGGCAGATGTGCAGTGGTGGCACATCTGGTCCCACAGTGCTGTTCTCACCCTGATTTATGACTGTATCATTAACTCCCATGAATTTATGACATTGTCTCAGCGCACACATGCCAAGAAAATGAAGATCAGTGTCTTGTTTTCTCCTTTGCTAGCTCTGGCAGCCAAGGCCAAAGGCTTCTCCGTGCCAGCATTCACTGAAACAAAAGCTGCTTCATCTTGCAGGGCCTTTCCCTTAGTTCTCATTAGGTTTTTGTTTCTCTTTCTGTCCCTTCCCATTCCCAACTCCCATCAGTCCATGCCTCTCTAGAAAGTTTATCAGCCCGGAGTGCCCCGGGGGAGCTCCTGGCTGGCCAGGCTGGCTGCAGGCAGAGATTAGTTTGTTTGGAGAATGTTTGTGTTTCACCGCAAAAATGAGTGACTGTTTCCCTCTGCTCTAAACAAAAGAGGATCCATTTGGTTTGCATAACTCTGGCCCATCTGACTCCTTCCTGGAAAACTGACACAGGGAAAGCAAACAGAACAACATTTCTCATCTGCTCTCGCACCGGAGCTGGGGATGGAGCTGGGGATGGAGCTGGGGATGGAGCTGTGCTGGGCTGCTGCAGGACAGAGCTGCTGTGTCCCAGTGCTGCGGGAGGTGCGCTGAACGCTCCCCAGCTCCAGAGCTGCCAGAGCCTGGGATCTGTGGTTTGGACCGCTGACAGCGGTGGTGGAAGGGCTGGGGAGGGAGGGTGGAGCGCTCGGCTTACTGCTGAGTTTGCTGCCCTGGACGTCATTTCAGTCCCTGCTCGGGGCTGGCCAGGGAATGGGGCGGGAATCACTTTGCCTCCTTGGACAGTTTTACAGAAGGGATGCCCTTGATCCCCTCCCAGGCACCGACCACGGGCAGGGCTTGGACACCTCCAGGAAACAGCTCAATGCCTCACTTCTGAGTTGGCATTCCACCACAGTAACGGGCACAACTTCCTCCTACTTGTGCATCCCTCCTTCAAGCAAAATAAGGTCATGCTGTACAAACCCCCCAGACAACCCAAACTGGCCAGTCCTGAGGCCTGAGCCGTTCAGAGCAGGAAGGGATGAGGGTCAAACCTCCCACAAAAACACATCTGGATGCCATTTCAACCAGGTACCTGATACTGCTCAGACTCCTGCCATTCTATACCCAGAGTTCCTACACCTGAACAGCTAAATGGAGCCTGGAAAATCTATTATTCCCAGCAACAGTGAATAATTTCTTATGCCATTAGCAGGGTGTAACCTTCTGGCAAGTCAGGACTTGGAATATTTCCCAACCATAATAATAAAAGCTTCAATATATGCAGGATGCTTTAACACAAAAGAGCAAACTTAAAAAAAAAAAGAGAGATTACAAGAACCCAAGGAAGGTGACAGATAGCAGCACTTTCTTGTAGCCATATAACCATGCCAGAATTAACAGCCTTCCCTCTGGTTAATGGTTCATCCCATTGCTCATCCCACTGGTGCACTGAAATCAGACTGCAAGGATCCATTACAGGAGGGTTTAGGAGAGCCCAACATTCCAAACTGCCACTGCAACACTGCAGTGCTGATTGCAGGGCTCGCAGGGTCAGCAGTATTTTGGTCCAGAAAAGGCTGCAAAAGCTGTTTGCCAAACTTCCCATATATCACACACTAACAGTTTCATTCTGCTCTCCCTGTACTTACGATTTGCATTCAGCTGAAGTACATCTCAGAGATGCTTTGCCCTGGTCTGCTATTCCTGCAGGAGGGGAGACTCCAGTCCAGCCTGGCTGGTGTGGAGGCTGCTGCTCTAAGAGGGCTCTGCACCTCATCCCACCTGAGATGGCAGCTTCCAGTCATCCTGAGCACTTCCATTGTCCCTTTGTCGCCTCAGATGAGCCAAAACACCTCCCAATTCTCTGCCCCACCTACCAAAGCTGGGTCTCTGTTCCCCCTGTCTGACTCCCCCTCTCATGCCACTCTTGTGACAACTCTGCAAGCAAAGTTTGTGTTTCAAACCCACTTTGTGGGAGACGGGAATGCAGGAAGACACTGGAACTCTCTCTGAGCTACAGAAACTGCCTACAAGAAAGACCCATAAATAAAAAATGTTTTGTTAATGCTGTAATGAAAACCACATTGAGATCAGCTGTAATTGCTCTGCTTTGTGCAGGGACTCACGAGCCCTGAGTGCCAAAGCCTTCCAGAGCAGGGTGAGGGGATAGGGAACAGATAAGCACAGAGCAGTGATATCACATTCTCAGCAGCCTCTGGATGGAGGGCAGGGATTTGCTCTGAGGGGTTCATGTGCTGAGCAAACTGTTCAAGGGGGCTACAAGGGAAGCTGGCAGAGCACCCCAGTGTTGATCTGCTCACGTGCTGCACCATCACAGGGTCCCTCGGGCAGGAGCCCTGGGCCAGCACGGCCCCAGCCCCAGGGCTGTCCCCATCAGCTCTTCACTGGTGCCACACAGAGCACTGGGGGAGCCCGGCAGAGCTCCCACCCTGCACATGGGGGCTGCTCCTCCCTCAGCACAAATCCCCACTGCAGGGAACGCTGCTGGAGGCAAAGGCACAGAAGTCTGGGTTAAAAGTTCTGACACTGCAATTTGTTGGAGGCCGGGGCAGCATTTGAGGGAAGCACAACCATTTCTTCCTTCGTGTTCTTTGACAAGCAGTGACTTCAGCCACCCTTCAAAAGCAGAGGCCAAGCTCCCCTTGGTGCATGTTCTCACCTCAGAAAGATTGGAGGCACGGATTGTGTCCCTCACAAAGGTCACACCCCCCAGGACACCTGAGGGAGTTGGTACAGAGAGGGACATTCTCTAATAGCAGAGTGGGAGGAGAAAAGCTGCTGTTAGAAAATAAAAAGATTCAGAGGTGGGTTGCAGTGACAGGATCAGGCAGGGAAATCAGGGGTTAGAGAGTGGAACTGCAAAGCAAAACATTCCTGTGCTACGAGTGACAAAGCCGCAAGAAAGTGAAGAGGATATCACAAGAAAAGTGCTGTGCTGCCGGGAGAAATGAGAGATGGGGAAATGGAGCAATCTGCTAGGCTTTAAAAACAGAAGACAATTTTTAGGAGATATTTGTTGGGCAGTCTGGGGATCCAGTCCCCATCATCCCACTCTCTGCTGATACCTGGCACTGTCCTGCTCCCAGTGTCTTTGAATAAGAAATCCAGGCCAGTTTGTGCAAAGGAGGGGGTTTGGCCAAGCATCCAGAGCATTCACTGAGTGCAGCAGATCCAGCCCCAGCTCTGCTGTGGTGCCTGCTCCTTCACCAACCTTTCATCTCCATTCAGCTGTGAATTGCTTAGGACAGAGCTCAGCCTCTCCGCCCAGAGCTATCTTTGCTGGCTCCTGCACAATCTGGGCAGACACAGACATTTTAGCACCACAGAGCAGCCATAAGTCACTGCACTGGATAATTACTTTTAACTCTGTGCAGGCTGAACCCAGTTCTCCCAGGTCCTGCTGCTGGCAGGAACACCCTGCTGCTGAACATGCATCTCATTACAGCTCTGCTCAGCCAAATATTCCTCATGGTTTCTACAGATGTTCCTTTTTTTTTTTTATCCCATAACTATGAACATTATGAGTCGATGCTCTCTTCACCTGCCACTTTTCCCTGCCAATAATCCCAATAAAACCCCATTAGCTCATGCCTTTAACCTCAGCACGTCCCAGCTACATCTCATCTGGGATAATTTAGGGTTTCAGGAACTGTTGGCTTAGTGTTATCTTTTAAAAATACCTCCCTCCCTGATACAATCAGAGGCAGAGAGGTTTCAAGCAAACAAAGGCAGCTGAGCTATCCAACTTCCATGAGGTTTCCATAAAATCCTGGTTCAGTTCTCTCAGGGCTGTTTGAGTTGGGAGCAGCAGGCAGGGGCTGCAGCTCTGGGATCTCCCACAGAGCAACTCAAACCCAACAGAGCTGTGCCAGTTCCCACCTGGAGAGACCTGGCTTTGGGAACTGCTGAGCTCCCTCAGTCAGGGAGGAGCTGAACCCAGAATTTGGGTTTGTGTCCTTTTCCTGCCACGTCACAGCTTCAAACAACCCCAGGCTGTGCAGAACAGCCGGAGAGGGCTTGGTGAAGTGCCAGGGGAGTGAGCTCACTCTTCACCTCTGCATCCATTCAGGACACCATGAACACACCAGGTCAGAGGGCAGGAAATGTATTTGCCCTTTATCCTTATTTTCCACAGCCATTCTGTGGACACAGGAAGGCAGCTTCAAATTCAGAAAGCCCAGGGGCTGCATTAAGATAAGCTGATCTTTCCTGAAAGCTACGATGAGACTGTGATGACAGACACCATAAAAGATGACTGGGCTGGACCAGCACAGAGGGAGGAAGGATTCCTCCTCCTCCTCCCCCCTCAGCAGCAGGTCACAGTGTTTGGGATGAGGGCAGCCTCACCCAGGTTCCCTGTGCTGGTGTCTCCACAGACAGGACCCTGAGCAGTGGGAAGCTGGTGGGTGGCATTCCCAGCTCCGTGAAAGCCTTCCAGGAATGAGTGCCCTGCTCCACAGCCCTCCAGCTTCTGCTCCTCACATCCTCAGCACTGACCACATCTGAATTAAGCAAATGCGAACCAGGGCCAGCCAAACTTTCTGCTCGGTGACTCAGGAGTTGGCAAGTCCAGAACCTGCCTGTTGGAGGAGGCACTGCAAGAGCACAACTGTCCCACACCTGCCCCAGGGCTCAGTGACATCCCACACGGGGCAAGCAGCCCCAGCAAACCCCCCCTGCTCCAAAGAACAAGTCACACAGATGTTCAGAACACACTGAGCCTTTAGATTTCCACTTTTTAGAGCTAATTAATGCATTTATTTTATACTGAACAGGGTCAGGACTGCCTCCAAAACAACCAGGCATTTTCTGAACAAATCCCATGTTAGGATGGATGAATTCTGCTGTCACTGCTGGTGTCAGCTGTGAGTTATGTGGTTTCCCATAAGGGTCAGAGGAAAGCAGTGGGGTCCTCAGCCCTGCCAGCTCAGTGGCTCCCAGTGCACGTCACAAACAGACCAGACTCTCAGGGGACCATTTGCTTCTCTTACCTCAGTTCTTCTGCCGGGGGAACTGCAGAGGGAACTTTCCAAGCTCCCCCAGCAGCACAGCAGTGCCTGAGCCGCTGCTGCAGCACAGCCTCCACCAGCAGGGAGTGTAGAGCTGCACGAGCAGCCCCACTGAGCACCCCAAAACACAGCTGAGGGGAGAAACACCCCTGATCCCCCTGCTCACAGCCCAGCAGGACACTGAGGGATGCTCTTTGCAGCAAGGTTCTTGCCTTCTGCATTTTCATCCCCCTAAGCTCCTCTGCTCACACGCTGGCCGTCAGTCACAGCACACAGTGCCACCAGCTATTTGCCTCTTAAAAAATAATCCCTTCTGCATGCTGCAAATTAAAAGCTCCTCATCCCGTAATTATTGCTTTCACAACCAACGTATCTGAAGATCCAAATACCTGCCAGTGCAGAGTCAGAAAAGAAAACAAAGCAAATCCAAGGAGCTTACTGAGGGTGACCGTGTCGTTGATCCTGAAGCTGCAGAGAACCCGGTCAACGTTGCGGGCGTGGCGAAAGCCATTTCCCCTCACCACAACCTGGAAGGACTCTGCAAAAACAGGCACTGGGTTATTATTGATGCAGAGCCAGGCAGGGAATGGCCACTTAGCCAAGGCACATCTCACAGGTTTTCAACTGCTAAAATTGGCAGTTTAACAATTTAGGTTAAAAATTGTTAAAAATGCAACTTCCACACTCTCCCTACCCAATTTCAACTTGAGTTTTTAGAAGCAGGAAACAATTCACCGCAGACACACTTTGACTGGCCTGCAGTGGAAACATGAAGCTTCAAGGACACTGAGTTTTCCCCTCTCCAAGTGTCCATTTTAAATGGCAGAAAGTTTTGGGTGAAGAAAGGCAGAAATATCGTTCCATGGAAAGGCAAAAAAATCTTCTAGTGACATAACTGGGAGAAGTTTAGGTGTTCCTTTCCCAGGTAACTGCAAAGGAAGCAGCCCCCACAACTCCAGTAACTCTCTGGGAGAGGCACTCAGCTCATCCCCACTGGAGTTTGGCTGGGGAATGTGATTTGAACGTGAAATTGTCCAAGACAACACAGGAGCAATCTCAGTGACACCACCCCGGATTTTAAATCCCCAGGAGCAGCAGGGAACCTCGTTTTTGCAGGTTCAGATCTTTCCCCTTTGCATTTTACAGTCCCCATCTTCTCTTATCTCCCTTGAGGACCCGCACACTGTACTTGTCAAGAAAAGCAGATTTGCTCTGGAATCTGGGCTCCCTTCCAGGTCCCACTCGTTTACAGCCAAGTTGCAAATCATCCCAGCACATCCAGGGAAGCTGCTCCAGGCCCACTGAGTGCTGTGGGAGAGCACTTGGGAAGTGCACAAGAGCTCTGTTCTGGTAAATATTCAAGAGAAATCACAGAATTCTCAAGCTCTGGGGGATGCGAGCTCAAGAACAAAGAACAGAGTATCAGTGATACCACGGGGAGCCTGGCTCTGCTTGGGGCTGGACTGAGCAGCCCAGTGCCCCCTGCACAGCCAAATCATCCAAAACCTGCCATTTCAGAACTATGTCACGGCTGAAATTCGTCCCTGCAGTGTCCTGGACACGTCAGCAGTGCAAGAGTGGCCTCAGGAGCCCCCAGGTTTGCTCCTTGCAAACAAAAAGAAAAGAAAAAACTGCCACCATTGCTCAAGGATGTGCAGAGAAACATGAAAACATGAGGTGTCACAGCCGGACCTGCAAACATCGATTTTAAGGACACCAATGCACATAATTCGTGCAGCCAATGGCACTTTCTCACTGGTCTCAAAGCTCTAAGTGATTAAATTACTGCAGTCCAAGAGCAAGGGACTATTTGCCCGAGCTTGGAGACGAGGCCCTGAACTGAGGATCCAAATAACTGCTGGCATTTTCCAAGGATCGCTCCTCTTGTGAAGTCTTGGCCAAATTCTGATGCAAACAGTTTTGATAAACCCCTCTGCATTTCCTCTCAGCTGCTCTGCTGGGCACAGCTGTTCCTATCCCTGTCTTCCCATTAAGGCACAATGAATGGCAGAGATAAGATCAAAGCATTTAGGAAGTGTTAGAGATGGTTATAAATGATGATGATAAGTCATCTTCTGGCCCATGACATTCTATAAGCATCATTGTTTATCACTTGAGTAAGTATGTAAATCTACTTTTAAGTGCAGTGCATCTACTTCGTGTCTGCCCCAGCCCGAGTAAGACAGACTGGTTTGGCAGAAGAATATTTAAGAAAAACTTCAGAATTCAGGCCTTTTCTGTAAGAAAATCCCATTTGATCACTTGGCAGAAGTGGGACATGTGCACACTACCCTAAGGTGAAAAAGAAATTCATCCCCCCCAAAAAAGGTGAAGTATATAGCCCCAGGTAATTAGCGAATTTTGCACTCTCCAGCAATTAGAGATGAACTGAAAATTGTATTTTAGGCAACATGAAGAACCGTGGCCTCATTCATACTTACCCCCTGCACAGATACTGGAAGGCTCTGCTGCCAGGATTTCTATACAGGACTTCTTCAAAATCTAAAAGAGATAAAATGTCGTGAAGTGCCTCAGCCTTGTTTCCACAGAAACAGAGACGTGAGAGATGAGGGAGCGCACTGTTGGGAGCATTTAACCCATCAGAGCCCTCTGCATTCGTGGCACAGTTACGGCTCTCAGCTTTCCACTCCCAACCACCCAGCCGGGCGTCCCTGCCCTCCCTGAGCTGCGGCTGGGTTGGAAGGGGAGGGATGCCAGGCTCTGCCGTGTCCCAGGGCACAGAGGGGCTCTGCACCCCTGGCCCGCAGCCCTGCAGCGCAGGGGAGGCAGCAGCGCTGCCCTCTCTTTGCAGCCACACCTCCCTCTCCAGAGTTATTCTGGACCCAAAACTCCAAATAAAACATCACGAGTTTCAGCTAAACTGTTTAGCTTTGCACTAAACCAGCCCAGAAATGCCTACAGAGCCACTTCTCAGCTCTCTCCCGAGGGGCTACAACTTCTGTTTTTAACCTGATTTACGCGAGCTCCCCCGAGGGCATCCCCAGAGCTGCTCTGTGACTTCAGACCAGACAATTCTCCATTTAACCCAGGCTTAAAGGAGGCAGCGCGTCCCTGGGAGGGCTGTCCCCGGCTTTAAGCCCTTTGTGTGCAGGGATTCACACAAACCCTTCGGCCTGAGGCTCTGCCGAGCGCTCGCAGGGCTGGGCTCTGTCCCCGCGGCGCTGAAGCTCCTCAGGCTGTTCTCTGCATGCAGCAGCTCCAGCTCCTCAGTGCGCAGCCAGAGCTGTGCCAGTGCCCGTGACCCCGGGACAGCAGCTCCGAGAGCCCCTGCACGAGGCAACACCGATCAAAATTCAGGTCAGCTCCGAGAGGCAAGTAAATGTCAGCCAAGCATCATTTGATGACTCAAATCCAACATGAAAACTATTTTCCCAACTTTAAATTGAAACATCTGTAAGGAAGGAAGAGCAACCAATACAATAAATTCTGTAAGAAAAAGATAATTTTTTTTTTCTCCACAGTCACAGCTCCCTGCCTCAAATACCTGATTGCCAAAGCTGCTCAGAGAGCCAGGCTTTGCTTTTTAAAACATTTAAACAGAAGTTTGAGTTACTCAGGAGGCAGGGCTGAAAGTACCAAGGGGCTGAAGGAAGCCGGACGGTCTGAGCTGGTGGGAGGCTGACAGGTGAGGAGAGAGAAGATTTGCAGGAACAAGGTTTTACAGGAACTGTCAAGTGGAAAAAAAGAGAAAGTCAACAGTTGAGAACAGAACTGAGAAGGACTAGAAGAATTTAAAAGGCAGAATAAGGAAAGCCACAAAGAATGTAAAATACAATCAATACTTTTCTTTTTTTAACGAAGTAAAACCTCACATGGTTAAATTTGAGATTCACAATTTCTACTCAGATATTTGCAAACATTCTGCTGCAAGGCAGCTCGGATGGAGAAATAGCAGGTGTCTCAGTTAGATGATGCAGATCTCCCAGTCCAGTCTAATCCCTTTACATGACTATAAAAAACTGGCCTTAAACACTTTTACAGTGCCAATTGCAATATTTATTTTGATTTAGATTAAGTTTCCAATGCTCCAAGCACACACCCTAACTTAAAGTGAACATCAGGCAGAATTATTGCAAAAGGCAGAAGAACTATTACAAAAAAATTCCTTTATGTCTCTTCCTCATTAAAAAACACATTCAAAAAGCATTCAATGTCTTCATTGTGGATTTCATCAGATCTGTCCTTTTCTGAATGCACAGCCTTGGTGGGCTGGAGGTGCAGCTCATCCCTGAGGTCTGGCTTCCCCGGGAAGCAAATCCCGTGGAAGGGTGGTGGTGCAACCTCCTGACTCTTTTACCTTTCTGCCAGGGGAGGCACTCAGGGCCACGAGCCAGGAGAGGCCCAGCAGGTCACTGGGCCCTTCTGGGGACAAAGGGAAGAAGGGGAGTGAAATTCTGCAGCTTTCGCTTGATATATTCTGCTCACGATGAGCACACAGCCAGATCCCTTCACCACAGCAGCTGCATATTCCTTATACATTCTTTTCACCAAATTTGGGAATTCTAATTAGCAAGCAGGATGCTGAAGTGTGATAGAAGGTTACTGCCTAATTAGTGTTATTGAGAATGACCTGCAGCCTGGTGCCCGCTGCTCGTTAGCAAGCTCTGTCCAATTACTGAACGCCAAAGTCTGTTGCCAATTACAAAACAGCCATTTATTTAGGAAGTGTTTCCTGTCCAATAATATCTACATGAGCTAAGTAAAATAAATGCATTTAAGTCCTTCTTAAACATGCATTTGGGGGAAGAAAGAAGTAGAAAGTTGATCATATACCATTAAAATTAACAAGAAACACTGTGCAGCTGAGGCTGGGGCTTATCAGCTGATACACATGTTCCGTATCCATTATGGAATCTGCACTTACAGGACGTGTTTGGAATTAACTTTCTCTCATCCCTGTCCCCACTCAGGGGGTCTCACCCCTCTCCCTGCACCAGGCAATCTGCAGTTTCTCATCTGCCAGTGAAGCTTGAACAGACAGCTCAGGATGGGCACACAAAGCCATCACCACATTCCTCACAGCGCCTCACTCATGCTCACACCGAGTGCTCTGCAAAGTCCCCACACTGCACATTTCCAGCACTGCAGTTTGCCCCAGGAAACACTGGTATAACAGAAGTATTTAGTGTATTGCCAAGCTAAAACTTCCTGGGGTGAAGGGACACCTTGAACTGCCACATCAGTTCTGAGCTGCTGCATCAATCCTAAGAGCTGAGGCAGGACCTGAAAAACGCTGAGAGTAGCTGAACACCACTGCAAGAGGATCCAAAAGGAGCACACAGACATTAAACTTGAAAGGATGGACCATTTGTGCAATTCATACAGATGGAAGACAGTGCCACAGGCTACTTGATGCTACTTCATTTCTTATCCAACACAAATGCTTCCTGCAGCTCTCAGACCTCTTGCTAAGGGACCCACGATTACAGCTCTGAGATAAGCTCCAGGCTGGTGCCATGGTTTAACACATGGCAAGGATCAGGGAGTGTTCCTGTTCCAAGAACTGCTCCTCAGTCAGCTCCTGTTACAGGCTTAAAGCAAGGTGATGACAGGATCCCATCCTGACTTTCATGTTGCTTCATGTTCCTCGCCTCCAGCACTCCTACCAAAGCTGTACTGGGCAGGAGACAAAGTTGAATTTCAGGTTTTCTTCTAAGACTTGCTTCATTTGCTTTAAATTGACAGGTTGATCAGCAGAAATTTTTCATAGCAAAGGAAAATTTAATAAAATAATTCAGTCCCTTCCATTAACTTCCCAGCCTGCAATCAATCAATCAAATCTGCTTCTGCTCCACATTGTTCCCTCCTGACAAACTCAAATCACTCAGTCATTACCAGGGGGAAGCTGGAGTTTTAGCAGTGGCTTTTGCACGATGAGGCAGAAAAAGAAATTGGTTTGCTTAATAAAAAAGTCACATTGGAACTCATGGGAGAGAAAGGACCATACCCCACAGCGCACTGAACACCCTCAGCTCCCAGTTTAGGAATCAGGTTTTTGAGCATGACCTCAGTGTGGGATTGGAGTCTCCTCTCAATTCAGCACCATCTCCAGGGCTTGGTGGTGCTTGGAGGAGACAATCCCTCCTGGAGCCCTGGGAGCAGATCTCCCTGCAGCTGCTCACTCCCAGCTCTCTGGCTGCCACAGAAAGGAAGGGCAGGTGCTCAGAAACATTCCCAGCCCCACCACCCCGAATATCTTTGCTCAGCAGATCCAGGGGCCCAGCTGAGGCCAGCCCCGAGCTCCACCACTCCCAGTTCCCACCCTCTTCCCTATTCCAGAGGGACTTCCAAGTCCACCACCTCTGCACACTCAGAGGGTTGAGAAAGACCCACTCAGGACAGGGCAGGAGGGGAAAGTCAGGGCAGCTCACACTAAACCCCTGCAGACCCACACCAACCCAGGTGTTCACATCTCCAGAATTAATTCAAGCACTCATCTCCCCAGGCTCATCACTGGATCTCTCCTTCCCCTGTGACACCAGCCAGCAGTTGTAGCCTGATCAGTCCCCTCTCCCCGTGGCTGAGCATCCTTGCTGTGCCAGCCCTTACACAGGAACTGAAAGGAGTCTCCAGATGCCAGGGCCCTTTCACCATTAACACTCCCTGTGACCACAGAGGCTTCGTCTGCTCCAGCACAGGGGTGCTTTTGGCAAGCATGAGAAAAGTAGGAAAGAGGGACCTGATTTTCCAGCTAGAACAGGAATCTACAGATTGTTTGTTGTTCTCTGGAGTGATTAATATCCTCCTTGTCATTCCTTTCACTCACAAAACCACTTCCCTTCTCCCCAGGCTACGGCAATGACTCCACTCCAGTGCAAGTGCTCAGGTCACAGATCATCACTGTACAATTGCACTTCCCTGTGACCCTCCCTCCCAAGCTGGGAAACCTTGCACCAGTCAGCTGGAGCAGTTCTTGACTGGCTGCCTGGAGGCTGAAGTCTTCCCACTCTGTTCAGTGCAACTGGAAGGGGAGTCAGAGCTGCTGCTGGAATTCATTAAAAACAGCTGCAAAGGGAATGCAAGGCTGGGAAGCAAACTATTGCTTTTTTGTTGTTTTGTTGCTTTCTGAAATGACATGCAACACCTGATGGTCCAAGAGAGCTGAGGCAGTAGATCCACGCTCAGACAGCGCCAGGAAAACCAATAAGCCAGGGATTGTATTCCACGTCCGTGCAAGAGCACCAGGGAAAATTGAGCCTGTGCTGAGGGAATGGTTTTGCTTGGAATTGCATTGTCCAAATAGTGTGTAACCACCGTAAACAGAGAAATCTGAGCCCCCCAGTGAATCCCCCCTCCCCAGCTCCACGTTGTAGCTTTCATCTGGGTTTTATCCCCCAAGCAGCCTGCACCAAAATGAGAACACGCGGGGCCCCAGACGGATTTCCCATCCTTTGTAGCCACAGGAAGCAATCGAATCAGCCCAGCCACTGAAGTGGGCCAGCTCTTCTACGCTGCACCCAATCCCTGCAGGAAATTCCAGGAGCTGGGAATAGGGAAACCTAGGGACCTACTGATAAACTCAGCCTTGAAGTAGCATTTTAGTACAAACCAAGGCTGCTTCCTTTGGGCTAAAGGATTCCGTGATTTTTCAGCAGGTTCTTGTGAACACGGGAAAACCAAACCTTGATCTGTGCAGGGTAACACCAACGTGCACAAGTGCAAACACCCGAATGAAAATACTCACAGAGTCTATGATCCCCTGCAGGGCTTCAAACCCATCATTCACTGGGAAGACGTGATCTCTGCTGTCAGCAATCCGGGCCAGCTGACGCAGTGGGGAGAGGAAATAAGACAGAAATGCAAAGAACGAGATCAGTCAGCCAGCAGGCAGCAAATTAAGACTTCTCCACATTAATTCACTTGCAAATAAAACCCTCAAATACTCAACTCCTCTCTCTGGATTGCCACTGTATTATGGTTTATTAAGCAGTAAAAAGTTTATCTTGTCAGCCTGATTGACTTTCTAAAGCTCTGTATCAGGGTTCAGAAAAGACTTGGAGACAAGACAGAGAACGTGGCTTTCTCTGGTCTAATGATCTCTACGGCAAAGGTTGCACCCAAAAAAGGTTGGACCCTATAATCATGGAGGTCTTTTCCAACCTTAATTCTTCCATGATTCCTTGAAATTATATCTCACATGGAGATACAGGCCTGATTCACCTTTCCTGTCAGGACAGAGCTTTGTCTCCTGGTCCCACGTTCAACCATCAGAGAGCCAAAAAGAAGGAAGCAGGGAGGTAACAGGAGATGTTTTGTGAGTGGAGGTTGGAAGGTCTCAGAGGAGCATTCAGAAAACTCCCTGATGAGGACGAGGGGCCTTCCTGAGGTTGTGGTGAGTTAAGGGGAGCCAGGACAGCACCTGCAAAGAGCTGCCTGCAGGTTCAGTTGCCAAGAGCACGCCAAGGGTTAAGGCAGAAACACAAGCCCAGCTCGGCAGTAATGAGCTCTCCATGCATCTGCTAGAGCAGGCTCAGTTTGAGTGCTGCAAGGCCAAGGCTCGTTCCAGGAAATCTCCCCTGGCAGAGGTACCCCCAGCCCAGCAGGTCTCTCTGGAGCTTCCTGGAGCTCCGCAGGCTGGAGGCAGCAGAGCAGCCTCACATTCCTCCCCAGACCCCACGGGCTGCCCCAGTCCAGCTCCTGTCACTCCAACTCCCAGCTCTCCAACCCCTGCCCTGCATCCAGAGCCATCCTGGGGCAGCTTTCCCCTGCTGCTCCAGGAAGGGCAGGAAAGCAGCTCATTGCTGGCTGTGAGCTGCAGAAGCTGCTATAAAAAGCTGGATGTTTACAGCTCCCTCACTTCATTCCTCCTCCTCATCCATTCTGGGGCTTCAGGCACAGCCATCTAATGCCAATTAATTTTTTTCACCATCTAAATGCCTTCAAGGAGCAGCTGCCTGAGGTCTGCTGCTTTAGGTCTGGTCTCTTGTGCCATTTTTATTCTCTCTTTGCTTCTTCTATGACTTACTCTGGGTTATACCAGTCTCTGCATTTGATTCAAGGGAGATTTTTCTAAACTAAGTGTGGTTTGACTCCTTTTCTGAAAGCTGAAAACCTGGGAAAAGTCTTTCAGCCTCCTCTTCAGTGCAATGGGGCTGTGCAAGTGCTTCACTCATGTTAGCGAAATGTCACCGTGTGAAATATACTTCATGGACATACCAACATTCATATGATAAATTTATAAGTCAGACAAAACACTGTGAAATACTCATCACTAATGAAGCTGTTTGCTTTTTACGGCACAGTTTTCCCCTGAAAGAAAAGCTGCACTGAAACTGAAATGTTATATGGCCATACTTCAGTTTTATGGGGAAAAACACCCCCACAATGTCTTCCTGCCTCCAGCTCAAGCCAGACAATTTGCTGTCCTTCCTGTCTTTTCCCCTGCTGTTCTCGAGCATTAGCAAGAGTAGCTGGGGCAGGCAGAGGGGCAGCTCTGCACATCTGGAGGTTCAGACAAAAAGGGACCTAAAGCCAACAAAGACCCAGACCCAGCCATGTCAGGAGGTCACTTCAGACAGGGAATGAAGGAGATGAAAACTCCTTGAAGAGCCTTAAGCAGGGGATTCAGGGGTGTGTGCCCCTGTCCCAGCTTTGCCGAGCACTCAGGGACCACAAGGCCTCCCTCACCTGGGTCTCGTTGAAGTCTTTCACACCCACACAGTACACGGTGGCTCCCAGGTCCCGCGAGCGATTCGCCTGGAACGGGGAGAGGAGGCAGGACAAGGTTACCAATGGGATGGGATGCAGCTTCCTGAAAGCTCTCAGTCATAAATCTACTCTTTCTCTGTAAAATGAGCAGAGGGGGAGCTATCAAAAGAGGACTTGAAAAGTTTTCCTCCCTGATTCTGTAAAATCAGGTTTTATCTGCTGCTAGAGTTGCTGTTGTTTAGTAAAGCAACTCCCAAGGTATTTGGTGGATTTTTTTAACCTAATTACTTCACATTTCTAGCTCCTCCAGCTTCCCAAAAAAGATGTCAGACGGGCTAAATCAATTTTCTTTTCATCATTTAGGGCACACAGTATAACAGTAACCTAAAACACTTTTGTGTTTTCTGTTTCAGACAGGTGTGCCTGGCCTCGTGATATCCAGAGGTGAGAGACAGACCCCATTCCACCTGCCCTAAAACTGCATCACTCCCAGTGCTTACACAGCATCCTGAAATGAAGGGAGAGCATCCCCAGGTTTGATTTTCCCAGGCTGTTTCATTGAAGTTGCATTTACCATTCCAAAGGCAACTGCTCCAAATGCCTAAGTGTGAATTCAGCCATTTAATTGTATTTCAGTGGAACAAGAACACCCAACCTGACTGAAATCTCCTTCCCAGAAGAGATGGTGGCAAGTCAGATTGTATGGGAAGACTGTAGCAATGCAGGTTGTTCACCAGCAAAGTGCTTTTTTAGCAGAAAAGCACCATTCCAGTTTTACCCTGGGAAGCTTCAACTCGAACAACTGCAGCAACTCACAGTGTGAGTGCCGAGTTCAGGATCCCCTTCTACCAGCCCATAACTGCTCCTCCCCAAACCAAAACAAATATAACACTTCTGACCTTTCAACTTGTTCATTCACCTCTAAAAACAAACTTGTTTTTCTTGTGGATTTTTTATTTCAGAGGGGAAATAAAAAGAGACGAACCGTAAGGAGGGGAACTGGAGATTCAGGAGGTTTGCTGGAGCAATATTGGTTTTACTCTACAAACCCATTCTTTTTGTTGTTATTGGATTTAATGCTGCACTTTGGACAGACTGAGAGGAAAAATTCTGTCCATAGCAAATTCATGCAGAAATACCAACTTCCAAGTTTAGGTCACCCTGGTTTGTTTGACTGACAAGTGCCAATTGCTCATCTCTTCAGGGAGGACTGTCCAGAGGACAGCAACAGGAGCGTTCTGCAGCAAAGCTGGCAGTGCTCACGCCACTGCTTAGCTGGCATTCTGCATAGCTCACTAATTTAATGGGGATGTTGAGAATATGTGCTCGAATCTTGGAGGTGTTTGTGGAAACGTCAGATTGGATGATCTGAAAGATCTTCTGATGTGACAGAAGCCATCCTCTTTCTGCAGTCATTACTTTTTGTGGGAGAAAAAAAGTGAAAGTGAGAATATTCAGCATTTCCCAGAGCAATCCAGTAAATACTGAAACTTTTCAGCTGTGAACAATTCCTTCTTCTGGTGTTTATTTTTAACTGGAAGTTTTAACCCCTCTCCCGCAAACTGGTTCAGCTGTGATGAGTCAGAGGCTGCTGCTGTCAATGGTTATCCTTCAGATTCATGTCTGCAGAGCACCAAAGTGGAGTTTTCTTTTGCATTCACAGCAGCAAGCCCAGACACTGCACTGTCTCCCTGACTACAAATGTGTAAGTCACTTACCTCCCTCTCCGAGTAGAAAAATAGATCTTCGTGGAGTTCTCCATCTGTCAATGCAATGATGACACTGGCAGTTCTGTAACCTGCACACACAAACCTCTTCAGTCCCTTGGCTTGGGTTGTGTTTGTTAAACCACCTCCGAACACACCCTGCCAGTAGCACACTTAAAGGGCATAACTTGGTGGTGTTTCAGACCAATAAATGAGACTGCAGCCATCAAAAACCCAATGCAATTTGTTCCTGGTTAGCTCCTGATTTTATGAATGCTGTCAATTCAAGAAATCCAGAGGGGTTTTTCCAGCTTGTGATAAAAAGCTCAGTGGGGATTTAGACAGAGATGGTGGGAAAAGGGCCTAAAATCTTCAAGATTCCTTAGTAACATTTCAGGAACATCATTAAACTTTGCAGCCTTCCCTTCCTAACCAGAAAGTTTTCACATCAATGACAGGGAAGGAAAGGACAAACATTTTTCCAGTTGTCTGCACTTACTGCTGGTTTTAATAATTGCTGGTTAAAAAATCTTTTACCTAACAGCTTCTCCATGTACTTGTGCTTCAGAAGGAAGAAGAAATGGTTACCCTCCAGCAAAAGTAAGGTACCAGACAGTTTTGGTGAGGGTGAGCACCTGCAGCCAGCCTGGCTTCTCACTTTTGGCCTGAAACACTTCAATTCCAGCTCCTTAAAGCTCCACTTGTTCTTTTTCCCTCTCAGGAATACTACCCTGACTAGCACCACATTCCTGCAAGAATAGAAGCCACCCCCAGCCTTCCCACAGCAAAGCTACATTTCAAATCTGTTAAAGTTATCAGTCAAAAAGAAAGAGAAAAAAAACATTCAATGGATTGAGAAAGTCTCTCACCGTGAACGTTTTCGTAGTAAATCTGTTCACTTGCCTGAAATTAAATCAGAAGATTATTAGCAATAAATCAATAATGAGACCTTGTGAACATCTACTCATGCACCAGAACGGAAGAGAGAGCAGCAGGGAGGATGCCACACTGGCAGTTTACACACGAGCTCTGCTTTCAGACGTCTGATTCACAGAGCAGGGCTCCTGCCCAGGCTCTGACTGCATTCCTGCAAGGTCTTATCAGTCAAACCAACCCCAGTGTTGTCTCCCTCTATTCTTCTCTCTGGAAATCCCATCCACTTCCATCCTCGAGGAACATCCTGGGCCCAATGCTAAATATTCCCCAGCACCTCCAGATCAACTACTCCAACTGCAAATAAACCAGCAGCTCTGTCAGCTGAGTGTCTGCTGTGTGTTCACATCTCAATGATGGGGCAGCACTTTCAATAGGCAGACAGTTCAAAATCCTCCCCAAAACCCACGTAGGACAGAGATGGAAGGGAGTGCAGGAGCTCAGGTTTAGAAAAACTCATGAGCTTGTAAAACATGTAAAAAATGCACCCAGAAGGAGAAGGTCAGAGCAGACAATAACATCTGCATTTATTTGGCCACCCCAGGTGTGAGCTGTGGCCTCACCTCACTGTCACAGGACTGCAGGCCCAGGTAGGACTGACAGCTTCCCACCCAGCAGAGAGATTTTAACCAGCCCCCTGTGTTCTACAGCTCCTGAGGAGCAGCAGACACTGCTCAGGCACTGAGCCTGCACCAGTTACCCTCTCAAATCCTTCGTGCATGTACGTGTCCCCTCCTGGCAGCACCTTCTGCAGCTCCTCCAGGCCCTGGCGGATCTGCTCCCTGGAATGAAGGCAGGCACTCTGTTAGATCCAGGAGCAAAGCCACTGGGATATCCTGACAGCCAGGTGAAGGCAGAGCCAGACACAGAGGGGTGGGAGGAAGAGTTAACCCAGTGTTTACACGGGCTAGATACCTCTCTAAGGATGTGGAACCGAGTAGCTGTGCTCCCAGTGTTCCCACAGCCTGGGGAAGGCATCACAACAGCACCACCTCCGAGGTCAATATCCACACATTTCATACATTTCTTCCTAAATAAATATTCCCTGGTCAAACCTCAGCAGCTGACTTGCACCTGGCTCACTTTCCTCATGTTTGCTGACTTGAGTATACGAACATTACCAAAGAGCCACAAGAAATGTCCCTCTCAGACCGTCCTGGCAACTCCAGTTTATATGGATGCTGCATCTTCAGTTCCTGGTCAAACTGACTTGAAGACTGAAGCCTCTCCCAAAGGCTTTTTGTGAGTCAGGGTATGTATTTTAATTCTTTTTAGGAGTGCCAGGCACAGTGACAGCTCAGATGCGGGCTCTGTGGGATGGATGGTCATTTGTTGTTCCACTGAGGGGCAGACACCAAAGTCTGGAAGCCAAGCACAGGCCAGGAGTGTTTAATGCAAGATAAAACCCTGCAGTGTGTGGGGTGTATCTGAGCAAACGGCACAATCTCCATGGGAAAGGGATGAAGTCACTGCAGGCAGGGCCACAAAGGCATGCCAGAAGCCAGCTTTGTCTCTACATTTTTTAACCCCTTCAGAAAGCCCAGTTTGTGCAATCCCATCCTCAGAGGTCACATTGTGAGGCTGAATGCAGCAGGGCATTCACATTGCTCAGTCTGCACAGCAAAGACTGGGGAGCAAAGACTGGCTGCTTTTACCAAGAGATGAATTACCAAACTTTCAAGAACCCATTTTGTACCTGTGATATCCCAAACTAGTTAGACACTGTTACAAGGTTCCTCCTCTCAGGCACCCATGCACATACCAAACCAAGGCTGGATATAAAATGGAGCATTTCCTGTGATCAAAACTATTTTTCAGAGGTAAACACTGAAATTTTAAAATATGCAGCAAAAGTCTCTAAAATCTGTCAGTCCAGTCCCCTTACATGCACAGTATTCCCAAAAGGAATGCTCAGCACCCTCAACCCTCACATTCAGATGTGAAACACCACACAGACAAGGCAGGGAAGGTTCTCTCACTGCTCCACTTTCCCAGGTGAGGGAGGCCAGTGTGAACTAAATCAGAGCACACCCCTTGTTTGTCAGTGCCCAGTAAAACCCAGCAGCTCTGCACTCAGCTGGCTCTGAGACTAATGCCATATCAATATCCTGCTCCCAGCCAACATTTCTGGGACAGCTGGGTAAATATGGAATACATTTCCACATGGGAAGCATTTCAGTCTCGCAGTTCAGAGCCTGAGCAGAAAGGAGATCTCTGCGATGGGGTTTGCTCATAGGGTGGGACACAGCAAGAGGCAGGGAACAGGTTTTCCTCTGGCACCCAGTTAAATAAATATGGCCCATTCTCTTTATCCCTGTTGCTGCAGTAAGTGGCAGGAGATGCTGAGGCTGGCTGGGTTTAAGGACGTTTTCAAGGCTGGTGTGTGTGCAGTGCTCTGTAGGACAGCTGCCAGCTTCCTCCCCATGGCAGCTGCTCTGGTATGCGATTTCAGACATCCAATATGTAAAACACATGCTGACTTATACACCCTACACATGTGGTACATATATTTTTGCTCCACGTGGCAATGAAGTTAACAGAGGAAGCGAGAGCGATTTAAGGACCTCATCCAGCTCTCCTTGGAAGTCAGAATAAAATTTTAAAAAAATCCATCCCATAGATTTTACTGGGATTAACTTGGGGGTCTAGAAGGGGGTGGCAGGAACACGCTCCACAAACAAGGCAATCAAACTATTATTGCCAAAAAATCCACACCCTTGCACTCCATCCCAAACATTTGTCTGTGACATACCTTCAGCCCTTCAAGGAAATCACGTTCCCCTCTATCCCAGGAGTGTGGGTGTCACCTCTGGCTTCCAAGCCTGCTTTAATGGGAAGGGAGCTTCACCTATTTGTTTGCAGAAGCTCCCAGAAGATGTTTCACAAGCACTGAGTCTCTGATTCTCTGACAAAAGCCTGAATCTCTGGGGAGTGCAGACTCCCTCAACGAAACCAGTGTGAGCTAAAACCCTGACAGCTGACAGAAGGACATTTAGAAGCTGAAATTAAGAAGGCAACTTCTGCCCTGAGAGGCCTTAGTGCATTCCAGTGTGTGAGCATGGGCATGTGACTCTACCAATTAAATGGAGAGGCACAGAGGTGCCGCAACACCATTCCCAGTGGGCTGGAAATCACTGGGAAAGGAAGGTGAAGGAAACTACAAGGACACAAAAGCTGCTGTTGACCTTTAAACCTCTTCTTACCTGTCTTCTGTTAACCTCATTAGAATTGTCCCTCTAGTTGAAAAAACAATGAAGGACATCCTCAGCTGAGGGCTAGAGGAGAGAAAAAACAGTGAATTAATTTGGTGGTGCAGAGCAGAGCTTGCTGTGTGTGTAACACAACCACACAGGACACTCTGCCATCCCGTTACAACTCAACAGGATGGAAGACACGAGCAGGCCAGGAAAATGTACTTTGCCCTGGGCCTTCTTAGTCGAGGGAAACCGTGGGGAATCCTTGTAAAAGACGTGAAGAACACTTGCATCACAACCTTGGGACTGCTAAAGCCAGAAAGGCTTAAAGGCACCCTGGTGTCCCCACGGAGATGAGGGAAGGCTCGTTATGTTTGTCACAACTCATTCCATCCCCTATCCCGAGGGATTCTCATGCAGAGCCTGAAAGCTGCAGCCACAGGCTCTCCCTGCAGCCCCAAACGTCTGTACCTCGGGCAGCAGTTCGGAGACAGGAGGATCCCTCCCTCACAGAAACAAGGTTTGATCCGTGGAAAGCAGGCAGGAATAAACAGAATTGGCTTATCTCCCCCCACTTCCCACATAACAGAAACTTGGGGAAGAGCAGTCAATGGGAGATCTGAGAAAAGCATCAAGAGCCCTTTCTCCACCACAGCCCCCAGTGGGAAGTGGCATATGCTGAGACTGGGAGCCCCAGGCACCCCCTCAGATGCCACCCAGGGACCTGCAGCCCTCCTTACCTTATGAACTTGCGGGCCAAGTGTTCCACAAAATGATAGATCTCATTCCAGTGGTGCAGGACGCTTCCCGATCTAGGGACACAGTGATTACAGGACACATTAGTTGACGTATCCCCAGCCATATGCTCTGTCACACATTGCTCAGTGAGGCATTTGCTTCTATTTTGTCCAACACTCACTGCCCATACTCTTCCTTTAACGAGAGATCAAACTGTAATTGACATTTCCCACTTAACTTTAAAAAGCAAGAACAATTCCCACTCCATGCAAATGTTTGAGGCTACCCTTGGCAGTAGCTTGTGGCAGCTAGGCTGGACCTTAACACAGCCTTAACCAAATAAACCTGATGTGAGAGAAGAGCTGTCTCTCTGCACAGTGTTTCAGATTAATTCCACCCACTCACTTCCAAACCATTACACAGAGCTTTTAGCTCAAGTGTATTCTGAGAATTGCATGCAGTTGGAGGAACAGATTATTGAACTTCTCCAGTGTTTCCACTGTGTCAGAATCTATGAAAAGTAAAACACCTTAGTCCACATCTCAGCTTCTCTGGTTAATTCTTTCACACCTCAGTTAAAGACAAAACAAACTAATTTTGCTCCTCAGGAGAATAAACCATAGGCTATAATGGGATTGGATTATTCTTCGTTATGTTGTAAGAACGAGGAAAAAATTAGGTTAATCAGAATCTTTCAGCACAAAATGCCCCTTCTGGCATAAACACTTCTATGAACACTGGAATATTAATATTGGAAAAAATTTCCTTCCTAGAGTTGGAAAATAAATGTGTCATCACTTATTTAATTCATTGAGTACAATTAGAAATATTTATTGGGGAAATAACCATTCCAGCTTTAACAGAAACTTCATTGATCTGCAGCCTGAGGAAGAAAGATGAACATTTGAGATGGTTTTTCACTTCACAGGAAGAAAAGGCATCTGAGCTGTTCTGTTCTACCTCAGCTCTGGCAATGCCAGTGCAGAGCCAGAGCAGGTTTCCCCAGCCTGGGGCATCCACCCCAGCCTGGCCGCTCAGGGCCTTGCTGCCTTTGCAGAAGCATGAGAAGCACGCAGAGTTCATTGTGTGGGTCACAGACACTTCCTGCCCCCTTTCCCCACACCTGCTTTGCATTCACAGCCATGCAGGAAGAGCCTTGGCCTTTCCCTCCTGCTCCACGGTTCCTGGAGCTGTTCTTTCTCTGTATGACCCCAATCTGTCCATGCACTGAGGACCTTTGCTCACGTACAAAAGCGTGCAAAAACTGTGACCCTGCCAGCTCCTGCTGCACAAAGATCCCAAAAGCATCAGTTTGAGGATGGCCTTACAGACACCCTGCTCAGGGTGGGACAGATGGCAGAGCAGGCGTGATCATAAGCAAGTGCTCCTAGTGCTGAATTATTTCTTGGCTCTTTTTCGTCAGACCAGGACATGACACCATGGCTTGTTCTCCACACAAACGTGTGCCAAAGAGGGCTAAGGGAGCACCAGTAGCAAAGGTCTTGACAAACCAATTAAACCACAGACAGTGGGAAAACTGGCATCATAGGAGATGAGGGGTGAGGTACAACAGGACTCGCTCTCAGACAGGAAACTGAGCTCCTGCCCCATCCAAACTGTAAATTGATAGAACAGAGACACACAAAGCTCAGCCCCAGGTGCAAATTCCCCTTGGATGTATGGGATAACTCTGAGACCTTGGACACCACAGGCACTCCAGTCCCAGCAATGCCAAATAGCCCAAATCATTTCCTAGAACTGGCCTGGAAAATCAGTATTGATTGTCCTTATGTGAGGCATGAAAGAAACACTTGACTTTATAGCAAGGGTCGCGTCAGTCTCCAGAAGACACGGAAAGCCAAGGCTTTGATAATCATAAACCAATTTGTCCTTGCTTCAATTAAACAAGTGTCACTTTAGACCGTACATCCACCTCCCAAAAAACACACCTCAGTGAAGTTTCCCACGTCTCTGGACCCTTCTGGTAGCAGACACGTGGAGCTGGGACCAGCAGCCCCTGCCCAACCTCCTCCCAGCCATCAGGTAAAGTGACCACACCACTCTCCACGTTAAGGGAGAACTCTGGCAGCAGGACACTGCCCTGGAAGCCCCCTTAGCCTTGGGTTGTTTCTTCCCCCCTGAGCAAAAGCTGATCATCCCCTCAAATGACTCTTGCAGCTGGGAAGGACACCCAGCCACATCAGGTGTGCAGGATGTCACACCGAGCCCTGACACTTCCCGTGGCTCTGGAGTCCTGCATTTCTGAAAAGAGTGCTTGCCAGAATAAAGCTCAAAACCCAGTGGCTCAGTTCCCACCAGAGATGTGCCAGTCGATGAGTCCACAGCACATGCTGGGAAGCGTTTGCTTTTCCAGCTCTCGTTCTGCTGGTCTGAGGTGGTTTGGGCAGTTTCTACAGGTGAGCAGTGCTTTTTAGTTCTTCACACAGATACAAATTCAGCTGCTGCTGCACCTCCTCCACTTCATCGTCCTCACAGTGCTGTCCCACCAGCAGTCCCATCTTCCTGCCCTCTGGAACACCACCAGTTACAGCTCTTTTTCCATGAGATCTTCCCAGGTATCCATTAACACACCTCAAGTTCAGGAGCAGCAGAAGTTAAATGCCTATTTTAATGAAACTTCTTACCACTGCTGCAATCATAAAACCAAACCCACTCTATCCATAAAGGGAGGATGATTTCTGCTCAGTTCCCAAGGCCCTGGAGTGGGATCACTGGAATAGTCTGCAGTCCAGTTTTTCCCCAACTCTACCAGAGCAAGCTGTAACAGCTCTAACAAAAACAGTGTTCACACTTTTGCTGACCACACATCATTCCTTCCTGCACAGCAATTCCCACCTGAGCCAGACAGCTCCGTCTGCCTGGAGTTCATTTCTCCCTCTGGTGTCAGGGGCCAGAAATGCCCAGGTCTGCACTTGAAAAAAGCACTCCTTGTACATAAAATGCATTTTCTGAAACACACTTCAGACTTCTTACATTCTTCACTTGGCATAAAATGGACAAACCCAATACCACCAACCTTTCTGCAGTCAGTGCAACGTTTACAAAACCAGCATTAGCCCACGGTGTCCACCTCCTCGAGCTGCATCATTCCGCAGCCACACTGTGAAAGACTTCCCTTGTACAGTGAGGCAGGCCAAGAACTCTGAGTAGGACAAGCATTTCTAGAGTCTAACTGTAAGATAAGAAAAGCCAATTTTCAAATAGTTCTCTCTTCATATTCCCAAAAGAAACAAGAAGATCAGCGAGCCAATGCTTTGCAGCTGAATGGTTGATGCTATAAACTTGCAAATTAAGAAAAGGCTCATCGTGAGGATGCCAAAATCTCTTCTGGAGAGGGCCCAATAAATGGAAATTAAACCTAAGTAAACTGTTCTCTTTAACAAGAGAGTGATCCATTCTGTGGTCAGCTCCACTGGCATTCTGCACATCCAAAGGGAATGCAAGTGTAGAGAGAGACACTGCAGTGGCTCCAGCCACGCTCTGGCCAAGCCCTGCCTTCAGCAGGTGCCTTCCCCCTTCTCACTGGGACAAGATGCTCCAGAACCCAAAGCTGCAGCAACTCAAACCTCCCTAGACTTGGTCTTTTTTGCACATTTTAGACTCCACTTTTCCACTTCTGCTGTTGCACCTTCTCAGAATACCCAGGGGTTTATTCAGTTCACAAACTAGGAGAGTCACAGAACCAAGGCCACACTCTTGCATTGAGGCCTCACATGTGTTATGTGCTCTGCAGCTGACCAAAGGACATAAAGACACTTGGTTCAGAGGCTGATATTGATCGAAAAATCTCCTTAAGCTTTCATGGCTTTGGACTAACTCCAGGAAGTCTCTTGGCTCTCAGAGATGACATTTAGCTCAGAAGTTGTGCAGCATCTCTTTATTGAGCTCTTCAAAAATAACACAAATGAGCCAAAAAGTGTCCTTTGTCTTTCCAAATACTTCAGGAGCAATTCTGAAAGCCCTCCATAGCACAGAGATGTCTGAGAGATGATGCAATTCTTTGAGGAAACGCTATTATCGCGTGCCACACTTCACAGGAGACAGCTCACCGAGGACACTGCCAAACACTGGAGGTCACAGGGTCCACAGAGGCTCAGTTCAGGGCAGGACAAGCCTCTAAGCCCAGTCTCAGTCCAAGAACATCCTTCTCCTCCTGGCTGGTAGGGGGTATGCAACAAACCAACTAATAAACAAGTAGCCGTGGACTTCATTTACATCAGTCAGCAGATAAGGCACAGAGTGCTGCAGGCACACACTGGATCCTGGCTGGAAGGAAGCTCCTGCCCATTCCTTTTACCAAGGAATGGTTATCTAAGATGCATCACTGGGTAAAAAACACATCCACAGGTCCTGACTGGCAAGGATTTCACACATGAGCTCAGCTCGCTGCAATTGCCTGCCCTTGGCAGACTTGGGAGTTAATTACGTTCCTTCAGGCAACAAGCAAAAAGACACAAAAATGCACAAATTTCTCCACCCTGCCTTGCTGGCATCCCTCAGCCCTCATGCTAACACAGAGGAAAACCATCCCTCCACATCTTGCAAGCCCCTGCCATCCCAACAAAATGCACACCTCGCTCTGGATGCAGGCCTGTGACCCTGGAAAGAAACCCAGGGAATCACTCGCTGGTCAAAGAAGAGCAGAGATGGTTTTGAATCTCTTTCTGCAGACACTGAGTGTCACCATTCCCTGTGTTTGTTCCTCTGAGAGCAGCTGGAGCATTCTGCAGCTCTGTGAGTGCTGTGGGGAGCTCTGCTCCGGGGCTCACTTCCCCAGGGAAAGGAGCAGATCCTGAGGCTCACGCTCCCTGCCTGGGGTCTGCCTGTTCCCATCCCATCGGGGCCCTGTGTCTTCCACACTCTGAGTGCAAATCTGGACTTGGAATCCTGCTTAAGTGGCAGTAACTACAGCTACTCAAGCTACTCTCAAAGGAACAAACATCAGCCTCTCCAGAGCAGGAGCTTCACTTAGTGCAACTGGTTAAAAACAGATCCACTACCTGGCTGGATGAGGAAGGGATCACAGGAAACAGCTTGGATTCCTTGCTTCATTTTGCCAAGGACCTCTCAGAGCCAAGATTTCTTTCACACACGTACAGTTCCTTGCGTGTTTTCTGCACGTGGGCAGGAACCCCCCATTATCTGCCCACCACAGGAACGATCCCTGTGACACACACAGGCTGCAGCAGAAGGCTGCTGAGAAGACTCAGGTGTTACTCCTGCAGAATTCCTTCAGAACCCAAACAGCAAAGGGCACACAAGGGTACCTGAAACAACAAATAGCTACTCTAAAGAGCAAGTAGCTACTCCAAACATCAAATAGCTACTCTAAATAACACACAGCTTGAGACTAAATTGAGAAAATAGATGCAGTTTGAGATTTTGCAATCCAAAGACAAGCGCCATGGCCTGTGAAAGGTTCCCTGTCCATGGCATGAGGCGGAACCAGATGATCTGTAAAGACCTTTCCAACTCAAACCATTCTATGATTCCATGGAAGTGTTAAAGGCTACGGGATAACCAACTCCACCACAATAAATCTCTCCTCAGAGGTTAAACAACCAGGCCCCATGGTGTATTGTACTCAGGAACAGCTGAAAAACCACAACGCTCCTCCAAATTCCACTGGAGACCAAGGAAATTTTTACATCAGATCCTGTTCATTTCTGCAGCAGAAAAATCCCAGAAACAGGAATTCTGCAACTGTCAAAGCAGGATTTTTGTTGGATACCTTGATACATACACTGGGGCCAGCCTGCCTGCTTTAAAGTTTGTGCCAAGGCTTGTGTTTCCACCCAAATCCATAATCCCGTGAGCGAGGCTCAGAAGTCATGGATTTTAGTGAGGGAACAGCACAGAATTTGAATTAAGGGTCTGCCAAAGTTACATTAACACAGCACATCCATGAGATTTGAGAAAACCTTCAATCCTGCTTCATCTTCCAGGGAAATGCAGTTGACAAAAGCTCTCTGCAGTACAAATCATGCTCTGGGTTTGTTTAGGTTTGGGATTTTTCCATTTGTAGCAATAGAGTTATTCCAACTAATAACTGAAGAGCAGCAAAATGAATAAGCCAGGTAGATCTTTCCACTGAATAAAATAAATAAATCCTTCCCCCTAGAGCATCAGGACAACTGGCACACTGAAGCAGCCACTGTCTCGGTCTTAGATTTTTACCCAATATTTTGTAATAAAGGGTTATGTAATTCCAAGTCATTTATACTAATGGAATGTGGGAGCTACTGCAAAACACTCAAGAGGATCAGTCAGAAACTTCGTCTGTGAGCACTTTTGGCAACTTGCAAATACTTTCCTGTCTGTGAAATTTATGGTTATTAATGTCAGTGCCATGGCTCTGGCAGGCATAATCTCCAGTATTTCCAAGCCTTTGGTTCCAAATAACTGTTCTTGATCAAGAAAATCAGGACAATCATTTCAGCTAGTATTTTTTAAGTTTGGGGGTTTTTTTAAATTGTTGTATTGCTTTAGTATGAAGCTTTCCAAAGCTCAGCACAAAATGACTCCACATTGCTCCATCCACATCTGAAAAAAGCAGCACTCTGACAGTGCCAAGGAGATGACAGTGTCACAATTAGCGATGAAAAAGCGGGGTGGGAAGTTACCTTCAGTACAAACAGCTAAACAGTAAATATGCATTTGATTAACAGAGGAAACAAAGAAAGTGTGACTCAGCGACAGAAAATAAAGCTCTCTTTAAATGAGGCACTCTAGCTATTCTCCATCCCGGCAGCTGAATTCAGCCCCTTCCGAAGGGAGCAGCCCCGCTCTGGGCTGGGTTTTACCTTCGATCGCTGCTCGGGGCAGAGGGGCCCGGGGGCAGAGGGGGTTCGGGGGGCAGAGGGGGCTGAGGGCACGGCCCGGGGGGCTGAGGGGGTTCGGGGGGCAGAGGGGGCTCGGGCACGGCCCGGGGGGCTGAGGGCACGGCCCGGGGGGCTGAGGGGGTTCGGGCATGGCCCGGGGGGCTGAGGGCACGGCCCGGGGGGCTGAGGGGGTTCGGGGGCAGAGGGGGCTCGGGCATGGCCCGGGGGGCTGAGGGCACGGCCCGGGGGGTTGAGGGCACGGCCCGGGGGGCTGAGGGCACGGCCCGGGGGGCTGAGGGGGCTCGGCACGGCCCGGGGGGCTGAGGGCACGGCCCGGGGGGCTGAGGGCACGGCCCGGGGGGCTGAGGGGGCTCGGGCATGGCCCGGGGGGCTGAGGGCACGGCCCGGGCACGGCCCTGAGGGCAGAGGGGTTCGGGGGGCAGAGGGGGCCCGGGCACGGCTCCAGGCTGGCGAGCGCTTCCTCCACGTTCTCAGCCCTGGAGCCGGGGCTGCAGGAATAACCCCGCACGCCCCGCTGTCCTGAGAGCCCCGAGCTCCCCGGCTCACGGGAAAACCGGAGCGGACCTGGGGCTGCCCCGCTCCCAGGCGCTGTTTGAAGAAACTCGAGTGCGCACTCGAGTTCGAGTACACACAAAGCTCCCGCGTCGGGAAAATTTATAAGGATGTGATTTACAGAGCACAACGGGGTTTAGGCACTGGACCTATCGAAGAAGTTACCACAACAATAACAAAGCAAGCAGTCGGGAGTTTCAGAGGTCCCTCGGGGACGCAGTGACTTCTACAAAACCAAAATCCAAATAAAACCTCCTCGATATCAGCATGTGCCGTTCCGGTTCCTGCCTAGTGAAAGAACTCTGTGAAAAAGAACAAAGTAGGACTGACTTACTTGTCCAGAATGAAATACAAATCAAATCCTCCGTAGCAGGCAGGACCACCATTCTCTCTCTTTCCGCCGTGTCCATCACAGGTGAGTGTAAAAATTGCTAGGAAGACACATTTGAAGCCAAATCTCAAGATGCTTTGCTTTGCAATGGCCATTATATCCAGAGAGGAGGAGAAAAAGAAATCTCTTCTTCCAAGGCTCCTTTATTTCACAGGTTTCTCCACAAAAGCCATTCAATGACCTTTAAATATATATATGTATGTTGTATTCCTCAAAACTCCACTTGCAACAGTTGTCCACAGAAATTGCAAGACTTTCCCCCTTGTTTCCCTTGCACTTCTGTTTCTTGGTTTCAGATTTCAAGATGCACAATACTGTATTTCACTTTTTTTTTTTAAAGGGACTTGACCCTCAGTCTCCCTTGCAGCTCTCGGAACGCAGCACCATTGTTTGGCAAGAGCAGGAGCAGCCTCCTCACAAATCTTGCTTTGTCACAGACTTCAGAAAATACAGGGAGGGTTTGTGGCTTCCCCCCCCCTTAATTATTATTGTTATTATTAAAGATGGCAAGCTCTACTTTTCCTCAGCAAAAGAAGCTCAGAGAATGCCATCTCGTGGCCAAAGCTCGGGCCGAGCAGAGTCTGCTTTTCAGCATATTTGTGCACTGAGCACGTTAACACCCCACAGCAGCTGCAGGTAGCAGGACAGAGGCCGAGTGCTCACAGCAGGCACCCAGCAGGAAATCACAGCCTGGCCTGGGTTGGGAGGGACCTAAAGTTCATCCCAGCCCACCCCTGCCATGGCAGGGACACCTTCCACTGCCCCAGGGTGCTCCAAGCCCCGTCCAACCTGGCCTTGGGCACTGCCAGGGATCCAGGGGCAGCCACAGCTCCTCTGGGAATTCCATCCCAGCCCCTCCCCACCTTCACAGCGGGAATTCCTTGCCGCTATCCCATCTAACCCTGCCCTCTCCCAGTTTAAGGCTACTCACCCTTGTCCTGTCCCTACATCTTTGTTTCCCACATAGGCACCCTCTGAGTTTAAAGACCTTTAAATACCCAGGGCAGCTTCACAAGAGTGAAAAGCCATGCCAGGCATCATGCCTTGCATTTTCTCAGTCCTGAGGAATACTCAGCAGTGCCTGTGCTTATGAAGCAGTCTGCGCCAACTCACCATCCTCACCAAACTCATTTCAACCTCTAAAGCCTAAACTCTTCCTCCTCCAAGAAAACTCAATGGAAAATGTAAATTAATCTACACTCACCTCTCCTACCTCCTTCCACAAGCACACCACAGGATCTAAAACCAGAGCAGGACAGCTCAAAAGGAACCCCTGTGCCAGTAAAAGCTAAACTGGACGTACCGGGAGTGGGAGCTCCCAAACTTCCCTCACAGACCCTCAGGCCAGACCAGCAAACCCATCCGCCTAAGTGCCAACACCTGGTGAGTGGAGCAGCTTCAGTGGGGGGTTCAGGGGATGCAATGCACCTGGCTCAGGCTTTCCAGCTGCCCTGCACTGCTTAAAGCATTGAATTTGCCTTTAAAACATCCTTCACGAAAGCAAATAATCTGAAGGAAGACCAGAGAAAGCAGCAGGGTGGGGTGCAAGGGAAAGCGACAAACTGTGGTAACAGATTGTGACAGAAGTGAAAATGTCCGAGTGCCACACGTATCAGCCACCTTGGTGCACTGATCATCCAAACTTTGGGAGTGTTCTCCCTCCCACACCTGGCCATGCTCAGCAGTGCCCCGGCTCCATCACCCCCAGTATGGGTAACAGAGACGCGGGCAGATGGAACCTCCTCAGTCCTGCTGTCAAATCCTGGTCAAAGCTGCAGCTCTGGTCCCTTGGAGATCCCTTGGAAGCAAAGCTTGTACAGGGCTAGACAGGAGCAGAAACAGATGTTTTATGGGTAGCTGTGAAAAAGATGGAGCAGTCACCTGCTGGTCTGCAGATCCAGGGGATCTGGGTGCTCAAACCCTCCCAGGGGAGGCTGCTGGAGATGTCAAAGCACAGAGCTGTAGCTCCTGTGGCCAGCAAGGGTGCAAGGTGAGCGAGTAAGGTTTGGGGATTTTAAAGTTTTATACAGCTATTCTGGGCCAAATCAGTTTGTAGTTACAAAGTGGAGTTACCCAAATCCTGGGGCTGGGCATGGAGAGTTTTGTGTGTGTATTTGAACGTTGTGCTGCCCTAAGGAAGGGGATGAGAATGGTCTGTGGGTTCTCTTGTTGTGTGTGTGTGTATATTTTAAAAGAAAATGAGCTCAATGAAGGATGTAAAACACAGAAGGGTAGAAGAAAAGCTTCCCCTTTAGAGACTGATGTGCTGGTTTGAAAAAATTTTGGAAATACTTAAGCCAGCTTCAGATCTGAGGTATGGCTAAGACTCCTGGCCACAGCCAGATATGTCTTGTTGTCATCGGCTTGGGATCTCTGTCTGCCTAGAGGTTAAAAGCAGAGTGATAATCTCTTCCATTTGTTTCTCACTGGCTCTGAGATGAACAAATACTTCAAGTTAAAAAAAAACCCAAACAAAACAAAGAAAAAGCTGTACCTCAGGAAAATAACTTTGGCATGGAGTTAGCAGAGGGAAAGAAGAGGGAATGAAGGAGGAGATCAGATTCTTTGTGTAGCTGTGGGTTCAGACTGACAGAAGGCCCAGGAAAGCTCAGGGAAAAGCCAAGGAATGAAGCATCAGATGAAGCTGGGAGCACCCTGAGATGGAGGGAGCTGCTGACAAAGTGGAACACCGAGCTTTATGCTGCAGTTCTGAATTTCTTGAGGACTGATCCTCTTCATATGCCTGCCTTACGAGTGTGTATTTTTGTTTATGATATGGTTAGAGCAGCATCAACACTCAAGCTCATGTGGGACAGAGGAGGGGCATTGGAATTTGTCTGCCCTCCCCCCCCCACTAAAAATGCCAGAAACAAAAATGTGAAGATTGCAGGTTGTGTGTGAGAGACCTACCAGTGCTCGGGAAGACTGAGTGCATTCTAGTCTTTGTGTGAGAGCCAATAACGAGGTGTTTTAATTGCACACAGCTGTGCAAAGGGTAATTAAGCCCCAGCTGGTGCCCTGGGGTTTGGGAGCACCTTTGGGTGGTTCTGGGGCTGGTTCTCTTTGGCTCCCAAAGGTCTGACCACCTACATGGTGGGTAATGGCTTTTGTCAAGGTCTAAAAATCACGTTCCCTGTTTTGCAGGGGGCATCAGGAAGCTGTTTCAGCACCGTGTGGAAGCTCCCTACACCACCCAGTGTTATTCTCACAATTAAATTCTCGCTGCACAGGAATTCCTGCTCCGTGTAGACACGTCCTTAGTCACTGGCTGTATCTCTGAGTGCTGTAATTCAGCACAGCTGTGCTGGTCCTGGCACCACGACACTCTCCCGGTGCTGTGGGATAGCGGACTCCTCTGGATGGGAGTTGGGTGACTTTTCCAACTCAGTTGTGCAACTCGAGGCTGACACTCAGTGGCCAAGAGGATTCTTTACGTCCCTGGACTGCTCTAATTTTTCAAGGGATCAAGAGCTCCCTTGTCTCTTGCTTTAATCTGACTTTTCCCTCTGTGATTTTATTTGCCTCTGCTGTAACATGTAAGTCTGCAATGCGTAATTTTTTTGGTGAGTCAAGTTTGTTCCACCAGCTTTTTTAACAGGGGCTGCTAACTCTGTGCACGGATGGAACTCTTCCCTGCAGAGTGTTACACTAAGCACACAGATGAAAATATATTACTTGTAATATAGTAAATAAAATAGAAGAAGATGTCACAGGGAATAGTGCCACCATAGTCTAAGAAGGTGTCCTGGTTTCAGAAATCAGCCTGACTGGGAATGAGTGGCAAAAGCACCCCACTGTGCCTGGCCAGGAGGCTCCATTCATCCTTGGCACGGGCTACCTCAGATTATTTCAAGTACCCAAAGTGGTACCAGTGGGTTTTTGGTATGGCTGCCTTGCAGATGGAGGAAAGGGCTTGCCCAGATCTCTGGGTGTGCATTGTGAATCGAGAGCTGGCAATGAAAAGAGCATTTGAAGGGCTCAAACGGGGCAAAATATTTTTGTGGAGGTATTCTTAGATGAAAAAGGGTAGAGTAATGACAAACAAGGAGTTAATCCATGATAAAGGAATTTAATTGATAGCTCTGCTCACCAATTGATCGGTTTCAGTACTCAATCCTCATGAAGGAACCTCTTGAAAGAGGAGATGCCAGGGAATAACTCCATCAGGGCTGGCTTTGGACAGCAGCTGCAAAGCTGCAGCTGGAGCATCCACACAAGGTTCAAGAAAGGTATGATTTTCACACATAGTTATTGTTATGGCAGTATGTGAGGGCCAGGTATTGGAGGACTTCAAGTTTGATGCATGACCCGAGATTGAATTGTGGTCCTTTAAAAACAAGAAAAGAAAAACAATTACCATGAGACATAGACTAAGATGCTGTTAAGTGCTCTGTGCGTTCACTGACAGCCCTTAAGACCTGGCACATTGCAGTTCCTTTTCAATCCCATTGAGCCCTCCCAGGTGACAGAGTCAATGCTTAAAGCAAAGCAAGCAGTGAGGAGGTGCATTCCTGCTATGCCAGAATGCACCATCCTGAGCCTGAGCTGAAAAACATCTTTCCATGAATGGGCTGGAGAAAATGAGCTGGCAGGAAGGCTCAGAATACTTCCATGGTGCTTCAGAATTAACTCCTCTGAGCAAAACTTAGTTTCCTTGGATATATGTAAAACAAATATATTTTTTTCCCATCGGTACAAGAAATTGTATTGGAAGTGATCAAATTACAATTAAGGTACCCACAGCAACTCAGCTGATTTATGCCCATCTCCATAGCAATGGGTGCCTTTCTGCAGGAGGGTGCTGGTGTTGCTCAGAGCCAGGCAGGTTCTGAAGGATTGCTGCACTAGGAATGTTTGAGCTGTACGAGGGACAGATTCCCTTGGAGAGCCCAAAGAGCACCAGCTCTGTGGCTCAGCAAGGAATGCCCACAAAGACGTGCCCTTGAAACCCCTTTGGCATTTCCCGTGCGGAAATCGGGGCTCTATGGCACTCGCTCCTGGGAATCCCGATGGCTGGGCATTACACGGTGAGGCTGCTGGCAGTTCACGGGCCCAGGCATATGGGCTGTGACGTTCTGCAAGAATCCTACCAAGTGCAGGTCATTAAAGCCCTGGGGAATTCCAATCGTTGGCCCTGAGAAAAACCTCGAGGGATTGAAGCCACTTGGCTTAGTGTTGTGAAGCACCGGGGTTTGGTGGCTGCCTGGATCACACTCGTCAGCAAGCTCTGCCCTGAAGGACAGCGGTTCTTAGAATGACTCATTTTCTTGACTGGGCATTACAGGGTAGCTCGGTGTGGGTTGAAACACTCCGGGCCCAAATCGAAGCCCCCTTAAGCTTTGTGGAAAGCAGCTGTAAGGGTTTGGTTTGGGTCATTTCTGGGGGCTGTGACACCACCCTGTTGCAGTCCTGATCTGCGGAGATGCCAAACCCTTTGTGCAACTGCTGCAGCCCTTGGTTTGTGTGCACCTCAAGGTGCAAGAGCAGCAATTGTGCCTTGGTCATTCCCTAAGGGAAACAAACACCAGGTCACTTAGAGACACAATTCCCATGCTTGCACTCACCGTGAACTTCATAGGCCACGTAAGTTGTGAGTCCGATGCACATAGAGAAGGTGTCTGGTCCATATGATTCAAGGTCACGAACAATTGTCTTGACAAGGGTGAATGTGATTTCCTTCGTAGGGGATCTCTGATGATTCTGGTTTTAAACATCACATAACAGCATTCAGCAAGATCAGTGTCCCAGTCCCTTTAATTCCAGGCGTACTCCTAGTTTTAGTTGTTATAAAGGTTTTAAGAGTAACCTAAGTGAGCTACAACATTGGCAAAACATGTAAACCCTCCACTGGAAGCATCTGAATGAGAGTATTCCAATTTTTCAAATGTTTAAAGTTATAGTGTTGTAAAATGTCATTGAAATTGATAAAAATATCTAATTAAAGGTGTGATGAACCTGGTCTTTAAAGTACCTGTTTGTTTTGAAAATAGCAAGGTCTTGCATATCTGTTTACTTTGCCTTAGTTATAACTTTCCAAGTAACTGCTCCTTTTCAATCTTACCCTGATGTGTGCAGCCAGCTGGGGAAGTGCATCAAAGCTGGGCATCCCTGTTCTGTTCATTATGGAAATGTAGCAAGCTTTCTCTGGCAGCACTTTGGTTGCCATAAAGCCCTGTAAAAGAAAGTTACTGACCACTTGGAATTTATTCTTTCAGTCATTAATATTGGAGTTACGTACATATCAAAAAAAGTAATAAACCAGCTTTTACTGAATGTGTGAGCAGTCTCCTCATCCAGGCTCTGAACAAGCCTGCTCCCTGCACTCACCGTGTCGTAGTTCCAGATGGTTTTCCAGGACCCATGGTTGGTCTTTTGCTCAATACTTGCCACAAGCCATTTCCTATTGATGGTCATAATTTGGTAGCCTCCACCAATGGAGATTTTCTTGCTTATATCTGTCTGTTGATGCTAGAAAAACAAATGAAAGAACACTTAGGCTTTCAAGTGCTTATCTCCCCAAGGCTTTAGGAAAATGAAAGGTTCAAGGAGATCTCATGAAGCGGGGAACATAGAAAGAGCAGCCATTCATGTGGAAATTGGTCACTGTACTCACGTAATCAGCAAGGGCTGGAGTCAGGACAAGTCCAAGAAGGACTGCAGTCAAAATCTGGAATGAAAATCAAATACAAAAGTGTACCTGCAGCTCTGGCTGACAAATCCGGTCATGAGAATCCTCCTTCCCTTTTCCTAATCTGATGTTTAAGGGTCCTCCTTTCATCCTGGCATTGCAACAGTGCCCTAAAAGGGAGTCACCCTTGCTTTACCCCAGGGTGCTGCACAGGAGACACATTTCCCACTTGCTCTTTCAAGAGCTGAATCTGCAGTTGTTTCTCAGACCTGTGCAGGCACACACAGGTATTTTTACAAGAGTGGGGAGAAAGCTTTTCCATTTCTCGTGCTCTGGCATTACAGGGAAGGGGTTGATCCACTAGTGCAGTGCTCCAGTTGTGCAAAAGCGTTGACAATGATGGACATGGATTAGGCTTCCTGCTTTCTGAATCATGTACAGGCAAGCTGTGAAAAGATCCTTACCTCCTCAGCTCCTTTGGGAACAGGGGCTGAGCTGCTCATTCTGGAGGAGCAAAATGTCCCCAGAGAAAGCCTTTGTGCTCTAGAGAGGCAGAAGCACTTCTGAGGGATAAAGGAATGGGTTTGGATCAAAGTTTCAGTTTATAAGGAAGAAAAGCATGCATACTTACAGGGAGATTCATCCTGACTGCAGAGCTGACGCTCCTGCAGGTAGAAAGAGCAATGTGAACCTCCCACCTTTTATACGTTTTCAGAATTAGGTGTGGAAGGGCTGAATGTTGCAATAAAATTATTTTGCCATTTGTATCCCTGCTGCATGTCACTGAAAATTATTTCCTGCTGTAACTACTTGATAAATATGGGGATTGTACTTCTGCAAATTTTTACCTGCTGGAGTCTGATGATTATGAGATAGGAGTCCAATTGTAGGCAAAAAATAAATAGGTTTTATAGCGTTTTTCTGATATGTACTGATTACTTTTGAAAATTCTCTTGAAATTTAAGACCAGATATAGCCTAGAGAAATAAAAATAGAAAAACTCTAAAAATCTTGCATTCAACAAAATAAGGAAAAGCCTTTGTACCTTCCAAAATGCTCTGTACTTTCCCTGTAACCATAGCACCCACCAAATGTGGCCCAAATAGAACATGGACACTGAAAAATTTTTCAAGAAATGGGCATTTCAAGCTGAAATATCCCACATATATGCAGGTCTGTAGTGGTCTCGTTGTGATTTTTAGGTGACAACAATATTTTTCTTCAGCTTGTCTCATTTTCTGTGGTGATGTAAATACTTATTGACAGTGGCAGTCATTCAGTTGGGGAGGTTTTTGAATATATGATATTAGTTTCAAGTTTCATTCTGTGAGCAACTTACAGCTATCACTGTAAAGATTCCAAAATTTCTTTTCAACTGCAATCCAGCCCATTATTGTAAAAAGGTGGTTTTTAAATATATATAGGCAAAAAAAACTTGTAACCAGTGCTGCTTTTGCAGTATTAAATAAAATTCTGGTCCTGGTTTCACTGAGGCAACTCTGAAGTCCAAAGGGACATTTTTATATGTACTGCTACACCAAAGGGGGGGGTCACATTCCTGGTTATTTAGGAGCAGCAGAGCTTGTGTGGATTTCTGTGAGAAAACACAGGGTTTCTGCATGGGCTCTGGGGTGAATCACTCTCTCCCCCAGCCCTGTCTGGCACTGCTGGAGAGAGGAACCATGCAGGATCCCTGGGAGCCAGGTGTTGTGTAGGCCTGAGTTTACCTAAAACATTCAGAATTGTGTCAAGAGCCGGAGCCCAGACCTTCCTGCAAATGCATTCACCCACTCATTTAATTAATAATGAATTAATTTAATTCATTTCCATGTATTAAAAATCATGGAAAACAACAGGATTTCAACAAGGGATTTACTCAGCTTCACTTGGAGGTGAGGAAGTAATCTGCAACCTTGTTGACCTGTCTTTATTTTGGAACACAGAGGCTGTCAGTAGCAGACTCACCAGGAGCTGGATAAGCGAGGTAGGAGGGAATTCCTCTGCACAGGGCTTGGATGTGTTTTCCATATGGGCTCAAGCTTTGGAGTCTGTTCCTCGAGATAATGAAGCGATTCTCTCTGGGTGGCAATTGGTAAGGCCCAAGTCCCTGAGCATCAAAGAAACAAACGCAGAAAACAGCATTTGGGAAAACCAAAACTGGAGTTCAGAACTCGTACACACTTCTTTGGAAACGGGGAAGGGGTTATTCCTGGGCAGTGCAACTTTAGAAGGAACTTTTACAGGGACTCAGCCCTGCTGAGAAGGTTCTCTTCAGTTCTTGGAGCCTTTGCTCAGTCAATTGGCTTTCACACCATCTGCATTTACCCTCCTACCTTGTCTCCTTGAGGTGGTGCAGGGAACTGTTTGTCAAGCCAAAACCTCTTGCACATTGTAGCAATGATGTTTTGTTTTTTTTAAAACCATCTTGAGTGTAATGCAGCCTTATTGAAAAAGAAAAACGAGTTCTTGTTGCAAACAATATACGATGAAAGAAAGAAGTGGATTACCAAAGATAAACAATTAAAAAAAAGGCTTTATACAAAGCAAATAATCATTGGCAAAGAAAATACTGATCCTTTCAATGATATTGTTCAGGTAAATGTGTCATGGAAGTTGACAAGGGACTTTGGTAAAAGGTAAATTGCCTCCTCCAGCAATGTCTCATGTATGATGTGTTCTCCAGCTTAAGCACAACCCCGGTGCCAGAGTGGTGTGAACTGTCATTGTGGTGCTCCTTGGAGTTTTCCTTCATGTTCCAATTTTTGGAAAAGATTAAAGGAGGTAAGGATTTAGCTTCCTGGATTCCCAGCAGTGTTTCACTCAATAAAGCATTACCTCTAGTAGCCATGTTTTGGGGAATTACTGCTCTTGGAGACCAGATTAAAGGGGAGATAATTTCTGGCCTCAGGGAGGAGGCTGGGAAGCCGTTAGTGCTGTTGTGTCAGACTTACATTCAGGCTTTATCCCGAGCTGGTGTCCATGACCTACCTGGAGCTCTTAGTGGGACTTGTGGGAGTGACACTGATTGTATTAGGAACATTGGTTGCCTGGCCAAGGCAGGGAACAAGGGATAATCACTTTCCCCTGACAGCCTTGGAACATTATCTACCTGTATCATAGCCTGAGTGGAACGGTGCCATTGTTACCAACCTGGGATACGGCCAGGGCGGAAATCTCCTGGGGACTAAGGACAATCATCTCTTGACTCTACAACCAGCAGTGCTAAGTGAGGCCTTTGAGCTCTCCTGGACTGCAGTGGGCTCCACAAGCACTTCCCTTGGAGTGGGATGTCTCCTGGAGCTTGCAAACCCGCAGGTTTGCAATACTCAAAAGACTGTCTCTGAAGACTGGGCTGATAGCCCCCACTCCTCGAGGCTCAACCCTCACCCATTGAGAAATGCAAAGGCATTTGACCTGTTTCAGTGAACTCAAGGGAAATTTTTAACAGGTACTTTTGCACACATAAATAATGATATAGACAGCTCTGGGCCTCTGTGTGTACATGAGGAATGATTAGGGTATGAATGTTGCTATCTTGGATCTATATTTTAGTCTTTGTTGTAACTGTAGTAAACCCTATTGAATCACCTTGTAAATGAGTCAATGATTAAATACTCTTAAACCCTTTGAACCCTCACCCTTTGTACCCCTGGACTCTGTGTATGCCATTCTAAAGTGATTTTAATTTGACTTTCCCCTGCAGGTTTCATCCCTGCAGTAAGCAATAGACTAAACCTTGCCATTGAACTCTGTTGACCTGTACTTTCACAAATTCATGTTAAAACCTTCTTTTACCAATACCTTTCATGGTGATTCTTTAAGTGACTGAAACCACTCATTCACAACACCCTGTTAGCAAGAGCTGGAGCCAGGAAACCACCGAGAAGCAATCACAATCTGGAAGGAGTATTTGAAATTCACAACGTTTTAACATCGTGACTGCTTATCTTCCATCAAGTTATTTTCTGTCTTAAAATAATTCTGACTTCCAGTTTACTTTGTGTACAGGCTCAGCACTTTCTGCAGTGGGATGCAGCTGAAGAGGATTTAAATGTGCAGGAGAATATTTGTTATGATGAAAAATTCATTTGTGATAACTATTGTGAAAAATTATCTTGGACGCATTTCCGTGAACATAGAATTGGTCCAAACTTTCATTTTAAAGGATTTTGATGAAAAAGATCTGAGTGCACCTGAGTCTTTCATGTCTCACGGTTCTCCTACGCTCTCAGCAAACAGCTGAGCCCTAACTTTATGTGACTTGCTGAGACTGCTGATTTGCCTCTGAGTCGTGAAGGAGAGCATATTGTCCTGTGGACGCCTCCCGTGTGTGTGCCACCCCTGGAACAGAGCACTTCTCTCTTTCCCGTTTGAGTAGGCATGTGGAGTTCCATCCCTGCCAAAAGGGAGATTCCACCCCTGCAGTCCCCACCCCTTTGGCATTTTCACTCTGTGAGCCCTACAGAAATCACTAAGAGTTCACTCAGTGCCAGGAAAAGCTTCAAAACCGTTTAAAAGCTGCCCAGCCTTAAGAGTTTTGTGGGAAAGTGATAGGTGTACTTACAGGGAACTCCATTTGGATGGTAGGCCAGGCCAGCTCTGCTGGTAATTGATGTGTACTCTTACTTTTTATACATAATATCCCAAAGTTAAACCTGAAAATGGGTTTACCTTATTGGCAGGTGCCCTGTGTTCACAGAAGCATGACGAGTTTCCTGGGGAAGTGCTCTGATAAGAGCAGGCTTTGATACCAGCCTGATTGAATTCATTGCATACAGGGAACTGAAAGAAAACTGGTCATGCTAAGCTCAATGTATTTAACAGTAACTTTCACATGGAACAAAATGATCACCAGAAGCAGAGCACAGATTGCCAGTAAACTTTAGTGACACTTTGTGCCGATTGTGGCAAAGGACTCAGCTTTGAAGTCGTACCTATAACCAAAACCACTGTTCAGACCAAGGAGGTGCTAATCTGCTGTGTTAAAAATGTTCAGTGAGTCCCGGGAGATCACGAGGTTGGCTCTAAACCGTAGGAATTGCTGAGTTCTTCTGCTGACCTTCCTTTCCGAGCTCATTCAGCATCTGCTTTCTGGTTGTCAGACATGGCCCTGAGAATCTTCAGAATCTTCCCAGAGCTCCTTCAGGAGAGTAGCAGCTGATTATGGACTAAGGGCTGATTTGAGAAAGGGCCCATAAACTAGAGGTAGCAAAACATGTGTGAGGGAGGAGCAGTGACATGGGGCACTTTCTGTCACCTGCCACTTTAGGAATCGATTTTAATCTTCTCGACTTTGACAGTGATACACAGAGCCATGGCCCAGGAGCCTGTGGTAATTGGATTGCTTTTTCCCTGTGGCCTGTTCCAGGTTCCAGAAGCAAGCACTCCCAGAGGAGCTCACTTGCCAACTTCCCAAAGTGCTTTGTATTTGAGAGCAGTTCTGCCAGTCCCGTGTGCTGACTGTGCCCTTGGCTGCAGTTCAGGGTGGGTTTGCACAACTAAAGCTTCCTCTGCCTTGCCAGAACGGCGCGACGGGGACTCGGTGTCACTCGGAAGCTGATGTCCTCTGAACACTCTTCTCCTGTGCCATCCACTGCTGAGGATCATTGCTGCAGCTGTTCCTGCAAAAGCCAGGGATTCTTGCTTTCTTAGGGAAGGGGAAGGCCCAGTTCTCACTTGTGCTTGCTCAGGGCCACACTGTGTCCTTCTGCTCCTGGCCTGGGGCCTTGCTGGGGGTGCCGAGGAGGTGCAGCAGTCTGCCAGCACTGTGAGCGGAGCACTCGGCTTTTCATCTGTTTCACATCCACTTCGTACTTTGCTCAAGGTGTCAAATACGGTGAATGAAAGTGATAAATTGCTGATGGACTGGGGGAATTAAAATAACTTGTGTAACATGAAGAAGGAAGGAGATTGGCAGCAACAAACTCCTGCTTGTCTCTTCACTTCTGGGACTGATGTGGGCTCAGCCAGGTAGTTCAGATACCTTTGCCTGGGAGGTGCCTCAGTGAGCTCTGCATCCTTGCAACCTGCTATAGAATAAAGCCTCTGGGGCCAGTCAGAGTATGCCAGAAACTGAGGGATGTTGTATGGCTGGTATTGGTACTAAAGACAGATTTGTATTCACCTGGATAACCTGGGGCATCCTTCCATTTTTGTTAGAGAAGAGGGAATACTCAGTCTTGATTGTAAAGATTTGAGCAACAGGAATCCCCACCTTGTCCTATTTTAGGAACAGAACAACTCTGTAAATCCCACAAAGGAGGCTCCTCTTCCCCTAAAAAAGGCAAATTCACTGCTTTGCACTTCTTTCCTTCTGCCTTTTGTGCCCCCTGAATCAAGATTTTTAATGTGAGGCATCTTCCCCTGAATGCGGAAGGAAGGTCCCAACTGTGAATGCCTTGTTTGTACTGCACACACCCTGGGACTTGCCCAGCTCTGTGGGTGTGCCCTGTATTGAGAGCTGGCATTTGAAGGGCTTAAATGGGGCAGAAGGGAGATAATAAAAATATTTTTGTGGAGGTGTTCATAGATGAAAAAGGATAGAATAACGACCAACAAGCTGGAGTTAATCCATAATGAAGGACTTTATTTGAAAGATATGGTTACCAGTTGATCTGTGTCAGCATCTAAATCCCCAAGAACATCTCTAAATGGAGATGTGAGGGAGGAATGGCATCAGGGTTTGCCTTGGGAGCAGCTCTGGAGCCTCTGTACTTGATTGAAGAAAGGTAAGGTTTTCAGGCCTTGATACTGCCACCACAATAATTCAGGTCCACGAGTTTGAGGACATCAAGTGAAACACACGATCCCTGATTCAGTTGGGGTCCTATACAAACAACATGAAAAAAAAAAAAGAAAAAAAAGAAGAAAAAAAAGAAAGGCACTGGCTTAGATGCTGTTGAGTGCTCTGTGCAGCTGTCTGTTGACAGCCCTTAATACCTGGCACATTGCACTCATCTTTTCAATCACATTGAGCCCTTTCAGCTTAAAAGCAAGTTTAAAGCAAAGCATGCCGTGAGGTGGAAATGCTGCTATGCCAGAATGCAACATTTGGAGCCTCAGCTGTAGAGCGTTTTCCCAAAGAGGGTAGGAGACAATCAGCTTGGAGAAAGGCTCAGAATACTTTGATGGTGCTTCAGGATTAACTCCTCAGAGTAAAATAATTATTTGAATATATTTCAAACAAATATAGTTTTTGAGCTCAATAAAAGAACTTCTATGATTAAGAAACTGGCAGCATCTCAGCAGGTTTATACACATCTCCATAACAGTGCCTGCTCTTCTACAAGGATGCATGTCTGTTGCTTAGTTTCTGTCAATCTCAAGGTGCAAGAACAGCAATTGTACTTTAATCATGCCCCAAGAGAAACAAATGCCAGGACACTTAGAGACACAATTCCCATGCTTGCACTCACTGTGAACTTCGTAAGCCATGTAGGTGGTGAGTCCGCTGCACATAGAGAAGACGTCTGCTCCATAAGACCTGAGGTTGTTGACCAATCCATTGGCGACAAAGGTGATGTGCTTGGTAGGTCTTCCAAAACCGATCTGGTTCTAAAGGTCAAATAGCAGCATTGAGCAAGCTCAGTACCGGGATCTGGCTCCTGCTAGGCCTATTCCTAGGTCTGGAATGAGGACTCGGGGCTGGCTGTTTGAGTCCCAACTGCCTTTAGGGACACCTTTCAATCCCCTTGGGGCCTGTGGGAGCACTAGCAAGCCTTGAAGGCAGCTGCAAAGGCAGAGCTCGTTCTAAGGGAGTCAAGGTGCAGGGAGCCCGAGGGGAAGTGGCAGCGCAAGGAAAGCGCTGAAGAGGAGAAGAGGAGTGTGGCCGCTCTGTGTAGCCAGTGCTGGGCTCCTTGCAAAGCATTTGCTCAGTCCCTGCCCTCGGCCCTCAGAGGCACTCGGGCTGTCGGCTGGAAGGCCGGCAGCAGAAGTGTCTTCCTGATTTCTTTCTGCCCTACAGGTCTTCCTGCTATTTAAACTTTGGATTTTTTTAAGGACTCAGTTCTCAGATTTCAAGGGAAGCTGGTGTTTAGCAAAGGTGAATATGCTGAATGCTGAGATCATTTTTATGATGTCTGTGCTAATTTGGTGGGCTGAACTAAAGAAACATGATGCATAGTTTTCTTCAAAAAGATTGAAAGCTTACTAAAATATTATTCAAGAAAACTGAAACACTTTTTCTTCCCTTATTAGATTTTCTAGACTTTGAGAATGGGACTTTATGAAATGTACTGAGCACAGAATCTAAACTCTTGGTTACTAAGTTAGTATAAAAAGTCAATCGAAAGAATGATGTAAATCATTGTGAAAATAATCTAGCTAATCTGGGACTTGGATTCACATGATTAACCTGCACTAAAGGCATCCCAACGAGGATATGGTAAGTTTTGAAAGCTGTCCAATGATGTAACTGAAAAATATCACTGAAAATATCAATGGAAATAGCCATTAAAAAGGCTTTTAATTAAGCAGTTGATTAAGAGGGTTTTGAAAATAGAAGTGTTTCAGACAAAAAAATGAATATCAAATACAGTACAATATTCCAAGCAACAGCTGACTGTGACTCTTACCCTATTCTCTGAAGCCAATCTGACTAGAGCATCAAAGCTTGGCATCTCATTTTTGTTCATGGTAGAAATGTAGCAAGTTCTCTCTTGCACCACTTTGGTTGCAATGATGCCCTGTAAAATAAAGTTATTAAAGCACACAGTTCGGATTTTCACCTAAAAAGACGGGATAAAATCTGGATAAAAAGAGTAACAAATGCAGAGAGTTTTGACCTCAAATCATGGACTCAGAATGGTAAGAATAAAGAAACAAGGCCCATTCCTGGTCCCAGCTCTACCAGCAGCCAGTCTCTTCGTACGCTTAGTGAACGAGCAGCCCCCTGCCACTCACCGTGTTGTAGTTCCAGATGGTTTTCCATGAAAATTGTTCGCTCCTTTGCTCGATAACCACCACACGTGTTTGACTGCTGAGGGTCAGATTTTGGAAAAGACCACCGCCAGAGACATGGCAGTTGTTATCCATCTGCTGAGACTGAAAAGCCAAGGGAAAGAAGACGTTTAGCCTTTGAAGGGAGACAGTGACGTCCCCAAAGCTTTAGAAAAATCCCTGCTACAACAGAAGAAGTGCTGGCCCCAGGACAGTGCCGGCACTGCCCTCATTCTTTTCCAAAGGACCCAGAATCAAGGCTGTGGCATTGGGCAAAGGCCCTAAGAATTCTTTTCAAGCATTCAGTGAATCATTGCTGCATGTGACAGCTGTCATCTGGTGCCTTTGGAGGTTGATGCATGCAAGACCACTGGCCACAGTCAATCCAGGCTCAAGGTCTTGGATGGAAACCTCTGCTGACCCACGGCTCTGTTTCAGCATCTGCACCCTCGAGCAGGAAGCTCTCGAAAGAAGAGATGCCAGGCCAGAAGGGCATCAGGCTTGGCTTTGGGCAGCAGCTCTGGAGCCCCCCCATTTGGTTCAAGAAAGGTAAGGGCTAAGGTTTTCTCACCTGCCCATTGCCATTGCAGTACTTCAGATCCACAACACTAAGGACATGGAGGGTAATGCATGATCCCAAGTTCACCTGGGGTCCTTGGAAAGCTAGAAAAGAAAAGACAAAACCCCATGAGTTAAAAGACCTTGGTTGCCTTTTTACAGGAGGATGCTGGTGTTGCTCAGAGCCAGGCAGGTTCTGAAGGATTGCTGCACTAGGAATGTTTGAGCTGTACGAGGGACAGATTCCCTTGGAGAGCCCAAAGAGCACCAGCTCTGTGGCTCAGCAAGGAATGCCCACAAAGACGTGCTCTTGAAACCCCTTTGGCATTTCCCGTGCAGAAATCGGGGCTCTATGGCACTCGCTCCTGGGAATCCCGATGGCTGGGCATTACACGGTGAGGCTGCTGGCAGTTCACGGGCCCAGGCATATGGGCTGTGACGTTCTGCAAGAATCCTACCACGTGCAGGTCATTAAAGCCCTGGGGAATTCCAATCGTTGGCCCTGAGAGAAACCTCGAGGGATTGAAGCTGCTTGGCTTAGTGTTGTGAAGCACCGGGGTTTGGTGGCTGCCTGGATCACACTCATCAGCAAGCTCTGACCTGAAGGACAGCGGTTCTTAGGGCAACCCTTTTTCTCTGCCTGGGCAATACAGAGGAGCTCAATGTGGCCCAAAACTCTGGGTCCAAATTTAAACCTCCTTAAGGTTCCCGGAAAGGACCTGTAAGAGCTTGTTTCAGGTCACATATGGCAGCTGTGACACCACCCGGTTCCAGTCCTGATGGGCGGCGATGCCGAACCCTTTGTGCAACTGCTGCAGCCCTTGGTTTCTTTCCCACTCAAGGTGCAAGAACAGCAATTGTGCCTTGGTCATTCCCTAAGGGAAACAAATACCAGGTCACTTAGAGACACAATTCCCATGCTTGCACTCACCGTGAACTTCGTAAGCCATGTAGGTGGTGAGTCCGCTGCACATAGAGAAGACGTCTGCTCCATAAGACCTGAGGTTGTTGACCAATCCATTGGCGACAAAGGTGATGTGCTTGGTAGGTCTTCCAAAACCGATCTGGTTCTAAAGGTCAAATAGCAGCGTTGAGCAAGCTCAGTACCGGGATCTGGTTCCTGCTAGGCCTATTCCCTAGGGGAAAGGCTGGGGAAGAGGGAGACGCTCTCCTGTGCCCCATAGGAAAACTGAGTCGGGCCAAGTGCAGCAGCAATGCAAAGTTCTGAGCTGACCAATGCAGTTTGGTACTGAATAGTCTGTGAGGGACTTTGAGGTCTTGGCATGTAAGAGAATTAGGGCCCTTGAAGGGCTTCTCAGAGAAAGGGTTTGCCAGAAACCTGCGGAGCTCAAGGTTCTCAGAAAAAGCGGAGCTGAGGGAAGGAATGGTGCAGCCCCTGTTTTCTTTCAGCAAAGGATTCCTATGAAGAATTCTCTAGCCCCACTACTGTTGAGAGAAAGAAAATCCTGCCACTTGTGAAAACCTCATTCTCTCCAGAAGATAAAACCACATGAAGAAACAGCCCAATGAACTTCAGGGTCAAGACACTGCTATTCCTTGGGAATCTTACCCTGCTCTCTTGTGCCAGGCGGGCCAGATTATTGAAGCTGGGCATCTCACTTCTGTTCATGATGGAAATGTAGCAGGTGTTCTGTTGCGTGACTTTGGTTGCAATGACGCCCTGTAAATCAAGTTATTGAGAACTCGCACTTCACTCTTTCAACCCTTGGGAGTGGACAAAACCCATTATTCAAACAGGAACGAATGCCCAGAGTTGCTACCAAAAATCATGGACTCAAGACGGTCAGAATACAGAAACAAGCCCTGTTCCTGGCCCCAGCTGGAGCAGGAGCCAGTCTCCTCGTCGGCTTTGTGAACGAGCAGCCCCCCTGCCACTCACCGTGTTGTAGTTCCAGATGGTTTTCCAGGACCCGCTGATGCTGTTTTGCTCAATGATTGCCACATGCCATTGCCTGTTGATGGTCACAATTTGGGACTGGCCACCAATGATGACTTGTGTGTTGTTGCCTGGGATGTTGCCTGGGATGCCGGGAATCTGCTGAGACTGAAAAGCCAAGGGAAAGAAGACGTTTGGCCTTTGAAGGGAGACAGTGACATCCCCAAAGCTTTAGAAAAATCCCTGCTACAACAGAAGAAGTGCTGGCCCCAGGACAGTGCCGGCACTGCCCTCATTCTTTTCCAAAGGACCCAGAATCAAGGCTGTGGCATTGGGCAAAGGCCCTAAGAATTCTTTTCAAGCATTCAGTGAATCATTGCTGCATCTGACAGCTGTCATCTGGTGCCTTTGGAGGTTGATGCATGCAAGACCACTGGCCACAGTCAATCCAAGCTCAAGGTCGTGGTCTTGGGCAAAGGCCCTAAGAATTCTTTTCAAGCATTCAGTGAATCATTGCTGCATCTGACAGCTGTCATCTGGTGCCTTTGGAGGTTGATGCGGGCAAGACCACTGGCCACAGTCAATCCAGGCTCAAGGTCTTGGATGGAAACCTCTGCTGACCCACGGCTCTGTTTCAGCATCTGCACCCTCGAGCAGGAAGCTCTCGAAAGAAGAGATGCCAGGCCAGAAGGGCATCAGGCTTGGCTTTGGGCAGCAGCTCTGGAGCCCCCCCATTTGATTCAAGAAAGGTAAGAGCTAAGGTTTTCTCACCGGGAAAGGTCCAGTCCAACTGCCATTCCAGCCGCCAGTCCAACTGCCTTGCCAACCGCCAGTCCAATTGCCTTGCCAACCGCCAGTCCAATTGTCATTCCAACCACCATTCCAATTGCCATTGCCATTGCCATTGCCATTGCCATTGCAGTACTTCAGCTCAACAACTCTCAGGACACTGAGCGTAATGCATGATCCCAAGTTCACCTGGGGTCCTTGGAAAGCTAGAAAAGAAAAGACAAAACCCCATGAGCTGAAAGACCGTGGTTGCCTTTCTGCAGGAGGGTGCTGGTGTTGCTCAGAGCCAGGCAGGTTCTGAAGGATTGCTGCACTAGGAATGTTTGAGCTGTACGAGGGACAGATTCCCTTGGAGAGCCCAAAGAGCACCAGCTCTGTGGCTCAGCAAGGAATGCCCACAAAGACGTGCCCTTGAAACCCCTTTGGCATTTCCCGTGCAGAAATCGGGGCTCTATGGCACTCGCTCCTGGGAATCCCGATGGCTGGGCATTACACGGTGAGGCTGCTGGCAGTTCACGGGCCCAGGCATATGGGCTGTGATGTTCTGCAAGAATCCTACCAAGTGCAGATCATTAAAGCCCTGGGGAATGCGACTGCTGCCACTGAGAAAAACCTCGAGGGATTGAAGCCACTTGGCTTAGTGTTGTGAAGCACCGGGGTTTGGTGGCTGCCTGGATCACACTCGTCAGCAAGCTCTGCCCTGAAGGACAGCGGTTCTTAGAATGACCCATTTTCTTGACTGGGCATTACAGGGGAGCTCAGTGTGGGTTGAAACACTCCGGACCCAAATCGAAGCCCCCTTAAGCTTTGTGGAAAGCAGCTGTAAGGGTTTGGTTTGGGTCATTTCTGGGGGCTGTGACACCACCCTGTTGCAGTCCTGATCTGCGGAGATGCCAAACCCTTTGTGCAACTGCTGCAGCCCTTGGTTTGTGTGCACCTCAAGGTGCAAGAGCAGCAATTGTGCCTTGGTCATTCACCAGGAGGAGAAAAAGCCAGGTCAGTAACACTCAGAATTCCCATGCTTGCACTCACCGTGAACTTCGTAAGCCATGTAGGTGGTGAGTCCGCTGCACATAGCGGCAATGGTTGCTCCGTAGGAGTTGAGGTTGTTGACCAATCCATTGGTGACAAAGGTGATGTGCTTGGTAGGTCTTCCAAAACCGATCAGGTTCTAAAGATCAAATAGCAGCATTGAGCAAGCTCAGTGCTGGGATCTGGTTCCTGCTAGGCCTATTCCTAGGTCTGGAATGAGGACTCGGGGCTGGCTGTTTGAGTCCCAACTGCCTTTAGGGACACCTTTCAATCCCCTTGGGGCCTGTGGGAGCACTAGCAAGCCTTGAAGGCAGCTGCAAAGGCAGAGCTCGTTCTAAGGGAGTCAAGGTGCAGGGAGCCCGAGGGGAAGTGGCAGGGCAAGGAAAGCGCTGAAGAGGAGAAGAGGAGTGTGGCCGCTCTGTGTAGCCAGTGCTGGGCTCCTTGCAAAGCATTTGCTCAGTCCCTGCCCTCGGCCCTCAGAGGCACTCGGGCTGTCGGCTGGAAGGCCGGCAGCAGAAGTGTCTTGCTGCAGCCCGTTCTAAACGGGAGCCAAAGAGGGCAGCAGCAAGCCCGGGCAGATCCATTTGCTCTCGGACTATTTGCAGGTGGTGCTTAAGACCTCTCTGAGGGCCCTGGCTGCTCTAGCGGGACGAGTCTTTCTGAACGGCTCTCGCGGCGTTGTTTCAAAGGAATTGCCGCTCTCTTTTCCTCCTGGAGTGCTTTGTGGCCTGGCCCAATTCCCTGGCTGCTGGTGTTCCCTCGCACGCCCTCTCAAGGTTCTCAGAGAAAGCGGAGCTGGGGGAGGGAACGATGCAGCCCCTTTCTTCTTTTGGCAAAGCATTCCTACAACAAATTTCCAATCTACACTACTGTTGAGAGAAAGGAAAGCCTGCCACTAGTGACAACCTAATCGTTTCCATAAGGAAAAAGCACATGAAGAAAGGGCCCGCTGATCCCCAGGGTCAGGAAGCTGCTACTCCTTAGGAATCTTACCCTGCTCTCTTGTGCCAGGCGGGCCAGATTATCAAAGCGGGGCATCTCGTTTCTGTTCATGACGGAAATGTAGCAGGCGTTCTGTTGCGTGACTTTGGTTGCAATGACGCCCTGTAAAATCAAGTCATCGAGCACTCAACATTTACATTTTCCAACTGTTAACATTGGCATGAAGTCAGGATGGAAACCGTAACAAATGCTGAGACTTTCTACCCCACATCGTGGACTCCAAACATTCAAAATACAGAAACAAGCCCCGTTCCTGGGCCCGCTGGAGCAGGAGCCAGTCTCCTCGTCGGCTTTGTGAACGAGCAGCCCCCCTGCCACTCACCGTGTTGTAGTTCCAGATGGTTTTCCAGGACCCGCTGATGCTGTTTTGCTCAATGACTGCCACACGCCATTGCCTGTTGATGAGCACAATTTGGGACTGGCCACCAATGATGACTTGCGTGTTGTTGCCTGGGATGCCGGGAATCTGCTGAGACTGAAAAGCCAAGGGAAAGAAGACGTTTGGCCTTTGAAGGGAGACAGTGATATCCCCAAAGCTTTAGAAAAATCCCTGCTACAATAGAAGAAGCGCTGGCCCCAGGACAGTGCCGGCACTGCCCTCATTCTTTTCCAAAGGACCCAGAATCAAGGCTGTGGCATTGGGCAAAGGCCCTAAGAATTCTTTTCAAGCATTCAGTGAATCATTGCTGCATCTGACAGCTGTCATCTGGTGCCTTTGGAGGTTGATGCGTGCAAGACCACTGGCCACAGTCAATCCAGGCTCAAGGTCTTGGATGGAAACCTCTGCTGACCCACGGCTCTGTTTCAGCATCTGCACCCTCGAGCAGGAAGCTCTCGAAAGAAGAGATGCCAGGCCAGAAGGGCATCAGGCTTGGCTTTGGGCAGCAGCTCTGGAGCCCCCCCATTTGATTCAAGAAAGGTAAGGGCTAAGGTTTTCTCACCGGGAAAGGTCCAGTCCAATTGCCATTCCAACCGCCAGTCCAATTGCCTTGCCAACCGCCAGTCCAATTGTCATTCCAACCACCATTCCAATTGCCATTGCCATTGCCATTGCAGTATGTCAGATCCACAACTCTCAGGACATTGAGCGTAATGCATGATCCCAAGTTCACCTGGGGTCCTTGGAAAGCTAGAAAAGAAAAGACAAAACCCCATGAGCTGAAAGACCGTGGTTGCCTTTCTGCAGGAGGGTGCTGGTGTTGCTCAGAGCCAGGCAGGTTCTGAAGGATTGCTGCACTAGGAATGTTTGAGCTGTACAAGGGACAGATTCCCTTGGAGAGCCCAAAGAGCACCAGCTCTGTGGCTCAGCAAGGAATGCCCACAAAGACGTGCTCTTGAAACCCCTTTGGCATTTCCCGTGCAGAAATCGGGGCTCTATGGCACTCGCTCCTGGGAATCCCGATGGCTGGGCATTACACGGTGAGGCTGCTGGCAGTTCACGGGCCCAGGCATATGGGCTGTGACGTTCTGCAAGAATCCTACCAAGTGCAGATCATTAAAGCCCTGGGGAATGCGACTGCTGCCACTGAGAAAAACCTCGAGGGATTGAAGCCACTTGGCTTAGTGTTGTGAAGCACCGGGGTTTGGTGGCTGCCTGGATCACACTCGTCAGCAAGCTCTGCCCTGAAGGACAGCGGTTCTTAGAATGACCCATTTTCTTGACTGGGCATTACAGGGGAGCTCGGTGTGGGTTGAAACACTCCGGGCCCAAATCGAAGCCCCCTTAAGCTTTGTGGAAAGCAGCTGTAAGGGTTTGGTTTGGGTCATTTCTGGGGGCTGTGACACCACCCTGTTGCAGTCCTGATCTGCGGAGATGCCAAACCCTTTGTGCAACTGCTGCAGCCCTTGGTTTGTGTGCACCTCAAGGTGCAAGAGCAGCAATTGTGCCTTGGTCATTAGCCAAGAGGAGAAAAAGCCAGGTCAGTAACACTCAGAATTCCCATGCTTGCACTCACCGTGAACTTCGTAAGCCATGTAGGTGGTGAGTCCGCTGCACATAGCGGCAATGGTTGCTCCGTAGGAGTTGAGGTTGTTGACCAATCCATTGGTGACAAAGGTGATGTGCTTGGTAGGTCTTCCAAAACCGATCAGGTTCTAAAGATCAAATAGCAGCATTGAGCAAGCTCAGTGCTGGGATCTGGTTCCTGCTAGGCCTATTCCTAGGTCTGGAATGAGGACTCGGGGCTGGCTGTTTGAGTCCCAACTGCCTTTAGGGACACCTTTCAATCCCCTTGGGGCCTGTGGGAGCACTAGCAAGCCTTGAAGGCAGCTGCAAAGGCAGAGCTCGTTCTAAGGGAGTCAAGGTGCAGGGAGCCCGAGGGGAAGTGGCAGCGCAAGGAAAGCGCTGAAGAGGAGAAGAGGAGTGTGGCCGCTCTGTGTAGCCAGTGCTGGGCTCCTTGCAAAGCATTTGCTCAGTCCCTGCCCTCGGCCCTCAGAGGCACTCGGGCTGTCGGCTGGATGCCTTAGGAAACAACCCAATGAATTTGAATGCTAAGAACCTGTTACTTCTTAGGTATCTTACCCTGCTCTCTGCAGCCAATCGGGCCAAATTATCAAAGCTGGGCATCTCATTTCTGTTCATTGCAGAAATGTAGCAGGTGTTCTGTTGTGTGAGTTTCGTTGCAATGATGCCCTGTAAAATAAAATTATCAAGCACTCACAATTCAGTTTTTCTTTTGAGTTTGTGATAAAGTTGGGATTGAAGCAGTTATGAATGCCAAGACTTTCTACCCCATATTCTTTACTTCAAATGGTCAGAATACAGAAACCATTCCCATCCCTTGGTCATCTTTGGAACAATCTCGCTCCCTGCCACTCACCGTGTTGTAGTTCCAGACAGTTTTCCATGATAAATTTTTGCTCTTTTGCTCAATAATTGCCACCCGTGTTTGACTATTGATCTGCACGCCTTGTGAGATACCGGTGATAGTGATTTGGGACTCTCCACCAAAGATGATTTGCTGGTTTTGATTTATCTGCTGCGACTGGAAAACCAAATGGAGCACTTTTAGATGGACGTGTTAGTCAGTGTCATTTCCAATGCTTTTAAAAAAACCCTGCTACAATAGAAGAAGTTCTGTCCCCCCTGTAAGACCCAGGAGTGCCCTCAGTATTTTCAAATGGACCCAGAATCAAGGCTGTGGCATTGGACAATAGCCATAAGAATTCTTTTTAAGGATTCCCTGAATCCTTGCTGCATCTCACAGCTGTCATCTGGCGCCTTTAGAATTTCATCTGTCAGAGAAAACTTCAATTCCTTTTCTCTAAAGTGGTGGAGAAAGAATCAAGGAGATCTCATGAAGCAGGGAACATAGAAAGAGCAGCCATTCATGTGGAAATTGGTCACTGTACTCACGTAATCAGCAAGGGCTGGAGTCAGGACAAGTCCAAGAAGGACTGCAGTCAAAATCTGGAATGAAAATCAAATACAAAAGTGTACCTGCAGCTCTGGCTGACAAATCCGGTCATGAGAATCCTCCTTCCCTTTTCCTAATCTGATGTTTAAAGGTCCTCCTTTCATCCTGGCATTGCAACAGTGCCCTAAAAGGGAGTCACCCTTGCTTTACCCCAGGGTGCTGCACAGGAGACACATTTCCCACTTGCTCTTTCAAGAGCTGAATCTGCAGTTGTTTCTCAGACCTGTGCAGGCACACACAGGTATTTTACAAGAGTGGGGAGAAAGCTTTTCCATTTCTCGTGCTCTGGCATTACAGGGAAGGGGTTGATCCACTAGTGCAGTGCTCCAGTTGTGCAAAAGCGTTGACAATGATGGACATGGATTAGGCTTCCTGCTTTCTGAATCATGTACAGGCAAGCTGTGAAAAGATCCTTACCTCCTCAGCTCCTTTGGGGAACAGGGGCTGAGCTGCTCATTCTGGAGGAGCAAAATGTCCCCAGAGAAAGCCTTTGTGCTCTAGAGAGGCAGAAGCACTTCTGAGGGATAAAGGAATGGGTTTGGATCAAAGTTTCAGTTTATAAGGAAGAAAAGCATGCATACTTACAGGGAGATTCATCCTGACTGCAGAGCTGACGCTCCTGCAGGTAGAAAGAGCAATGTGAACCTCCCACCTTTTATATGTTTTCAGAATTCTCAGTGGAAGGACTGAATGTTGCAATAAAATTATTTTGCCATTTGTATCCCTGTCACTTGTCCCTGAAAATTATTTCCTGCTGTAACTACTTGATAAATAAGGGGATTGTACTTTTGAACATTTTGACCTGCTGGAGTCTGATAGTTATCAGATAGGAATCCATTTGCAGTGAAAAATTAAATATGTTTCTAGTATTTTTCTGACATGTGCTATTTACTTTTGAAAATTCACATCAAACTTAAGACCGGAGATATCCTAGGGCTTAAAGAAGAACATAAAAAGCTTTGCATTTGACAAAATAAGGAAAAGCCTTTTTACCTTCCAAAATGCCCTGTATGTTATCAGGTTACCATAGCACCCACTAAAATACAGTGGTGAGGGCTGAGGTATCTGTGCCTCCATGGACTTGGCAGAGCAGCCCTGAGACATTTTCACATTTCCAGTTTTATTCATTTATAACTGTTGACAGACTTTTCCTCCTAAGTGCATGAAGTTATAGCAGTTTTGCAAGCAGCTGGACCTTGCAGACGGTATTTTGCTCTCCTGTTGGAATTCTGGCTTTAAGCGGGACCGTATTGCAGCAGGCATTGTCCCTTGCCAGGAGCAGCTGTGCCCTGCTGTGCCCTGCATGGAGGCCAGGGAGGCTCTGGTTGGAGTGGACAGCGGCTGTCCCTGTTTGTTTGCGAGGCTGCCGGGCTCTTGTGCTGTGCGTGACCGCGGGGCTGCGAGATCTGCACCACAGGCTCTGCTCAGGTCACATCCCAGCTGCCTGGGGGCGCGTGGGATCATCATCTGTGACAGGGCTCCACAGCCCCCAGACAGACATTCCCAGTGCCTCCCAATAGGATCAGGGAAGAGGGCTGTGCCTGTGTGGTCTCAGGGAAAATGCAGTGTCAAGTTGGAAAAGGAGAGGAGAGTCTCTCCAGAAACCCCAGGCAAGTCAGATGGGAACTTTTGTTTAAATACTGCAACCCTACGGTTGCTCATCTTTGGAGGCACTAAAAATTTCTTGGGTGCAGTTTTGCTTTTGGTTTTCATGTCAGTTGACCCTTAGAGTCCCCAAAAGGCTTTTCCTGAAGAGAGCAGGCTGCTATGTCCTTTCCTTAGAGTAACCCTGGGGTGTTCCTGAGTGGGTAAAGTGTCTCTTAGAGTAACTCCTTTCAAACAGCAAGGAAAGGGCCCCTGAGCGAGGAGGGAAGATGAAGATGTGGTGTTTTCCAGACAGAGCGAGTTACTGAAGTTTTAGATGAAGAAAGTAGGCTCAGAGTTTTTTTGCTTTACTTTTAGCATAACACCTGTTTTCAACCCCAGATTTCATTTAATACACTTATTCTATTATTTGCGATTCCATTTCTGGGCTGGTCAGAGAAATAGTGCATCTGTCTATTTACAATTGGCTGTATTGCATGGCAGTATTTATCTTTAAAACAAAACATTTCACATTGCATCACATTACTAAGTTTTTCTATGTTAATTAGAAGTCAAAATAAAAATCAGTTGTACTGATCTCGTGTTATCTTAACTATGGGTAACGTAGTAGGTATAGCACCATTTTCTTCTAGTATTGATGAATAATTGCTCAAGGCAGCATGTGAAGTCTCCCTGGGAAATTGTACTGGAAAAGGTTTAAATGCCAAAATTGGGATTTTGCAAGAACATTAGTTTTGTGACTTGTCTTTGGAATTGCTTCTGCTTTTTCAAAGGGTTTGTAAAAACACAGCACAGACCAATATAGGTTGATGATAAATTTTACTCAGACTCAACAGCTTCCAGATAGAGCAGAAAAAAGATAAATGATTGAAAATATGATCAAGAGAAGATTACCGAGGGGAAAAATCTTACTTATGGATACACAGTTCTATGAATTTTCTTCTGCAAACTTTATCAGGAATAACCACAGTAATAAACAGGCAGTTAATTAATCATAAATTTCAATCATGAAATATCTCGCTCTAAGAAGTTTGATCCTGATAAGAAGTTTGATCCTCTTAAAAAGTTTGATCCTGAAAGAAAAGGAAAAACTGATTAGATTTGGACTGAGAAGAAAATAAAAATGCAGCTGAAACGCTTCCAACTAGTTGCCTAAAATTCCAGGCTTATGCCAAGAGCTAGAGCCCAGAACCTTCCTGAGAGTGGCTGGGCTCCAGGTCATTGTACAGAAGAGTGACAGATCTGCTGCGTTTCCTTACATGTGTATACACTGAAGTATAGAAAGTCATAGAAAACCACAGGATTTCAGTAAGTTATATGCTCAAATTTGCTTGAAACTTTTTTTGTAATCCTGTTAAACTGTCGAATTTTGGAACACAGAGGCTGTCAGTAGCAGACTCACCAGGAGCTGGATAAGCGAGGTAGGAGGGAATTCCTCTGCACAGGGCTTGGATGCGTTTTCCATATGGGCTCAAGCTTTGGAGTCTGTTCCTCGAGATAATGAAGCGATTCTCTCTGGGTGGCAATTGGTAAGGCCCAAGTCCCTGAGCATCAAAGAAACAAACGCAGAAAACAGCATTTAGGAAAACCAAAACTGGAGTTCAGAACTCGTACACACTTCTTTGGAAACGGGGAAGGGGTTATTCCTGGGCAGTGCAACTTTAGAAGGAACTTTTACAGGGACTCAGCCCTGCTGAGAAGGTTCTCTTCAGTTCTTGGAGCCTTTTCTCCTGTGTGTGTAGGAACAAGTGCTTTTCACTGACAGTCAGCTTTTGCCCCACTTTCAACCACCATCCTACCTTGTCTCCTTGAGGTGGTGTAGGAAAGCGTTTGCCAAACCAAAATCTCTTGCTGGTTGTAGCAATGATGCAGGTGTTCTTTGAGAACACCTTGGTGCAACGTAGCCCTATTAAAATTAAACAAAGAACCCTTTTTGTTGCAAACAGTACACAAGGGAAGAGAAGTGGTTGCTGGAGAGAGGCACTGGTTAAAAGAAAGGCTTTCTACAGTGCAAATAGTCATAGGGAAAGAAAAATATTGTCCTTTCAATTATATTGTTTAGGTAAATGTGTCATGGAGGCTGATGAGAGACCTTGTAATGCCACGTGTATGATGTGTTCTCCTGCTGAGGGCAGGTGAAGGAATTTGCTGCTGAAAAGCTCAGCGCAGCACACAGGACACCAGAAACAGTCCCGAGGCTGAAGGAGCGCGTTTTCAAGCATCTCCTCTAAAATATGATGCAGTTTTGTTGCTGCTTTGGTGGTTTTTAGAAAACTTGTGTCCCTTTTGCCGTTTTGCTTGTGCCATGGTGGCAGTTACTTACAGTCCTGAAGTCCCAGATGGTTTTCCAGGCCTCAGACCCCTCCTTTGGGTTGGTGCTGACCCTGGTGTCAGAGTGGTTTGAGTTTTCACTGGGCTGCCCATTGAAGTTTTTCTCCATGTTCTGATTTTTGGAAAAGATAAAAAGAGGTAAGGATTTAGCTTCCTGGATTCCCAGTAGTGTTTCACTCAATAAAGCATTAGCTCTAGTAGCCATGTTTTGGGAAATTATTGCTCTTGGAGATCAGATTAAAGGGGAGAAAATTTCTTGGCTCAGAATGAAGACTGGGAAGCCTTTACTTTTTAAGTAATCAAAATAATCCCTTCCTGTTCTTTCCCCAGCAGGATCTTGCTGGTGCCAGATTACTTACAGTATTCTACTGTATTTTGTGGTCAGATCGATCACGTTAATATTTGTTTCTCTCCACATCATTATTTTCAGTGTTTATGCTCATCTCAGGACAGACTTTCCTGATTCCATGTATGGTAACTGTCTTTTTCCCTTGATACATCAAGCATGGAAATAATTTCTTCATTATCATAGAAAAATTAAAAAGAAGTTTTCTTCTAAATATCAAACTTAAAAATGCAGCTTCACTTCCAGAAATAGATTTCTCAGAGGTGAGAGCTAAAGCCAGTAGTTCTTGTGGCAGCAGTGAGTAGCTGTGTGTAGCTCTATACTTACGTGGTTGGCAAGAGCAGGAGCCAGGAAAACTCCAAGAAGAGAAGCAATCACAATCTGAAATGAACATTTGAAATTCAAAACACTTGAACATCTTGCATCAAATTATTTGCTGTCTTAAAATAATTTTGACTTCCCATTTACTTTGTGTAGAGGCTCAGCACTTTCTGCAGTGGGGTCCAGCTGAAGAGGATTTAAATATGCGGGAGAATTATTTGTTGATGAGTTTAGAGAACACATGCATAGAAATGGCTCTTAGCCCCAGCAGTGCACCTTGCTCAGGCAAGAAGGTCGTTGAAACACAGTGGGTTCTAAAACTTGCCCAGCCCCAATTCAGTAACTCCTTGGAAAAAGGTACTCTGAAGTATTTGCTTTCAAGAGTGAGCTTTTTACGCCGAGCTTTTGATTTCAGACATGGAGCAGGTCTGAGAAATGTCCATGTACACCTGTTGTGAGGAGTTAGAACATGGGTGCACGGTCCAGCTCTGTACTTGGAACACAGCAGCAAAGGAACCTCAGCATCCTCATAGTGATCTCATCCTCTGAACACAGGACTAGGAGTCTAAGGGGCGGCACAAGCACTTCTGTTCAGAAAATTGGAACACCAAACATTTGTTACCCCTTTACAGAGCTTCAGCAGCTCATGAGCTTGCTGTTGCTCATGTTTGTCCGAACTACCGGTGATACCTTTTGGAGAGATTTCCAATTGTTATGATGAAAAATTCTTTTGGGATAGCTATTGTGAACAATTATTCTTTTGAATCCCTTGTACATTGAATCACTCCCAAATTTCACCTGCTGCAAAGGAGGATTTTTATGGAAAAGGTCCCAATCCAACTCAGAGTATTTGAAAGTAATGCCTGGGAATTTTTCCTGCACCAGTTTCAGGCTGCTGTAAATATCCCGGTGTCACCATCCTGCAGCTGAGTCTCTCATGTCTCACGGTTCTCCTACGCTCTCAGCAAACAGCTGAGCCCTAACTTTATGTGACTGCTGAGACTGCTGATTTGCCTCTGAGTCGTGAAGGAGAGCATATTGTCCTGTGGACGCCTCCCGTGTGTGTGCCGCCCCTGGAACAGAGCACTTCTCTCTTTCCCGTTTGAGTAGGCATGTGGAGTTCCATCCCTGCCAAAAGGGAGATTCCACCCCTGCAGTCCCCACCCCTTTGGCATTTTCACTCTGTGAGCCCTACAGAAATCACTAAGAGTTCACTCAGTGCCAGGAAAAGCTCAAAACCGTTTAAAAGCTGCCCAGCCTTAAGAGTTTTGTGGGAAAGTGATAGGTGTACTTACAGGGAACTCCATTTGGATGGTAGGCCAGGCCAGCTCTGCTGGTAATTGATGTGTACTCTTACTTTTTATACATAATATCCCAAAGTTAAACCTGAAAATGGGTTTACCTTATTGCAGGTGCCCTGTGTTCACAGAAGCATGACGAGTTTCCTGGGGAAGTGCTCTGATAAGAGCAGGCTTTGATACCAGCCTGATTGAATTCATTGCATACAGGGAACTGAAAGAAAACTGGTCATGCTAAGCTCAATGTATTTAACAGTAACTTTCACATGGAACAAAATGATCACCAGAAGCAGAGCACAGATTGCCAGTAAACTTGTAGTGACACTTTGTGCCGATGTGGCAAAGGACTCAGCTTGAAGTCGTACCTATAACCAAAACCACTGTTCAGACCAAGGGAGGTGCTAATCTTGCTGTGTTAAAAATGTTCAGTGAGTCCCGGGAGATCACGAGGTTGGCTCTAAACCGTAGGAATTGCTGAGTTCTTCTGCTGACCTTCTTTTCCGAGCTCATTCAGCATCTGCTTTCTGGTTGTCAGACATGGCCCTGAGAATCTTCAGAATCTTCCCAGAGCTCCTTCAGGAGAGTAGCAGCTGATTATGGACTAAGGGCTGATTTGAGAAAGGGCCCATAAACTAGAGGTAGCAAAACATGTGTGAGGGAGGAGCAGTGACATGGGGCACTTTCTGTCACCTGCCACTTAGGAAGTCGATTTTAATCTTTCTCTGACTTTGACAGTGATACACAGAGCCATGGCCCAGGAGCCTGTGGTAATTTGGATTTGCTTTTTCCCTGTGCCTGTTCCAGGTTCCAGAAGCAGCACTCCCAGAGGAGCTCACTTGCCAACTCCCAAAGTGCTTTGTATTTGAGAGCAGTTCTGCCAGTCCCCGTGTGCTGACTGTGCCCTTGGCTGCAGTTCAGGGTGGGTTTGCACACTAAAGCTTCCTCTGCCTTGCCAGAACGGCGCGACGGGGACTCGGTGTCGCTCGGAGCTGATGTCTCTGAACACTCTTCTCCTGTGCCATCCACTGCTGAGGATCATTGCTGCAGCTGTTCCTGCAAAAGCCAGGGGATCTTGCTTTCTTTGGGAAGGGGGAGGCCCAGTTCTCACTTGTGCTGCTCAGGGCCACACTGTGTCCTTCTGCTCCTGCCTGGGGCCTTGCTGGGGGTGCCGAGGAGGTGCAGCAGTCTGCCAGCACTGTGAGCGGAGCACTCGGCTTTTCATCTGTTTCACATCCACTTCGTACTTTGCTCAAGGTGTCAAATACGGTGAATGAAAGTGATAAATTACCAAGGGGAAAGATTTACAGTTCTTCTAATGGGACTGATTTGTGGATGCCAAATGGAGACAGGTTACATCCTTAGCCTCCAAGATGCCAAATACACATGAAAGTCTTATGTTAGAAAATCCTCTTATAGCCTCTGGAAATTCCATTGATTGAGCCCTCCTCAAGAAAGGCAAGAGAAACCAAGCTGTACAATCCTCCTCCCTGCAGTGTCGTTAGCAATGAGTTGGAAAGCAGTTTTGTCCCTGTCTTGCACCAGTTAGAGCCAGCTTGGCCATTACAGAAATGCATCACCCTGGGAACCCTGAACCTCCACATCTTCCATCAGCTGCTGAGCGCTTGAGCAGTTTGTGTGGCGAACGGCCAGCTCAGGCACTTGACATTGAGCACAGCTTATGGAACTAGTGACAGCAGTAGAATAGCCAGGGAAAAGGGCAGGGAATGGGGCTTTGTCTGCATAAGACCCTGTTTTCTTTCCAGTACAAGTTTGTCTCTGTGTCCTCTTTAAAGCTCTGCTCAAGGCATTCTGTTTCCATAGCAAATTCTTGTAGCACTGTGCAGCAACCTCCCAAGGGTAAGAAACATTGCAGATTTCACCCTTGCCTCAAATTACTGTTTTGTTCTGTGCACACACATGTTCATGTGCTTTTCCTTGCTGTCTAGCAGGAGTAAACCCGATGAAATTATTTCTGGTTGCATCCTTGAAGCTGGAGCTTGAGGGGGTTTTTTAACTGTGGAATGTGATTCATTCTGCCCTTGAGCCACAGTTTTCTAGGCTATGTCACCCTGCCTTTATCTAGAGCATGGCATGGCCACCCAAGTGCAAGTGGGAGCATGGAGAGTTATGTTGGTTTTTAGGGGTGTTGCTTCACTCTTTACCTTTTCTCCCCACTACTTGCTGACTCCCTGATAAAGTAAATATTTATGAAAAGTATCTGGAGAAAAAACCCATGAGCCACCATGAGACTTTATTGTGATCATACAATCTCAACGTAACTTTATTGAATCCTTCTCCTTTACATGTTTAAATTTCTGTTTGTTAATCAGACTTGAACTGAAATGCTGCAATTTTACTTTTCACTTGATGCTCAGGGTTCTCCTGTTTACCTGGTTTTTAGTGGATGACAGTGTCAAATAATGGGTCAAATTCTTCTGCCAATTTTATAAGTTAAGAGTAGTTCTGTAGCTTAATGATGTTAATAATGCCTGAGCACATCAATGCTGAGGAAAGCTGAAGCTGCTGCTTCTTGCGTGTTCTTCAAACAAAATGAGTACATGAAGGTATAATCCCTGAGGAAAAGTCAAATTAAGCTTTCCCCTTAATGCATTTATAAACTATTAAAGCTTTTTTTTTAACTTCTGCTGCCTTAACCCTGTTATATTCCTGCTGTGAAATACTTACTTGACTGTCAAAATCTGCTCTGAGTATTTTTGACATATCTTTTGAGTATGAAAAAAGAATCTTTTGGGAAGAAGAGGGAGAGCCAGCTTTCAAGAGGAGTGCAACATCAACCTAATTAGTCTAACTGGGTTTAGCAGAATTTGAGATCTGTTTATGTGTTTTCTGGTATATTGCTTAGCAGCACAGCATTGTTTCACTTGAGATAACATTTTCTCATGTGGACTTAGGTGGCATAAAGCAAATGTGTGCAATTTCCTTTTTTTTCTTTTTCCATTGAGGCCTGTTTGCAGAGAGATATTTCTGTACAATCTCCTTCACCTTGTTTTTGATAAGAGAAATTACAGACATGTGTTTGCTATTAGTTTGAGTTCTTGTTTTATTTGGAGGGAACCAGCCTTGATTATGACCTTCTAGCAGAAAGCAGAGTGTGATTCATCCAGGTCCCAGCACTGGCTGGTGCAGAATAGCGGATGAGGAGGAGTCCAGGCAAGGTCGCAGTCACCAGAGAACACCAGAGAACATTCTCATGGCGATATCGTGGCCATTGGCATTTTCATAAAATGCAGAAATCAGCAGCAGCTTCAAAGGGGGAATCCCCATCCTGCTCCTTTTGTTTGTGACCTTGTGTGCACCACAGAGCCTCTGAGTTTTCATGTCACTCCTTTGTATGCTGAGGAGGCCAGAAGACCCCCAGGTTCCCTTGCGAAGCACAGCTGTCGTTCCCAGCCCTGACACTGATTTCAATGCACGTGCTCTATTCGTGGTGGATCAAAAATGAGCAGCACTTCTCTTTAAGGGTCCCTGCATATAGAATGGACTCGCGGAGTCCCACAATGGCTTGGGTCAGAAGGGGCCTTAAAGATCATCCAGTTCCAACCCCCTGCCATGGGCAGGGATGCCACTCGCTATCAGGTGGCTCAGGGCCCCATCCAATATATTCAATGAAAGAAATGGCTGAAGAATTGATCTGTTTGTTGGCTGGCATGGAGGCCACCATGATACAGGTGTTTCTTCCCAGCACTTCTCTGCAGACTATCACTCAGGCTGTTAGGGATTGTATTTCAGAAGACAAAATGTAGTTTGTGCAAATGAATAGCAGAGTTATTCCCAATGTCATTTAATTCTGGATAATATCCTGTTAAATATTTAAAAAAGTAGAACCAGCAAGACTAAAGTTTAAACCAGTGAATAATTGCCATTTGCAGAGTGATTGATTTACTGAGAGTTACTGAGTGCTTTAAATATATCTGGGTCAGGTTATCTGCGCTAACCCAAAATTCAGATAGGAGGCTTACGACATGTAGATATGGACTTGTTCGAGTCATGAAGGAAAGTTCTGTCATGTGTTTCCCACACCTCCAGCAAGATATAAAAGTTGAAGGTCTCCAGGATTTTCTTGCGTTCTTACCTTCTGCAGACTCTTGTTCTCATCTGAAAGAAAAATGAAGACATTTGTAAGTATCTCCATTTCTGTTGAACTTTTGATACTGTAAGCTCCTCACTTTTAAAAACAAGGAGATAGAGAAGAAGATGCTCAAGTAAGTGGTACAATACAGTGGTACAGTAATGATCGGTGTGTTGTTTCTTTGGGTGGTTCAGAGGGAAACTTGCATTTCTTGGGTCAGCGAAGTCAGTGGAAGCCTCATTTGAGCAAAGAATGCAGAATTGGTTCCAGAAGGGGGGCTTAGTTATGATCTAATAATTGCAGTTGTAGAGGCAAATCAAGAAGTAACGTGGCATCAAGGAGGGAATTCTGAGAACTGCAGAAATGTAAAGGTTAAGTTATGCTGCTTTTTCAGTTACAGGTAAACAGATAGCAGAAACTCTACAATGAGCAATTTTAGTTGTTTTCAACTAATATACATGCTAAGTGGGTAATTTTTCAAACTGGTGCTACAGCTCCTTCCCTCAGTTCATGGGCTGGGTTTTTTTATGGCACTGCCTGGTGTTTCTGATGACAGAGAAATCTGATTACTTTTACAGGCTGCAGTCCTCATTTGCCTGGGAATCTTTTGGGCTCAGACTTCTGCATTGGACGTAAGTAGAGTGATGAGCCTTGTCCTGCACATGAGCATTTAAAATGTGTTGGATCCCTGGCCAGGGGGAATAGAATAGGAAGAAAACCACAGAAAAAACTAAAACTAAGAAGTTGCTTATTGCCAAGTGTAGAGAAAGAGCTTTTGCCAGAGGTGACAGTCAAGCCAAAAGGTGGTTCTGTGCAGGTGCAAAGTAACAAGAAGTCAGGGGGACAGACGTCTCCTTAGGTCAATCAAACATCTGGAGACTGCTGCCGTCTCCTGCCAGTCCCTGCTGCCGCGCAGAATGACTGGGATGTCCCATACAGTTTTTCCTCAGCCTGCAGAAGGGCCTGTTTCATAACTGACCTCCACCTCAAGAGCCTCCTCAGAGAGCACCAGGGTTCTTCAGGGATTTAATATTTGCACAAAGCAGAAAGCACTGGGGGTTGTTGCACCTGCTAAAGATGGAAGCCAGGTGATGAACAATGATTTTGTGCTTTTTACCAAAGACCTTTGTGCTGCGAGATCCTGTCAGCAACTATGTCACTGGGACTATGACCATCCACAGCGAGGAGCACATCGTTGATGTCCATGTCCGCTCTGGCGTGTACTCCTCTGATACCATTTTTGACTACACACATGTGAGTAAATCCAAGAGTCTGCCTCGAATCAATCCCTGAGGAAGTTTTCAAAATCAGAAATTATTTTAGTGTATTGTCACCATATCTTGTCCCAGAACACTGCTGCTTTGAAGACTCCCAGCACCTTTCCTCCTCCTTGGCCATCTCCTTTTTTTCACCCATACAATGGGGCAGTTTAAAAGACTTGTAATGAAACCTGTGGTGGCAGTTCCTGGACGTGAGATCACTGACCTCAATGGGGCTGGAGGTGAGGATGGGCTGCCAGCACTCATGGGCAGCAGAAGTCTGTCAGAAATGATGCTTTCAGTCTTAGGGACAGGCACCAGGACAGGCTGGTTCCATTCCCCAAAGGAGACAAAGGAAATGCAGTCATTCCACAGCAGCAGCCTCTGCAGCCTCTGGTGTTCCTTCCAGATTGACCCAAAGAGTAGAGAGAATCAACTAATGTCAGCGTTAGCCATTTCTAATGATTTAACCTTCATTCTTTCCATCGCAGGGGTATATTGCCACCAGGTTGTTTTCACGAAATGCCTGCTTTATCATGAAAATAAAGAAGGAATACATCCCAGAGCTGCGAGAGATTGGACGTCTGGCTTTTGAAAGAGAGGTAACTTTGTGGGGAACCCTTGCTGCTGGCAAGGAAGGCTGGATGGGAGCAGTGTGGCGTGAGGGGGACTGTCCACTCTGCCCCTAAACCAGCTCAGGAATGACTTGTGCTATCTTAGGAATGATGGAGCTGACCTGACAAGATACAGCTTCAAGGGAATATCATGCAGAACATTCTTTTAAGATAATGAACCATCATGGTCCCCCTGCAGTTTAATAGGGGGTTGTCTTGAGCTGTACAATCCCCTGTCCTTGGAACTGATGTAATCTATTTTGAGGTGATCACAATTTAAGTTCAGGCAAACTTTCCTTTTATTCATTGTCCTGCTGATATTTCAACCTTGATATTGCTTAATTTTTTTTTTTTTTTTTCAGAACAGAATGTAGAGATCAATTTACTTTGACCAGATTTTGACTTCCCTATTCAGGCTGAGGTTTCAGGAGACTGGAAGTATTGTCTGGAGGTGGAGTTCTGGTCCATTAGCACATTTACAGCAAAACTTGCTGCCAATTAACATAACTTATTATCGCAGCGATGCAGCTCAGGTTTGCTCTGTTGGCATAAATATCTAGCAAATTTTGTTACTGAATAGATTGAGAATATGGGGTTTTAACGCATTAAGCTTCTTTATCCAATGCTTTTTGTGAGCCAAAGGAAGGTGATTTTAGGTTTGGGAACCTTCTCAAAGGGTGCCCCAGCAGACTGAAGCTACAGCTACATTTCTGATGGTGTCTAACCTTTTCTTTTCAGACCATGAAGGATGTCTACTCTCCGAATAATGTGTGGGCCCAGTTCCAAGATGGCAGTTCCTGGGTGGGGCATTTGAAAGACTGGGTTCTCTATGGCAAACACATTGAAAATCTCTGCACGGGGCTGCCTCTCTACAAGCTTGTAGCCACTGAAGGTAGGTTACAGATCAGGACATTAGGGCACCTTCCTCCCCTTTTAACCCAAGCCCTCGTGTTACCTTGGAGCTGCACAGACATTTCTTCCTGTTGAGCTACACCACAAAGGTTTTGCCCAATTTTGAGACAAACAGAAGCCTTGAATAGGGCCATAACTGGGGATGGAGATTTGTGTATTTTACATTTTTCCTAGCTGGATACAGGGATCTCATCTGGTGGGGAGATACTGATACTGGGATATATACTGATGTATATACTGATACTGATACTATCCTCATTTTCTTGGGATTTTTTAGCACCAGTGAATGTTGATAACTGTGCCAGTGCCGGAATTCCAAGCATTTTGGGCGTTAAAATCTGTGAACAACTCATTGCAGCTGGATCTTGACGTTCTTGTTGCTAGGAAATGCCTTGTTTCTTTGCATGATCAGTGATGTTATGTAACCATGTTCTCCAGCTGGAACAGAACTTGGATGCAAGGCTCAACCTGCCTATGCAAAGCTTTGATGCATAACAAGCCTATGATATACAAATAAATATAATGCTTTAATAAATAAATAGAATGCTTTGTCTGTTTCTTCCATCCAAAACCAGACCAAAATTACTGTGGGCCTTGTGAGCTGCCCTGCAGAAGAAACACATTTCCCTTTGGTCCATTCCTATGCTGAGGCTGCAGCATGGCCCAGACATTGGTTTGTGCTTCATAAAGTGAAGAAACAGAAACAGAACAGATTTTTCCAGTGGAGAACCTCACTTTGGCATCAGCATCCAGGTGCTGGCTCGCCTCATGTAGGATGGCTGGGGGAGGGAGCGAACAGGTGAATGGAGATAAAGGGAGGGAGCCTATCCACGTTTCCTACATCTGCAAAGAGCTTGAATTCTGCAAGCCCAGTGGAAATTTGCAGCATTTTGAATAAGTGCAGAGGGTCAGAGAGATTTTTGTTCTGGGCATTTTCCAAGCCTGGGTAGAGGACACTGTCCCAGCCCTAAAAAATTTGTACCTTGGAATAAAGTTTTCCTTTCACACAATGGCAGGGCACAAAGAGCTGTGACCACTTGCTGAGTGTCCCATGTGCCTTGGAGAGGCCTTTGTGTCAGCAGCGGATGGAAATGCAGGATGGGGCAGTGCTGGTGCCACCTGCCTGCTCTGCTGCAATCCCAGGGAATGGTAGAACTCACACATCCTTCCCACCAGGGCTTGGAAGGGGTGTGTGTTTTGGGGATGAAAACTGAATGTTTACTGTTTATTGCAGCCTTGAATGGCTGCCAGGGGGCAAGACAGTCCTTGGAGAAAAGTGGCCCTAGGCCTGCAGTTTGTTATTTTCAAATCAGACTCCTGGTCAAACCATCTGCTGTTTAATAAAAGAGCATTGCATCACATGGTGAAGCTGTTCTTTTAGATTAATTGTATTCACGACAGGCTGCAGGTTCTTGGTGATCCAAAAAATGTTTCTGGAGGGTCAAACTTTGTTAAATAAATCTAGGAATAGTTTTTCTATGTTCTATGGACCCTGAAACCAGCCTCAATACCTCATTATCTGCCATTTAATTTTGAGTCAGGGAGGTAGTGTTCCTGCCCTTCCTCACAGATGGAAGAATATTGTTTCTAGCTTTAGTTTTGGTTCGTAGTCTCGTGGTACCAGTCAGGCCTGTGAGGAATAGATTTATATCTATTATGTTTGCATTTTGACCGCTCTGTTTGTTGTCTGGTAAATAAAACTTCAGCTCTCCATCTACTCTCACAGCCCCTCCAATGTCCAGGTGTTCAGCTCATGGGAAACTTCTGGGTGCAGCACCTCAGGGGCAAATCTGTTGTGGGGCTGCTGCACAAATCTGTTGTGGTACAGCTCCCAACAAAGAGAGGAGGGAGCACGGGAACAATCATAAACCACGCGACCCCTGTGGCCATGCTCTGCTTCCCCCACTTTTCCAGAGGATGTTCTGCTCCCACAAGAGCACACGGATGGGCAAATTACAGCTCTGAATTCACAGCCCTTGAGCTGTTGGTATCACCAGCAACCTCAAAGGTCATGCTAGAAAAGGCTGCAAAGCAAAAAGAAATTTATTCTCAATTCAAAATAACTGATTACAAGGCAAACAGGAGTGTACAGCCAGCTCTGAACAAACCAGAGAAAAGGACTTATGCAGGAGAAAGAAGTTGGATATTTTATTTATTGATACTGTATTTGCCCTTGTTATTTCCTGCCATTTCATTCTTTGTTGACTAGGCCACAGTTTACAATATGCTTTATGGACCTGTCTTGGATTATAATTAATCTATTTTTCTTATCTTGCAGGTGCTTGATATTATAACTGGACTACAGGGAAAGACCAAAGAGGTAAAAATCAGCAATAGGTAAAGTGTGCCTGAAGATCATATCCAGCCTGAAGTAACTGTAGTCTGAAAGTGTCAATCTTTAAATCCACCCAGTGTCAGCAAAGGCTCTGCACTGAGTGTTCATGACATGAAGGAAATCACAGAATCAAGATTGGAAAAGGCCTTTAAGGTCATCAAGCGTCAACCCACCACCACCGCCCTGTTCACCACCAGACCATGTCCCCAGGTGCCACATCCACACATTTTTTTGAACACTTCCAGTTCCCTCTCCTCCTGTCCCTGTTCCCTGGCAGCAGAGCACGACCCCCCCGGCTGCCCCCTCCTGTCAGGGACTTGTGCAGAGCCACAAGGTCCCCCCTGAGCCTCCTTTGCTCCAGGCTGAGCCCCCTTCCAGCTCCCTCAGCCTCTCCTGGGGCTCCAGCCCCTTCCCAGCTCCGTTCCCATCTCTGGACACACTCCAGCCCCTCAATGTCCTTCTTGCCATGAGAGGCCCAAAGCTGAATATATTAACATATTAAACCTTTAATTTTATTAATCAGCCAACTTAGGCTCTATCTGATAGAAACATCTGCTGTCCTAGAGCTCATTAGGTGTCAGTGGCTTTGTGGGTCGTTTGTTGGTAGAGGATCTTTTTGCATTGTGATCCATGAGATTTTCCAGTGGAATGGATGGAAAATTCCCAGTGATTTCCATGGGCGGCACCCACAGAGCGCTGCAGCCCAGCAGCTGATCCCAGGAACAATGGTGGAGTTGTGTTCCCAGGGCACAAAGCTGAGAGCTCGTCCCGATAACCGCCCAAGGTCAACGTGCAGGTGGATACGGTGGAGCTTGTTGGCGTCGAGCACAAGGTTAACACCTGGAGAGCAGCACAGCCCCTGCGAGTCTGCAGCAGGAGAGGGGCAGGGCTGCCCTGATCCCACCAGCACCAGAACCCAGAGCTCTCACTAAAATGAAAGAGGAGCCAGCGCACGAGCTTAGATCCTAAAGACAGATTGGCTGGAAGGGTCTAGAGAGGGAGTGTCAGGATGGAACTCATTATCTTGAAAGTCACCTGATCTTCCCGAGAGCTCCTCTCCACCAGAGTCACAGGCATGTTCTGGTAGTTTGTCTAACTTCCCAGCCTGGGTTGTTCTGTAAAAAATGGGGAATTTATTTTATGTGGAAGATCAGAGATCACAGAACATTCTGAGTTGGAAGGGACACACTGGAGAGCTCAGTCTGGGTGTGCCTGAGTGAGAATCTGTGTGGGTGTGCACTGGCTGCTTCTGTAAATTAAAACGATATTTATTCCTGGCTGGAATATCAAGATAATGCTGGTTGTTTGCTCACAACTTTTTTTCTAAAAGCCTGAAAGGTGTTTGAAGGCATGCCTGGAATCCAAGCCATGGTATCGTTGGATGCCACTGACAGGCAGCAGAAACACGTCAGGCATTCGGGGCAGGCAGGATTAGCCCATCTCTCCTCCTCCTCTCCACCTCTCTGCAGCTCAGACTTCCTGATCCCTGTGGGCCGGGAACCTCTGTGGTCTCTCACTGCCAAGGACATCAAATTTTCCAGTCACCTGTGCTGCACATTAATCCAAGATGCTTTTACCACTGAGCCCATTACCCTGAGAACCTCCCACCTGCCCAGATTGCCCAGTGTACAGGACAATTTACCAAGGCCAAGGTATGACAACTGCACCATTTGGGTTCATTTAAAAACCAGAGATTAACGTGGAAACTCTTACCCTGTTGAGAAACACCTTTTAAATGAAAGACACAAATCAGGAGGAATGGCAGATTTTCATGTATCTTGTGTGAGAGGTGAAAACAAGTGTTCCAGTGTGCATCAAGTCGTGGAAAGGGACAGTTATTGGTAAGTTTTCCCTCATAGGAAGAATTCCCAGTAGCAGGGAAAAATTAAGCCAGACTGGAGAATCAAGCCTGCTAAATTAAATAGAAATTGTGTCATCTGGGCAGGCCAAAGATGCGAAGGGGTATCTTCATCTGCTGGGTCTTTCCACCCTTTTTGTGCTAACAAGGCATAGACATGAGAGGACAAAAAATCATTCATTTTAGAAGACAAAAATTTGCCCCTGGAGTGTGTGTCTGTAACCACCATGAACTGCAGTGGTCGAGCACTGAACACGGCAAGATCCATGTGCAAGAGGAAAAGAGGACAAATCCCTCACTCCAGTTTCAGTCAAGGTGCCTGATCTTAAATACTCAGATTACAAATCATCAGCAGGTGAGCTGGCTCTTGCACCGTTACTTATTTAAAATAAGTGAATGTCTTGGCTAATGAGCCAGACCAGATTTCCAAGGAATACACCCCAATCCTGGTGTCCATATTTCTTTGTACTCCAGCCAAGCACGGAGTGAGATTTCCATTGTCCACTAGATGGCAAATGGTTACAGCAGCCTCGGGAGTTGGGGTTTTCTGATCGCGGTAGGGACCCAGGCTGGTGAGTGAGCTGTGCTGTCATTAGGCTGGTAAAAGCACCGACTGTGAGCCAACCACAGCTCAAAAACAAAATAGAATTAATCCTGTCCACCTGTTCCCCTGCAAGTAAAAACTGAGTTAGGATACAAAGCATTAGAATTCATTTTTTCATATTTCAAACCCAGCGGAATATTTATTTTCATTTGTAATTATGCCCCATTTGGTGATTACCTGAACTATTTTTTGATTTCTTAATAATTTGAGTTTTTCTCTCTAATGTGTGTGTGTGCTTTTATATATCCTATTATTCAATGGGACATTGTGTTTGCGGGAGGTTTATTAATGAAATATTCCCAAGCGCTCTGGAAACACGAGAGGCAAAGACTCACAAGCTCCCATATGAACGAGTGAAATCTTTTCCCTTTCAGAAAAGAGGCCCAGCAGCAGATGAAGCTCAGTCTGACAAAGGCCAGTCCCAAGCTGACCAGGAGCACAGGCAAAGGGAGCAGCCCCAACACTCTTTATCTCTCTCTCCTTATCACCACACTGTTGCCACCAAGAGAAGCCCAAGCAGCTCCTCTGCCCCTGCCCAGTCCTGCTCTGCCAGGCTCTTTCCTCGGGCATGAAGAACCCACAGAGGGATTCTTGTTTCATTTGGGGTTTTTGGAGGGGACCAAGGGCAGAGGGGGCTGGAGGCCTGGCTGGACTTCTGCAGCCAGGTCTGTGCTCCTTCCAGGCATGTCCTGCCAGTCCCAGCACTCCCCACGGCCACATCCTCTGCTGGGTTTAGTGTCTCTCACACTTCTGCAAGTCCTTTTCTGTGCCCTTTTGTGCAGCTCACTAAGAGGCAGCCAGACAAAGGTGATTGGGCAGGTCCCACTTTCTTTAATTTTCTGAGAGTGTGTGCAAAGGGAGGGTGGTGATTCAGACCTACCGAATGGGGACCTCAGGCTGCTCTAGCCATTTTTTGCCGGGTAGAAAAGCAAATGTAGCGTAAAGTTGATCCTTTTGTAGCAGTGCTGAGAGAGGAGAAAACATCTTTTAAAAATCCGTTTGTATTTGCTGGTACTGGGATGAGAACTGATGTGGGCATCGAATCATAAAATCACAGAATCATTAAGGTTTGAGGAGACCTCCGAGATCATCAAGTCCAACCCTCAAAATATATCTGTGATGGAGGGTAGAGGGGTGAGGCAGCACAATGAGTTTTTCTGAGGATGTTCTTGTGACTCAGATGTGTCCCAGGAGGGCCCAGCCTGTCAGTGTGCGGGCTGTGAATCCTGCCTGGCACGTTCCAGGTGGGACACTGTGCATCCACGTCCCCCCACAGATGGTCACCTAAGGATCGCCAGGCATTTAAAAACGTGTTTAAGACACAAAAACGTTACGGCTCGAGTCAGCAGGGATCACCAATCCCCTTTCCCACCCCCTGTGAGGGGAAGCAGAGGCTGTTTTCACCTGGAGAAGCTCCGGGAGCAGAGGGGAGGGAGTGCTGGTGTTACACAGCTGGGAGGGAGATCAGCACGACACAGCAAGAAACTGGCAGAGCCAGAGTCTAAAAAGCGGGAGATTGGTTAAAAGTTATCCGGTTAAATTGTGTTTTCATGATCCCGAGCCTCACAAGGGTTCATAGAGCACACAGAGCACCTGAGAAAGAGTAAACTTTGCTCCCCCTAAAACATGTCTCCCCCTAAAACAGTCTCAGGCTGCTGGGGCAGAGACTCACAAACCAAGCTGTGGATCCATGGAATTATTTTCTGCCTGTAAAGACACCTGCATGGAGCTGTTGCCACTGGACCCTCATTTGCTTTGCTTCTTGTGAACTGCTTTCTAAAAGCTGGCAATTAAAAAATGACATTTCAATGTGTTCGTTAAATTTGGAGAGGAATTAGTGCTTCGGTTCATTGTCTCAGATAGATGTAAGACTTTTCCAGGTGAGGAGCATTCAGCAGCTGCCCTGCGAGCTCTGCTCAGAGCCCTGGGGTGCTCTGAGCATCCCAAACAACAAAGTTGCAGAAGCAAGGCCGAGAGGAACAGAACACATTTGCAATTTTTGCTGCAACTGAAGTCAAAATCAGTGAGGTGTTTGAGCCAGTTTCCCTTTAAAAAAAGGATGGAAAAGGCAAAACTTGATATTCAGCTGCATGGCCGTCACAGCAGAGAGAGGCTGCTGACAACCTGAATTTACCCAGTAAAATTCCAGTCATCGAGTTACAGAGAGTAGAATGTAACACACTTTCATCTTTGAATTTTTAAGGCTAAACTTAAAAAAGTATTTTTTAATGAATCAATCTTTTCTACTGTTATGTACAATTTTCTTTCCCTTTCTGATTCCAACCTGAACATTAAATAAACAGAGCAAATATTAGACAGGCTTGTCTAAGTTTTCCTCATGTTTTGCTGATGTGATTACAAGCTGTTGACTTAGCCATTAATATCTCGTGCTGAGATATCAACTAACACTGCCAGAAAATATTCCACCTCTGCTTAGTACTCAAGTTGTCATTTAAATAATTTCAAGTTATTAATCAAAATTGTCAACAAAACAATTTCTGTTGACCTGAGTCTGGTTTTTTCCCCATTGTTGAAGATTAGGAATCCACAGTTCTCAAACCCAAGGACAAAATACATTTAGTGATTATTCCCAAGAACTTCGTTCATTTAGGGCTGTGAGAGCTGTTAAATGGAGCTCTCATTAAGGAAAAGAATGGTATCCCTCAAAGAGCCTGCTTGGACATGGGGCTGACAAGGAAAGGGGACAAGTCTGGGAGGTTTCTGAAAGGTTTTGTTCTGCAATCTTGTTTTTGTCAGTGTCACTGGAGCAGCTCAGAGAGTTTCCTGAAGTTTAACACCCACATGAATACCAAAGCACCACAAAATAACTGCATGATGAGAGAAAGAATTTCAAAAATGTAAAATTAAAACTTTCTCTTGACCTTTTTCTGTCAAACTGTTCTGTGAAGGGAGTGTGATAAGAAGGCTGCAGAGTCCAAACCGCTGGGATTAAACAGCAGCTCCTCTCTGTTCATTAGCACTGCTCTCACTTTCTGTGTGAAGATATCAAATAGGAATTGATTTATTTTTGACCATGTCTCACCAGGTTTGAACTAACTGAGGACTGAATTAATAAATTGTGTGACCATAAAAGGTCATTTATTTTAACTTTGAATGACCTTCTAATATTATTAGAGCCTGCATCCATGCATACCAAGGCATGTACCCAGCTCATGGGAAGGGAGACAAATCAAGAGATTTTGAGACATTTCTCATCCTGTAAATGACGTGAGCAAATAACTTCCTGGCCCTGGAAACACGTGTGCATTTTTATTGCCTGTGTTTGTTCATTTTGAGAATGAGCAGGAGAAAATAAAACCAGGTTCAATGCTGGAATGTGACTGTCTCATGTAAGGATCTGAGAACTTCCTGGGTATCCCTCTCCGACTGCAGGACTGGGCAGTGAACTTGGTGGGTGCCACAAATGTCCCAGTTAAGTGCAAAGCCCACCCAGTCATGGAAGTGGCAGCTCTTCCAAATACCTGCTGGAGGAGCGAGGACACCGGGAGCTGGGAGAGCGAGGCCAAGAGCTTGCAGGGCATTTGCTGCACGTGGCTGGCAGGACACTGACAGGAAGGCCATGTACAGCTGTTTTTCCAGCTCTTTCTGTTTCAGTTCCTCAGGCTTTCCACTGGCTTGGAACTCTCAGCTTCCCATCATTTCTCTGTGCTGCCACGTGGCCGCCGACCCACGGCCCAGCCCAGGCTGCTCTGGAGCAAATGCACATGGACAGAGTCCCTTCCCAGAGCCTGGGGCTTCTGCCACCTCCACAGGATTAAAGGAGGGAGGAAAGGGAATTTCCAGTGGCAGTGCAGGCAGTTTGTGTGCCCTGTTGGTTTGTGTGATCCCCATCCTTTCCACTTGCCTGGGAAGAGCTGAGGGAGACGAGCCCTGGGCTCACCACACAAAGCCAGTGGTGCTCCAGGCCAGGAGGAGCTGCTGTCACACGGGTTAAGGAGCTCCCTGGGTCAGGAGGAGCTGGTGTCTCTCAGTTTCAGGAATTCCCTGTCCTTGTGGCTGCCCAGCCTTCTCCCTTTCCCTCTTCTCCCTGATTTTTCTCTTGATTGCACAGGCCATAATGCACTGCCACGTTTCTCCCCCGCCACTCTTTCATTAAATACTATCCTTTCATTTTCCAGTGACGTCTGAAATGGGAATAGAGCCCCTGGGAACAGCCCATTTATGGACAGGGAATCCACAGCAGCCCTGAACCAAGGCAAAGGGAATAAGGACTTAGGCAGATGCAGGAATGGAAACTAATTTTAGTTATTCCATTGCAAGCTCATCACACTGTCAGTGTCACACTCGTCTTTATCTCCCATATCACAGCCAGCAGTTACCTCATGCCACAGCTATCTCCCGACAGGGACCGTTGTGGGGCATTTTTGCAATAATTTCTTCCCTGCATTTTGGAAAACCTCGAATCACATGCCGTGGGTGCTACAGCACGTTTGCATCCCCGTCCTGCTTCCCTGCAATGGTGTGACTGAGGTCCCTGATCAGGGAGCAGCCTTGACCCGAAATTCCTGCACTTCCACAGCTCTTGGGAAGGATATTGGGGTTGTCCGGAATGAATTTTAAGAATTTCTCAGCAAGCTGCTGTCAAGCCAGGCTGAATGTTGAGATGTGTTCCAAGAGCTATGACAGGGGTGTGTCTCACACCTCCCTGCCCTGTGCAGTGGGGAAGTATGTGGGTTTTTCAGACTGGTCCCAATGTTTTTGTCTATTTAAAGTCACCAGGGTCACTCCTGTTCTCCCATTAAACACACCTCATTCTTCATTAATGTTCTGTTACTGATGGGCAAAAGCCCTCCTGGGGCCGAGTGTGGTGACCTGATTTTCCTGGGTTTCTCAGAGGTTTTAACACAAGAACAAAGTTCCCTTGTGCTGTAATGCAGATTCCTTGTGGGGGCAGGGTGGGACAGGGGAGTTCCTGTGCAGGAATGGGATTCTGAGTTCTGGACACTGAGACACAACTGCTGGCTCTGCTGTCCGTGCCCTCTGCTCCCCTGGAGCCCAAAAGCCCCAAAAGTGGATGGGAGTCCTTCCCTTGTGCAATCTGAAAAGAAATTTTTACCACAGTCCAGCCACAGTTTTACCTGTGATCTTTATATTTGTATACAGGCAGGACAGGCAAACTTCTAATATCCTCTCCCTCTCCAATAGATTATTTATTGAATTGATTTTTTTTCATCAAATATTAAAAAAAAAAACCCAAATAAACAAACAAAAACAGAAGGAGAATTCTAAGGGATATTTTCTTGTCAGTAATTCATCTGCAGTTAATCCAAGAAAAATTCTGTTTCCCTCTACTGAAACCTTAGTTTCTTTGGGTTTGCTTGGTGGTGTTTTCTGAGAGATTTTTTCAGTAGAATCCATTAAAACAAATAAAGAAAAAAGGGGGGAAAGGACCAGAGAAACACTTTTTTCACATTTAAAAAAAAGCCTACTCTGTAGGAGCAATCGAATTTAAAAGTCATAATGGAAGTTTTAAGGTGTGGATTGCTGAATGAAAACCCACCTGTGTTTACAGGTGGGGAAATCAGATGTGACATCGTGTAACTGGCAAACTTTGTTCCCTGGGGAACTATTCACGCCCAGAAAGCCCAGGGCACTGGAGCAAACACTGATCACCTTCTCCTGGGCAAGGTTCCCCCTCCGAGGCTGCTCCGAGCCGCTGGGTGAGGCCAGGTGCTCCTCCATGCCGAAAAACAGGCCAAGGAAGGGTGAGGATGCTTCAAAACCACTTCACATTCCTTCTCCCCATTTCCTCTTGCCCAGAGGAGCATCACACCCTCTGCATCCCGTGTATCCCGACCTTGACACTCGGAAGAGCCCTGCCTCACTTCCCAGCCTTTCAGCACCGCTCCTGCCCCACATTCCTGCTCTGACCCAGCTCTTCTGCTGCCTCTTGACAGAAGGAGCCCTGGAGGCATCAGCTGGGAGGAAGCTGTGGGGTGCCCGAGATTAGAGTCTATTTTGGAACCCCACAATCTTCAGGATGGACCCTTTGGACAAGTGAGGAGTTCCCAGGAGCGGCTGCAGAGCCTCGGCTGCTCCTGCCTTCTCTGCTGAGGCCTCTCTGCTTCCTGGGCTGATTTTCTCCTCCAGTTCTTACCATGGCATAGGAAGGGATCCTGTCCAGCCTCTCCATCACAGCAGATCCAGCAGGAAGGTGGAGAGGGATCGCCGGGTGCTCTGTGAGTGCCAGGGGCTGGTCCCCAGCGCTGCCAGGGTCAGTGCAGAGCCCTGGGCTCGCAGTAGCCACGTGTCCCCACAACAGCTGCAAATGAACTGGAGATGAACAGCAGCTCCCTCAGAGTGGGGGCCAAGAGACCTTTCCATGATCTTTGTGTAACCCAGCCTGCCCAATGACCCCCCTACTGCTGATGGGATGGGCTCACTGCTCATGCTACAGACTGAATCACGGTTAACTGTGCTGTTTATTGATGCTCCCTCTCCAGCTACCTTAGGTCATCTAATTAGCATTGATTTTTTGAAAGCAATTCCTTTCTAGGATACTTATTGTGTGTGTAAATTGCAGTGCGTGTGGGGGGAAAAAGGACAAACCATTTCAGTGACACGAAATAAAACCTTTCTGTTACACAATTCAACTCAGAAAAAATAATTATCAGTGTGGTAAAATCATCAGCCTGCAGCCTAAGGAAACAGGAAGCTGCTTTTATGTCAGATGTGCTCTCTGGGTATTCCTCATCTGGCAAATCCCCAGCAGGGTCTACATGGAATAAGTCAGGAAACTCAGCACAAGCTGGTTTGTGTACAACCCCTGCACTCTGCCATTGTTCAAGGACTTATCAAAACCAGAGCGGAAATGCAGGAATTGTGTTCCTAATGAGCCACTGAGGCAAGATGACACTTGTGGGCTAGGAAATGGATGTCAGACCCCTGTGTTCACAACTGCTTTCTGCTTTACGTAGTAAAATCTGCAGCCTGGGAGATGACAGATTCAACAAACCTGTCTGGACTGAGCAGGGCTCAGGGAGGTCCCAGCCCAGCCTCGGTGCTGCTCCCACCACCCCCAGAGCAGCTGAAATGATGCTGTTCAGTGTTGGCACCCAGAGATCCAGAGCTGCACAACAGGCTGACCTTTAGTTCATAGGAAAGGGGAGCAAACCTAGAAAAGCTCCTCTGGCTCTGGAACTACTCATCTGCATCAACAGAGTAACAGAGAATTTCACTCAGTGTCTGATCAAGGGCCAGCTGCAGACCCCGAAATACTCAGTGTGTTCGGAGTGAGAGAGGAGACTCAACTACAAAACTCAAGAATGACACAAATGCTGAAGAAATCCTTTTAAATTCAAAACCATCAGCTCTGAACCTCACAGAAAACCCCAATCCCTTTGAAAGGAGTTCCACAGATCCCAGTGCAGCAAGCAGCAGCTCCTACAATGTGCTTATCTCTTTAATTGAATAATATCTGCATATATATATATATATAAATGAAATCAGTGCATTTTTGAAATGAATATTGAAGCATTAAACAAGCAAACCCTCTGCAGGCATTATCACCCTCGTGATGAATGTCCTGCATCAGTGGCTGTGACAAGCAACCCCAAAGACTTTCCTTTATAGGAGTCGCTGATGTGCTGCATCGAAGAGTTAAGGCTAAGCCAGTTCCCGGGATTTTTAATGTTGATCTCACTTCCTATGGAAGTAAAGACCTTAATGTGCTGATGAATCATCAACAAAAAGAAGATTGCATTTTTCTCTTAATTAACAGAAGTGGCCTGAACTGCTCCAAGATTTCTGTGCTCAGCTCTGGAAAGCCACAATATCCAGAGATCAGCCTTTGATAAGGCTCTAGAGGATTTACAGATAGCCATGAACTCCACAGTGAGGTCTAAATCAATCTTGCTAAGCTCAAATATCTACTTCTAATGTGGTGTAGCAATAACAGGGACCTCGATAACACACTTCTCCTCTAGCATCAGGTTTCCCACGTTCAGAAGAAGGAAAGTTGAATGAAACGGGGTTAAAATGCCATGTCAGTGTCTGGCTCCATGGCAGCCACACTGCACGTGATTTTCACAAAGATACTGATTTTTGGCTAAAAACCTGGAGGATGAATTTAAAACAGGCATGACTTGAGCATGGTTCTAATTGCTGTGGCCGTTTGTGGCAGTGACAGATTTGGGCAAATGACGAAGGAAGAAAATTGCAGAGATGGGGCAGCAAATCAATGGATGTGCTTAGACAAAAAGCAGAGTCCAGGAAACCCAGCAGGTCCGTGGTTTAGTCCTTGGGTAAGGTTCTTAGTGCTTGCAAGGAAAAGCTCTGCAGCATGAGCAGAAATGCCTCTTTATCTTGAGTGCTGAACCCCTCGGGGACAGGCGCTGAGCTCTGGCCAGGCTGTCAAAACAAGAGCACTTGGGAAAGTCTGTGGAGAACAGGGAGGTTGAAGTGGACAATGTTATCTATGAACCAGACTGATTTTTGCCTGCGCACTGCTCACAGTTTGTTGAAATTTGCACACTTACGCAAAAAGCGCCATTAATTTTAGCACATGGTTTTGCAAAGTCATTTCTATATTCTCCACACTGTGTCCCTGAGCTGTTTGAATTGATGTTAACCTGAAATCAGAGTCACCTGCTGGCCTTTGTGCATTTTTAATAATTTTTTATTCAGCAGTGCTGTGACTAAACCAAGTATAACTGTGATTTACCAGTCACATATGAAAGATGAAGGAAATAAAGATTTTCTGAACCACTTGCAAATACTCCAGTCATGGAATCATGGAATACCTCAAGCTGGAAGTGACCCAGGAGGGTCACAAAGTCCAACTCCCTGCTGCTTGGAGGTGTCACTCTCTTTGCTCATCCTGAGCTCTTCTGCATCCAGGGCCTGGTGACTCTGTGCTGTGGTAGCACCAAGAGCTCTTCTCTGGACAAGTACAGAAGAATGGAATTTTTCCGAAAGAAATTCCTTTTAAATTTTAACGTAAAGACCTGACTCTGAAATAGTTCTGCAAAGGGCAGAGGGAGCTGTTGTTTGCCCTTAGTGTGAAATGGGTGTATTTGGAGAGGGGCTCTATGGAATTTACGCGTTCGCCTGAAATCCGCGCGGATGGAAACAGTTCACGCACGGCAGGCAAAGTCAGCTACCGGGAGGGAGAAAGGAAGGGCAGCTCCTCTCTGAGGAGAAACTCGTCCTATCTCTGAGAGTCCCGCGCAGAATGTTTACAAAACGCTCATTAAGGGAGAGGGGATGGCGAGATAGCAACAAATCTGGTGAGCAGCTTCCACTGCCCGAGATAAGGGAGGCAAGGCGGCCATAGAGGAGAGCGAGTCAGATCCAATTACCGAGACCTGGTTTTGGGGAGGGGGAAGGGGCAGACAGACAGGACGGATCACAAGTTTCAAGACAAGAGCTTCCAAACTTGTCATCCCTCTGTGACACAAGCCGCGCACAACCCAGCGGATAAAACCACCACCGAGCCCACACGAGAGCCAGAGCTCATTGAGCACGGTTGGAGGCGCGGGCAAAGCCATGGATTCTGTTGTCCTCCAGCTCTGGGCTGTCCTCTCCCTCCTGGTTCACCTTGCAGCCTGCAGTCCCATCCTGAGCTTGGAGCACTCTTCCCTGGAGGAAGATGTGCCTCTTTTTGATGAGATCCTCTCTGAGCAAGATGGGGTTGATTTCAACACGCTGCTCCAGAACATGAAAAATGAGTTTTTGAAGACGTTGAACCTCTCTGACATCCCCCTGCATGAGTCAGCCAAGGTGGACCCGCCAGAGTACATGCTAGAGCTGTACAACAGGTTTGCCACGGACAGGACATCGATGCCTTCTGCAAATATCATCAGGAGCTTCAAAAATGAAGGTAAGAGCTGTGCATCCCTGGGAGAAGTGGGCAGGAAGGAGCATCTGTAGAGCCAGTGATAAATGTCTTGGCCAGGTACAGAGCATGAACTGCGCTGGGGAAAAGGCCTTCTGGTGAGGATGGCCTTGGAAACCAGCAGCTGCAGCAGGGCTGCCCAGACCCCACCTCTGGTGAGACAGAGTCCTTGTCCTTTGCTCTGGAGACTGTAGGGTTTTGGGGAAAGATGTGTCTTTAACGTTGGGGCAGCACCAAGCATAACTTCGGTGCATCAATTTCTTTATCCCCATAGTGACACATACCATGTGTAATCAGCTGATTGATTTTTTTTAATGGATACCTTAAGTAATATTTTAAATTAAGACAAGGCTTATCTTTACAGGCTGTTCTAAGTGTATTTTCGAATACAATATTCAAGTGCAATATTTTTAAATTATGAGCTTAACCAAGTGCAGCATTCTATTAATGCCTTCTCACTATTGATCCCGTGGCGTTTGTGACGTTTTCTACCTTTGACATCGGAGCACAGTCCAGAAAATACACAGAAATAAGTGAAGAGGAATTTTGGATAACCCTTAGGTTTTACTTTGGAGGACTAGACTATATCCTAATAAAACAAACAAACAAAACCTGAAGAAGCCCAATTAGCACAGAATCAAGAGTGTTCTGAGTTGAAAGGGACCCACAAGGATCATCAAATCACACTCCCAAGTGAATGGCTCACACAGGGATCAAACCCACAGCCTTGGCATTATTAACACCCTGCTCCAACCAACTGAGCAAATGCTCTTGTGCCATTTCTCTCTCGGCTTTTCCTTCCACACTCCCCTCAGTTCAACGAGGACAAGACAATGCTTCAGCACTCATACTCAGTCATTTGCCAATACCTTTTTACACCAACAGATGTTTTATGCTAAAAACGTTTTTCAACTAAACAATTCCAAGTATCCATTGCTCCATGAGGCAAATGCAAGTGCTTTGATTCATGTTTAATTACCCAGGGGCACACGTGGCTGTTCAAGCTGCCATGGGACCTTGCTCATCCTCTGTTCATTTAATTAATGAAGTTAAAGACATTCTTGTTTTTTCTTTCACATTTACAGTCTCAAAGTGATGAGCTGTGAGGAGAGGCTGAGTGGAAGTCATTTGAGTTTTGCAGGGCAGAGAGATGCCAGGAGAGAATCCCAAAGCTCTGTTCTGCTCCCATCTCCTGCCAGGCCCAGGCACCCTTTACCATCAGTGGGTTTCTGGTATGAGGAGACTCTGCTTTGTGGCTTAAAGCTTCTTTACACAACCTTTTCTCCTGTGTAGAGAAATTTACTGGAGGGTTGGTGGCGAACCAGTTGCAGGCAGTGGTGACCAGCTGCTCACCCTGCCGTGCCTGTCTCTGCTCAGCAGCAGGAGTGAAGGCACTCACGGGGGAGGTGTTGTTCTCATTTTGAGCTATTTGAAAAAGAAATAATGGGATAAAGATTGCCAAGTACAGTATGGTAAAGAATAAAATATCCTGTGGTGTAGTGATGCAAATCTGAAATCATTCTGCCTGCAAAAATTCAGGTTTGAAGCACCAAAGTGGCACAGACTGACCTTTGCCAGGTGGTGTTGGCAGCTCTGTGCTGTCCTCCTGTGCCCGTTGCAGAAGTTCTGTGTCAAATGGGGAAAACTCGCCTTAAATTTCTGCCATTTCAGATTTTCTCTCACCTCTTCCAATCCAAACCAGCAAGAGGCAAAGCGGGACTGCTGAGGGGAACACAGCTTCACAAACATGTGCAGTTAAAGGACCGTGTAATTCATGTTTTTCGTGTGTCATCAAAGTCTGGAAAATTAAGAATCATCCATTTCATGCTAAAGAGCTCTTTTGATCGAGAAATTAATTCCTTGCAATGATCAGGACAGGAGAAACAGACCATGGAACTGTTTTGTCCACCTGCCTGCTGAAAACTGGCAGTAATCCCGGTTTCATTATTATCCATTAAATCCTTTATTATAGAAATGTAACAGGTGGCATGGCTGGAATTAGCTCTTTGTTTTAACCCATGGACCAGAACAGTTTGGTTGTAAATGGGGCTGTAATCAGTGCTTAATACTTGAAATAAAGTCTTAAGGGAAATTTTTCTTTTCCTACGGACTCCAAATCTCCCTTCCCAACGCTCCCAGGGGCGTACTGGGAGCAGCAGGAGATCTGGCACCCTATGGACTGTGTAGCTGAAGAGCAGAGTCACATCCTGGCTGTCTGAGAGGTGCAAAGGCACATCCTTCGTGCCCTTCTAACACTCACCCGGCTTCTCACACACGGAGTGGCCTTCCCCTGCCTGCTGGTGAATCCCTTGTGCTCATCTGCCATATGGTCGGGGGGCATTTCTCCACCCTGGCATGGTGTGCAAGCACTGGAGCCTTGTTTTAGCATGGTAAGGTCTAGGAAACCCCGGAGATTCCTCCCAGTGTGGAGATTATAGCTCAGCTTGGATCACATTTAGCTCACAGTCTGCTCCTACCCTGGCTCTGTGCAGAGCAGGTTCCGCTCCCACCTTTAACAGGCAGGGAAATGGAAGTGGAACCACCCCTCATTTTTTTCATTTGTGAAGAGATGAAAATGCAAAATGGAAAAAAAAAAAAAGAAAAGAAAAAGGCAGGTGCCTCAAAGCCTCCAAACTGCAGCTGAACAGGACAAGTCACGAGCTGAAGTTCATGGCTTGCCTAAGTGCTCTGGTGGAGCGTGGCCAGTCCCTGCGGCTTTAGCAGTGTCATTTTTCTACAAACATGGAAAACTCGGGGAAGTCAGAGATGAAGGGAGTAATAGGTCACAAAGAGTTTGCCTTTGCATTAATTATAGTTACAGCCTCTGTGTCCTAATCTGCCTTCTGGGTTGCAAGGAGGCAGCAAATGCACCCTTGTGAGCAGATCCTGCGCTGTGGGAGGAAATGAATGTTGCTGTGCAGAAACCAAGAGTGCAGCCAGGACAGCTGACACCAAACATTGTCCTCCTCACCTGTTCTATTGACAAAAGGTGCCCAGGGTGCCTGGCTGAGTGCAGCTGGTGGCTCACCCAAAGCCCACAGGGCCTGTGGCTGCCAGGTCACCCTGGTGCCACCTGCTCTTCCTCACCGGGAGCCTTTCATCTTCCAAAGCAGCTTTTCCTCCCTTAGTGCTTGGCCCTTTCCATGTCTGAGGGAAGTTTGAGCAGCAGGGAATTCCTGCTAGCACAGGAACACGAAAGCACCCACATTTCTTGTATTTGCCCATTTCATGTTCGCTCCAGCTCCACATCCTTCTGCCCTTCCTCTCCTGCACCAATGAATGTTTTCCCTTGTTTATTAAACAGTTGCTGTGCAGCGACCTAGAAGGGATTTTTATGTCAATATTAAGCAACACATTTTTAATACGTAAACCTTCCAGTTGGCAGGAAGTCCCTGGAAAGCCCGGGGACAGAAGGAGGATCACTAAATCCAGGTCTGTAGCATGTCTGGGATCTTGTTGTCCTTACACATCTAAAATAACCTCGGCCCTTTTTCCAAGTACAGTTTTCGGAAGTGCTGAAAAAACGCTTTCCTGGAGCTGTCCAGGTGAAACCCAGCAATGCAGAGCAGGCTGGACGACCTTCAGTGCATGTGTTCCTGGATGTCCTGACTCTTCTAAAACATTTGATTTTTGTCCTTTCCAGACGTGGATTCCCACCCTGTTGGCGTTACAGGGACTCGGAAATACCCGCTCCTGTTCAACGTTTCCATCCCTCACCACGAGGAAATCACCATGGCGGAGCTGAGGCTCTACACCTTGGTGGAGCGCGACCAGAGGCTCTACGAAGGGCTTGACCGGAAGGTCACCATTTTTGAAGTGCTGGAAAACGTCCACGTGGAGGCCGGGGAAGAGAGGAAGACGGTGGCCCTGGCCTCCAGGCACATCTACGGCACGAGCAGCGAGTGGGAAAGCTTCGAGGTGACCGAAGCCATCCGGCGCTGGCGCAGGGCAGGGCTGACCACGCACCGGCTGGAAGTTCACATCGAGAGCAGGGAAGGGGAGGAGCAGAACGGGGAAGGGAAACTCGATATCGACATCAACTCCGAGGCCAAGCACGTGCCGCTGTTGGTTGTGTACTCTGACGACCAAAGCAATGACAAAAAGGAGGAGAAGGAAGAGCTGAACGAAATGATAGACCACGAGCAGCTGCTGGACCTGGAGAACCTGGAGGTTGGCAATTTCCACGACCAGCCTGGGGAGGAGGCGCTGCTCCAGATGCGCTCCAACATCATCTACGACTCCACCGCCCGGATCCGGAGGAACGCAAAGGGCAACTACTGCAAAAAGACTCCGCTCTACATCGACTTCAAGGAGATTGGCTGGGACTCCTGGATCATCGCCCCGGCGGGCTACGAAGCTTACGAGTGCCACGGGGTGTGCGCCTACCCCTTGACAGAGCACGTCACACCAACCAAACACGCCATAGTCAAGACTTTGGTTCACCTGAAGAACCCCCAGAAAGCCTCCAAGGCCTGCTGCGTGCCCACCAAACTCGACCCCATCTCTATCCTCTACTTGGATGCAGGGGTGGTCACCTACAAGTTCAAGTACGAGGGCATGGTGGTGTCAGAGTGTGGCTGCAGATAGTAGGAGGGAACGCACGCACGGGGAGGGCACAGGGGGAGTATTTAATGATTCAGTCTGTAAATTTGTACATTTGGGATTTGCTATTTAATGAGGTTATTTAATGAGGCCTGTACAGATAATTGTATGTTTCCTGTCACGGGGAATGGGCACGTCGTGTAGGGATTGTATATTTTGTTCCATTGCTTCCTTCTCGCTGCTCTTCGCTGTCCAGATTGCGACCGAGTCTCTCCTCCTGTCAGGGCATGGAGCTGATCACTGGATTGTTTGGGAGGGCTCTTGGTGCCAAAAGGGCACATCCAAATTCCCAGAAATAAAGGCATATTTTTGTACTTTATCAATGTTGATTGGCATCTCCGGGGCTTTCCAGAGCTGTTAAAGATATGTGAGTGATGGGCAACCATACCTAGACTATTCAGTTCTGTACAATCTGTATAAAGGTCTTTACATGCTCATTTTTTTCTTCATTTATCTCTGTAGATCTTAAATCCTGATAATTCTCAAGCTCCTGAATCACTAAGGCACAAATAAGATGTTTTTTCCTTTTTTTTTAATACTTTCTTCACTCTTGCCCTGTTTCAGTTAAAGGTAACTGGCAGGGATGATTTGGCATCTGGAGCAGAAGGGCACCATTCCTTTTCCCATCTTTCTTAGGAAAGCAAATGGTCCAGGAGCAGTGCCAGGCATGGGCCAAGGCAAGAAATTCCCCCTGTGCAGGTTTATTACCAAATCACTCTGAGGCAGCGCTGCCTTTGCTGCAGCAGCCGTGGGTTGGCTCTCAAGGGCCAGAGCTTTAGGTGGCAGAAGGAAGTGCAATAAATTTCCTGAACCCTTGGAATTGTACCAGCTAAAATTGTCCTTGAAATTTATACCAGCTAAGAACCAGTCCCCCTTCCCAGTCAGTAAATTCCACGAGATGCAGCTGCACAGTCCGACTCAAAGGCCCCAGCAGTGCCAGGCAGAGCAGCAGAGCCCTTGGTGCCAGTAGGACACGAGGCTCTTCCCTTTCTGTAAGTGCTGAATTGTCGATTCATAGGGATATTCCTCCCCCCAGACTCTAGAGATGGGGTCACATGCTATGTTTCCACCACTCTTCTGCAACAAATCGTGGTGATAAGGAGGTGTCGGAGCTGAGAAACAATAGACCCGTCACTTTATTTATACTAAGCTGCAAATTTGTCAGATTCTTGGGAAAGTGTAAGTGATGTTGACTCTTTTAGCCTGTACCAGAGCCTACTGTACTGTCCCTGCATCTGTTTTACACTTTTAAGGGAAAGTTATCTTCCCTGGAAGTGATAAGGGTCTTTGAAAGAATCACTCCAACACTTCACGGGAATGAACACTAAAGACTTTATCACGCACCAACTAAGCCCAATTTCACCTATTTTCACACACTCTTCTGTGCTTCCCATAATTTATTGATCTATTTATTGACTGCCTGCCTTTGTAATATAATGTAGAATACAGAATGTTTTATTTTTTGTGCTTGTGTGTAATCCCACTCGGATAAAACCTTGTACTGATCCTACTTGGCATCTCTCTGTTGAGTTGTGTGGCACAGAGAATGAGGTTGCTGATTTTTTTTTCATCCCATGGATACTTGTAAATTCCACATGGCACAGTTACCCCCTCGCTTGCAGAGCTGCTCCCTCACTGCGGTGATTTCAGTGGAGTCCTGGAGTATGGTCTAGTCCAATTTACAGCTCCTCTTTCAGGGGTATCGTGGCTCTAAGTGCTCAGCTGTGTAGTTTATTGTAGAGTTATGCAGTCTCCAGATAGCAGCCTGCACCGTGGGCTGTGATATTGCTTTATTCCTCACCCTGTGAGTGACTGACACCCCTGACAGACCTTTCCCCCGAGCCACTCTGCAATCAGAGCCTGTGGCTCATGGCACGTCGGAGGAATTCGGGAGAGGTGTCACATTTGCTCTGCTGACATCAACTGCAGCAGCCAACGGTTGAAGTGTGACCACACAGACCCTTTCAAAACTATTCACAATTCTTATGAAGCCATTTGCCAAGACAAGCCATTCACCTTGTTAGGAGTGATAATCCAGCATTAGGGAGATAATCCGACATTTGCTTTTATCGTCTCATTTCTGCGGGTGGCCCCGTGGCAGAGATCTGCCCTCCTCACCTTTCCCCCCATCCTTCCCTAACAGCACCAAGGCCTCTGAACAGTCTGCAGGGAAAGCTGTGCCTTAAACCCAATAAATAACCCACTGCAATCACTCATAAATAGGTGAAGTCTCCCTATAAATTCTCAGGTGCCACACTGCAGTGCAGAGCAGTGCCTGCACTCTCTGTCTGTCAGAGATCTGCGGGAGCAGGGCAGAGTCCTGGCACAAAGCAAACACGGGCAACGTGTCCTTCTATCACCTGCATGTGTGAACTTCTACAAGATCAGTAGAATTGTCAATAAATATCGCTGAGAGTCTTTTAGAATTAGGGGGCAGCCAGTCTGTTGAAATGAGTATCTTTTCTTTAAAAAGAAATGGGGATTTCAGCCAGAGTTTGTGGTGAAAGAAGTAAAGCTGTGTCTCATTGTGCTATTTTGGGAGAAAACTGAGCATCTCTTGAATCCTTCAGCTGTACCTGTGCTGTTCATACCCTGAGAGCAGAACTCCTGAGAATGGTGTTTCATTTATGATGGGTCTCTGTCAGGACTGCACGGCTGCTTTGTGAGCAAACCCCCCCACCTTTGTCCTCACCTTTCAACATAACCATGCAAAGGCATTTCTTGGATGTTCGTGCAGTTCAATGACAGAGATCAGACTAAAAAAAAAGGGGAGAGGGCAGTTATTTCCTAAATATATTCCCCCAAGTAGCAAATCGAGGCTGTTTCTGCAAGTTCAGAAGCACTTGGCTTTAAAGCCTCTGTCTGAATAGACACAACACTCACAAATAACAGAGTGAGGGTGTGACAAGAGCCAGGGCTGCCAAGCTGGGAGTCCCAGGAGTCCCTGACAAAATGTTCCAAGTCCCTGAAAAAATATTCCACTGCATGTTTTCATTTTCTTTATTTCTACACTCCTTTCTTCCTTCCATCCGCCCACATTAGTCCTGTGATTTCTGTTCCTAAAAGACTTTATTTGTCACATTAAATACTGGTGTGCATCGATTCTCCTTTCATTTCTCATCTATTTTATACCAACATATTAGCAGATGTTTAAATCTTCAATTAATTTTAGAAAGGTTGGGAAAATGTGGCTTCCTTATGGAAGTATCTATCTTTCCATCCATCCATCCATCCATCCATCCATCCATCCATCCATCCACCCATCCATCCATCTCTGAATTATTGTAAGCAGCTAAAGCAACCCTGTCTCACCAAAATCATCAGTATCAGTAGGATTTTTGCTTTCATCTGTTTCTAGTCGAACATATGTAAGAAAGTGTGAGCAGCTATGGAGCCCCTTTTGTGCTGGATGCTGGATAAAATTCCAGGCTAAACAGGCAGGAACAGGCAAAGGGGTGGGAGAAAAACAGATGATCCCAGAGAGGAAGAGCCTGGAGAGCAGGGCAGTGAGGGAGCTGAGGGGACAGCTTTGGTCTGGGATTGCTTCTCTTAAATCAACACACACAGAGCCTCCAGAAGAGCAGGAACTTCAAGACATCCTGCTCCTCCTGGGCCTGTGCAGCAGCAGTGACAGCTCTGTCTCCTGAGCAAACACTCAGCACCGAGGCCAGATCTCACCGAGCACTTGGAAGCCTGAGGTTCCTTAAAGGATCCCTATCTCTGAGCTCTCTGCTCGTGGGCTACAATTCCTCAAACCGAGTTCTCCCCAAGCCTCCTTGCACTGTCCCTCCCTCGGGTGTGCCCCTGGAGCCTGGGCTCACCCTGCAGAGCCCTGTGTAGCTGGCTGAGGATACAGATTCCCAACTGAGTGTCAAACCTGACTCTCAGCGTGGTTTTCCTGGCCCTGCTGCCCCAGCCCTGCCCTTGCTCTGGGCTCTTTGGGGTGGTCTGTGAGCCTGGGGACAAGGAACTGTTCTGCCAGCAGAGCAGGGCACCCTTCTGGCCTGTGCCCATCCTATTTGAAGGTGCCCAAATGCCAGTCCTTGGGGGAAAAAATGTGGTTCTCAATATTGTGGACACATCTCTTTCCAAGGCCTCTGTGCCCTGCCAGGTGAGCAGCACCTCTGGAGCTAAAGGCATGAGGTGAACCTCCCCAAAACTGAGGTCACTTAGGAACCATCATCCAAAGCAGCAGCCAGAACCCATTCCAAATTTCTCCTCCCCAAAACTTCTGCACTGCCCTCCTGAGCCTGCTCAGAGAGCAAAGCGAACCAGAACCTGCAGCAGTGCAGAAATACCAAAGGAACGTGTGATTTTTGACAGCCCCAGGCAGTCTGGTGCCTGGGTTACCCACAGCACGATGGGAGAGGTGCAGTTCAGGATTTTCTGTGAAACACACTGAACCAAAGCCCTGCAAAATCCACCAGGATTTTAGGGAGGGAAAAAAAAACCAAAACAAAACAGGAAGATTTCGTGGCACTTGAACATCTGCTTCAAACATTTGAAAAACTACAGCCCAGTGTTAATTTAAACTTCCTTATAACCCAGTTCAACATTTGGAGTGCAAACACTGTTAATAGGATGGGAACCGGGGTGGTGGTGGTTTGCTTACTATATTGGGAAACAAAACCAGAACAAAACCAGCTTGAGATAGAGCTTTTGTTTATGTTGCTGACCCATCTGTCTTCATTAATGCATTATTTACAGGAAAAGTTAAAAAATTAGCTTCTGCTCCCTCTTCAAGTGCAGCAGCAACAAATAAAGGCTGAATGGTTCATTTGCCCTCGACTAAAAATGGAAATTCTTATCAGCACCCCCTGGAAGCAGAGGTTTATGATGGGGAGTGTATTATTGTTGGGTATCAGTGCTGGGACCAGACCTTTTGGCCACAGCTGTGTGTTTCTAGCCCAGGCACTGTCAGGGGTGCAGGGCAGCAGGGAGGTACTGTGTCGCAGAAAGCAGAAACCAGCCACAAAATATGACCCTCATCTTACTCTAACTCCTGCTTTGAAGTTACAAGGAGAAGTGATGTGGTTTTTCCCTGTATTGACCCATGCAGGGTAATGGGACAGGCTTGGGGCTGAGCCTTGGCGTGGCCCTGGAATCACCCAGGTGTCTCTGGCACTCGGGACAGGCAGAGTGGGGTGACACAAACCCCTTCCCTGCAAGTAAAGGGCCAGGCATTATGGACTTCTGGAGTTTAAATGTCTAAATGGGGACAGATGAAAGCCCCCCAGGATGTGTCTGGCCAGAACCTCCTCCAGACAAACAAGGCAGGTTTGGGAGTCTGTTCCGGAGCTGCTTTAGCTGGACAGGTCTGAGTTGGGAGAGCTGGAACCCAAAGAGGACCTGAAGTTATGGCCCAGCACCCCTGGACACTTTCTAAGGAAAACATTGTCAAACCAACTGCTGTGCAAATGGACTGGGAACCACAGAATCCTGGAATGGTTTGGGTTGGAAGGGACCTTAAAGCCCACCCAGTGCCACCCCTGCCATGGGTACGGACACCTCCTGCTGTCCCAGGCTGATCCAAGCCCCATCCAGCCTGGCCTTGGGCACTTCCAGGGATCCAGGGGCAGCCCCAGCTGCTCTGGAAATTCCATCCCAGCCCCTCCCCACCCTCCCAGGGACAAATTTCTTCCTTACGTCTAAGGAGATACTAGGAATATGAGGAAGATATCCCAGCTTCTTTAAAAGCATCTTAGCAAGAAGAAAAAGCAAAGTCTGCCCCCTCACGTGTCTGTCCCTCTCCCCCAGGAGCAGCCAGGTGGGGAACTGCAGGGGATGGAGCAGCCACTGGAATTACTGCTTCTTTCCCCAGATAAAAGCAGAGAGAGACACCCATCCACCTTTTGATACCCTTGTCAGGAAGATGAGCAGTGGAAGGAGGTCCAGGCTCTCCCTGCTCCTCCCTGGACCCCTCCTGCAGCAGCTGAGGGTATTTGCCTTCAGAGGCAGCTCAGTAAATCCCAATTCACCCTCCAGCCTCTTGAGGAGTCCCTTCAGTTGTCAGTAAGAGCAGAATTTAAACTAATGATTAGCTGGGAAAATTTCTGCTTCCAAGCCCATCCCACCACACAGCATTGCTGGCAAAACTCCTCGGGACACGGCTGCATTCTTCCAGAAAACTGAGTTACTTCTTAGAGCAGATAATGCCAGAAAATATAGAAGAGTTTTGTTAACATCTGTACTGCGAAATAAACTGCAAAATGTGCTGCAACACCTCCAGCTCAGGGCACAGGGACTCGTGTTGGGAATGGGAGCTCTGCTTGGTTTATGCTCAGTGTGATGCTGTTCCCAGCACAAACTGATCCACCTCCTGCTCAGCATTTCAAGGGCTTAGCAAGACTCTTGATTGTATTTTTTAAGTAAAGACAGGAAATAGGAGGGATAAAAGCAATCAATGTGGCTGCAATAAAGGAAATTATACAAGAGCAATGGATTTCCGTGACACAGAGCTATGCTTCCTGAAAAGGAAGGTGCTGGCTCGTTCCCTATCTCCAAATATTTCGTTTTCCATGATGACCAACAAAGACAACACGCTGTGTTTGAGTTTAGCTGGGCAGCTGCAGTAGCATTAATTCAATATTCACACAACTATTCTGCAGGAGCTGCTGCCCGCGGTGCCTTTAGGCTGAGGGATGCTCGCTGCAGCTTTGCAGCTCCCCAAACAATGTCCTTCAGCTCTGTGTGACTGAGCCTGTCCAGGCTGGGAGCTTCACGTGGTGTTGAAAATGTACGTGTCGAGTTAAGTGAGAAGGTTTAAAGGCAGGGTGGTCTCTGCAATCAGGTACAGTAGCTGGCTAGCAACAGCAGCTAAACAACAGCCCAGCCAGCCAGGGCGCTCAGGTTTATGTTGGCTTTGCTGTAGCAACTCCTTATCTGCCAGAGATAGGAGCAGTTCACATCAGTTGTTGTGAGATTTGGTGGAATCCGTTTCCTGAGCTGTCACCGCGGGCTAATCGGGCAGAGTGGAGCTGCAAAGCTTTGGGAGAGTGGGAGAGCAAAACTGCACCTCTGATGGAGCTCTGTTTGCTTTTGTCACTGCCGGGTTTTAGGGTATTTGTAAAATTTAGGTTAAAATTAGTTTAGGTTAAATAAAATTAGGTTAGATATGTGGAAGGATCTGTTCCCTGGGAGGGTGGGGAGGCCCTGGCAGAGGTTGCCCAGAGAAGCTTGGGCTGCCCCTGGATCCCTGGCAGTGTCCAGGGCCAGGCTGGACATTGGGGCTTGGAGCACCCTGGGACAGTGGAAGGTGTCCCTGCCCATGGCAGGGGTGGCACTGGATGGGCTTTAAGGTCCCTTCCAACCCAAACCATTCCATGGTTCCCTGATTTTAGATGCCCAGCACAGCCCAGAGAAGCCTCCAGACTGACGCCTGACCCAGCTGGACTGGAAGAAGAGCAAATGAACTGTAGGAAAATGAGCCCTGGTACCATTTCTGCAGTCTGGGACTGGGTTCACCAGGTTTCCCTGACTGTGCTCCTCACCTGGTCTGCACTGAATCCCCATGGGTTAAAGCAGGGCTCCACAGCAATGTGAGCCCACACTCACTGGAGACCCCTGGGCTGATGAGGATGCTGAAAAGGGTTGAAGTGATTCAATTTTGACTCACAGCAGTTGGTTGCTGCTGAGAGAGACACAAAATAGCAACATCATGCAAATGCAACCTGCAATCCTAAATATTCCTTGGAGCTTTGTACCAATTTTGCCGTTATTCTGGCACGGAAAGCAAGCTGCTTTCATCCACAGTTGCTTTCCCCGCTGAGCTCCCTCCTCTTCCCTCAGGATTTCTCCACCTCCCATCACTTCTTGTTCTTTCCCACTCCTCTGCCCATCGACAATTTACGCCAGCTGCAAATTTGGCCCAATAATATTGATTGTGTGTCTTGTGCTTCCTCTGTGGGCCCTAATTAGTGTGTTGGAGCTGAGCCCAGTGCCCCAAGCGGGGAGTTAATGGCAGGGGAGCAGAGCAGGCCACGCTTGGCTGGGCTGCCACTCGCCAGCCCTGACACTGCTCAGGGCACTGCCTGCAGCTCTAATGAGCTCCAGGGCAGGCAGAGGATTTAGGGGAGGGCTCAGCGAGCTCCCCAGAGCTGCATTAACCCCTGCTCTGGCTGCAGGGGAGAGGAGTCACCCTTTGGACAGGGCTGGGTCAGCTGCGCCCTGCCGCACGCTGCACCCATGGGAACACAGCAGCCTCGGAGGGACTGGGAGCCACTGGGAGCCACTGAGCCACCCTGAGAATGAAGAATTGCACCTTTCTACCCACTCCCAGCTGCTCTCCTGTCAATAACCCTCCGCTTCTGCGTCATTCTTCCCAGGGAGTGAAACCGCTCTCTTCACCACGGGCACCAACGTTGTCGATGCTTCTGGCCTCAAACCTCCAGCCCATAGTTACTGAAAGGAAGGGTCAAGCCTGGTGATCAGGTTATTATCACAAGTATTTTTATTGTAGGTTGGGATTCAGGACCCCCACGTCTCGGTCTGCCTCTGCTTCATCTGTGCCCTGCAGACATTTTCAAAGGCTCCATCACTTCTGTACTTTTTGGAAAAGCAAAAACCCTCAGTGGTCTGACCTTTGCTGGGACAGACAAATGAAGCAGTTTGGTTTGAACTGAGCACTCAGGTGCAGGCTCTGGCCCAGGCACTGCAGGGTGCAGGATCCTGGTGCAGGACCACAGGCCGAGGGCTCCTTGCTCTGGTGCTGAACTCAGCGAGGTTGGGGAGCTCAAGCAGGGGAAGCAAAGCCTGAGCACTGAGCCCTGCTGGGCACCACTGCGGGGGCAAACCACGCCAAAGCTCCAACGCTGGGATGGGTTGGAGGGAGCTTTGCCCCGGCTGCTCTCCCTGCCTCTGATTTCTCAGCAGCTGACAAATGGAACAAAGGCTCAGCTGCAATTTTATTTTTAAAAGCCATCCTGCTTGCCATCATCAGTGGGGCTCGAGGTCTGAGCGAGCAGGAGCGGGTCAGGGTGGCTGACAGCAATTTAATCTGCTGCTGCCTTTCCATACCTCCCTGTGCCATCCCTGACCCCACGCCAACGCCCTTCCACTGCCAGCGAGGGGACAGATCCAGCTTTGTGCAGATAATGAGTTTCTAAACGTGTACCATGTCTCCTGCAAACTGTAAATGTGATTTATCCCCATTTCACACTTTACATAGCTTTCTTTACCCTGGGTAGGAGGGATATAGCACGGGAGCTCCATGTTCCCACTCCCCCAGTGGAAACATCCCTTCCCAGGGTGTGACAACACTCCAGCTTCCAGTGGACATTTTTGACCTTTCACTCCTCAGCGCTGTCTGTAGCTGTTGTGTTGGGAACAACTGTCCTTGGGGTGCTTGGCTGACCTCCTGACTCCTTTTGGAAAGGCATTTCCATAGAGCTCTCAGCACTTCAAATGAGCACCAGACTTTTAGCGGCATCAGAAATGCGGATGCATGTGAAGGGAACACTTGACAGCGCTCAAAAATCCATCCCTGGTGCTCCAGGAAGGGTAAAGGTGTCACTGAAACCACTCAAAACCCGCACTGGCCTTAGGGGTTGAGTATGGATCTCACCCAGAGCACGTGGAGCTCAAGGGGAGCCTCTCGGCTGGATGGCAGCCTGAGCCAGCCTTTGTCAGGGAGACGAGGAAGGAAACACGGCAACGCTGCCGGGGAAAGGAAAGATTTACCTCTCACATGCTCAGAACGCAGGTGCCAGGCCAAGACTTATCCTCATTTCGTTAGCCAGAGGTCACAGCCTGGCCCCTGCCCCCCTGGCTGGGGGGAAATCTCTCCCTGCATGCAGCGAGCCCTGGGGCCAGCTGAGATTACAGGAACGCTGCCCTGTTCCCAGCTCCTGTTATCGGGACATTGTGTGAAGAGGGCTGAAATATCACATCGTGTTTTTACGCGTGATAAAGCAAATTTTCACAGGCCACACCAGCGGCCGCTGACGGCGCCGGGAGCGTCGGTGCCCTCACCACGCCGGGGGTACAGGGAGACCTTAGGGACAGGGTTCTGTGTGAAAAGGGCTTTTTGTGAAACTTCCTCAGGAGAAAACAGTATTTCCTTGTCTGCTGGGTGTGCTTTTCACCTCGGTGAACTCTCTGATGTTTCCTAAAGGCTGAGCACACCCTGGAGTCCTGCAGTGGCAGCACCACTGAGGCCTCTGCTCTGCCCCACAGCCGGGAAAATCACACCCAAATTCCTGCCTCTGTATTTGGAGTTATAAACCTTATTTCTTAAGAGACCCAATTCCCAGTTAACCACTGGGCACTCCTGTTTGTGGGAATCCCCTACTGAGGAAACTCTTGCAGAGGAAAGGGTGAACTCCTGCTCGAAGGGAGCTTTTGGCAGCGTGGATTCTCCAAGGAAGGAGCTGTCCCAGCTGGAGCCTCTGTGCCACGTTCACCACAGAGTATTTACCTGCTTGAACAGCTCACAGTTCCTAAGCTTGCAGGGTTTGGGGCTGGAATAGATGAGGATTTTCTCCAAGGAAGAGCCAATTTGGACAGCTCTTGCCCCTGCTGCCCCAGCTGCTTCCTCCTGCCCGCAGGTTCCCTGGCATCAGCAGGATGCTTCTGTTTCCCAGGTTATTTTTCCTGCAGGCCAGTTTGACACTGGGGCTTCGCAGATCCCACTGCCGCAGCAAGGTGGCAGGAAAACACAGGGAAAGTGGGACAGTGGGACTGCTCCCAGAGCTTGGGACACTTTTTCCTGCCCACCTTGCTGAACAGTTGTTCGTACACCCAGTTTGGCAGTGTTTTCTCCTCAAAAGCAGCCTGGTTTGGGGGTATCTTTCATCTCCCACGTAAAGGAAGGATGGACTGCATCACTCTGGAGCTGCTGGGGAGAACAACATGTTCCCACTGCTCCTGGGGTCTGGACAAGGCCTCCTCAGCCACAGCTGGACACTTCCCGCACGTCCACCTCGCCTCCCACAGCAACGTGCTCCTCTGTGCAGTGGCCAGGCTAAAAAAGGAAAGTTCCTATCATGCCAAAAACGCAACTTTGATAAATATGAGGGGATAAGTCACAATAAGCGTGACTGGCTTGGGATCCAAACACAATAACGAGGGAAGGATAATTTTATTTTCTGCCTCTCACGCCTACCAAACCCCTGGATACAATGGAGTGAACTCCGAAATGCATTTATTTAGTAAAGACCTGAGACGAGCAAAAGAGATTTTCTGCTCTAGCACGAAGAATGCAGTGAGGGGACTGAAAGGATGGCCTAAAAGGGATCTTACTTTCAATCCCACACTGCGTGATTTAGCACTTTTGGATGCACTGGGATCTGTGGTTTAACAGCTCTAACTTGGAAAGCCATATCACATTTAAAGGGAGAGGAAAATCCTCAGTCTGATCTCAGGGTTATCACCTTGGTAAAGCTCTTGTGTCCTCACGGTGCCGTGGGAGGGCTAAGGGGGTGACAAGCCTTTTTGGAGGTTTCCAAGCCTACAGGACAGGGCTGGAAAGGACCTTTCTTTATTCTCTGTGGTAGACAGTCTGTTGTGCTTTTACAGAACAGGAGCAGCGTCACCCTCTCCAGGGGATCCAGAGTCAGTGTCCAAAACCCACTGAGCTGAAAAGCCACCAAAGCCCCCCTGTGAGTTTATAATGTCCCTCGCAGCCCAGAGGAGCAGCAGCCCCTGCCCCAGGAGCAGGAGAGATTCTCTGCTGCTCCCACCCCAAAAATCTTCATGGCCTGGCTGCAGAAATAGAGGGAGGAAGAAAATGTAGGCTGGGCACCAGTCAGTTTTCGGGGATCTCACGTTGTGCGGTCTCCAGCGGATGTGAAAGTGCAGAAAATCCAGAGCAGGCTCTGGACAGAGCCTGACAGAGCAGAGAGGGCACCCACCCCCTCAGGGATGGAAAGGGTGCAGTTTCACAGGTCTGGCATGGGCAGTTCATGGTTCTCTGTCTCTGGAGAAACCTCACTTAAAAAAAAAATTCCTTGTTCTCTTAGAGCACCCAATGGCAACACCAGCTCACAAGGTGCCCGTGTCTCTCTCCCCTCCAGGCTCTCAGGAATTTCCAGCCCACCTGACCTCTATTGGAAAGTCTCACAGATGACCTCTATAAACCCTGCAAATGTTAATGGGTGGAATATCTTCAAAGGAGTCCCTCTGATGCTCGGCAGCCACGGGGTTGTTTTGCCTATCTGAGCGGAAGCGGAGGAATGCGCAGTTTATTTTAAATAACGTGCACTTGTCCTAATCGTGGAGATTTCTGAGCCTCAGCCAAGCCTTTGCACGTCATTACAGTCTGCTGTGAAGGAATTATTGGCCTCTTCACACTTTTGATCTTTGCAGAAAGGAGCGTGTGGCATTTCCAGCCCAGATGTTCACGATGCTGCTCCTAAACCCAACGGAGAAGTTTCTCCCTAATGACTCCTGAGCCTCACGCTCAGATGGGTGATGAGCTTCTTGCAGAGGTAAAAAAATAAATAACCACTGAAGCAGCTCTGTCAAGGTCATCTGAAATCACAGAAAAGACTCGTGAATGGCAGCAGCTGCTGTGAAATGGTGGCAGACATTGGGAACCTCTCGGTCCGAGTGCCGGCAAGTCACGGCTCCCACGGTGGGGACTTGGACTTGCAGCCAAAAAAAACTGAAAGAGACTTCAGGAGACAGCTCTTGTGGTGTGTGGGACCTGCAGGTGTGGGAAGGGGAGCTTTGGGTGATCATGGAGGGTGGCTGAGCCTGGTGGAGGCCACCCTGCCCTCCTTGGGGCTCCTCTCCATGACTTCCATCCCTCCGCAAAGCCGTGGAGCTGCACCAGCAGGTCCAGGCCCAGTGCAGATCCTCACCGTGGTCCTCACTGATATTTCCCATCACCAAGGCTGAGATCTGAAACATTTTAGTCAGATTTGCTACCCTGTGCTCAGGTTCAATCCCTGGGAGAGCAGAGGGCGTTGGCCGTGGGTCCTTGGGAAGGCACTGGGATTTTGCAGGAGACCCACCCGGGCCTCTGGAACAGTCAATTCCCTCGTGTGAAGGTTTGTGGGCACGACAGGGAGGAGCTGTGTGGTCTCTGGGGATTCTGTGGAAAGGAAACCCCTGGAGTCAGGGTCTACAGGTCAAACGAGCCCTTTATGTGTTGGACTTTCGAATGCAGCTCAGCTTTCACAAACTCTGCACCTTCCCCAGACTTTATATCCATAGCTGAGCAAAGGTGGGCTCAACGCACGAAAGTGAATCTGAGACTGAGTCTGGGCTCAGTTTTTAGGGCTAAACCAGTCCCCCCTAGCCCAGCAAGGCTGAGAGCAGTAAGTGCTTTATACTCAACACTGACTTTTATTCTCCAATAACCTTTTCCCACTCCCATCTCCCCTTGTTTCCCACATTTTCCTCTGTGTCCCCTTCTCTCCCCAGTTCATTTTCCCTGGCAGAGCTCTGCAGCCTGTGTGGAGCTGAACTTCTGCCTTGCCAAAGCCAAGTCCTCAGTAGCCAGAGCCCAGTGTTGTGATTCCCCTCACGGTGCCTGGCACAGAGCCATGTGCTTGGTCCTGCCTGAAAACTCCTGCAGATCTCTGTGGTTTTCCTTTCCCCATGAAGGCTCTGGGCTGGGCTGTTCCCCCTTCCCAAATAAATGAGTGAAAGGTTTTCTCTAGAAGAAAAAAACTGTCCAGAGTCCTGGTATTTTTCTTTCCTCCACCAAAAGCTTCAGCAGCACCGTGGTACTGCTGGAAGGACGGCTCTGGCAGGGGTGGGGGACAAGGAGAAAGGTCACAAACAGCCACAGGGACACCTTTGGGTCCAGGTGGGCTTTGCACTGATGGCAGCAAGTGATGGGGAGAGACCCGGCATCACTGCTGGGTGCAAACCCAGGGTTCCACAGGCCGGCTGAGGAAATCCTGTTCTGCACTTCAGAAATGACAAAACACCGGAGCGGGGACCGTAAATAAGTCCAGATTTGTCCTCCTTTGAAGTCTGTCCCTCAGGGAAAACAGAATTTTTTGTGCTGGGAGCTGCTGATGGACTCCCCCAGCACCAAGAGCTCCGAGCACAGGTGTGTGAAAGTGCTCTCCAAGCTCTGCCAGCTGTGCTGGATTAGGAGCACCCAGCTGTGGGGAGCAGTGACCTAAAACACCTGAACAGCCCCTGAACTGAAGAGCTTTGTGTGACACTGGGGTTTTCTGCCTGGAGCCGTGGTGTGGATGGCTGGCACAGCATCTCCTGGTGCTGCAGGAGATCTCAGAGCCTCGTCCTGCCCCACAAGAGCACAAACCATCTGGGTGATTGATGTGAGCACCTCCACCACCCAGGGCTGTGCCTCCCCGGGCCCTGGGGCTCCGCTGCCTGCCCAGATCCAGGATCCATGGATGTTCTGCATGTGGGTGTCTCCAGCAAGGAGACAGGCAGCTGGAGGAGGGACGCTGCTGGTTTCTTTATAAAGGCACAACATGTCTATAACCCACCCTTCTGAGTGCAAGACATTCTGACTGAGCAGGAGGAAGTGCTGGCCTGTTCTCCAGGTAACCTGAGCAGCTGAAAGAGGAGTTGAAATAAACACACCAAAAAAGCTAAAGGATGTTTTTGAAATTTCCTGGTCCAGAGCATGAACTGGCCTCTAAGCTCTGGTCTCCTTCGTCCCACTCGGCCTGCGGGCAGTAGCAGGACACTGGGCAATACAAGCCCCTGGCTCTGAACCTGCAATTCCTGTGCATTCCTGCAGCTGCATTTTGTGTCTGTGCAAAGCTGGGTGTCTCCTCCTAGTTGGTTTTGGCACCAGTTTTACTCGTGGATTTAGTTAAGTTTTTAATCTCCTCCTCAAGCACCTTGGTTTTCTTCTCCAAGTCCTCCCGCGAGCGCTCCGCGTTCTTCAGCTTCAGCTCCAGCTCCCCAGACTTCTTCTTCTCCTGCTCAATGTCCTGGTTCAGCCTCACCACTTTGGCCCAGACTTCATAGTTTTCATTCTGGAGGCTGCAAAGGGAGACAGAGCATGAAAGGATTGGATTGGAAAAGGGCTGGAAAATTCTTTGGCTCTTAGGGAGTCTGACCTCAGCATCATTAAGCAGCAAAACAAGACAGAGGTGCTGTCCTGAGCCCCTCAGTGGCCACAAAACTTGATGCAATAAATCAATAACCATGATACATGTGCATTGATAATGGGATAAGAATAATATAATATAATATAATATAATATAATATAATATAATATAATATAATATAATATAATATAATATGTGGAGCTGATGGCTACAACCAATGGTGCAATAACGCTACTGGTGATTTCTGGAGAGTCTAATGGTCCAATATCGTGGTAATAACAGGAATTATGGCAGTGCAATCACTGCAGGAACACTGCAGTGCCATGCAATGATGTGGTAAGAGCTGTGGAGTATTAACGTTGTCATGACACAACATTACCCACTGTGGTGAGAGCACAGCTCGTACAGCACAGCACATTGATTTTAGACAGCCTGTAAATGCTGTATTTATCACTAATCACCACTGTTGTATACTGCATAACACTACTGGTGAATAAATCTGTGCAGTGTTTGCTGTCACATGAGCTGCACATTTCCCACTCTGCAGAAAGCAGCTCCCTGCAGTTACCTTTTGATTTGCCCCTCGTACTCATTTCTCTGTGCCTCCAGGTCTTTTTCCAGCTTGAGGATCATGCTTTGCAGGAACTCCCTGCTCTCCTGCTCAGGTTTGGAGTCCTCAGCAGGGCTGCTGGTGGGACTGGCTGGTTCCTTTGGCTCGTGGCTGGGACTGAAGCAGGGCAGGAATTCCTTCTCGGAGATGCTGCTGGCAGGGCTGGGGCTGGAGCCGCTGCCTTCCCCACTCTCTGCCTGGGAGGGGGGAACATTGTCGTAGGTTGAAGCCCTGTGGAGGTCGAGCAGCTTAAAGAGATCATGAGACAACGTTCTCTTGTGTCCATCAGAGCCCACGGGGCGCGTGCTGCTTTTCCAAAAGTCACTGGCAAAGACATCGTTCTTCTCCTTGCAGCCCTTCTCCCCTGGGGGAGCCGCTGCCAGGAAAGATTTCCTCGTAGGTAAAGTCTGAGTTCTTTTCCTTGGCTGTGTTTTCCACATTCCCTGTGTGTCTTTGGACTCTGTGTCCTCCCCGGGGACACTGGAGCTCGCAGCTGGGCCAGGGGTGCTGCTGGAATTGGGGTGATCCCTCTGTAAAACAGAGCACGGCTTTGGGAGAGCCCGTCCTGCTCTGGGAGCAGACAGGTGACAGCTGCTGCTGTGACTGCAGGGTTTACAAAGGCCACACTCGAGCCTGCTGGAGGAATGGCCTCGCTTTTCCATAGAAAACTATTTTGAATTGCACCATGATTACCATTAAAAAGAACTTTTTGCAGAGATTCCTTCGGAGAAAAGCCTTTAATACCCAATGCTTTCCCTTCACCAGCCTGAGCTGGAAAGGTTTCACGTGTTCAGCTGTTTAGCCAGAAAGCTTTGGGAGTTTTCATATTTCCCAGAACAGCAGATTTTCCACAGGAAAGTGGAAAGTTTATCTACATCATTTTCCTGATGTAAATATTCCAGGGATGACAGATACAGCTTTTGAACCTATAAATAGCACTTTATATAAAAGTGGTTTTAGGGCTCGCTGACCTGTCAGAGCCTGTCCCAATTAATCACACGTTTAATAAATTGGTTATTCCCCTGGGGATCCCTCCTTACCATTTGCCTTTGGATGGAGCCTCTGGGAGCTGTGGGGCCCTCTGCAGCTCCCCAGCCCACGGAGCTGCGAGGGACAGGAGCTTTCTTCTCGGTTTTTTGGGCAGGTGGGGAGGGAGGCACATCCTTGGATGGGGGAAAGAGCTTTTCGTGGTCACTGATCATCACAGTCATCACCTTCTGGACCTGGGGTGTGCCTGGAGGAATTAGAGATTGTCAGGGGCAAACCCAGTGCCACAGGATCCCTTCCACCACTTGGATTTCCTGCCTGGTCTTTCTGGTGTCTAAAATGGAGATGGAGCAGAAAACAAGGAGAAGGATCACAAAGCCAAATAAAGTAAATGCAGTGAGTAAAAGTAGGTGAGTACCCTCATTTCTTTGAGTTTCCTCTGTTCCCTGGAGAAGGATTTTACACCTCCCTGCTCCAAGCAGCACAGAGATGATCTCACCAAATTCCTGAATGGGCTGAACTCCATGAAGGGAGCATGCAGTGTAATTCCTGAGGGGGTTTTGTCACCACAAACACCTTTAGAGCCTAACAAACACAGGGCTTGACTCTGCCCTGCTGTACTCGCTGTGCCCAGGCACGCTTCTGGCTTATATCCACAGCTCCACCACAGAAAATCATTCATTTCAAGGCTGTGGATGCAACTCAGTATTTCAGCATGCCAGGAGTTCCTGTGCCAATGATTCCAGCAGTCCCTTTTACCTCTCATGATAATTGCAGGGTCCTCTATCTTGGGTCTGATGAGGTTCACTCCAATCACTGTTGCCAGGTTATCCACACTCATCTTATTGACACTGGAGTTGAGTTGGATTTCATAGAGAAACCTGCCAGAATTGGAGAGCAAATATTTCCCATCAGAGGTGGAAGAGTACAAAAAGCCTCACTGGTATAAAATCCTGGTTCATCCTCCCAGCTCTTCCTCTCAGTCACAAGAACAGAAACACTTGGCCTTAGAACTGGAGCTGGGTCTTACTGGTACCAGAATAAAAACCATCATGTGAGGAGCTGCTCCCCTCAAAAACAAATCAGAAAGGAAGGGAATCCCCCCATCAAATCTCCAACCGGAGAAAAACCACCCAGGCTGGGTGAAACCTGGAAGTTTTGGTGCACAATGTTTTTGTCCAGGAAAACTACACCTGGTTTTAACTCTCAGGGATTTATCAGTGAGTCTGAGGGTGGTGGTTTATGCTCAGACATTGTCAGGGGGTTTATCCCCGGGGCTGAAATTCTCCTCTACAAAAATCGGGATCTGGTGACTCAAAGGCAACCAAAGCACAGCTTAAGCAGGCTCTGTCTAGAGGAGTCATCCTTTGGGATGACATTTCTGCTCCCCAACACCAAACCTGAGCTGTCCATGCCTTGTGCAGAGCACTGACCTGCAGATGTAGCTGAGGAGGTTGTAGTTGTCTCTGGGGAGGAGGGACAGCTGCTTCATGAGCTCCTGGTGGCCCTAAATGCGAGGTAAGAAACAGCTCCAGGAGGATTCACAGGCACATCTGGGCCAAGAACAGCTTTGGTCACTCCATCCGTGCCTTTGGGGGTCTCCTCCTGGGGACTCCACCAGTCCCAGGGTGGCAGTGGAGTCCCCATCCCTGGGAGCGTTCCAAACACACGTGGATGTGGCACTGGGGACAGGGGTTAGTGGTGCCCATGGGGGTGCTGCTGGGTCATGGCTGATGGTCTTGGGGATCTTTTCCAACCTCGTGGATTCCATGACTCTGATTCTCTTGGCATTTTCCATCACTGTTTTGTGTATTTCCCCATCCCTGGAAGTGTCCAAGGCCAGGTTGGATGGAGCTCTGGGTAACCTGGGCTGTGGAAGGTGGGATGGTGGAACTGGATGGGCTTTGAGGTCCCTTCCAACCCCAACCACTCTGGGATTCCTTGGTCCCGTGTATAGGAACGGTGCCATTCCTCTTCCTATAGTGGCTTGTTTTGCAAAGGGAGGCTTCTTTTCCACCAAATTACATATTAGGAAAAGACAATTCCCATCTGTTCCGCACTTCTCCCTCTCCCAAACCCCCACTCCCCTCCTTGGTGTCCCCCAGGGCCCTCTGCCAACCCCATGCTCAGCTCAGGAGTGTTGGGCTTCCTTCCATCCTGGTTCTCACACTGGCTGTTTGCTGCCAAGGGCTCCACAAAAAGAGGTGCTGATCAGAAATTTAAGCTTTAACATTCACAAACCCATGTGGTCAAGCTGGGAAACCCCACTGGCTTCGGGAGAGTTTTTTCTTTTTCATTTTTTTCCTTCTTTTTTCCCTCCCCAGACTCCAAAGCTCAGTGACTGGCACTGCTGTGCGCCCTGGCACGGAAACTGAAAACAAAAGCATCTCTACCTTTGTCTCATCAGCTTCCAGAGCCTTCCCACAGAGCAGGAAATCCTCGTACTGCAGCCAGGGCACCACGGGCTCCGGGAGCTCCCGCAGGTAGAGCTTGAACAGGGAGGCCACGGTGTGGACATCGGTGTCCCTGCAAAGTGCAAAGAAGCCACTCAGGGAAAGTCAGGCCCAGCAGGTCAGCAAACCCCCACAAGGCTCTGTTTGAGCTCTGTGGGCAGGTGTGGAGACAGAGAGATGTCAACAGGAGGCAAGAGCAACCTGGGGGAACCCACAGCCAGGGAATGGCCCCAGCTGGCAGCAGAATAAAGGCTTGGTGGAGATTTTCCCCACCTTGAGGGTGGCAGGTCCCAGTGTCCACCCCTGGGCTGAGCTGGGATAGCAGGGAATTCACTTCGAGGGCTCCTGCCTCCTCCCGAAGCCGAGTTTTGAGCAAGCACAAAGCCACGGTCTCAGCTCTACCCAGCTGCCCTGCCCTCGGAAATGCTGGGCCCTGGCAGGCAGTCCCTGCTCTGGGCTGCCCCATCACCCAGGCCCAGGTCTGGGCACAGCAGGAGCCAAACCCAACAGCAGCTGTCCCTGGCACGACACAGGCTCTTGTGTTGCCTCAATCTCCCTCCTTTGCTTTGTGAACCTAAAGTCACTTTTCCTCACCCACTGGACGACTGCAGAGCCACGGAATGAGCGGGAGCTGCATTTCTGGAGCACCACCCTGGTCCTTGTCACTGCATTTGAAGGGGTGGAAACCAAGGAGAAGGGAGCAAAATCCTTCTCCCGTCTCCCGTTCCAAGCAAAACCCTTCTCCCGTCTCCCATTCCAAGCAAAGCCGTCCCAGCCCATGCTGGGCTCCCGAGGGTCCGCGTGCAGATCCTCCCCTGCCCGGCCACACTCCCCAGCGTGGAGCTGGCGGAGCCTCCCTGGGATCTCAGAGCAGCAGCAGTTACTGGGGCTGCTCTGCCGGGACAGGTGTTTGCAGCTTTGCAGCCCTTGTATTTACATTCTGTCAAAGGGACACTGTCAAGATCATGAGCCTCTATTCTGACCTACCTTGAAGTCGCTAAACTCTTATAAACTTCAAGCAAAACCCCCTCAGGTCAGTTATTTTTAGAATTGGTTGGGGTTGTAAAATACTATTATTTTTACGAGCACACATAAACACAGAGGGACGTTTTCAGAGCTGTGTTTTTGTAGGACCTACCAGTACACCCCACTGGGCATGCTGGGTGCCTGGACTGCACCAGCAGCTTTCTAACACTCCCCACTCCACCCTGCCGTGGCTGAGTGTGTGTAAGTGCTCCCCTGAAAACCCAGACAGGCAGCAAGGATGGCACTGAAGGTCGAGCCAGCACCTCGCTGCTCTCAGGTCACTGCAAACCCCATTATCTGCCTTCCTCCTCACTGAGAAAATGTTTTGCTTGGGGTGCCAGGGGGTTGCAGTCACCCTGAGACCACCCTGGCCATGCTCATCCTAAGCCCTGCAGCACAGGGGGAACATCCCGGGGAGGGCTGAGCTCCCCGGCCGTGCCCCGTTGCAAAACAGGGCTGCAAACATTAAAGAAGGTTTCACCTTCCCATGGCCCTGCACAGGTTCCAACAGGAAAGCTCCGAGCAGGGCTCAGTGCCCAGGAAATACTCAGCTGCTTTGCTCCATCCGGCTCTGCCCGGCCGGGGGATTTAGGGGAAAGTGATGGGGTTTTCCTAAAAAGCTCAACAAAAACGGGGGAAGTTTTGTGGTTAGGGACAGGCCTGTGAGCAGAGAGACGGGGCTCCTGCACAATGCTTAGGCAAGATGGGCTTTGCACAAAAATCCAGGGGAGCTCCTGGGTTTGGGGGCTCCCTTTCCTCGAGCATCCCAGGCCTTGGTGGCTCTCAGGGCAGCTCCCAAATTCCATGGCCAGTGTCACCTTCACACACAGCAGCACCCTGGGCACTCCTTGTCTCGGGCCTGGTGCACAGGGCAGGGCAGGAATTGAGCTGAAATCCTCACCTGAAGTGCCGTGCAAAGGCAGGACCCACTTTTCCTCTGTCCCAGCTCCGGGGCTGTGGCTCTCACCAGCACAAACTGGGGGGAAAAACCCTGGAGCAGCACAGCTGAGCAGGGCAGGGTGGGCCATGCCTTGTGCCACTGGGGCCAAAATCAAGGGATCAGGGGGGACAGGACAGAAAACCCCTGGAGAAAGGGAGGCACCAGAAAGAGGGGGAGTTCCCCTCCTGCTCTCATTTTTCACAGGGCATGGCAGAGGCAGCAGCTGCAAAGGTCTCTCTCCAAAGCCTCTCTGAGACCTACGAGCAGGGACAGGCAGCTCTCCCAGATTTAGGGAATTCTCCGTTTCCTCCTGGCCCTGCAGAGAAGGGGGGGCAGGGGGGCACAGCTTTGCAGCAGCAAAAATCTCCCAAAATCTCTCCCATCTCTGTGTGATGCTGTAGGGAAAAGCATCAGGAGGAGAATACCACGGCAGGGAAAGGAACAACTTCTGCTGGGTGTATGAGAGCATCCTCTGGGCTTGTCTGGGACCCTGCCCTTGCTCTCCTTTCTCAAAGCCCTCAGCTGATGGGCCAAGCTCTTCCCTTTGCTCCTTCCTTGGCTGCTCCAAACCATAATTGCTGTGTGTGGCCGGGATTTTCCCAAACGCTTTCCTTTCTTTCCAGGAATCTTATCTCAGCACCCTCTGGTTGTGTGTTTGTGGTTACTGCTGAACCCTCTCTCCTCCTCAAGCCCTTCTGGAGGGTTCTGGAGGGCACTGCTGGGCTCTGGGGGTTGGACTGGGTGCTTTTCCCTGGAATTTGGCAGTGGGAGAGGGGGAATCAGCGTTACCTGTCGAACGAGGGCCTCTCCCCGGCGTCGAAGGCGTCCCGGAGCTGTCTGACCAGGTTGTCCTGGCCGGGCAGGCGGAAGATTCCCTCCTCACTCACTCCATGCTCCCGGATGAACTCGGCGCTTTTCTGCACCAGGATGGGCACCTGGTGCTGCCCGAATTTCTGCTCGTAGGCCATGGTCTCTGCCAGGTGCTGCCCGAACACCGCTGGGGACAGGGCACGAGGTCAGAGCAGGAACCCCAAAGCTCCGCTGGGGACACCTCACCTGCCCCAGCAGGAGCTGCTGCTCTGCCAGGCACCAGAACCCTGCAAACTCCTCGGCAGAAACAAAGTTCTGCAGAAACCAGAGCCTTCCCCGAGGAAATAACAGCAAAATAAAACCTTGTTCCTCCTCCAGTAATTGACAGTTCTCCAAATGACTGAAAGCAAGCCTTGGGGTTTGCTGCCTGTGAGCAGGATGCTGATCCAGAGCGAGACAGGGACAGGGCACAGGGAGGGAAGGAAGCTCATCCCACAAAGCTGAGAAAGCACAGGAGACAACCAAGAAACCAGAAAAGATCCTTGCAGGGATTTGGAGCTGGAATTCTTCCTGATCCCATCGCTTTTCTTCCCCCTCCCCTCTCCTGACCTTCCCCTGTGCTGGGGCCAGCTGTGCTCCAAGGGGATGGTACCTTTCCTTCGGAGCAAAACTGCCTTTTTCCTCCTGAAGCCGCGGCAGAAGCAGCACCTGACGGGGGGCAGGCAGCAGCTCCTCCTCGGAGCCTGGGGCATGGCAAGAGCAGGCAACTCCCAGCTCCAGCCGGCTCTGGAATATCAATGGCAAAGGGTCCCCTGGTCCTCTGCCATACTCCTGCCCTAGCAGTGCCCGTGGTGTGTTCCCCTTGTGCTCTGAAGGCTGAAATCATTCCCCTGCATCCTCCAGAGCAGGGAAATGCAGGTAAACACCCTCAGCTGGAACCACAGGGCTTGTCAGCACCTGCCTGGGCATGGGGCTGTTTCATTTGTCACTCACACTTTTAAATAATGAACATAAACCTGTCACCGTGCACACGAGGAGCAAATGTCTCTCTTTTTTTGGCCTCTGTGCTGTGGTAGCTGATACTGAACTGGTGATTTCACTGCAGATTTGTTGGTCTGGAGACACCTCCCCAGGGTGCTGTGATGCCATGGGAGTGACAACCAACCCTGCAAAACCACACCGAGATTTTGGAGATGCTTTTGCTGTTTCTTTACTCTCTGCAGCTTTTCTGCTTCTTGGTGTGCAACAAGCTCACAGGACCTGGGCCACAGGGCTGCTCCCAGGTGGGCTCTGCCAAAACCTCCCCCATGCAGGGGTTGCTCTAAAAGCTCCTGTTGCCTCAGTTTACACTGAAGACAAAAAACCTCAAGTTTTGGGAGTTTTGGGATCTGCTAACCTGTGTATTGACATAAAATGCAGCTCCACAGTCCCTGACTTCTCTGCTGTCCTCAGGGCCCTCTGTGCTGCTATAAATTTACATTTTCTTTCCTATAAAGTCACTTAATTTACCTGGAAGAGACCAACAGCCTCCTAAGTTTAAAAAGGATCAGAGGCAGAGCCGTTATTAAATATTAGAGCCAGTTGGGACAGTGCCCTGGAAATTCCTGGCTCAATCCTCCGTTCAGCTGGGTGATGCTGCCTCCCCCAGGGCACAGCCTGCTCCCGTTCGGAGGCAGAAAAGCTCAGGGATGCAGAGGAAAACCAGCTGGGACAGGCTGGGAGAGCTGGGGGTGCTCACCTGGAGAAGGGAAGGATCCAGGGAGAGCTCAGAGCCCCTTGCAGGGCCTGAAGGGGCTCCAGAAGAGCTGCAGAGGGACTGGGGACAAGGCATGGAGGGACAGGACACAGGGAACGGCTTCCCACTGGGAATGGAATGGATGGAATACTGGGAAGCAATTGTTCCCTGGGAGGGTGCTGAGGCCCTGGCACAGGTTCATGCCTGGGTGTGAGGAGGGTGAGGGTGTGACCCAGGCAGGCTGAGAGCAAACGGGGGCAGAAAGGATGGGCTGAGCAAGAAAAGCCAGGGGAAAAGCAGAGCGAGGAAACTGGCAGGTGGAGAACCACATTTTCCAAGGCTTTGTCCCTGAATGGGAGTTGTTTTCAAGAACACTTCCAGGGTCAAAAAGCCCAGGAGGAAGTTGATAAAAGAAGATGAAGCCAGGCCAGAAATGTTTGCTCAGGCCTGGCTTTCCTCACCACTGCCCGTGTTTGCAGCAGCCCCAGCGCCGGGGCTGCTCCCGGAGCAGCTCCCAAGGGAGTCATAAGGGACACGTCCCAGCCTCTTTTTCCAGGGATTTCTGAGCCCAGCTTTGAACCCCTCACCCCGAAGCGCTGCAGGCCCCAGGGCAGTGGGAGATCCTCCCTCCAGGAGCTGTCCCTGCTCCCTTTTACCTCCCGACGCCGACCCCAGCGCCCTCCGGATGGATTTCACCCACTCCTCCATCTCCGCATGGGAGCTGGCCATGAGCACACAGCTGTCCTGCCCTGCCCGGCTCTGCTCTCCAGCCACCCCTGCAAAAACAACACATTTAAGGAGAGGATTGGAGGAGAAAAGGCACATTTCTGTTGTTTTCTTCGTCAAACGCTTTTGGCTCCGAATTTCCCCATTAAAGCCCCGCTGGCTGCAGGGGAAGCGGAGCTCGGACATTTTGCACTTGGAGATCTGCAAGAAAGGAACAGAAACTGCTGCAGCTGCAGCCTGGCAGAGCTTCTCCTCACCATGGGACATGGGCACTGACACAGGGCCTTGCTCCAGCCCTGGGTGAAAGCAAGAAATTCATTTTCCCATGAAACAGAGCTCTGGGAACCTCGGAAAGAAGTGGGAGCGGGAGCACAAGGACTGGGAAAGGACTTGCCTGAGTGATTTTGGGTAGTCAACCCCCCCAAAAGCGTGCAAGGAGGAGGAGTGAGGCATCCTCACCTGGGATGATTTCAAAGATGAATTTCCCTCCTTCCTCTGGGTTAGTGGCCACCACCTTGATGGTGCTCCCCTGGAGAGACAGGCAGCCCTAGGACAGAGCAGAGCAAACCCCTGTGTGCCACCTGTGCAAGGTCACAGTGCCACTGAGGGTGGGGGTCCTGCCCTCAAACACCCTGCAGGAGATATATTTCATAGAGGTGTATTTGTGTAGATAAACTACAGTGACTTTTCAAACAAGAGCCACTTCTTAAATGCCAATTTTTCCAATGAAGTGATTCTCAGAATGAGAAAATGGTTCTTTTGCTCTTTCCTATCTTTTTCTCACTTCTCATGTTCTTTCGGCCCTTGTTGGGAGTGGAAGAAGAGAAAACGAAGGAGAATGGACTTGGGAAAACCCCAGAACATCCTGTTTCTGCTGGGCAGGGGTAGGAAAACTGTTCCTTGAACACAGCATCACTTAAACCCAAAAGGCAGCCCTAAGCCGGCAGGAGAGGAGGAGAGAAAAAGAAGAAAAGGGATGGAAAATTAACAAATAAAGTGGAAAACAGCCATTTCTGGGGACCTTCCTTTCCCTGGCTGTGGGGGCTGGCAGAGGGATTGGGGTGACTCAGCCCTGGAGGCCTCCCCGGGCAGGAAATGAGCCTGCGCCTCTAAAATGAAATTTCTCAGCCATTTCAGCCTCCTGGAAGCCACCGAGCTCCTGGAGCCCAGCTGCTTCCATCGGGATCCCTGCTGGGACCCACGGGGCTGGATGCTGGGGTGGTGCAGCAGGGGCAGGGCAGAGCTGCCATGGGAAGGTTTTCACAGCACTTTCTGTTCCCACATCCCATTTCCAGCTCCTCCCCAGCACCCTGGAACAGGGCAGAGCCAGAAAAGGGACCTGGATCCCACCGGGCTCAGCCTGCTGCTCCCACCCCGAGGATCCACGGATCACCTTCCCCCGGGGGTGTTTTCTATCCCCAGAGGAGTTTTGCTGCTGGTAACGCTTTGTAGAGGGAACAGCCTTTCTGGCAGTGGGGACTTTTCCCTGGAATTTCTCCAAAGGAGGAAAAGGTGGTAGATACTCTAGAAGTGAGTTACAGTATGGAGAAAATGGTGGGGAAATAAAATAAAATAATTGAAAAACCACCTGATTTCTTCCAGGCAAGTGCACTGGCCAGAGAGAGAGGAATTTCCTTCCCTTCCAGCTGCCTCTCCTGTGGCAGGAGTCCTGAGGAAGCAGCTGCCCTTCCCTGCCATCTGCCCAGCCCTCAGCCCTGCCAAGGCCTGGCTTGGGCTGACCCTCGCCCTCAGGCTGTGCTGAAAATCCCGCTGATTTTCCCTAAAAGTGTCCTGCCAGGTGCCTTTCCCACCAGAGCAAGGACAGAACCTCTCTCAGAGCTCCCACCCCTCGTGCCCTCACTGCTGTCCTGGAAGGAGAGCCGAGCTCTCCTCCCCAGCCTGTTTCTCCTGGGAAATGGTGACAGCTCCCAGCTGGGGACTGGACTGGGCTTTCCCAGCTCCCCAGTGCTGGGGCTCAGGGGGTCCCAGCCCCCAGCAGGGCTTGCAGGCACCTGAGGAACTGAAATGCATCCATGAAGTTCCCGATCAGGACTGCTCATCTCTGATACTGCCCAGAGGCAGAAAACTCCTTTAATACCCAACTCCAGACCCACCCCAAACCATTTCATGGAATCATGGAATTCTGGAATGGTTTGGGTGGGAAGGGACCTCAAAGATCATCTTGTTCCACCCCCTGCCATGGCAGGGACACCTTCCACTGTCCCAGGCTGCTCCAAGCCCCGTCCAACCTGGCCTTGGGCACTGCCAGGGATCCAGGGGCAGCCCCAGCTGCTCTGGGCACCCTGTGCCAGGGCCTGCCCACCCTCCCAGGGAGGAATTCCTTCCCAATATCCCATCCATCCCTGCCCCCTGGCAGTGGGAAGCCATTGCCCCTTGCCCTTGTAAAAGTCTCTCTCCATCTTTCTTTTGGGCTCCCTTCAGGCCACAATTAAATCACCCCGAAGTTTCTCCTCTCCAGGCTGGACAACCCCAACTCCCTGAGCCCCAATTTCCAGCACGGGGGAGATCAAGGACCAGCACAGCCCAGTAGCCTCGCCCTACCTGCGGCTTGGCATCGTCCTCGTCCTTGTAGTAGTAAAGCTGCTGTCCCTTGAGCACGAAGTAGCGGTGCTGCCAGTTCTTGACGATGGAGCGCTGCTTCTTCAGCCAGCCCAGCTTCAGGGGCCGCTCCAGGGCGCTGGGGGAGCCCGGCCGGGCGCCCGCGGGGTCCCCGCTCATCACGCTCCGGGAGCGGGCTGTGGGGACAGAGGGACACGGGGAGTGGGGACAGAGGGACACGGGGAGAGGGGACAGAGAGGGACACGGGGAGAGGGGACAGAGAGGGACACGGAGAGAGGGGACAGAGGGACACGGGGAGTGGGGACAGAGGGACACGGGGAGAGGGGACAGAGAGGGACACGGGGAGAGGGGACAGAGGGACGCGGGGAATGGGGACAGAGAGGGACACGGGGAGAGGGGACAGAGAGGGACACGGGGAGAGGGGACAGAGGGACACGGGGAGAGGGGACAGAGAGGGACGCGGGGAATGGGGACAGAGAGGGACACGGGGAGAGGGGACAGAGAGGGACACGGGGAGAGGGGACAGAGGGACGCGGGGAATGGGGACAGAGAGGGACACGGAGAGAGGGGACAGAGGGACACGGGGAGAGGGGACAGAGAGGGACACGGAGAGAGGGGACAGAGGGACACGGGGAGAGGGGACAGAGGGACACGGGGAGTGGGGACAGAGAGGGACACGGGGAGAGGGGACAGAGGGACACGGAGAGAGGGGACAGAGGGACACGGGGAGAGGGGACAGAGAGGGACACGGGGAGAGGGGACAGAGAGGGACACGGGGAGAGGGGACAGAGGGACACGGGGAGAGGGGACAGAGAGGGACGCGGAGAGAGGGGACAGAGGGACGCGGGGAGAGGGGACAGAGAGGGACACGGGGAGAGGGGACAGAGGGACACGGAGAGAGGGGACAGAGGGACACGGGGAGAGGGGACAGAGAGGGACACGGAGAGAGGGGACAGAGGGACACGGAGAGAGGGGACAGAGAGGGACACGGAGAGAGGGGACAGAGGGACACGGGGAGTGGGGACAGAGAGGGACACGGAGAGAGGGGACAGAGGGACACGGAGAGAGGGGACAGAGAGGGACACGGAGAGAGGGGACAGAGGGACACGGAGAGAGGGGACAGAGGGACACGGGGAGAGGGGACAGAGGGACACGGGGAGTGGGGACAGAGAGGGACACGGGGAGTGGGGACAGAGGGACACGGGGAGAGGCTCTCGGCCCTGCGCCTGCCGAGAGAACTGACCCAAGTTTACAAAGGAAGTGGCTGCAGTAGCTGCCACTGTGAGCTTCCTTTTTCCTGCGTGGGAGGAATTGTCTTGCAAGTGAGAACAAAATCATTAGCGCTTTTTGGGGGTGTTTTTTTAATGGGAGTGTGTGGTTTTTGCGCCCTCCCTGAAGCTGCAGCGACAGCACAGTGACCCAAACAGTTTGGATGTCACAGTTTTGCTCTGGGAGAACCTGGTGTTCCCAGTGGGGCAGAACCCACATTTACGGGGATGGAAAATCTCCAAGGATGGAAAAATGCCAGCATGGATATAGCACTGGGCAGAGCAGTGTCCCTGTCACCTGTTTGCGTGGCCCCACTGGTGCCAGGGACTGGTGGCATCTCCAAATGCCTCTGTGACAGCAAAAGTCTTGGAGGGATCGCTTCCAGATGGGATTTTTGCCTCTGGACCAGGCACTGCAGCCCCCCAGAGCCAACCCAGCTGGGCAGAGTTTGCATTTAAGACTGCAAGGCACAAATAAGGCCAGGACTCTGGGGGACTTCAGCCTCACTGGTGATTTCCTGAGGTAGAAAATGCTTGGCACCCAGGGCTTCAGTGGTTCAGTTCAAGGGTGTCCCCACTTCCCCTTCCAAAATCCCCCAGAGAAAGAAACTCCACTGGGTGTTCCCTTTGTCCTGTAGAGCACTCCAGGCTCACCTCCCACTACAAACCTGCCACAGGCTGCAAATCATCTCCCAAAAGCCAAAAAGGATTGTGAATGTGGAACCCCAAAAAGGATTGTGAATCCCCAATCCAGCCTTCGAAGCACCCTGGGGTGCTGCACATTTGGTGTGTGCTGCCATGGGATGGCCCTGAAGAGGATGGGGTTGGAAGCAGGGACATTGCACAGGGATTTCCCAGCCAGCTCCCCCAACAAATGCTGCTGCTGGGGATTACCCTGATGGAAAACCCACATGGGGTTTCCAAATTGCTCCTCCAGCCCTGGCAGCTTCTTTGCTCAGCAAAGTGCTCAGGACCCCATAAATCACATTCCTCCATGTCCCATGGCTGTCCCTGACCCCTCAGGGTGAGGATTTTTGGGGAGTGACCTGCAGGGCTGGAGCAGCCACTGGGAGTGAGGAGCCTGCTGGACACAGAGCTGAGCCCAGCCGTGCTGATGTTGCAGCAGCACAAGGTTTGGAAGGAGAAACTGTGGGGTTTTAGGGAAAATCCAACGGTTTGCTATCTTTTCTGGGGGGATATCAACCTCCCCCAAAGCCCAGCACTGCATCAGGGCTCTGCTGAGGGAAAAGGCGCTGCTGCCTGGGGCTCCTCCTGCTCTCAGCCTTGAGCTTGACTTGTCCGTCCTTGCTGGAAATGAGGTTTATTCTCTCCCTCCTTGCAGCCCTTCCCAGCCCCGCCGGGACTCTGGGCACAGAGGGATCCCCTGGAGTCCCCTTCCCTGAGCATCAGCCCCAGGCTCGAGGTGCAGCCTGGGCTTAGTCCTGGCTTAGCCATGTTCCTGCACACCCATGAGCACCCTTGTGAGCCCACAGCTCCATTTCACTCTGCACAGGGCAGCTCTCCCCGGACTTTGGGCCCATTGAAGGCCAAAAGAGCCATTTGTTGTTTTTATTTCTTGTGAGGGGAGGGAGCTGCCCCGGGGCCCTTGGCTTTGTTTTCCGTAAAGTTTTCAGCATCCACAAAACCAGAACCACCGAGGCCGCAGCTCCTCCCTCACTTGTCCAGCTCTGTTCATTCTGTGCCTCGTGCAGCAGAGCTGGACAAGTACAGCACACCCAGCTCAGGTGTGGTGATGGAATTTGGGATGCGGACAAAGCTTTTCCCCAGCTCCAGCACTTGGAACCATCTCCTCCTCCAACACGTCCCTGCACATCCAGCCCTGCCCCTCTCTGCGCTCCCCCAGGGCAGGAAGGAGCCACCAGAGCTTTGGTGGTGCCCCAAAAGTATTTCCTGTGGCAACGGCCTCTGGGGTTGGGCATTTCCTCCAAAACATCCTCGCTGCTCCTGCAGCCCCGGGACCTCCAGCACGGGGAGGTGCCCGTGTGCTGCTGCCCTCTCCCCAAAAACAGGAGCCACAGTGTGGGTGCAGGACAAGGGCAGAGGGGGCCCCATTTGGGGCTTTGTGTGCAGAGAGTGGTTTGACCACTCTGATCAGAGTGGCTTCGGACAGAAATCCAAGCTGCCTTTGCAGGAAAACCCAGCCAGGCCAACCCTGGAGGCTGCTGCAGTGCACGGGGAGGGAGAGCCTGGCAGAGACCAGCGGGGTCCAACCTCTGCTCCAGGGGAAATCCAGCCCCAGCGCGGGCCCTGGCCAAGTTCTGGCACCAGTGCCAGGATCACGGAGGGCCTGGGCCTCAGAGCATGCACAAGGCTGGGCTCCTGCAGCCCTAAATCCCCGCCCCGGCTGCCTGACCCTACCCCAGGCTCTGGTATTTTGCCCTCAGAGTCCACACAGGGATCCCACACTCCTTCCCAAAGGTGTTCTCCGGTGGTTTCCGTGCTGGAGATGGATCCCAGGGTGGGTGAGAGCCCTGCAAAGCCTGGGCAGGGGTGGGAGGTGGGTCAGGAAATCACAGGGTGAGGCTATCCCACGGCCCTGGGAGTCCGAGGGCTCCTCACCACCCCGAGAGGAAACCACTGATGTCAGAGGCGCCGAGACACCTGAGCCAGGGCGAGATTGTTTCCTCCAGCCTGGGCCATGCCAACGTGGCTCAGCCTGAGCCTCACCTCCTGCAGGGTTTGTGCCACCAGAACGGGCCCTGTGTGGTTTCAAGCCTCCCAAAGCTGGATTTTGGGGGGCAGCAGCCCTGTCCCCCTGTCCCCCTGCTCCCACAGCATCCCTCGGTGACAACTCTGTAAATCACTTCTTGCAAATCATTTGCAAATCATCTGCTCTCTCTCAAAAGTGGCACTTGAGGGCCAGGTCCCCCCACTGAGGCCGGAGCCAAAATCTCAACCGGGCTTGGCCACAGACACCCCAGCCCCTGCCCCGCCCCGGGCACCGAAGCGGACACAGAAGGGCACAAAGGAACGGTCACCGTACCTATTTTTGCAGCATCCATTTTCAGATTGAAATCCCAGTTCCGTGGCAGCTTGAGTGACATTCTGGATCAGGAAGGGCTTTTTTTTTTTTTCCCCCAAGGTGAGCTTGCTTAGGAGATGGGCTGGAACCAAACCCTGGCGGTCCCGTGGGGATCCCGCGCCCGGGGTCGATCCCCCCGCAAAGAGCAGCAGCTCGGCGAGGGTTGATTTGCCAGCGAACTTCCTGCCTCCGAGAGCAGCTGTGAGCAACCCCATAAAAGTACTTTCCTGCCCTGCTTTCCTGCAAAGCTCTGGCCCGGCTTCCCCGGCAATGCTCGCAGGTGATGCCGGATTTGCTCCCCTCCTTGTCCCTGTCCTGGCTGATGGGGACACCCAGCCCAGCCCGGGGCTGCTCCCCACACGGCGCTCGGTGCCTTTGAGGAAGTGGTGTCAGAAACACCCGGTGTCCTCCTGGTGCTCTGAACACTGCTCCGAGGAGGAGCAGCCCCGCTCGGAGCTGCGGGGAATGTTCTGCTCAGGGGCAGAGCGGAGCTCAGGTGTGAGCTCAGGGTGACGTCTGATGGCACCGGGGTCTTTGATTTCTCCTGTTAATTGCTGAGAGGTGCCCACGGCTGATTGAAGGCTTTTGCAGCGGTGAAAGCCAAATGGGGATGAAATGAGGCAGCTCCTGGAGGAAAGGCCATAGTAATCGGAGCAGTGAGGACCAAGGGATCTTAGAACCATGGAATGGTTTGGGTTGGAAGGGACCTTAAAGCCCATCCAGTGCCACCCCTGCCATGGCAGGGACACCTCCCACTGTCCCAGGCTGCTCCAAGCCACATCCAACCTGGCCTTGGACACCCCCAGGGATGGGGCAGCCACAGCTTCCCTGGGCAAAGGTGGGATGTGGACACAGAACCCACCAGGAGCAGTGGATCGAGCAAAATCCCTGCTCACAACAGTGAGTGTATCCTGGTTCGTGCTGGTTTTCCACCCCAGAACAGGCTGTGCATGCCCAGAGCAGCCTGGGCTGGGGCTGGGCCGAGCTGTGGCTCTCGAGGCGCAGGAGGATCAGGCAGGGCTGTTACAAACACCCCCAGGAGCGGGCAGGGGGCTCCCAAGGGCTGCTGGAGGCTCCAGCCCCTGTCTCCCCCCACACTGGGAAAGCCCAGGCCTCGTGAAGAGGGAAGTTGCCCCGAGCAGAAGCAGGAACAGCGGCAGGGGAAGCGCAAGGGGATGAACAAGGACGTGGCCACTGGTTCCTGTTGTGATTCCCAGCCCAGCATTGTGCCCAGGAGCCCCTGAGCCACCTGCAAAGGGGATTTGTTTTTAGTGTTGTAACACAAACTGAGGAAAGGAAGGAGCTGAAGGCTGCGCTGGGTGCTCGGTCACAGCACGGCCAGGGTGGAGCTCGCTGGGCTGATCTGGGTTAATCACAGCTGAAAAACGACTCTGCTGCTTTGGGCAGTGACTGGAACCAGCTCAGAGATCCCCAGCTCACAGATTCCACTGCCCAAAGTCCAGAGAATGTGACAGTGTGGAATTTCACAGCAGAGCAGCCCAGGATGTTCCCCCAGCCTGAGGAGATTAACCCAAAACCCTGCTCTGGCCCCAGACTCCTCGATGGGCTCCATTTCTGCTGTAGCCCGAGCAGAGGGCCCCGAGCGAGCCCTGGATTAAGCACCAGGTTTAGCTCTCAGAAATATCTGCAGGCAGCTAAAGGAGCTCCACGGGCTCACACGGTGTGATCCTTTTTCTCTTCAGCCTGGTTCTCTCTGGCAGCCCGGAGCAGCCCTTTCCCACCCGCAGTGTCATGGGCAGGATGTCACGCGGCCCTGTCCCCTCCTCCAGAACGGAAACTCTGCTTGAGCCCAAAGCCCTGCAGTGCAGCTCAACGCTGTGGTCACACCACAGAGCTCAGCCCTACCTGGCACCCCAAAACCGCCCCTCTGAGTACCCCAGAGCTGCTTCAGCCACCTCCTGCTCCTTTCTTAGCCACCCCTCAGAGCAGCCTGTTCCTGAGCTGAACCATGGAATTCTGGAATGGTTTGGGTTGGAAGGGACCTTAAAGCCCATCCAGTGCCACCCCTGCCATGAGCAGGGACACCTCCCACTGTCCCAGGCTGCTCCAGCCCCAATGTCCAGCCTGGCCTTGGGCACTGCCAGGGATCCAGGGGCAGCCACAGCTGCTCTGGGCACCCTGTGCCAGGGCCTCCCCACCTTCACAGCCAGGAATTCCCTCTCAATATCCAATCTAAACCTACCATGCCTCAGCAGGACCTAAAAAAGGCAAATCTCAGCCCCTAAAGTTGTTTTTACATCCCTCTTCAGGTCACAGGGAGGCAGCCCTGGCTTGAGGCTCACTGTCTGTCTGGGGCTGGAGCACAGCGGGCACCAGGATTCCCAGTGGGAATTTGCAGTTTTCCATGTTTGACTGGCACAGGATGGGGGGGAGGCAGGGGGGAGCTGCGGCTGAAGGGCTGGCACTGGGCTGGGCTGGGCCATCAGCTCTGCCTGGCACTGTCACCCACGGCCCTGGTGCCGCAGCTCCACGGCTGCCTGAGGACTCCAGAGTCCCCTTTCTGACAGATTTAACACCAAACGATTGCTCAGCCCTCGAGTTGCTTCACAAATTGCTGGATATTGCCCGGTGCTGCCCAGCAATGCCCTGCTGGACTGGGAGCAGCAGTTGGAATGTGGGAGTTGGGCTTTGGAGCCACCTCGCAGGGATCCCATCGAGAGTCGAGCTCTGCTGCTGCTGCTGGAGGCTGAGGTTGTCTGCAAGTGCCCACAGTGACAGGAAGCCCTGAGAGGCTGCTGAGGGGCTGCTTTGGCTTAGCTGATAAAGTCAAAAACAGACAAAATAACACCAGAGCTAAAAGTAGCATTTTCCTGGGTAAACAGAGGATTCTGCCCTCCTGACCCCAGGCAAGGCTGGAGAAAGGGCTGAAATGAAAGAATAACTTATGGTAAGTGGAACTCCCAACGATTTTTCACATTCCCAGTGAAGTCTTCAGGTAAAATGAGCTGATTTTGCAGGGGGAGCAGTGGCAACACTTCCCCCATCGTTGATCAAGATGAGCCTGGATGATCCAACCCCGGGGTCACCAAAAATCCCACTGGGAATGGGGCTGTTCATGCAGGACGTGGATGGTCCAGTCCTGCCCACCCCTGTCCTTGCTGCAGCCCGGTCTGCTCTGGGGAAAACCCCTGAGGAAGGGGAGCTACAGGGCAAGGAATGAGGGAATGTGAGTTTGTAACACCCAGAGCTGCCCTGTGGAGCACGGAAAGGTTTGAGCGTCCCAGAGCGCTGACTCAAACTCCCCTAGAGGTAATGGAATTTATATTTATTTAACAGTAACATACAGTATATAAATAGGGTAAATACTTTAAAATATACAATATTTCACATTCGAACATTCGGTCAAAGAAAGGCAACTCTACGTGTGTAGCTAAAACCGGAATCAAAGGAGCAATGCACAGAGAAAGAAGCCAGTGGTGGGAGCAGGCCAGGGCTGGAGATCTGGGATTACACAGGGACTACAGGAGTACAGAGCTGCCAGCCCGGGGCTGGGCAGCGAGGGAGAGGCCACGGGAGCTTCCATGCGATGCTTTAGGGACTGGGCTGTCCCCAGGAGGGGCTGGATGTGCCCACCCAGCCCTGCCCTGCTCCCACCACGCACAGGGGGAAGGGAGAGAGGGCAGGACCCCACTGCAGCCAGGCTGGGGGGGCTCACTGCACACACGGGACACAGGAGACATTCCCTGGGAGGCGGCACTGGGATCCCACAGCCTGGGGCCAAGCTGTGGGTGATGCTGCAGGATCCCCAGCTCTGTGAGCCACGCAGGAGCTGCCCCTTCAGCTCAGGGGCACTGCTGAGCCCCTCATGCAGGGAATGTCTGATGAACCCCGGCTGATCCCACAGAACCCAGGCCTGGTGCTTCCCTGAGCAGGGCTGGCCCTGCCTCGGCCCTGCAAACCCAGCTGGGCTACACCCAGGCAGGGAAAAGCCAATTCCCACCGAGGTGTCCACAGGCCCAGCCCAGCTGTGCATCAAACCTGTGTCCAAACCCAACAAACACTGGGGGTGCCCAGAGCCCTGCCCAGCACTGCCAGCCCCTCACACCACACCACAGCAGCTTCCAGTGCCCTCCCTGTGGACACTCCCTGGCTGCCTGTGCTGTGACCCTGGTGCAGAGGTGGCTCCCACACCACACCACACTGACCAAATCCTTCCTGTCCCTTCCTCCCAGCCCACACACACAAATCCCAGCTGACACCACCTCCCCCTGCTGCTCTGCTCTTCCCTTTGGAGCTTCCTGCTGCTGGAGCCCACTGTGAACCAGAACGATTGTGCCACGCTGAGCTCCAGCCCTGCAGCTGGAGCGCTTCCCCATCTCTCTCCTCACCCACCGGCCCTGGGGCCATTCCGGCCCCTCCACACCGAAATTCCTGAGAGCTGCAGCACCACCAAGGTCCTGCAGGGCCATGCGTGCTGCTGCACATCCCTCGGCATCGGTCCCTCCCTCAGAGACTCCCTCAGGAACAGCAGCTTTTCACCTTTGCTCAGGGAGTTGCCGACTCCCCATCCCTGGCAGTGCCCAGGATCAGGCTGGATGGGGCTTGGAGCAGCCTGGCCTCGTGAGAGATTCCCTGCCCGTGGCAAGGGAGGTGGGACAAGAGTCCAGGCCCCCTCCAACCCAAACCCAGGGTCCAGCTCCCACTCCCGTGAGTTCATCTGCACAACTTGCAAATAATCCCAACAATCCCCACCTCCCCGTGGATCCACCGTTCCCACTCCCTTTAATGAACTTCCAGGCAGGAAACCCTTCCCAGGCAGCTTTCCCCGTGGGGAGCAGCCCAGGTTTGGAATCCCACCCTTCCAAGAGGAAGCAGGAATAAAGCTGATCGGGAATTTCTGACCGGGGAAGCCACCCACAGGCAGAGCTGCAGCTGCTGCCGCTGCTCCTCTCGCAGCCACTCCGTGGAACTGCTTTGCCCTCCAGTGCCCACATCCAGCACTTACACCCTCGGGAAAAGCCCAGATCTGCCCCAAAGCTGGGCCTGCAGCAAAGCTTTGCCCCGCTAATTACACCAGAGGAGGAAGGAAAGCTTTAAAGCAGACGAGCAGGAGACTAAAGACCCACCAGAGAAATTTCTCACTATGAACAGAGCACACCTTTGTAATATTTATCAACACTGTCACTTCTGCCTGTGACCCAACAGCCACGACAAGGGATTTTGGCAATGGGCAGGGAGAATCCAGCTGGTCCCAGGGCAAACCAAACCCTGGCACTCCCACCCTGCTCCCACGGCTGCTCCTGACAGGGGCCTCACTTTGCCCCGCTGAACTCAGGCAAACCCTCATGAAACACAGCCCAAACACTGCCCCTGGGCAAGGCCAGATGGAAGCACCTCCTTTCTCCTCTGCAGTTTCTGTATCAGGGGCTTGGACCAATATTGGTTCTGTCGACAGAAAATAAACCCCTGCCTAATTCAAGCTGGAAGGGAACAGTCTCCACAACCAGGAAAATCTGTGTGAACCCCAAACCCAATCCTGACCTGGCTCAGTGCAGAACTTTGCCAGCACCAACTGAGAATACTTCATAAAACCAGAGCCTTCTCTGCAGCCTGTGCTTTCCATCAAACACCTGCACTTGGAGTACGACCTTCTGCCCTGTGCCTCCTGCTCAGGGAGACAAAGCAGAGCCCACCACAGTCCCACAGAAATGCAGGGGAGAGGCTGGGACCTGCTCCATGTATTTACACACACATGAGCTCTCTAGTACACTCAGGGTAAACGAAAGCAGTGGCAGAAGCAGAATATGGAGTAAAAACTCTGAATTTGGGGTATTTTCAGGTGGTTTATTTTCTGTCGATGCCAAGCCAGCTCGCAGCAGGTGCAGGTCTCATGTGGGGGGTCTGTGGCTAAAGGTTTATGGCAGCAACTGCTTGAAAACACCAAGGTACTTCTGTGTGAACTCTCCCTGTCACTCCTTCCCCAGGTTAAAATCAGGTAAAGTTTCTCTCTCCCATGCACAAACTATGGAAAGAAAGAAAATCAGAGTCACCTTGTGTTTGGGAACACTGCATGAGGTGTAAATGGGGATATTTTCACTATCTGATCACAAAAAAAAAAAAAAGGAAAGTTTTACAATCTTTAGGGCTATCATTTTTAAATAATAAAAAAGTATGACAAAATAAAGGAAAGTACTTCGGTAAAACTTGCAGCTATAAAGTACAAACTATTTCTGACAAGATTCAGTAAGCAAAGCAGGACAGAAGCCTGCAGAGAAATGAACCCAGACTGAAATGCAACACAGACCATGGTAAACTCAGCAGCACGACTTCTACAACTCAAGTAATGAACAGACATGATCCCTGAAAGAAAACAAAACCCCCAGCTGCAGCTGGAGCCCACCCGGCAACGAACCCGGCTGGAAACTGCTCCCCAGGTTACTTCACATAGCCCAGTGTGGGGTTTCCAACCTTGGAGAAATGAAGAAGTGTGGTTCTTAAAGGTTATTTAACGGGGCAAAACAAACCAAGTTATGTAAAAGTTGTTCTCACTTGGCAGGAATTGCTCAGTGAAACTTCAACGTTCTTTAAAACTTATTTCCTTCCATCAGTTTTGAAGGAATCTGAACCTCCCACACTCCCACACACAACTGCCACTTTCTTGACTCCTCGTCCCCATTCTGTTCCTGGCTTAATTGGTTACAAAAATCTGATTTGCCAAAATATCAGCCCTGAAGGGAGGGGATGTGAGAGGCAGGTGAGAGCAGCTGCAGGTGCAGGGCTGGGCAGAGGAAACAGGGCTGGGTTAGTACAAGATCCTCTTGCAAATACCTTGTGCAAGGAGATTGCCACAGGCTGGGACAATTCCCACTGCACTCCCAGTTGTCCCTGGGGAGAAGGATGGTCCCCAGGGCTGCCACCCTGAGCACAAGGGCCAGGGCAGGGCACAGCCTCCCCTTCCCTGCCAGGCTCTGCATTCCCTGCCAAACCCACTCACAGGGAAAGCTCAGCTCTGCCCACACACCCCAAAGGTTCAGAAGAGTCCACCAGGGGAATCCCACCCTCCTGCTCCACCCAACACTCCTTCCAAGCCTTAACTCCTTCTCAGCTACAAACCCAAGATTTGCTCATTTGAACCAAAGCTCTATAAATATATTATTAAAAAAAAATAAACCACAAATGCAAACATTTACCAAGAAAGGAAGAAAAGTTACAGTGAAATGAGGCCTTGTTATTGTCTTAAATCAGGCAAGCCAGGAATTCCCTGGAGGAGGCCTGTCTGTTTTCAGTCCTGTTCCAACCACCTCCTGTCTATGCGTCCTCCAGGCTCCCCAAAATTCCCCTGTCCACCAGGTGTGCTTTGAGCGTGTTGAAGATGTGGAGCTGCTGGTCTGGCCTCAGGGTCAGGAACTGCTGGATCAGTTTGCTTGGGTTGGGGCCTCTGCAACACAAAAGCATCGTCAGCAATGGGGGCTCAAGGGCAATTCCATCAGAATAATGGGCTGACATTCACTGCTGTGCTGTCCATTCCTTCCCCAGGTCTCCCCTGGGAGCCCAACTCCATCTGGGATGTGGAAATGGACTCAAAAGGCACAGGAGGCTGCAACACCCCAAACCCAACCTATCTGAAGAGGATTGTGCATCTTATCAGCAGGTGCTGCCCCTCGGAATTCAAAGCAGCCACATACAGGCACTTCCACAGCTCCCCCAGCACATCCTTTATGCACCCACAGGCTTTTTCCTCTGTGCTTGGCTACAGAATGCTTGTCAGTGCTGCAAAATTAGATTTTCCTGCTCGTTTGACTCTAGAAACCTGTCCAAGATTCACAGAAGGAGCATGGAGGAGTTTCAGTGGGACTGGAATAACAGCAGCCCATGGGAAGTGAGGGTTGTGTTTCCAGCTCTGCTAAAGGTCCTTCCCCTCCTCAAGCTCCGTTTCCTCTGTGTTGTATTTCCAGCTGTTTAATCTATCCAGGAGCATAACTGCCTGTGATTCCCAGCCCTGGCAGTGACAGGAAGCCCCCAGCCCAGCAGGGCCCACGCACCTGATGAAGCTGGCGATGTACACGTTGACAAAGGTGGCCATCAGGTACTGGCAGTCGAAGCGATCCATGATCCCCCCGTGCCCCGGGATGGTGTTGGCAAAGTCCTGTGGGAGCAGAGGGATTGCACTGAGCCCTCCCCAGGATCTGTGCTTGCTTTTGTGCCCCCCCACACTGCACTCACCCCCTGCTCCAGTTCTTCCCAGAAGGCAAAGTCAGACCAAGGAAACATTTTGTTTCACGTCTCCCTGCTTTTGGATGTTGCTCTGTTACTCAAAGGTCAGGAAAGGCAAATGTTTTCCTGCTGCCACCCTGCCTTGCCTTTCAAGGCATCTTAACTGAGCACAGGCTGTTTATATGTAAAACCAGCCTGCAAGATATCAAGGGAAACCTCAGATTGCAAAATTTCCTGGCTGGATCTTCCTTCCTCTACCTGCACCACAGCAGGGTCTAGAATATCACAATTAAAATCTTAAGGTCTCTTTCCTTTTGGTCAAAAAAACCCCAGATCCTGCTCCAGCATCTTATCTGTGACTGAACAAACCTCCCTTCCCTCGGAGCCCTGGGACTGCACCGAGTGGCAGCACCCACTGCATGTTTCCTCCCCAAAACCTCCATGACTTTCTCCATCCTCACCTTGATTTTGAAGGCCCTCTTGAAGCCACTGGCAAAGAAGCCTCCGAAGGGCCCGATGAGGGAGGCGAAGGTGGAGAGGGCGATGCTGTGGATTTGGAAGGGGTACATCCGCACTGTCTTCTGCAGGACAAACAGCACACGGGGGTTCCAGTGAGAACAGCACTGCCTGCCCCTCCTTCTCTGCCCCCCAGGCTTTAGCTCAGTTAGTTTTCACATGGGTTCATGTCCCACCAGACTTGGGATAATTCCTTTGGTGTCTCAGTCAGCAACAGGCACCACTACATTCCCCTTATTTCTGGATGCATCTCTGTCACGTTCCTTCACATCGAAACACAGCCCTGCTCTTTCCTTAGGGGTCCTACCCCACTAAATGAGACCCAGGGAGCAGAGAGGGTCGTACCCAGCCCACCACAGACTGCAGCACCACGGGGATGTTGTACTCCTGCAGCTGGAACAGCTCGGAGGGCTCGCAGTCCACGGTGAAGCTGTTGGTGTCGTTGTTGAACTCCACGGGGCAGGTGAAGCAGCGGTACCCAGACATCACATAGGACAGCTCCAGGAAAAAGAGACAAAGGAAACACGATCAGTGCTTTCCTCAGGGATTTCTCAGAGGGAGAGGCCATGCAAGGAGATGAGGGAGGAGGGAACCATGCTCCCAGCTTCATTAAGGAGATCACTGCCCTGAGCAGCAGTAATTGGCTGAAGGCAGAGGAAAGGCAGTGAGCAGGCTGCACCCTGAGGTGGAGGGACAGCAACAGCAGCCACAGAGAGGGACATAAAAACGGGGCAAAACACTCCAGGAGTGTGGAATTCCCCACACAGCCCCTGAAATGATGCACAGCACCATCCAACAGCAGCAGAGGGAAAATGGTTAATTATTGTAATGAGCACATCACAGGTTTAACAGGGACTGAAAACTTCCTCCAGCACTTGGCTCCATCAGCAGTGTCTGCACACAGCCAGGGACCACTTCAAACCCTGAGCAGCAAGGAAAGCTGGAATATCTGACAGAGATTCAAGCCTGACTGCATTTTTTAAACAGAATACCGTGACCCTATGAAGGGAAAACTCCAGTGGAGGAAGCACCATGATGGCCACTTACCAGCAATCCAAACAGAACGGTGGAAAAAAATCCTCCAATAAAACCCTCCCAGGTCTTCTTTGGGGAGAGCTGCCAGAAAGAGAGCGAGGGGGATGATTATTGATACACCTCTGCAGTCCTTCCCCACTTGTGAACTGCTGAGGCCAACACAGAGTGCCACCAACCCACAAGTAAGAGTTTGGTCAGAAGCTGACCCCAGAACCTCGGTCTGAAATGGTTCATTCATGGTTGGACTCGATCTTTCCAACCTAAATGGTTCAGTGATTTAGTTTTATAGCCTCAAAGACTGGGATGCACACCAGGTTTAATCTGGAGGCTTGCTTCAGACCCGTAAGAGGCCACAAAGCAGGAGCTGGGGGAGCTGGGGGACCCAAAGGAACCAAAATTGGCATTTTGTCCCCCAAAGTGTCCCAAACCTTGATGAGCGGCGTGCGGCCGAAGAAGAACCCGAACATGTAGGCCATGATGTCATTGCAGATCACACAGGAGATGGGGACAATGAACCTGCAGGGGACAAGGGTAAAACCATCATCACACAACTCCAGGGCTCAGTGAGCAGCTGCCACCACAAGGCACTTTGCAGTGCCACCACACCAACGTCCCCTCCTCCAGTGCAGTGCAAGGAACAACCATGGGAAGCTCTGAGGGGAATCTGAGGGTTTCTCCAGTGCTCTGGACTAAAAAGCAGCTTGTGTGCCCGCAGTGGCCTGTTTGCAGCACATTTTCCTTAGCCACCCTCAGCAGGGTGTTGGACTCTCCCCTCCTGACCTCCTGTGGAAGTATTTCCTGCATTTTGGCAGTCAGCAGGAGGGTCCCAGCACACTCCGGGCTGGTTGGAACACACTGAGGAACGTGAGCCTCAAAGTGGCCAGAATTCATTCCTGGCCCTGCTGGTTTTGGCAGAACCACCAAAGGGGCCTCCCCTGTGCACAGCAGCTGCACTGAGGTGGCAGCAGCCCCCTCCTGCCTTTCAGTGCTGAAGCCCCACAGGAGCAGCACCTCCCTGGCCATTCGGGCTGTGGGTATCAGCAGAAAGCACCCACCCAGCCCCAATGCCACCTGAAAGGTCCCTGCACCCCACAGCAAGTTTACAAAATTCTCCTTTGCAACATCTCTCTACATGCTGAAGTGGCACAAAGCAAGTCCCAAGTCTCTGAGGACTCACTCAATGTTTTGCTGCTCTGAACAGGCTGGTCCCTCACAGGAAGCACCTTCTCCTTGGCTATTTGTTTTTGTGAGAGAAGTTTTAACTCAAAACTGAATTTTGAGATTAAAAAAATGAGGTATTAGGAATTTAATCCTACTGTAATGGTGGTGAGGCCCTGGCACAGGTTGCCCAGAGAGGTTCTGGACTCCCCCATCCCTGGAAGTGTCCGAGGTCAGGCTGGAGGGGGCTTGGAGCAAGCTGGGATAGCGGAAGGTGTCCCATGGCAGGGGTGGCACTGGATGATCACTAAAGCCCCTTCCATCCCAAACCAGTCTGGGATGCTGTGAAAACACAGCTTTTTCAGGCTGCAGAAACCAAAGCAGCTCAGGAGGCAGAGAAAACTCACCAGATCATTCCTTCAAACAGGTTGTGGATGATGAGGTGTGACTGGGTAACAACAATCAGCAACGTCACGTGGGTCCAGCCAAACTGGAAGAGAGGAGAGCACATTGTCCAGCCTGCCCAGAGCCACTGCCAGCACTGCCCAGCTCAGGTGCTCAGAGCTCCTCAGAACAGCTCAAGCACGAGGGTACCAGGGCACTTCACCCGCAGAAAACTCATTTATTATCTACTGTTTGTTAACCAGTCAAATAAACAGGATGAGCTGTCTTGTACTGAGTTATTTTGGCACCATGGGGTTAACACTGGCCTGGCATCTCCACAGGCCCCGAGTTTAACCTCACCAAGACCTGAATTTAACCTCACCAGGCCCCAGACTTTAACCTCACCAGGCCCCAGACTTTAACCTCACCAAGACCTGAATTTAACCTCACCAGGCCCCAGATTTTAACCTCACCAGGACCTGAATTTTAACCTCACCATGTAGAACTGGAGGCGATAGTGTTTCTTCACCAGACTCAAGACAAACATGCAGAAACCTGAGGAGAGACAGAAGGAAAGTCAGTGGTGGGAATGTACCTTCAACAGTCAGAAATACTTTTGGGCCACGATATTGCACAGCTGCTGGGGGTTCTACTTGAATAAAGCAGCACTGTGGAGTGGGAAAAGCACTGCTGTGGAAGTCACACCAAGCAGCACTTGGACAGATGAACAACCTGGCTGTCCCAGGAAGATTATGGAGTTTTCTCTTCCAGAACCTCATGGAAAAGATTTGCCAGCACAACTCTCCCCATGCAGCCCAGTTACAGCATCCCTGGGGAGCAGAGACGATCCTGCACTGGACACAGCACTCCAGGCAGGAGATTTCTTCCCTCCATCCCCGACATTAATCAAGGTGGTGCCCACCTGTCAGGTAGAGGGCGAAGGAAATGAAGCGATGGTATTTGCTGAGGATCCTCAGGGGCTCCTCCCTCTGCACCAAGGTGAAGAAATAATCTGTCACCGTCTCGCCGTAGAAGAAATAATTCACACACAGCAGGAAGTACCTGGGGAGGGTGGGAATCTCGTCAGCAGGAGCCCCAAAAGGCTCCTGAAGTGGCTGATCCCTGAGGTCCTGGCACTGCTCTAGGATGCTGCCAACAGGTTTTGCTTCTGCCAGCCAGAGCTGCCTCCCCCAGTTCGGAAATGTCACCTTCCTTCCAAGGAGTGGCTGCACCTCTGAGCCCCGCTCTGGGATGGGTCACAGCTGGCATTTGGGGTTGGCCGTGATGCACAAAGACCCTGTCTTTAGGTGGCACTGCTCAACTGGCCTCTGCCTCCCAAAATCCCACACCCTGTGCATCCCAAAACCACTCACCTGCTCCATACCTCACAGAGCCACCTTTCTGGAGCCCACTTTTGGGGCTTCTGTGCCCCAAAAGCCCCACTCCTGCCCTCTCCACAGCCCTTATGTAGTGACACGACAAGGGGGAATGGCCTTGAGCTGAAGGAGGGCAGGGTTAGCTGGGATATTGGGAAGGAATTCCTCCCTGGGAGGGTGGGCAGGCCCTGGAACAGGGTGCCCAGAGCAGCTGGGGCTGCCCCTGGATCCCTGGCAGTGTCCAGGGCCAGGTTGGACGGGGCTGGGAGCACCCTGGGACAGTGGGAGGTGTCCCTGCCCATGGCAGGGGTGGCACTGGGTGGGCTTAAAGGTCCCTTCTAAGCCAGTCCATCCTGGGATTCTGTGATTTTCCTTTACAAGTGCTGCCAGCACAGGTCACTGTCAGCACACAGCAGCCCAGGGCCTGTGGCTGTGTCCCCTGGGTGCCGCAGGGGAGGTGTCAGTGCTGCACACAGGGATGGGGAGCAGCCCCTCACTCACCAGCTGAGCGTCCTGAACCAGGGCAGGTCGTAGGAGTGGTACACGTTGTAGCCAATGGTGATGATCTCGTGGAAACATTTGATCTGGACACACATCACCTGCACAGAAAACACATCCAGGCACTGTAATTCCTGTTGGTTAAACACCTCTTCCCTTGAGGAGACAAAAACCAAGCACGTGCAGAGCAAAAGGTCCTTCAGCAACTGCAGGAGCCTCCCAACCCCACGTGGGAAGCTCAGGATGTCGTTTTTCCCTCCTCTTTCCTCTGCCAAGGAGGTTTCTAAAAACTCCTCGTGTTAGTTCCAACTGCAGCCAAATACTGACCAGCAGATTCCTCCCGGGTTTCCTCCATGGAGAGAGGAATCCAGGACCTCTAGGACACGAGGTCCTGAGCTCCCCACGCCAGCAGTGTCCCAGCAACTTCCCCCTGCTGCAGTGAAGGTCAGGACACCTCTCTGGAGCACTTACTATTGTCATTAAGACCATGGGGCCCAGGTAGATGATGATGAAGAAGAAGGTGATCATCGCCAGCGTGAGGATGCCTCTCACCCACCAATTCTTCCATCTGGGCCATGGAGAAGGAAAACATCAGAGAAGGACAAGACAGAGCAAAGCAGACAAACAGTACTGTGCTCTCTGTGTGTCACAGGAAGGAAATTGAGCCCTGGAAACCCCAAGCTTCCTCTCAGCGGTGCAGAGAGACCTTGATGTGCTGATAAAGGCCTCGCTGCAGCAGCTGCACTTCAGCCCCACTAAATGCAGAAAGCTTTACCCAGGTGCTGAGCACCTCCCAGGGCACTGGAACGGGACAGGGCAGCCTCTGCTCCTGTTCTGCTGCAGCTTTCCCACACCTTGGACAAGCTGCAGGATAAATTCAAATAAAGTGGGGACCACTCCCCCTCTCTGCACTGCTTCCTGTGAGGAGAGATGGCCCCTGTCATGTTGTACCCTCACTGCTTTCCTTCTGTGAGCCTCTCCCACCCTCACAGCACACTAGGAAAGACACTTTCCTTCTGCTGTGACATAAACAAGACACTTTCCTCCCAAGCAGTTTGTGGAGAATATCCCTGGCTTGTTCCTAAATCCTGTCCTTGTCAGTGCAATTCCTCAAGCATTCCTGCAGAACTCAGTCACAGCAGTGGCTAAAAGCCCCCGCAGCTCAAACCTTTGCTGTGAGCGCTGCCAAAGCCAGCCACGAGCTCTGTGGGCCTGCCCCACCGAGGCCCAGACCTGCCAGGACCCAGCAGGCAGCAAGAGCCCCCCAGCACTGCTCTGCCCCCTCCTTTCCCACCCAAAGCCCTGACCCTGCTGCTTCCCACGGCCCCAGGGGCTGGGAGAGGCTGGGGAGCTGCTCCTTCAGCTTCCAGCAGCCCCCACTGGGAGAGCACAGGGGAGGATGCTCAGGGAGGGTTACCTCGAGGACAGGTTGGAGAGAGCCCTGTTCAGCACCTCTGGAGTGTCATCCGACGTCGGCACTGCGGACGAGCCCCCGAAGTCGGATTTGCTCTCGCTGTCTGACGCTGTCTCTCCATCCAGCTTGTTCTCAGACTCTGACTCCTGCAGGTCAAAGAGAGCCAAGGAGCTTCAGCAGCCACTCGGAAGGACCCTGGGCCAGCGCGCTGGCTCCAACACTTACCACCCTTCTGCTTCGGCACAAGAGAGGGAGGAGAAGAAAATATTCTGGGTGTTACACAGGGTTAAACCCATGAGAAACATCCTCAGGTGTTTTAGGTGGCGTCCAGGAGGGGTTGGATGGTCCCTCAAACTCAGCAGCAGGCACAGAGAAGGGCCTGTTCCCCCTGCACAGCTACAGATACCCCGCAGTTGATTAATGAGGATTTCCGAGAGAGCAGCAAGTGCTCCGGGGCTTGTTAGCAGGAAGTTTTACAAGGTCCCAATCCCCAGGCAGATCTCAAAGAATGTAACACTGCCCAAATTAACCAGGAAGAAAGGCCTCCAAGTGGACAGGCTCAAGGCTCCCGGACAGACTTCTGAAATGCTGACTACTTGAGGACACTAAAAATAACACCGAGCCCATCCTCAGGCAGCTAAAGAGGAAGAGCCTGGCTTATCACCCTGGCCCAACCATCCCCTCTGGCCACAGAGGAAACCCGAGGTGCTGGAGAGGGACACACGTGCTCTGTGTTTTCCCTGCCCCTTGGACTGCTCCAGCACCCAGCCCCGAGCAAAGTCCTGTGTTTAGGGGTAAATAAACACAGGAGAGGCCGCTTACTGAAGGCTCTGCACCAGCCCAGGGGTGGGAAGGGGATTTCAGGTGAGTCCTGGCTCTTCCCAGTGGCAGTTTTCACTCTGACCCAGCTCCTGAACAGAGGACAAACCCACAGCTCCACGTTTTGCCCCTCGCTTCAGCTGCACGGCTTCACCCTGCTCCTCGCTCCTGGAAGCAAGGAAGGAAAGGGCCACACCCTGGGGAGCATCCAGGCAAGGCAGAGTCCACACACTTGGCCTCAGCCCACAGGCGATCTGAAAACTCCAGGAGAAGTGAGTGTGCCTCCAGGAAAAGCACAGCGGGAGCTGAGGTGACAAATGCTGGGAGCTCTGCAAACAAAGAGACTTCATCCCTTGGGGCTGCCAGGCAGCACTGCCCAGCTCCAGAACAACCAGATCTGCTGGGGCTGGCTGGGTGCAGTTCATGGCTGGGGGTATTTGGAGTTCAGTAGAGCAGGAAGGCTGGAGCTGCTCCCTTATTTAAAGCAGAAAAAGGTAATTACTCCCCCAGCTGGAACGTGTCAATGGCTGCAGGCCAGGATCTTAAATCAGACAAGGACAGTGAGGCACTGGCAGGTGGAGGCAGCTAAAAATACATTGGTGATGTCAGAGATTATTCCCAGGGATGAGCAGAGCTCCAGCCACAGCAGCACCCAGTGTCACCTCCTCCCTATCTTCCTCCACGCTCCTTCTTCCCATTCATCCACTGGGAAGGAAGAGATTGGGTTTGCTTTCAACCCAACACCTCTGCCAGCACTCACACAGGTTCAGGGAGCTAGCAGTGAAATGCAACCTGGCTTTTTTTTTCAGCTGTTTTTTAACTGACCCATAAAATCCACTTGGACCTCAGATTTTGGAGAGATTTAGTGCCATTTAGACACTCAAATCCATAAGGCAGCTGCAAATGGCAGCAGGCAAAGAGACTGGAAATGATAAAACTCCCTGGAAACCACAGATCTGGCATCTCTGAGCACAGCACAGGTCAGGTTTTGGGCAATCTGTGCTCTGTATTTAGCTACAGCCTCTGTTCCCATTGCAATGCTTTCTCCAATAAAAGGATTCTCTGCAGAATTCCCCTGGGAGCAATTGAAATAGCTGCAACCAGAGGAAAATCAGCTTCTCCTCTGTACAGGCTAAACTGAAAATCCCCAAGCACATTTCTCATGCAGTCCCGGTGTCCCTCACCCCACACAAGCCGCCAAAGGCTGGTAAAAGGAGCAGCATCCCTGTGTTTCACTCCCCAAAGTGCAGAGCACGCAAATCATTCCTGCCTGGGGCCAACAGGAGCAGAAGCTTCACAAAGTGCTGAGAGACCAAAAGGAAGGGAAGGAGCACCTGTGCCTTCCTCACTTCCAGTCCTGGCCAAGAATGGGAAAGAAAAGCTCAAGGACTGAGGAATCTGATGGTGCAACCGAGCTGATGTCCTGATCCCTGCAGTGCCCGATCCCTGCCACATCCTGATCCCTCTCACAGCATGATCCCTGCTGTGCCTGATCCCTGCCACATCCTGATCCCTGCCACATCCTGATCCCTCTCACAGCATGATCCCTGCAGTGCCCGATCCCTGCCACATCCTGATCCCTCTCACAGCATGATCCCTGCTGTGCCTGATCCCTGCCACATCCTGATCACTGCCACATCCTGATCCCTGCCACATCCTGATCCCTGCCACAGCCTGATCCCTGCCACATCCTGATCCCTGCCACATCCTGATCCCTGCCACATCCTGATCCCTCTCACAGCATGATCCCTGCTGTGCCTGATCCCTGCCACATCCTGATCCCTCTCACAGCATGATCCCTGCTGTGCCTGATCCCTGCCACATCCTGATCCCTGCCACATCCTGATCCCTCTCACAGCATGATCCCTGCTGTGCCTGATCCCTGCCACATCCTGATCACTGCCACATCCTGATCCCTGCCACATCCTGATCCCTCTCACAGCATGATCCCTGCCACATCCTGATCCCTCTCACAGCATGATCCCTGCCACAGCCTGATCCCTGCCACATCCTGATCCCTGCCAATCCTGATCCCTCTCACAGCATGATCCCTGCCACAGCCTGATCCCTCTCACAGCATGATCCCTGCCACAGCCTGATCCCTCTCACAGCATGATCCCTGCTGTGCCTGATCCCTGCTGTGCCCGATCCCTACCACATCCTGATCCCTGCCACATCCTGATCCCTGCCACAGCATGATCCCTGCCGCAGCATGATCCCTGCTGTGCCTGATCCCTCTCACAGCATGATCCCTGCTGTGCCTGATCCCTCTCACAGCCTGATCCTTGCCATATCCTGTTCCCTGCCACAGCCTGATCCCTGCTGTGCCCGATCCCTGCCATATCCTGATCCCTCTCACATCCTGATCCCTGCCACAGCCTGATCCCTGCCAGATCCCAGCACTGATTCCCTACACCACCTGCACCACACAGATGTTGCAGGTAAATCCATGCAAAACCACATCACCAGGTCACCTGAGCCACCAACTTCAGGGCAAGGCCAACCCAAACCTCGTCTGCAAAGGGCTCCAAGAGCAGGAGCAGAGCCTCGCTGGGTCAGTCCAGCTGTTCCCCACTTCACCCTCAGCACTGGGAACAGCAGAGGTGGAGCCACAAACACAATCCCCACAGCTCCCACAAACACTGCCAGGTTATTCCCAGAGAGCACAAAGGAGCTGATCAAGAGGTTTGTCACCATAAAGGGAAGTTGTGAGGGCTCAACATGAAATGCAGGACTCATTCCTGCCATGTCTTCCTCGCTCAATTTAAGCCTGATGGAAGAAATTGCCAGCCAAAGCGAGGGATAACTGACATTTTAACATCTTCACTTTGAAAACAACTGAGCAGCACCAGGAGTGAGCTCTTCTCCCTCCTCAGATCCCCCTGAATCGGAGCGTTGAGATTTTATAGGACATTGTGCCAGATACAGGCTACGGAGAAGACTCAGTAAGTGACACTATTTTTATACCTTTTATGCAAATTGCCCCCATCAGCCTACAAATCATCAGTTTAAGCAGCTGAGTGGGTGTTAAATAACGTGTTTAAGCCTGAACGTGATGCACCCTGAATCCAGCTGTGGCACTGCCTGGGGACACCCTGTGGCACTGCCTTGGGGACACCTCCCACACATCTCCTCGGCTCTCCTGTCCTCCAGCCCCATGTTCCCGAGGATCACCATCCCAGGGCGCTGCTGTCACAGGCAGGGATGCTCCCAGGTCTGTGCCAGGGGGATTTCAGCTCCTGACAGGACAGGCAGTGCTTCTGCAAAAGCTTGGGGCTGCGCAGGGCAGGGCTGGGCTGAGCTCGGGCTGTGACCAAAACCCCCTGCAACACCACCACCACCAGGGGAGCAGCCTCTGAGAGATCCCAGTCAGTGCCCAGACACCTCCCAGCAATCCCAGTCAGTGCCCAGACACCTCCCAGCAATCCCGGTCAGTGCCCAGACACCTCCCAGCAATCCCGGTCAGTGCCCAGACACCTCCCAGCAATCCCGGTCAGTGCCCAGACACCTCCCAGCAATCCCAGTCGCTGCCCAGACACCTCCCAGCAATCCCGGTCAGTGCCCAGACACCTCCCAGCAATCCCAGTCAGTGCCCAGACACCTCTCAGCAATCCCAGTCAGTGCCCAGACACCTCTCAGCAATCCCACCTCTTCCCACTGCTGCTCCTGCACGGGCACAGAGCTGTCTCCAGCTGTATTTAATCCATATTCTCCTACCACAGCTCTCCCTCACCCATTTTTCCTGGAAGTTCCTGATATTCCCCGTGTCCCCTCCTCCCGGGCAGGACACTCAGGACGTCAGACATCCACGTGCAGGATGCAGAGCTGGGAAACCACTAAAACTCCTCAGTAAGAGCAAAGCCGACCTTCCCTCTGGTTACCTTGGCATCTGGCTTCATCCTTCCATTTCTTTTACATGGTGAGCATTACATCTCTTAAAACACAATCAGAGGCAAAAGCTTTTACTGTTTTCGGGGGTTTTAACCAATATGGAGTTATTAAACTAAAGAGCTTTTTTGTCCAGCTCTGTAGGTGAGCCCAGGGCTCCTTCTTCCACTTATCGTCTCACTATTGAACACTTCTTACAGAAGGAAAAAGGAATGCAGGAATAAAACCGAGGCAGCAATGTCCATTTTATCCTAATTCCTTGATTTCTACACAAGTCGTGATGAGGAGAAAGAGCAAAACCCCAAATCTCTGCGAGGGCTGTTTCTCCTGACTGCTGAACCGGAGATGGGAAAAGCCAGATACCTGCTCACTTCTTCTACTCATGGCATCAACAGCTCTGAGCAACCTTTGTCAACAGGGATTTCATGACCCTGAGGAAAAGATACCCAGAGAAATTAGTTTGTCTGAGCTTTCTTTAAACAACTCAACTACTTCAAGCAGGTGGTAAGAAATTTGTGCTCACACTGAAATGGTTTTCTCAGAGGAAGCCGTGAGCGCTGGGTTTTTTACACAAATATCCACAACAGGATCTCAGTTGCCATAGAAACGAGCCTGCTCTCTCCCTGCCAAAAATCTTCTGCCCAATACAGATATACAGTTAAGTATTCAACGGTGGCAGATTAAATTAGTTCAAGAAATGCCGTTATTTAGGTACTTTCCTTGGAGGCAGGCACTGTTTTAGACTTCCTGCCAGATTTTAACAAAAAGCTGTGACAGAAAATGTTATTATAAAATAAATGCTGAAGAGGGAAATAGAGTTGCTTTTTCAGGCAACAGAGCTGGCAGCTGGAACAAAAGGGACCAACTGTACCTCTGTTCTCACCTCTGAGAACATCTGCAGGATCAAAGCAAATATAATTAATTTAATGAATACAAACCCAGCGGCCTCAGTAATGGAAACCTCAATGTCTTCCAGAAGGGGCTTTAATTCCTACATTCAGGGAAACTGCTCCATTCCTCTCTTCCCCCTGCTTTAACCTCCACAGCACATCCCAGAGCTGCTGTGCCCCCCAAACCCACCTCAGAGGGACCCACCAGGGTCCAGAATTCATCCCATTACTCCCAAATTACAGGATATTCTCTTCCAGGGGTTTACAGCTCGGGAGGGTGAAACAAGAGAAGTCTGGAGACCATTAACACCAGAAGGAAGAATCAAACTTCCAGGCTTGATTTGTAGGAAGGTTCCAAAAAGCCCTGGGGTCTTTTTGCAAGTGTTTTTTACCCTGGTCTTGTGCTGTGACATTACCTGCAGGGCAATTAAATTCAAGTTTCTCATGTCCCCCCCACCCAGACATCCACCAAGCTGGCACCTAGTGCTGGCTGCCTGATTTGTTGTCTAAAAAACCAACAAAGCTCAGGTTTCATTTATGTTGATATAGGACTGCCTTCCCCATCCCGAAATAACCACATTCCAGTTGAAAACAGGCACAGAAATTAGGACATGCCTAAAAATGGAGCCCTTTAGCAGATAACAACATCACAAAAAGCAGGAATGTTTGCACAGTGGCTGAAAGAGCGGAGAAAACTCATCCCTGATCCCAAAGCACCGGCTTTGTTCGGCTCAGCCACGGGATGTGCTGGGAGCCAGGCTCAGTCTGCAGCCAGCACAAGCCTCTGGTACAGGAGCCTGATCTCCCTGAGAGCAAACAGGATTCATGGAAGTCACACAGGATTCATGGAAGTCACACATCCCCGGGACTCAGCAGGAGCTCCTCCTCTGCTGGGACCCCCAGCACCCACTCCAGGGGCTGCTGCTTCCAGGAAATCCTGGAGGAAAAGGCAGCAGGCACCAGCTGCTGTGTACAAAAGGAGCACAAAAATCGGTGGGTGGTTCTGGCATTCCCCCAGAATTTCCTGCTGCTCAGAAAGGAACCTGCCTCCCCCTCTGAACACGTGATGGAGACGTTTTGGAGAGCGGCTTCTGGGTTCTCCTGGGTCTAAGTGGCATCCTGGTGCTCCTGGGGCATTTCTGAGCTGGCACTTCACTGCAGAGACACAGGAACAGGAGAGCCGAGCTCCAAGAGCCTCTGGGAGTTGGTGCCTGAGGGAGGCTGGGGCTGTGTCTGCTGGAGCCTGCACAGACATTTCAATCTGCTGTTGTTTGGGAGAGCTGGGAGCAGCGAGAGGGAGAACAAACAGCTCTGCAGCAACTGTTCACACTGGGAGGTTACTGCAGGAAAAGGCTATTTTTGTCCTCTGCAATGAGAGCCTGCATCACGCCAAGGCCAGTGGCTTCTGACCCTCAATTCCTCAGGAGTTCGTACAGATTTTTCCAAAACATGATGAGAGAAAAAAGAAAACCCTACCAAGCCATTTAATTTGCTGACTCTGAGGGGGTATCTCGCACTGTCCTGCTCACATTTCTCTCCCAGTCCATCCCACTGGCTTTACCTGGACTGCTCAAGGAGTGCACTTGGACCAGTGTGTTCAGGTATGATCCTGACCAACCCAAAGCTGTGGTTTGCTGAAGTCACAGGGGTCACCAAGGCCAGGCTGGACGGGGTTTGGAGGGCCCATGGCAGGCATTAAGGTCCCTCTCAACACAAACCAGTCTGGGATTCTGTGATTTTAAGGGTTTTACCTCCCTGGGGTCCTGGGGATTTTTCCTGCTTGGAAGATACACACAAACATCCCAAGTTCCCTCTTCTCAGCACCAAACATCCCCCCCAGGAGTCACCCCCAGACAGCACTGCAAGCACATCTGGAAGCAGGAGCAGAGACACTGTCCATGGACAGAACAGTCTGAGTGCCTCAGCCTGCACCAGGGACAGCAGGAATACCCCCCATCACCTCTGCCATCCTGATCTCACTCTCAATAATAACAGCAAACAACCAGGAGCGAGGACAGACTGCTGGAGCAGCAAGAGAGAGCCCGGGAAGAAGCTCCCAGATCCACTAAGATCCAGCAGGAACACAGAAAACAGGACAGCCTGGAGCTGATGGAACACTGCAAAGGGGGACATTCACCTGTGCAGCCCTCCAGAGTAGACAGAAATAAATCTCCCACTCACTGAACAAGGATAGGAAAGGGAAGCCAGCTCGGAACTATGCAAAGGTCTGAGTAACAGGAAAAACAGCTTGGGGGTTTGACGTGAGCACTGGGAGTCTCCCTGCTTTCTCTGTCACACACAAGTGCTGCACACAGAAGGAAACAGAGCTATCCAGCCTTTAAAATGACAAAATCTTCCTGGGATCAAACTTCCCTGGCATCACAACTGAGCAAGGACACAGGTCAGTGAAAGGAGCAGTGGCCAAGTCAAACACCTACCAAAGGAAGTGCTGGCAAAGGTGTTAAATTTGAGAGTCACTTTTCCACTAGGAACACACCCAGCCCAGTCCCTGTGGCCACAATTAACGATGCCCAGGAGTTGTCAGGCACATACAGAGCCGAGCATCAAACTGCAGGGAAGGCTGGAGTGTCCTCTCCCAGCAGAGCTGAGATTGTGAACATCTATCAGCAATACATGAGGCTCGTGCTCCAGCAAACTGGTGCTTGGAATTGAGCCCAAGATCATATTAAGAGCTATTAAAAAAACAATCTTATGGAGTGGACCTGGAAGCAGACTTGGACTTCAGCCTCCCTTTATGGTGGGTGAGATGAAGAGAGGCATCACTGCAGTGGTTGATTGGGTTTGGTCCTGCAAGAGCCTCATCTTGTTATCACAAACTCCCAACTAGCAGGAGCTCTCCTGGAATCTGGGAAGTAACAGGATTTGAGATTGCCTGAACCTCCAGAGTGCCTGCCCTGTTATTTCTCTGTGTCCTGCACCTCTCCCAAGCTAAAAGCCACAACTGGAGCTGCTGCTCCCATTCCAGCTCACCCCAGGCCACTGTCCCCAGCCACCCTCCCTCCACCCCCCTGAGCAGACCCAAGGGACAGCAGAGCCCTCGTTTAGCTCAGCATCTTCAGAGCACGTCAGACCACCAGGGAATTCTTGCAAAATGCCTGGAAGCACAAGGAATAAATGCCTGGAAGCACAAGAAATCACGAGGCTTGGATGCCAGAGTCTTTCACTTTTTGTACCACACAGACCAGATGTAGCCAGATAAAAGTCACATTGTCAGGCCCCTGCAAAACCAGGCTGGAAGGAACCAGAATTTTCCTCATGAAACCCTTGGTGACACAGAAGGAACCAGAATTTTCCTTATCAAACCCCTGGTGACACTGAAGGAACCAGAATTTTCCTTATCAAACCCTTGGTGACACAGAAGGAACCAGAATTTTCCTTATCAAACCCTTGGTGACACAGAGTTATCCCACCCTGGCACAGACAGCTGCTCGTGCAATGTCTCAGCAAGTAGATGGAAAAGGAAAAACCCCCCAGTCCTCACTGTGGAGTCACACAAAGTACAAACAGCTACTGAGAAATGATCATAAAATCCCCCCAAACCAGCAGGAGCCTTCAGGAGCTCGGCAGGCACCAAGAAACAATTTTCTTTTGCGCTTTTCCTGTTCTCTTTGGGGGCTGCAGAGAAAATGTGATTTCATGGGATGTACACAACACTAGAGGGAAGGCACTGACCTCTGGGTTTAGATTATGAATGAGACCATAAAGCAGAAGAACGAGTCTCTAAAGACCGGGATATCCTTGGGAGAGGGTGGGACCTGTAAGAAACTGGAACTTGTTTCATGGTTAAGCCCTGGCACAAAAGCTGTGGTGCTCCATCCCTGGAAGTGTCCAAGGCCAGGCTGGACAGGGCTGGGATAGTGGGAGGTGCCCCTGCCCGTGGCAGGGGGTGGCACTGGATCCGTTTAAAGGTCTCTCCCAACCCAAACCATTCCATGATTCCAGGATCCACTCTCAAATACCAACAGACGCCATCAGGTAACAGCATCCTTTGGGCTCAGCCAATGGGTACAGGCAACACCAGGGCAAGGTTCCCTGGCTTTTCACCACGGAGAGGAGAGGGAGCTCACTGACCAGAACAAACAGATGTTGCCTTGTTCCCTCTGAGATGAAGACTTTGTGCTGCACAGCGGTTTTAACAAAAATCGATTTTAAAACGTTCTGGCACGAGGATCTCCTGAGGCAGCCCGGCCTCAGCTGTGCCAGCAGGGGGGACACATCAAAGCTGGGCCAGAGTGCAAGGGTCAGAGCAGCAGAAAGTGAGTCCAGTCTCTCACTTCCCAGTGCCAAAACAGGAGAGTGGCAACAAGCACAAAACACCGCGATCTAAAACCCAGCCTCGATGTTTGCATCCCACTGAAGCGCGTTTCTGTCAACATAGAGCTGGGAGCTCTTTCCAGAAGCCTCCAGGGTTTCTGTCGAATAAAATATGCACTGCTGAATTATTCCCCTTGGCAAGGCTCCCCAGCAGGCACGGGAATGCCCCCTCTCGGAGCAGCACCTGCACAGAGCCCTGGGCAGCCCCAGAGCACCGGGAGCGGCACACACACGAGCAATTCCGCTGCTCCCAGGCTTTTCCAGGCATTTCCCCCGCACTGAAAACACAACTGCTGGATCTCAGGGCAGGAAATCAAACCCTGCCACCGAGCATGGAAAGCACAACGCTGAGGAGGGTGTCACTGAGGGCAGGGGTAGTAACCAGGTAACCTCCCAGCAGCTGCATTTGGCAATTTGGGGAAATTCTCTGCTCCCATCGCTGCCTTCTATTAGGAAACATCACATTCAGCACCTCAGAGGAGCTGTTCCTCACTGCTTTTTTCCCTCTTGCAATTCATTTTGAGCTGTTTTACGAGGAGCATCAACATTCCTTCTCTCTAGTAAGGAACCTCCAGGTCGCTGACTCAAAGGAAATAGCAGAGGGGTCCTTCCGAAGGCTCATTATATGTGAAAGCACTGGCGTGGAGATAACAGGATTGCCCTGGGAATAGCAGCCCTCTGACCTTCTTTAGGAGCACAGCACGAGGAGCTAAAGCGAATCCCAGCTGGCCCAGGGAGTTTGTTGTGCGCCAGTTAAGCAGCACGAGCCCTGCCAGCCTCTTGAGGGAGGTCTTCCAACTCCCACTAAAGTTCTGGAATAGAAAACTCCCTGAAGGTTTTCTGCTGCAGAGTAAATTCCAGCTGAGATAAATGCACTTATCTCGAGGCCTCACCCTTTGCACAACCACCACAAAACTGGAGCCATCTTAGAGCTCCCTTCCCTCAGGTAAGGAAATGTGGTGGCAGAGAGCTCCAGGTTACTGTGAGAGAGGCCCAACCTCCAGATCCACACCAGGGTGACCCATTCCCACCACTGCTGGCTCCTTCTGCCCCAGATCCCTCCCTGATCACATCAGCACAACGAAGTTTCCTCAAACCTGCCCACACAGCCTCTAGCAGGTGTTTAATTGGCATTAAAAACCACATTAAAATCGCATTAAAATTGCATTAAAATCGCATTAAAATTGCATTTAAATTGCAAAAGAGTTTTGTGTGATGACTTCATGCTGCTCTCAACTGCACCCTTCGTGCACTAGGAGAAAACATCAATATGATGCTGCTGAGGGCTGATGGACCAGTCCAGGGTCGTTCCCAAGGTAAGTGCATTAAACACCAGCACAGCACGAACCGCTTTTCCCTCCAGCCTTTGGTCCCTGTGACCCTGCAAATGTTATTTACAAAGTTTTCCCTGACTGTTTATTCCTCTTGGTCCCTTCCTCTTCAGGGAGACGCAGGAGCAGAGATGACAAAGGTGACAAATGACTCACAGAGCAACCTCAAGCATCCAGACGGGCTCAGGCTTGGAACAGAAGAGACGTTACAGGAAAACAGAGCCAGGTTTGCTTCCCATGGCTCTTCTGCCGTGAAAAAGCAAACTCTTTCCTCTGGAGAAAGGCAACGTTAACCCTCATTAAACTCCCACAGAGCCCTCGCTGGGAGGGCATTCCCTGGGCATGACTTCGGAGGCACCAGAGCCTTCCCTAAGGGAACCCGAGGGATTCGGAACCCCCACCCGATTCCCTAAGGACGGCTTAGGAGGTACCCAACTCCTCGCTAAGGGGAGGTTTGGAACCCCCACCCGATTCCCTAGGGGTGATTTCGGAGGCGCCAAAGCCTTCCCTAAAGGCAGGTTTGTAACTCCCACCTCGGTCCCTGGGGCTGGCCTGGGAGGCACCGAACTCTGCGCTGAGGGCAGGGCTGTGACCCCCCCACCTGAGCCATCCCACAAACGCAGCTCACGCCCAGATCTCCGCTCCCACACGGCGGATCCGCTTCTCGGAACACCCCCGGGGCCGGGCTCCGCTCCTCCGCGGGTGTCGCGAGGGGCGAATAAACCAAGTGCGGGGCAAATTCCCCGAGCGCGGGGCAGCCCGGGGGCCGCAGAGCGGCCTCACCGCGGGGCGCCGGGACCCGGCGGCGCACAGGCCCCGCGACCCCCGGCGCTCCCCGGCTCTCCCCGTCCCCCCAGTCCCCTCACGCCCCCCGGGGCCGCTCCGCACCTTGTCCTGGGGGTCCCGCGCCCCGCCGGGGCCGCGCCCGGGCCGCAGCCGCGCCTCGCTCATGCCGGACCCGCGCCCGCCGCGCCGCGCCCCGCCGCCGCCGCCAGGGGGCGACACAGCACCGGCAACAGCCGCCGACCAATGGGCTGCACGGGCCGGGCGGCGGGGGCGGGGCTAGCGCGGGGATGGCCGCGCCCAGGTGTACCCGGATGGTGTGGGGCGCCATGATGGGTGGCGCGAGTACGCCGCTGAGGGAGGGAGGGAGGCAGCGAGCGAGCGGGCGGTCGGTCGCTCGGTCGCCGCGCGCGGGAAGGTCCCTGGGCGCAGCGTGAGGGGTTTTTCTAAAGGGACAAACGGGTTTGTGTTATGGCTGACTTTCGCTCAGGCCTGGAGTTCCTGTCAGGATCCGGTGCCTGAGGAGAGGCGCGCCACCGAGCCGTCCCTACGGACAGGCCCCGTGTGTGCCACCGACGCCGCTGCACGGATCGGGCCCCGCCGCCATCGCTGCGCAGCGAGGCGGGCCGCGGGCCTCTGTAACGCGCGCGGTGATTGGCTCCCGCTGCACGAGGGGGCGGGACTAAACAGAGGAGCGGCGCTGGGATTGGGCGGAGAGCGGGGGGGCCTGTATGTGAGCTTGAAGGGGGTTGGGCTGCAGGAGGACAGCGGCGCTGGCGATTGGCTGCTGCGCGCCGGAGGGCGGGGCAACGAAGTGTATAAAAGGGCTTGGCGGGCCGGCGCGGTTAGTTTTCAGTCTTTCCGTCGCTCGATTTCGCCGGTGCTGCTCCCCCTGGTGTTGCCAAGATGTTCGAGGCGCGCCTGGTGCAGGGCTCGGTGCTCAAGCGAGTGCTGGAAGCCCTCAAGGACCTCATCACCGAGGCCTGCTGGGACCTGGGTTCGGGCGGCATCAGCCTGCAGAGCATGGATTCTTCACACGTCTCGCTGGTGCAGCTCACGCTGCGCTCGGAGGGCTTCGACACGTACCGCTGCGACCGCAACATCGCCATGGGCGTCAACCTGTCCAGGTCAGGCGGCGGCGGGGTCTCATCGGGCGCTGGGATGGGGCGGCCAAGCAGGCCCGGGGGCTGTGGCGCTGAGAGGAGCAGGAGCCGCCGGGGAAGGGGGTTTGTGGGGGTGTGAGGGCAGATCTGGGGGCGAGGGGGTGCTCTGGAGGTGAGGGGGGTCCCGGGGGCGCTCGGAGCCCCCTCAGCCTTTCCCTCCCCCCCATTCCCCTCACGGCTCTCGCGCCGTTTTTCGCGGCGCGCGCGGGGCCCGTCGCGGCCGTGACGTCACTGCCGGCACCAAGTGGCGGGAAAAGCCGGCGCTGGCGGGGGCCGCCGCCATGGCCGCTCCTGTGGGGAACGAATGGCAGCTTTAGAGTCCTGTCGCTAGGAAAGTCCCTACAGAATTATGCGGAGCGTCAGGAAGAGTAATGCCAGTAGGTCGGGGAGGTGATCGTTCCTGCTCCGCTGCTCAGCCCTGTGAGACGCTTCTGGAGTGCTGTGCTCAGGTCTGGGCTCCTCACGAGAGGAGCGACACGGAGCTCATGGAGCGGGTCCAGCGGAGGGTGACAGAGATGAGGAAGGGCCTAGAGCCTCTCCGTTATGAGGAAAAGCGGAGGCAGCTGAGGCTCTTCAGCCTCAGGAAGAGACGGCTGAGAAGGAACCTCATCCCTGTGTACAAATACCCAAGGGAGGGGTCAGAGGATGGATCCAGGCTCTGCTCCGTGGGGCCCAGGCATGGGACAAGAGGAATAGGGAGGAGCTGCTGCACGGGAAGTTCCACCCGGATATGTGGAAGAACGTTGCTGTGTGGGTGTCCAAGCACTGGAACAGATTGGCCAGGGAGGCCGGGGGTCTCCCCGTACACCCACTTCTCCAACAGTGTTAAAACTGTGTATATCACATCCCCTCCTGCTCGGTCAGCTCTCAGTCCCATGAGTCACCTGCCTTTCTCCCCTCCAGCATGTCCAAAATCCTGAAATGTGCAGGGAACGAAGACATCATCACCCTGCGAGCCGAGGACAACGCAGACACCTTGGCCCTGGTGTTCGAGGCACCGAGTGAGTGTTGGGTTTGGGAGCTCATTTGTTACTGGGATGTGTTCAGGCAGATTCATAAACCACATGGATGCAGGGGGGAAAGAAAGGGCAATGGATCCTGCAGGAATGGGAGAGGACACCTGATTCTTAAACTCTTGGAGCAGCCTGGAGATTGAAACTTCATCAGCTTGGCCAGTAGTTTCTTTGTAAGAGGAAGGCTCTTTGAGGCTGCACACAGATGCTCTTGGCTGTACCTTTGCAGCCTGTAAAAGGCTGTTTGGGGCATTTCCAGATTCCCAGCTCTAGGGAAATGAGGTGGATCTTACTGCCATTGTGGAGGTGGTTTTACTTGGAGGGAGTGGGGAGGAGCAGCAGGCAAACTGATGGTTGGAAACACTTGGTGTAACTGTGCTTAACTTCGCAGATCAGGAAAAGGTTTCTGATTACGAGATGAAGCTGATGGATCTCGATGTGGAGCAGCTGGGAATCCCAGTAAGTGACAACTCAGGTGGCTGGTGGCACTGGTGTGGAACTGGGTGTTTGCCACGTTCCCATCAGATTCTGTAACACAATGACCTTTGGACTGCTGGACAAGCCTGGCACTGGCCAGGTGTCAGTGCCCAGCGCTGCCCGGGTGTCACTGTCAGTGCCAGCCCTGCCCGGGTGTCACTGTCAGTGCCCAGCGCTGCCTGGGTGTCACTGTCAGTGCCCAGCGCTGCCCGAGTGTCACTGTCAGTGCCAGCCCTGCCCGGGTGTCACTGTCAGTGCCCAGCTCTGCCCGGGTGTCACTGTCAGTGCCCAGCTCTGCCCAGGTGTCAGTGTCAGTGCCCAGCTCTGCCCGGGTGTCACTGTCAGTGCCCAGCTCTGCCCGGGTGTCACTGTCAGTGCCAGCCCTGCCCGGGTGTCACTGTCGGTGCCAGCACTGCCCAGGTGTCAGTGTCAGTGCCCAGCTCTGCCCGGGTGTCACTGTCAGTGCCCAGCGCTGCCCAGGTGTCACTGTCAGTGCCCAGCTCTGCCCGGGTGTCACTGTTAGTGCCAGCGCTGCCCGGGTGTCACTGTTAGTGCCAGCGCTGCCCGGGTGTCAGTGCCCAGCGCTGCCTGGGTGTCACTGTTAGTGCCAGCGCTGCCCAGGTGTCAGTGTCAGTGCCCAGCTCTGCCCGGGTGTCACTGTCAGTGCCCAGCGCTGCCCAGGTGTCACTGTCAGTGCCCAGCTCTGCCCGGGTGTCACTGTTAGTGCCCAGCTCTGCCCGGGTGTCACTGTCAGTGCCCAGCGCTGCCCGGGTGTCACTGTCAGTGCCCAGCGCTGCCCGAGTGTCACTGTCAGTGCCCAGCGCTGCCCAGGTGTCACTGTCAGTGCCAGCCCTGCCCGGGTGTCACTGTCAGTGCCCAGCGCTGCCCGGGTGTCACTGTCAGTGCCCAGCGCTGCCTGGGTGTCACTGTCGGTGCCAGCTCTGCCCGGGTGTCAGTGCCAGCCCTGGCAGGGTGTCAGAGGTGTGTCCCCCCCAGGAGCAGGAGTACAGCTGCGTGGTGAAGATGCCCTCGGCGGAGTTCGCCCGCATCTGCCGGGACCTGAGCCACATCGGCGACGCCGTCGTCATCTCCTGTGCCAAGGACGGCGTCAAGTTCTCGGCCAACGGCGAGCTGGGCAATGGCAACATCAAACTGTCCCAGACCAGCAACGTGGACAAGGAGGAGGAGGCTGTGAGTGGGGCGTCTGCGGGGCTCACAACCAGCTCTGCCCTGGGGGGCAGCACGGGACAGGGGAAGGGTTTGGCTCAGAAGGGACCTTCAGAGGTCACGGAGCACAGGCCCCACGGGGAGCAGGGACAGCGGCCAGGGCTCCGTTGGTTCGTGGAGTGCAGGCCCTGAACCACTCGGGGTTAGGGCCTTACCCCGGGAGCTCCGGCAGGGCAGGGCAGCACTGGTGGCCTTGGCCTGAGCTGTCCAAGGGGTCTGGAATTCCTGCAGCTGCCTCTCCTGAGCCTGACCTATTCTCCCAGGTTACAATAGAGATGAACGAGCCCGTCCAGCTGACCTTTGCCCTGAGGTACCTGAACTTCTTCACCAAAGCCACCCCCCTGTCCCCCACGGTCACACTCAGCATGTCTGCAGACGTTCCTCTGGGTGAGTACCAGTGGCTCTGCCTGACAAGTCTTGGAGAATTAGAACTTGAGACTGGATTTTGTGTAGAACCTTCTGAACGCCCTTTTTTTCTTCTCTTCCGCAGTTGTGGAGTACAAGATTGCTGACATGGGACACTTGAAGTATTACCTGGCCCCAAAGATCGAGGACCAGCAGGAAGGCTCTTAACTGGAGTGGCACTGAGGGGGATCTGCTCCTGGCTGGAGAAGGGAAGGGTGGAGGCAGCAATTCCAGTGCCCTGGGGCATCCTGGGAGCGCTGTAGCCCTGTCTTGTAGATATCTCTGTAAATATTTCTCAATTTACTATTTTGCTATACCGGTATCATTGGAAATAGGAAACCCAAGTTTTTCTAGTCTGTTCCTGAACTCCCAATAATCTCTTGGATGCTGTCTGAAGGTGAAATTTCTTACTCCTTTCAGCTTGTGTTGGAGAAGAGGGGCAATATTTAATGGGTCAAGACGTTTCCTGGAGTTTCCCCTGCGGAGCTGTAGTTTAGGGTTGCTGTTTTATTACACCACAAGTTTATGTGACCTTACTTCGTTTATTTTTGAAGCTGATACTCTGACTGAAACTTGGAAAGTGGAAATAAAAGAATATAATTTCCTGGAGTTTTTCCTGTTGAAATGGGGGTGGGTGAATCAATGCTTTTGCAGCTGTGCTGATGTGCCCTGATTCCTTCCTCAGGGCTCAGAGTTGCAGCGTTGATCGCTCAAAGGTGGGAGAGGGGTGCCAGAGTCTGTTCCTGGGCCTCCCCACAGGGCACTGGTGTCACTGGGAGCCACTGGGCTGTGACCCCTCCTGGGTTTGGCTGTGCCGAGCTGCAGCTGCAGCTCCCTGGGTGCTTCTCGCCCACCCTGGGGCTGTCAGGGCCGGGGCTCTGGGCTCTGACAGGAGGGGGCAGCCGGGGGGGTCGGGCTCTGCTCCCAGGGAACAGGGACAGGAGGAGAGGGAACGGCCTCAGGCTGGGCCAGGGAAGCTCGGAGTTGGATATTGGGGAAAATTCCTTCCTGGAAAGGGCTGACAGCTGGACTTGGTGATCTTGTAAAGGCTTCTTCCAACCTCAACGATTCCACGATTTCAAGTACATTATTTGGGAGGCTATGCACTTCCCACGGCTCAGTAAGACACGAGAATCCTGGACATGAACTGCCTGAAAAGCTGTCCCTGGGCAGCCCCGGCGGGCGGGCAGCAGGATGGCACCAGTAGGATGGCACCAGTAGGATGGCACCAGTAGGATGTCACCAGCAGGATGGCACCAGCGGGATGGCACCAGCGGGATGGCACCAGCAGGATGGCACCAGCAGGATGGCACCAGCAGGATGGCACCAGCGGGATGGCACCAGCGGGATGGCACCAGCAGAACGGCACCAGCAGGATGGCAGCAGCAGGATGGCAGCAGTAGGATGGCACCAGCGGGATGGCACCAGTGGGATGGCACCAGCGGGATGGCACCAGCGGGATGGCACCAGTAGGATGTCACCAGGTGGCAGCGCCGGCGAGGGAACGAACTCCGCTGGGTCAGTGACGCTGCTGCCGTGGGAGGGACAATCCCTGCTCGGAGCTGGGGACGGGACAGCCCCGGCTCTGGACGCCCGTTGGGACCAGCACTCCTGGGGATGGCCTGGAAGTGTCCAAGGCCAGGTTGGACGGGGCTTGGATCAGCCTGGGACAGTGGGAGGTGTCCCTGCCCAGGGCAGGGGTGGCACTGGATGGGCTTTAAGGTCCTTCCAGCCCAAACCATTCCAGGATTCTGATTTTTAGACACATTTTCTGCTCCTGTGATGCAGGTGCCTCCCTTGCTGAGCTGGCTCGTGTCTCCAGATCCTTTCCCATTCATCCTCCAGCTTCCTTGGCTTGCTGGTTAATTCAGCACCCTAATGAAAACATCTGGAAAAGATCTTTTGCCCTCAAGGTTTTTAGCTCTTGCCCAGAACAGGGGGGGTGCCTTAAATAACCAGGGTCTCCTTTCCCCTCCAGAGGTGATGCTGGGATGGAGTTTCCTCTGCGGTACCCATGGCAAGCAGGCACTTGTGGAAGAATTTTGCAAAAACTCGGGCTTTAGTGAGGAATCCGAGGTTCGTGATGTGGAAATAGGGAAGGGTTCTGGGAGGTGATGTAAAGCATAAAGCTGGGCCAGTGATTGAAGCAAATTCTTTCTGATGCAGCTTCCTGCTCTAGTGGGGGTTACCAAACTCTTCTCTGTGCTGTTCTACCCATTAACAAATTGTAAAAATCAGCCAAATGCTGTAATTTATTTAGGTTGTGGGTTTTTTTACAGCTGAAATGACAAATTGAGCAGCCTCGTGTTGCAAAAAACATCCTTTAACACTGGTATTTACACACTTGTGTCCTGTCTGCTCTGCACAAATCCTGAAAGCAGCTGGGGGTTTCCTTTGCCGTTGCCATGCCCAGATAATCAAAAATGTAAAGAATACTCCTCTTAAAATACGACAAAAAACCCCAAGTGCACACGCACCGCTCAAAAATGGCTGGGCAGGTTAATAAATGCTGGGTGTGTTTCTCCCTGTTTGAGAGAGGAAGCTTTCAAGCTTTATGTTTAGATTTTCTTAGCAAGGAGAAATTAAATAAGAATTCTTTTGGAATTTTAGGAGCTCTAAACCCACCCTGCACTCCATTAAGTCACAGGAACCTCCTTGGGGAGCTCCTCGGAGGTGCCACACCCCCAGCTGTCCCCCCGATTTAACATTAGCTATTAAATTCTCTCTATAAAATGAAGTCCTGCCCGATGTCTGTCACCTCCCCAGCCCTGCCGTGTGACATCCCGCAACGTCCCCACCTCCCTTTGGAGAACCAGGGATGGATAAAACCCCTCCGAGCTCCGCGGCCGCCGGGCCCGGGACACGGGACAGCCCCGGCCGTGACCTGGAAGGGAAGCGGCGTCACCGGGATCAACTTCCCGGGGCCGCGGAAGGACGGGCGGGGCCGGGATGGGGCTGGCCGGCGGCAGGTACCGGGGCTGGCTGGCCTTGGGTGGGTTTGGGGTGTTTTGGGGTGGGTTCGGGTGGGTTTGGGAGCGGCGCGGGGCCGCGCGTGCCGGGATCCCCCATCCCAAAAGGGCCACAAAGCGACATCCCCGCCCTTCCTGGCTCCCCGTGGGGGGAGATTCGGGGCTGTGGTTGAGGGGATTCAGGATTCCGGATGGAGGTGCCGTGTTTGGGTTTCCTGGCGCTGCCCTGGCGCCTCCACGGGGTTTAAAGCACAGCTGCCACATTAGAAATTTTGAATTTCAGCGTTAATTGTTTTGGCCAAGTTGCTCAGGCCCCGAGGATTTATTTATTTGGCTCACAAAGAGCACAGCACTGTGCTGGTTCGTGCTCCTGAACCTTTGTGGTGCTCACTTGGTGTGAGGCTCAGTGGGGTTGAACCTGGCCCTGAAACGTGAGGCCTGAGGGAGTATTTTATATTTCTATTTTATACACGTTTGTCCTCAGCAGCCTCTTTCTTGTTGGTAAGTGAGGCAATGGGAAGGACAGGGCAGCTTGTGCAAGTGTAAAATGGGAATAATTCCAAAGAAGCCACTGAACAGCCTGGTAAATAATGGGGCAGAGTCGGGAAATCGGGCACCTTTCAGAAAGGTTGGTTTATTCTGGCTTTTCCCCCTCCTGCACTTCCACCCCGGGCATGTGGGAGAGCCTGGGGGTGTTTGGGTCAGTGACCTGAAAAACAGGGATGTGCAGGGAGCAGGGAATGCCGCCTGCAGCTGGGGCATGTTTCCATTATCCATGGGGCTGAAAATGTTTTGTCCGTGTTTGGGTTTTGCTACCAACCAAAACAAAAGCCCAAAGTTCAAATCAAAGGTTCAATGGTGGGGATTTCAGATCAGAGGGGATTTTATAAAAGTCAAGTTTACAGCAGGAGGAACGAAGCTGGGTGGGGAATGTGGCCAGCAGTTAGGGAGACAAAGGGTTTCAGTTCAAGCGGAGACTCAATATTTTGAGTGGATGCATCACCTCTGATGCTGAAGAGTGTTGTGGAAACAGAGCCTTTATCCCTTCCTGTTGGCACCGCCGGAATGCGCGCTTTTGTTCTCTAGATTGCACACGTTCTCAGAAGATAAAAGCGCTATTGAGGCTGGCAGGTGTGGGAAGCCCTTTCCTGCCTCTCCCCTGGGAATCCCGGTGTCCTGCTGGCAGAGGTGCTCGGCCCAGACCCGGCCCTGCAGTGCCAGGGGGAGGTTGGCAGGATGGATCCCGGCTCCGGGCCCTGGGAAGGCTCTGAGGGTCAGCAGCTGGTCCTGGTCCCTGTCCCCAGGGTGCCCCTGGGCACAGAGGGGCAGGACTGGCCCCTCGCTGGGGCCCTGCGCTGCACACCCTGCCCGGGGCTGTCCCTGGGGTTTGGTGACCTCACCACTCACACTCCGTCCCCCTGTCCTGCTCCCTCTGAGTCACTCCTGCTGTCTCTATTTCATTCCAGTTTCCAGTGGTCAGGGTTGGGGTTTTTTTTTTTTTCCCAAAATTGCTCTATTGCAAAATCTCCTGGTGGTTGAAAAGCTGCTTTGTTTAGCTCTGGTTTGGGTTTATTTGCTGGTGTCCCGTTCAGAAATAGCCGGAGCTCAGACGCCTCCGTGCTGGCAGCTCCTTGTGGAGTGAGAGCTGGGTCATACCCTGGGCACTGCTCTGGAATTTCGACCTGGTTTGAAGCACAGGTTCTACCTTGATTCCAAATACTGGCAAGCCCTGTTGCAGCTGTACCCATTTTGTATTTTAGGCTTCAAATGAAATGCGGAGATCCTCTGCCTGAAAAGTTTTCATTTATGAAGAGGAGCAAAGATGCCCTTTGGGTAGCACAGCCTTGACACAGGAGTTTCTCTTCAGAAACCTTAGTTCTGTGTCTCTCAGACTCCCATCACCCAGTTTTCTCTCCTGGTTTTGCTCTGCCCCTGTTTTCCAGGCTGTAGCTGATGCCCAGGCACCCCTGGAATGATGTCGTCACGGACCAATCTCTCTGCTGGGATTCCCAGTAGCAAAGTCAAATATTCCAAGCTCTCCAGCACCGATGATGGATACATTGACCTGCAGGTAAAAAGTGGGGAAGGAAGGTGTAAAACCACAAGGATGGGCAGCCACAGCTCAGCACTGCACAGGCAGCTGCTGCCTGTGCATCTCTGGTGGAGCAGCTGCAGCTCAGAGAGGGACAAAGCCTGGTGGGAGTCAAACCCTCGGCCCTGCCCCTCTGGAAAGCCCAAAGAGCCTTGCTGGGAACAAGACTGGGAGCAGATGTGAAGGGATGGGAGTAAGGGCTGGCTCAGCAGGGTCTCCATGGGCAGAATTCCTCATGGAGGGGCCGTTGCAGAGCCCAGCAGCAGAGCTGCTGCAGCACTTTGCCTCATGTCACCTCTGCCAGCTGTGGGCTCACATCTGTGCTGCAGTGGGAGGGGAGCTGTGCTGGGTTCAGCTGTTCAATTTTTGGGTTTTTCCATCCAGTTCAAGAAGAGCCCACCAAAAATCCCCTACAAGGCCATCGCACTGGCTGTGGTGCTGTTCATGATCGGGACCTTCCTCATCATCATCGGAGCCCTGCTGCTGGCAGGGTACATCAGCGAAGGTGTAAGTGGTTAACGGCACCTCTGGCACCGGTTCTGCACTGTCCTCAAAGCTGCCCTGAGCCCTCATTGACCATCAGGAAACAGCCTCAAGTCGCACCAGGGGAGGTTTAAATTCAAAATTAGGAAAGGTTTGTCATGGAAAGGGTGGGAAAGGCCTGGCACAGCTGCCCAGGGCAGCGGGGGAGTCCCCGTCCCTGGGAGTGTTCAGAACACGGGGATGTGGCACTCGAGGACATGGGTTAGTGGTGACCATGGGGTGGTGCTGGGTCATGGCTGGACTCGATGACCTTAAAGGTCTCTTCCAGACTCAAGGATTCCACGATCCTGTGGTCATGTTCAGTGTAGGAATCCAGAGCCAAAGGACGTGAGCAGGGAATTCATTCCCAGCACAGCCTGGCTGTGCTGGCAGCCCCGCTTCCCTGGCAGCAGAGCTCTTGGATCCCCCAGTCAGCCTGGCTGGAGCAGGCTCAGAGCTGGGCAGGGCATGTCCAGGGAGGGCTGAGTTCCCGGTCCCTGTCCCTGGGGAGGTCACATCGCTGTCCTGGAGAGGCCTCAGCCCGTGCAGATCATGCAGGGAGAGGGCAGGAGCTGCCAGACCCGTGTGGGGCACGGCAGTGCTTCCCCATCTCCCTGTGGCTGTGATCCATGGAAAGGGGATCTGCTCCTGGAGTTGTGGGTGCTCGTTGCCCTGCTCCCTGTGCTGTGTGGGCTCAGGGTACCGTTGGCAGCTCTGTGTTATCTCTGGGGGAGCAGCAGTCCCTGGGCTCTATCAGCAGCGCTCCAGGCACAGATCACTGGGCTCCTGCTCAGCCACGCTCCCAGCCCTGGCTGCAGATCCAGGGGGTCCCTGGCGAAGGACAAGGTCCCTTGAGGGGTTCCTGCAGCAAGGAGGAGATGCCAGGACAGGATTAAAGGCTCAGCCTGACGACAGCTGAGGTATTTCTGATTGAAGATGGGTTTTTATTTCTCAGCTTGCCAGGCCTTGGGGATGGATCACAGGATCATGGGATGGTTTGGGTTCAAAGGACCTCAAAGATCATCTCATTCCAACCCCCACCTTCCCCTAGACCAGGCAGAGTGTGAGAGGGAGGAAAGCCCCTCGTGCAGATCTCACTGCCCTGGGCTCTCTGTCCCTGCAGGAGACCGACCGGGCCATCCCCGTGCTGATCATCGGCATCCTCGTGTTCCTGCCTGGCTTTTACCACCTGCGCATCGCCTACTACGCCTCCAAGGGCTACCGGGGCTACTCCTACGACGACATCCCCGACTTCGATGACTGAGCTGTTAATTAATCCCACTCTAATTAGGTTGGTCAGAGCTGGTAGTTCCCCTGGGCGCCGGGGCCTGGCAGGGCACAGCTGATGCGTGTCCCTCACGCGGCGCCGCTTCCCGGGTTTGAGGTGTTGCAGGTTTTCCAGTTTGGGGGGTGGGGGCTCGAGCACGGAACTGACCAAAAAGGAATCGCAAAGAACTTGGGATTTATGGGATTTTTCCTCTCAGGGTTGCATAATTCCGCTCGCTGGGAAGTTCTTCCTGGGCGAGGCAATTCTTGCAATTTTCCAAAAATAGGTGAGCTGGTTTCAGCAGCAGAGATCCTTGTTTTTTCTGCCAGTGTTTTCTAGAGTTTACTTTAGCTTCCCACGAGATTGTGGTTATTGTTGGGTTACCTTTGCAGACAACCAGAGTTAAACTCTCCTTTAGCTCTCTGTCCATCAGAATGCTTCCAAGCTATGGGTCCTGAGCTTGCCTGGAGTAAATAAAGTCTGATGTGCACGAGAAGGGGAGGGCAGCACTTGCAGGAAGTGGTTTTACACACTGTGCACTTGCTGCACAGCTCCCTGTCAGGCTGACCAAGCCCATTTCCTCACACACACAGTTCTTCCCACGTGAGCTTTCCTCGTGCCACTGCTGCTTTTGGCAAAATCCGCTTGTCCTTCACAAGGGCTCCTGCTGGATTTTGCTTATTATTTGAAACAACCAAATGGATACTGGGAGAAGGATTGGAACCCAGACCAGGACTCGAGTGTCTAAATACCAAAATCTTGGGTTTGGCTAATGTGGGTGTTGGGGACACTTGAATTCCAGCTGTCTGTGTTTTGGAGTCCTTTTGTCCTTGTGTAGATAATTCACTGTGCAGAACTGCCCAGACCAGTGCAAAGAAGTTCCCTGTGTAGTTTGTGCTGCACAAACCCCCTCTGGATTGCTTTGCCAGCTTTGCTGATGTGTCATCCAGGGAAAACAGAGGGATGGCTCCACTGCTGTAGGGTAGAGCCAGCCTCTCCTGAGCTGGGAGTGTCTCGGTGTCCTGGAGAACGAGCAGTGATGCGAGTGGATGCATTCAACATGAATAAAGTTCTGTATTCTCTGTAACCAAAACTTTGTCTTTCCCACCTTCACAGGTGTCAGACTGCACTAAAAGCTGTCCTGGGCTTTAGCTGCTGCTGCCTCCAGCTCCCAGGTGCTGCTGGAGTGAGGGAATGGGGCAGCAGCTCTGGAACAGCCCCACCTGCTCTGGAACAGCTCCCAGCACCCTGGGCCTGCTTTGGGGCAGAGCTGGGATTGCGGCATCAGGGAGGACAATCCCGAGTGCTGGGGTGGGCAGGTGCTGCTGCAGAAGGTCAGGAGTCCCTCCTTGAACCCCAGCCCTGGTTAAACAGCAAAGACCCCGAGCTTGAATTGCTTTGTCTCAGGTCCCAGTATCCCATTCCTTGTGCTGTGCAGGGTCACCCCAGCAGTGTCAGTCTGCACAAAGCACTCCACAAGTCTCACCTGAGCCTCGGATGGGCTGAACGTTCCAGAAGGAGGGGGCAGGAGGGACTGACAGTGCAGGGCAGGCCCATGGAGGTGTCCACAAGAGCAGGGCTGGACAAACACCTCGCTCTGAATGTACTCCTAGAATTGCCTTTTTTTTCCTCCGTCAGTGCTCCAGATTAACCCAAAGCCTGAGCCAAGTTCTTTTTTTAACCTACATCTCGTCCCTCATTTGTGTCAATTCCCCTGTGTGAATCCCAGCGCTGCACTCTGAGGAAGAACTGGTTAAATTCAGGATCTCCCTTTCCGCCTCTGAAGGCACAGCCTGGCACGTTCTCCCCTGCTGCCAGCCCCTGCTGCCAGCCCGGGACAGGGGACAGGGGACACGTGCTGCTGGAGCAGCTAGAATGTGTCAGTTAAAGCTGGGTCTGGCCAGGACAGCGGCTGCTGACATCAAACCACAAACCAGCCTCTCTTAGGGGTCAAGAATGTGGGTTTATTTGGGTTTGGGGAGAGGGGACAGGAAGTGGAAGTTTAGATGGAACAAGCAAAGAGGGAGGGAGAAGATGCAGAAATTTGGGAAGTGGGGGTCACCCAAGTGGGATCAATAAATGTAGAGGACAGCAGAAGAAACTGGACTTTTGATGATTCTTGGGGGCTCCTTCCAACTTAGGGCATTCTGTGACTCTGTGATTCTGAGAACATGCTGATGTTCCTGGAGGAAAGGAATTCATGAATTTATTTTTCTTTGACAGAAGCAAAGTCCTCAGGCAGCAAGCACAGTGGATAAATAAGCAGGGCTGTGTGAGGGATGGCCAGGAGAAAAAGTCCTCTCTACAGGGTTTGGTTTGTATCTAATTGGGGAAAAGAGAAACACTTCTGGGAAAGAAAAAGGGGATTCCGACCTCTGGGAATATGTGTATCCAGAGGACTTCATTCTTCAAGCTGACGTCCAGGTTTTGGGCAGCCCTGACTGACTCCCTGCAGTGAGAGGGAATGGGAAAAGGCCTGGGAAGGAGTTTCTGGTTCTAGAGCAGGGCTGGAATGACAAATCAGGCACTGATGAATGAGGATAATTCTGAATAGCTGTTCCCTTTATGGAGCATCCTCCATTCCGGGCAAGGCAGCTGTCTCAGGGAAAAACAGTCAGCATTTGTAGAGCCTGGTGGGGTGTTACGCACAGAAGCTGTGGAGAAAGAACAGGCAGCCAGATTCCAGGCTTTTCTCTGGTTTGGGAGTGCTTGGATTCGTGTCTCCTCAATGCCATTCTTCGATTGCTGTTGCAGGGTGTAGTTACACAATTAATTACCTGCTTAATTTAACCATGGAGTTACTGGTAAGATTTGGAAATGTGATTTTGGAGTCCTGTGGCCTGAGCTACCAGCAGTGCCAGAGAAATCCTCCTGCTGTGTTCTTCATAAAAGCAAAGATTTTAGTCAATCTCATTATTTTTTTTGAGTGAACAAAGCCATAATTATGCAAAGTACTGTGAAAATGGTGCCATAAACCCTTGAAAGAAGAGGCAGAAGTTGTGCTTTGGAGGTTGTCCAAAGTGGTGAAGGGATGGGGAGGAGTTTCACCAGCCTGGGGATTGTGTGTGAGCCCTGAGTCCAGGGCCCTGAAGGGATCCTCACCCTGTCCTGGGCTCTCAGTTCCTCTCTGCTTGAAGTTCCCCAGCAACGATGACTCTCACTCTGAGGATTTTGCATATTTCCATACACAGATCATGTAAAGAGACATGGAATCGTTAGGTTGGAAAAGAGCTTTAATTAACGTCATTGAGTCCAACCACGAATTCCCAACTGACGCCATTCCCGCTGCAGGGAAGCAGCTGCAGGCTCTGCAGGCCAGTCCTGGGAAAGCAGGTGCAAGTACTCCAGGCAGCGACTTGACTTGTGCCATAGATGTTTTTGGCATCACTGCTGCTCCTCTCTGAGATTCTCCGTGTGCTTGTGCTGCTGGAAGTTCACGGGGTAGGGAGAAGAGCAAAGCCCATCGCTGATCCCGTGGAAACTCGAGGTTGGAACTCCTTGCTCACGTTTTCTCAGCAGTGGTTTCTATTTCCTCTTACTTTTTGGTAACCTCATCCTCGGGGCCTGGCTGTTGTGCCTTTTCCTCTGGTCCTAAAATACGAGCCAGACACAGGTAAGGTGACAAAAGGGGTACCTTTTAAGAGGATCCTCAGCTGGGTGTTGTCCTGTTTGGAAGAGGTGTGAGGAGGCTGGGCTGGGCAGCAGGGCACTGACCTTTAGTCCTGGAAACACTGCAGTAGAAGTTGTGTGAAACAACCCGGAGAGGTTGTCAGGCTACGGCCCCCGGGCTGTAAATACAGCCACGAACCCAGGGCCATGTTTGAGCCAACAGCAAAATGTGCTGCAGCATCTCTGCTGCTTCCCTGGTGCTCATCCTGCAGGAGCACTCAGCCCAGGCCGGGTTTGCTTTCTGTCACCTGCAATTAGCCAAATCCAGCATCACTTTTCACAGAGTCACCGTACAGAAACAGGGATTTGCTGTGGCATAAAAGCCACGTAAAGACCCCTCGGGGCAGGAAGAAATGATTCAGCACAAGGGCTCTGTCCCTGCTCCGGCGATCTGTGCTGTGCCCTGCTCCGAATGAGCTTCTCCGGTGCTCTCCTCCCCCTCGTGCCTGGTCCTTAAAAGTCCCAGACATCAGCCCATTCACGGAGCTGCTCCTCACGCCTCTGCCTCTTCCTGAACCTCGCCTTGAGCCTTCTCCTGGCCCTTCCCTTGGGGTGTTTGTCCTGCTCTTCGCGAGATCTCTGCCCTGAAAGCACCTCCAGGTCTCCGGGGCTGATCCTGCCTTCCCAGGTGGCCTCTCCCCGTTGCTGTCCTCGGGAGCTGCATCCCTTCAGCAGGTAAGGAACACCACCCAGCCCTCGGATCGCTCTCAGGTTTCCCCCTCCCAGCTCGGGGCAGTCCTGCCTTCACTTCTGCCTTCTCAACCTGGTGAAAAGAAACCATTTTTGCCATTCTCCCAGGGCTCTGTGTTGACCCAGCCGTGCTTCCCTGCTCCTGTGTGGGACGTGGATGTGCACAAGCACAGCAGTTCCTCTCCCTTTCCTGAGTACAAAAGCAGCTTGAGGTTTTTTAGGAATGCTGGATTTGACTAAAAATAGTCCAGACAGTCCAGCAAGGCCGTGGCAGATTCCTGCCTCCCAAGAGAGGCAGGCGGAGCCAAGGGTCGTGGGGGGAAAAACTCAATTGTGGATTAGAAATTATTGTTTCCAATTGATTTAATTGACTGGTTTGCTGCTCTGAGCTCAGAAAGACCTTGGTTTGTGCTGGTTCAGGACCTGTCACCCTGAGGCCTTTCCTTCCCTGTTTTCTCCATGTTTAGGAAGGTGTTAAGAAACTGCTTTTAATCGGAAGCAAGGCAATTATGGAGAGCTCTGTTTGTGGCCTGCATGGACAGAGCTTTCTTCTGATAGGAATCAGGAAGTTACATTTCCTTCCTCCACACTGTACTTGGGTTGGATTCTGAGCCATGCTGTCCTCATCCCTGGGGCAGCACAAAGGCTGCTCTGGGAGCTCACAGATCCACGAGATTCATGCACAGCTTTTCCAGCTCTGCAGTTACAGAGAGGAACAAAACTGTGATGAATCTTCTTTGAGAGGACTTCCAGCTCCTGTGAAACAGCAGGTTTGGCACTGAAGCAAAAGTTCTGTGGAGGAATCACCATTTCATCCCAGGCTGTTACAGCAAAGGCCAACAAATCCACTAGTCACCACTAATTAATTTTATTTTGAAATATTTACTCAGGCTGAAGTAGTAGCCGCTCTGAAGTATTTAAAGGATTAGCTGCCTGCTAGTCTTTCATGCCTGCAACCACTTATTTAAGCTGTTGCTGCAAATCATGCTGTTAACCTGTCATGAGAGGTTTTAACCTTCCTTCCCTTGTCAGTGGGAAATGCCTGGTGCAGATGGTCCTGCTGATGTGACAGTGAGAAATTAAACATCCAGTCAGGTCCTCTGGGCTCTCTCCCCAGCTTCTTCAAGGAGGGGCAAGACAGAAAATGAATACAGTGATAATTGTCTACATCAGGGTGTTGCAAAGCCTACGGAGGGGCTGTGAGGAGTTCTGGGAACATGAGCTGGTTGGAAATGCATCCCAAAAGCCTCTGTGCTGTTACCAGGGCAAATAATTCCTCTCCCCCCTGCTGGCCTGCCAGCACCAGCAGCTCCAATGCTCAGCCCTCCAGCCTGGCGTTCCCTTGCATTGGTCAGACCGTGCTGTGCTGGGTTTAATGCAGGTGGGCAAACCACAGGACCCAAACCCGCTGCCCAGGGAGAGTTCAGTCATGCAGGGGCATCAGTTTCTGAGCTAAAGCCATGTGTAGCAAAGGAAATGTCCTGGATCTAGAACAAATCCTCGAAGAATACTGAGAACTCACCTCAGCAGGGATTATTTCTTACTCTCAGGCACGTGTTCAGTGTAAAAGGGAAAGATTGCAGGTCCTTAAACCTACAAATACTAATTAGCATCACCATGTAACTTTCTAGCAGCTTTCATTAATGTGTCATTAGAAGAAGCCTGTCAGCTCCTATAATCCTCATTTTTCTTGTCTCTCAGCACTAACAGTCCATATCACAGCATGGCCTCTTCCCTGCTATTTTGGGTGGTTCTTTTCCAGACAAATGCCTTATTTTCTCTGTATTTGATACTGGAGGTCAAGTGAATCCTCTCTGCCTTTTATTGCACCAGAACAGAGGCAGGATTGTAACACGGCCAGTGCAAATGCGTGCCTAAAAATAAACCAGTAGATGGTCTCCAACTTCAAACACAAAAAGTGTATTTGTAGAGGTCTCTCTTTGTTGCACGACTGCATTTCAGATCACTGAGGAGACACTTCAAAGTTCAGCTCACAAACAGCTCATGGTTTAATCCTCCCTGCCAAACAAAGGCGACTCTTTGACTGGATCCGTGGTCGGCTGCCACACTGAGCCCTGGATCATCCCTGGAGCAGGGGCAGTGCCTCCCACCCTGGCCACGGGCCCGGGGCTGCAGAGGGACAGGCAGGCCCACAGCCCTTCTCCCACCTGCACTGGAAACAATTCAACAGTGGCAGGAGGGCCCAGAGCTCGCAGAACACCTCAGTGACACCGTTTGGCATCAATTAAGAATAGCAGAGAGGTGGCACTTAAGGCAGGGAAGGGGTTAACCAACGGGCAATTTTTGGGGGAGAAGTTGGAGTTCATTGTTCCAGGCTCTCTGTGGATTTCTTTTTTGTCCTTTCATCTCTGATTCTTGGTTCTTATCACAAAAGGGGTTGCTAGTCCTTGTTCTTTCTGTTTTTATTTGGCCTGTGACCCTTTCAGGGCATGGCCTGTGCCTTCACCTGTGAGCAGGAGCACAGAGGGAAAGCTGTGCTGGGAGGGAACTATAAATAGAGAGCGGGCCAGCCCTGTGGCATCTGTGCTGCTATAATTGCCTGCTCTGCACTCCTGTGACAAGCCTTGCTTCAGCTGTCAGGGCAAGGAGGAACTGCAGAGTGTTTCCACAGCCAGTTCCAGTGCTGGACCTGCCTGTGGAACTCTGCTTTGGGCCCAGTTCTCCCTCTGCCCCCAGGAGTTCTGCTTTTTCTCTGTGTGAGTGACCGTTCCTGGCGTCTGCCCAGCAGGATTCGGGCAGTTCAGTTTCAGGAGCTGCTTTGTAGAGGGCTGGTGGTCTAACTCGTGCCTCAGCACCACTCTTGTTTATTCTGCCTTTTGCCCCTTGCTGGAGAAGGCCGATGTGTTTGTGTCACTCCTGATGTCACTGTGTGGTTTCGTTGCTATGTGCTCACACGAGGGATTAAATGAGTCACGGGGTAAAAGTGACCCAAGCCCATCCTTCCTCTCTGAGGATGTTCTTTGGGAAGGACTTGCAAGTGGGTTACACCAGGGACTGTGTTTCTGCTCTCCCTTCTCTGCTGAGGGATGAGTAAGCAGCCACGAGGCGCTGCTGCCTGTGCTTTGCAGAGTAAAGGACCTTCCCTTGAACTCCCAGTGCAGGTGGCTCAAGAAAACCTCTTTTATTCTGTGCTATAAAATTCCTCTAATGGACTTTAAAATGACTTTGTGCACCATGTCCACCCCATTTTGGAAGTAGTTTAAGTGGGAATGAGTTGCTCTGGCCCTGCTTATCCACATCTGTCCACAGCAGCTGCTCTTTATTGCCAGAGCTTTGAACAGCCACACCTGAATGTGACACAAGGTGACAAATCCCAGCTTGTCTCCCCCTTGGAGACCATCCCTGCAGATGCCTCAGGCTTCATCCGATGGGAGAAGATCTAATGCAACAGAACTCCAGGGTGAGAGTGCCCAGGAGAGCAAAACCATGGGGAGCTGTCAGCCCCAGGCTCCCGCCGTGGCTCTGCTGTTGCCCTGACACCTCCGAGTGGGGAGATGTGGCTCCAGCGACTCAGCATTTTGACAAGGAGAGCCTGGCAGCAGAAGAGACCAGGGAGGACAAATGCATGCTGCTTTCCTAGCCCCTCCTGCTCCCACTCTTCCCAGGATTTAAGGGCTCTCAGCTCATTTCAGGGGCTGTGCTTTCAGGAAGCAGACTGGGGATGAACTCGAGGTGACTCAGCCCATCTCCTCCTCCTCCTGCCAAACACCGGCTTTGCCCCTGACTCAGCAAGTGAAATCTCATTTCTTTGGTACAGCCCTGAGGTACCAGACAGAACAGCATCAAGAAAATTGCCTCCTCCTCCAGAGCACAGGCTGTCCAGCTGAGTTAGTGTCACGGGGAGCGCTCTGCAGCACTCTCCCTGCCCTGTATTCCTGACAGCTTGGGATGAATATCCCATGGCCAGCATGGCTTGAGCAACACTACAGGGAGAAGCAGAGGGACTTGTCCTGGGTTGTTTGTACTCTCCTGGCTTGTTTGTACTGTGCTGGTTTGTTTGTACTCTCCTGGCTGCCACAACTTCGTCTCCACTTAGAAAATACTTTGCAAACCCAAAGCTGAAGGAAGGTCCCCTCTCTCCAAAAGCTGCCAGAGGGGAAACCATCATGAGAGGACCAGCAGGGATCCAACAGTTCTGCAACCACGCAGATCTCCTCTCCTGCTCACCTATTGATTTGTTCATTCTGTGAATTCAGACCGCTGTCACTTTGCAGGCGCTGCTGTTCCTCCCCTGCTATCGCAGGCACAGCAGGGGCTCTGCCCTGTGGATCGCTGGCTGGAGCCTCCGTAATCTGAGTACTTGGCCTGAGATCCTTGGACCAAAAGCCCTCTTTGCTACCAAGAGCACTTTGCACTAATTAAACTTCATAAGATTCTTCCTGCCTCCATTTTGCAGATGACAAACCGGAGGGCTGAGCTCGGCTGACAGAGCCGATATCGGTTCTGAGAAAGAAACACATTTTTTCTGACTTGATTTCCACCTAACATTGGGGGGAGCAGAAAGTCATGGCTGTCCCTGAGATAACGAGAAATCCCTGTGGGTCGGGAGCCTGGTTTCCCACCAGGTGTTGTAGATGGCGTTTTAACCAAGGGCTGTTCACACTCGCTTTCCTCACCTCACAAAGTGAAACTCAGGGTCTGCCCAGCTCTTCCCCTCGGTTACCACTCCATATTCCAGAGGGAAAAGCAAAAACATCACTGTTGGTGAGTTGTTAACATTTTTTTGCCTTATTTGGGGGAGTTTTCACTCACCTCTTAGGCCGCTGTTGAAATACCAGGCGTTTCATTTTTATTTTGTCTAATCCAGTGAAAGATATTCCTGTTATCCATACACAGGAATGCTGGGTTCTTCTTAATTGCTGGACTCCATCTGTGGGATTCACATAAAATATTGTTAATCTGATGCAAGGCAAGCTAATTTTTTTAAAATTTTCTTTTTTTATGTTGTAAAAACCAAACTCAAAACACACCAAGGAAACAGGATTGGAAACGAGCTATGGATGCCAGACCCAAACCCATTTTAGAATCACAGGATGGTTTGGGTCCATTGGAAGGCCCTTGAAGACCATTTCATTCCACCCCCCTGCCAAGGGCGAGGATGCCATTCACTAGATACCATCCCTGCATGTGAAGTTTTGATTTGGTCTTTTGGACATCCTGTGCTCAGATCAATGATTCACATCCCACCCGAGACACCACTTGGATTTAAAATGGAAATTTTGAGTAAGAGACGCCAGCCAAAAACATTTCAGCATTTAAATTTATGCCAGTAACGTCCATGCTGCATCTGAGGAAAACCCTGACCTGCAGTCCTTGTCTTCCCATTTGATCCACACACAGAGCCATGAAGAAACAACCAAAATAAAGCTGGGGAATGTCCTCAGTAAAGGTTCCTTGGGCTGTTGTGATAGCACGGTGTCCCTGGCTCTGCAGAAGGACACACAGCCTGGGGGGAGGCTCGACGAGGCCCCACAAAATCTCCTTGTGGAGACTTTTAGCTCCACGTGGGCACGATCTCCTCACAAAAGCCCATCCCTGCTCATGGGCTGTGGTGGGGCTGGCAGAGCTCCCACAGCTCCCAGTGCCCAGGAACCCCCTCATCGTTACTACCAGGATCAGTTAACACCGGAATATTTATCCTGCAGGATGCGAGCAACATGATGGGTGCAAAGCAAGGGAGGAGCTGGGACCTCGGAAAGCCAGTCTTACAGGAACTTAGGCTAGTTAGGACAGTTCCAGGAGACATTTAGGTTTTATATTTTTGACAGACAGGTATTTCACACTGGATGAAGTGGGAAGGGTGGCATAAGCCTTCTCTAGGGACTAACTGGATGCAGCAACACCTCACCTGTTCAGGTAAGTCCCTGAGTGAGCTTTGAGGAGCTCAGGAAATCTAGACAAGATGTAGGATAGAGGAGAAAACAAAGGGAATGCGTGTCCTTTCAGATCTCAAAGGTCTGCACACCAAATGATTGATGAGTGCTAATTTCTGCTGCTGCGTTGTCACGAAGGACGTGCACATCCCATGGCTCCAATTCTTCCAGCTTTTTTATGGACCTGTGAGTCATTCAGGCAGGGAGCGATTGAATGTTTAGATAAATTCCTCAGGGTTCTTCACCACATTTTAATAACACAAAGGATATATGCCAATAATCCCAGTGAAATTATTTCTGCTTCTGTAGCAGGACAGTGTGATGGCATAAGATGGGCTCTGGCTTCCTGAACAAGGGAAATACCAGGGAATTTTCTCAAACTTTGCAGCATGGGAGGCCACCTGGGAAGGAATTTATCAATTTAAGATGAAAAAGGACTGAAAAAGGCTTTCCTGGGTTTGAGTCCATGGTTTTGGGGGGTCTAGCTGTGTCAAATTCAATTCTTGGAGCACTAAATCCACCTTTATCATCCTTCCCCTGCTTGTTCTTGGGATTATCATGACCCTGAGGTCTTTATCTGTTACATTTCAATGTGCCTGATGTGTTTTAACTCCCCTCCTGCAGATCTCTCGCTGCATCACCTGTATTCCCCTCTGCCATCTTTCACCTGGGGAGGGCAGGCTGGAAAATTGTAACACTCAGAAATAAAATAAACAGAGCCGTGTCCCTGTCCCTGATTCTGAACACAGGGAGGCCTTGCAGGGAGACTGAGCACGCACGATCCGTCTTCCTGCACAAACTCCTGTCAACAGCAAAACTGCTGCAGCCTCAATCAATCTGGCATTACAAAAACGTCCCTCCCGTCACAGCCCCATGCTCCCCCACCCTGACAAACAAAGGCTTTCAACGTTTAAAAGCTGCACTAAAGTCTATGTCTGTGTTTGGGATAAGGCCAGGTATTGAATAATGCCGAGGGATCGATATCCACAATCAAGCGTTGTGCCTTAGCCCTGCCCTATACAGTTCTCCGTACGTCTCACTGGAAAACCTTTTAGGAACTTAACCAGCAGAGTATTGCAGTGAACGTGGGAAAAAATATGCCCGAGGATAAGCACAAATGCTCCAGAGGCCTCACAGGGTTTCTTGTCTTAAAGTAAGCTCCTGGGTTTTAATGGGATCGGCTGAAACCCTCTTTATGGGGCAGCAGGAGGGAAGGGGTTGGGCAGCTGTGAACAAACACCCCGCCAACATTCCCGGTTGCCAAACACTGCGCAAACAGCAACGTTTGAAGCAAGGACCCGGAAGATCAACAGAGAATTGCAGGTCTGGGTGAAACTGCTGCAATGGGGTCCAATTAGTGCCAGGGGTCTGGGGAGCACTTTCCCATCGACTCGGGACTGCACCTTAATCAAATAACAGCAGGGCTGGGGGAGAAAGCCCAGCATGGGTCAGTATCTCCTCAAGGACAGCCGGGATAAGGGAGCAGGGTGGGGGTGTGAGGAGAAAGGGCAGGAATCAGCTGCAGGGGCTCGGCCCCGGCTGCCCAGAACAGCCCTGAGCAAGGGAAGCACCCAGGAGCTGATGTGTCTGAGAACTGCACGTTCTGGGAAGGGCAGGACACAAATTAAAGTGAGTTAACGTTGTCAGAAGCCATTAGGAATGTCAGATGTTGCCGAGAGGGACGTGAGAGAGGCAGCGTCCAGCGCTGGGTGCCGCAGATGTCAGTGGTGCCTGAAAACACCCCGCTCTCGGGGCTGGGGGGGATTTGTCACGTTTGTGTCACATTTGTCCCAGCCCCCACCAGAAAACTGGAAATCTCAGAGAAGTGGGATTGTGGGACGAGGATGGATGTGGTGGAGGTGTCATCTTTTGGGGGACTCAGCTTAGCCTCCGCTAGTACAACAGGGGAGGTTTAGGTTGGAGGAATTTCTTCACAGAAAGGGTGATTAGACATTGTAATGGTCTGCCCAGGGAGGTGGTGGTGTTACCAACCCTGGAGGTGTTCAAGGAATGACTGGATGTGGCACTCAGTGCTCCAGTCTGGTTGGGATGGTGGTGATTGGTCACAGGCTGGACTCAACCTCAGAGGTCTTTTCCAAACTAAATGATTCTGTGATTCTTTTGTTCCTCCCTAAACTCACTCTCCTATTGTAAAAGTTGGATCTTCCCTAAAAGATAATAATAAAAAAAAAAAATAAAAATCCAAAAAGAAACCACAAAGCCCCAAGAGGGCCAGGGCCGGGGGCACCAAGAGAGCATGTTTTCCTAGGGGCTGGAAGGGACCCCCAGCTGAGGAGCCCAAGGGGCTTTACCTGGGGACCTCATCAATATCCATCAATACCTGCAGGCATGTGTCAGAGGTGGAGCAGGCTCTGCTCCCTGGGGCCCAGCAACGGGACAAGAGGCAACAGGCAGAAAATGACGCACGGAAAGTTCCACCTGAACACGAGGAAGAACTTTCCTGTGTGGGTGACCAAGCACCGATTCCTATAATCAAAATAATAGAATAACATAATCTCCTGTGCTGGAAGGGACCCATCAGGACCACAACTCCCAGCCCTGCACATCCCAACAATCCCACCATGTTCCTGAGAGCATTGTCCCAACGCTCCTGGAGCTCTGCCATCCCTGGCACCAGAACCATTCCCTGGGGAGCCTGTTCAGTGCTCCACTGCCCAGAGAGGCTGTGGAGTCTCCCTCACCGAGGATATTCCAGACCCGCCTGGACACACTCCTGCGCCATGTGCTCCGGGATGCCCCTGCCTGAGCAGGGAGGCTGGACCAGATGCCCCACTGCGGTCCCTCCAACTTGACCCATCCTTGACTGTGCGATTTGTGTCTTTCCTGGATAAACCGTTACCATGTCCCTGCAGCCGGAGGTTTCTCCCTCAGGGAACACGAGGCTGCTTCCCCCGCCGAGCGCCGGGGCCGCCATGGCAGCCGAGTCCTGAGGGAGCGGGGCCGAGGCCGCGCCATCTTGTCGGGGGCGGAGCGGGGCCCGTCCCGCCCCGTGCTCTGCCTGCCGGGGCCGTCCGGCCCCGCCGCACTCGCCGCGGAGACCGAGGGGAGCGGAGCCGCAGCCCCCAGCGCCATTGCCGCCCTCAGCCCGCCATGGCAGGTGAGCCCGTCCTCCTCCTCCTCCTCCTCCTCCCGCCGCCGCCCGCCCTGAGGGAGCAGCCCCGCGGCGCTTCCCCGCCGCGCTCTCCCCTCAGCGCTCTTCCTTCAGCGTTCTCTCCGCCGCGCTCTGCCTTCAGCGCTTTCGCCTCGGCGCTCGCCCCCCAGCCTCCCGCCCGCTGTCACCTCCATGCCGGCCCCCCATCCCCGCACACCCGCGGCTCGCCCCTCGCTGCCGCGGGCCGGAGGGTCGCGGCTCCCCGCAGCCTCCACCATGTTACCCGGCCGCGGTTCACCTTGGCCGCGCGGCTCCCGCGCCGTCCGCACCTCTCCTCCTCTCCTCTCCTCTCCTCTCCTCTCCTCTCCTCTCCTCCTCTCCTCTCCTCTCCTCTCCTCTCCTCCTCTCCCTTTTATTCCGCATTAGTGGATTAAATAAACCCTTCCCTGTGCTCCGTGCCGGCGTCCTCTGGCTCGGCATCATCTCCCTGGGATGGGGAAGGGGCGCGGGGGGTGGCCGGGGTGGCACCTGCGGCGGGGTCACCTGCCCGGCGAGCAGGACCAGGCGGGCATCCATCCCTGGGGTGCGGTCTTTTCTCTGTACCGCTGAGGTCATTATTTTTTAAATTTTTTTTTTCCCCTTTAATCTGAAACAAAATGGGTGGCAGAGCCTTAAGCTTGTAGATGGGATGGAGAAATGCAGGTTAATTCTCGCCTGGTCCTGAAGGGGTGGCCTCGCTCTTTCCTGATCCCGTTCTCGTGATACGCTTTAAAGCTTCCCCCCCCCCCCCCCCCCCCCTTTTTAGATTATTTATTTGCCTTTTTTTTTTTCTTTTTCAGTGCACATCGAGGCAGTAAATATTTCTGTTTTCTGGTTTTAACTTGCAAGCCCCGTTCGATATCGTGTGTGGTTTTCTTTTGTTTTAAGGTACATTTTGGGTAGAAAGAAGTGATGTAGGTAGCGCAGAAAAATGCCCGAACAAAGCTTGTTGCAAGCCTATTAGGCTTCCTAGAATAAGGACTAACCACTATTATCCATTACTGTTATTAGTGACTTTTGCCTTTTTCCATAAAAGCTGGGAATGAGGCAGAGGCTTTACAATTTCATTCCCATCCCTTCATTTTGGAGCCGTCGTTGTTATTTTGTACCCTGGGAAGAGCAGCCCTTGAGGCAGTTTGGGGCTCCCCTCGCCAGGTGAGTGCAGACTGGGCTGACCCCAAAGGCAGCAGCAGAGCCAGTGGAAGATTCTGGCAGGGAAGGGAAATCCCCAGAGGTGTTTAAGACAAGGTGAAGACCTGGCCTGTTAATTTTTTCCGCCTTGTCATTTCCCACATGCGGCCGACTCTTGGTGTGAGTTCAGTGCCAGGTAGATGCCAGGCTCCCTGTTGCTGATGAGCTTTATTTTTCAATAAAAACATTAAATGCTCTGTATCCACAGGGAGCTTAATATGTCTGTGTATCCTCACTGCAGCATAGTGCTGCCAGTCTTGAGCAAGCTTTAAATACCCAGTTTAAGCTCAAAAAAAAGGGTGGTTTGGGTAGTGTTTTTGCTGGCAGGTGGAGTTTGCTGCAGGCTGTGAAACGAAGTGGAGAAGCAGCACAAATGCTGGAGTGATGGGCTGCACAGACTTAACTGCACACCTTGGTCTACCAGGTGATTTCAGTGTAGATAAAGGATTATTGCAACAAGTAGCTCAGGTTAGCAAACTGGAAAATAATCCCTGAGATATGTGGAACAATGGGATTAGTAGTTGACGAGCTCTTGCACCCCTACTCCTAGCTCCCAGTCATGATCCAGATAGCTTGAAATTAGAGCAGTGTTAATGTGGAGATGCACTGAAACAAATTCAACCTTGGGCCAGGGAGGAGGTTAAACAAGCCCTGAGATTTTAATCATGGATTTAAACGAGCATTTGGCTTAGTAAAGATGCAGGAGGACTTGAAAATGTGTTGTCAGAGCCCTGGGGACAAGAGGAGTTCGAGCTGGGGTTCTCGAGGGTGGGTTGTGCTCCTGCTGTGCCTTAACGGGCCGAATTCGAATGGTTTAAGATCCCTCCCAGGGCTGTAAACCCTGCCCTGAGGCAGGCTTGGCTTTGCTGATCTCTCTGGAAGCACACGGCTCTCAGGAGATGGAAGGAGCAGGATGGGAATCAGGTCCTCAGAGCACGGGTCTGTTGCTTCTTCTGCATTTTCAGCATGGAAACAAATCGGAAGGAAAAGCAGCTTCTCAAACAGTGGGAGGGTTTGGGCTGCAGGTTGATGGGCGTTTCCTTGGGTGACAGCAGCAATTTAAGCAGCTCTCATCCCTCGAAGCCTGGCAGTGTCCCCTGGGTGCTGGGACCCCCGGAGGGATGGCAGCTCAGTCAGGGGTTAGCCCACAAAAGCCTTGTGTTTCTATGGCAGCCCGATCTGTTCAGGGAATTTTTGTGCTCTCTGCCCTCCCTGAGCCCAGGTGGACCTGAGTGTACCTGCCTAAGTCCTTACTGGGTGGTGTGTGGGTGTATGGCTTTTTAAAGGTTGCTAATGTGAGAATTTCTGAGGTCCAGTCTAACAGGGAGTTGAATTCCATTGGAGAAATAGAAACGATTTCTTTGTTGGTATTACTTGGTTGGAGACTTCTTCAGAGGAAGCTTGAAATAATGGCAGCGTTTGAGGGTTGGTTTTTTCCTAACAGAAAACTTTGTGGAATTCCCCCTCATTTGTTTAGGAGAACCTGTAAAACATACTGCATTGGTATGCTGTTCCTATTTCAAATGGTTTTTAAATTAAACCAGGTAGAGTTTTTTTGTCTTTCATTCTGTCAGTATGTTTGGGGTTTTGTTTCTTCCTGGTGTAGCCAAATCTGCCAACTTCCCCAGTACGATGGACTGTCCCGTGGGGCTGTGACCTGGCTTTGTTGTGTTGTGTAAGTTGACTGGAGACCATTGACAGGAAAATGGGTGAGGCTTCAGGCATTGTCACTATGGATTCCTCCAGAAGTGGCTGCTAAGCTGCTCTCGTGACTGGTCTGAACTGCAGCAATTAGACTTTTAAACTTCTCCTGCTCCCGGAGGGCAGGGGAGGGCAGCAGGCACACCCTGGGACCTGTTCCTGCCACGAACTGGCGTCCTGTGCAAGGTGGTACTTGGAAGGTGATAGAGTCCTGGAATGGTTTGGGTTGGAAGGGACCTCAGAGTGCCAGTGCCACCCTCTGCCATGGGCAGGGACACTTCCCACTATCCCAGATTGTTCCAAGCCCCATCTAGGCTGGCCCTGGACTCTTCCAGGGATCCGGGGGCAGCCACAGCTGCTCTGGGCACCCTGTGCCAGGGCCTCAGCACCGTCCCAGGGAAGGATTTCTTCCTGAGAAGATGTTGTCCTGCTGTAGCTGCTCCTTTCAATGTCTTCGTGTGAACCACGTAAGAAATCTCAAGCCCCAGAAGTTTCTGTAGGGCCGTTTCTTCAATAGATTTATTTTACTTCCAAACACTTCTTTATGTGTTTATCCTTACAGGAGAAAATGCAGATGGCTGCACACAACCTTTCTACTCCCATTGGAGCTGATGGTTTATATGTTGCTGCAAAATCTATTTATATCAAGTGTTATTTATGAAGCCTCGGTGGTCATGACATGGCCTGACAACAGTTACCGTGGGGGTTATTTTACTTAAAAGCTGCAGGAAGACAATATTGACAGTCAGGATGAGTAAGAGATGTGCGTCCTGATGTAGTGAAGGCAGGAATAAAATAAATCATTACAAATGAAACTTCTTGCTGTGTTCTCCAGCCTTCCGGGGGTGAAGTGTGTTCAGACACTGCCAGCTTCGTGGGGTGCACTAAATATTTCTGTCAGTACTTGGGAGCACATTTGCTTTATGGGCAAATGTTTTTAGTTGTTATGAGCTGTCTCAGGACAGGGTTTCTTTGATGGCAGGAAAGAAATCTGATGATATTTGGCTGTTTTCAGGTTATGGGAAGGAAATACTTGCTGTCTGAATGTTTTTCTGTTGGAGATGAATCTAAATGGGGATTTCTTGCCATGGTAATTTGGCCATGAAAGAAGCAGAGCTACTTCCTTGGAAAGGCAGTTGGGGTGTTGAGACATCGCTGGCACTTGGTGGGGAAAGGGAGGAGGAGGGAGAACTGGACTTGTAGTTCAGAAGTCTCCTGTTGTAATTTTATTCCGTGCACTCGGCATCAGTCTTGGCCATTCCTGTTGCCGAACAGCAGCGGGAACGCGTGTGGCATCGGCAACGCCGCGTGCCTGGCGGTGCACGACGCGACTCCCTGGCCTCTAACGCAGTTCTCCAGAGGGCTGGGGAGCCGAGTTTGTGGTCCCGAATGTTGTCACCAGCCCCTAAGTAGTGAGTCACCCTCACCCTGGGCTGAGGAGCCGAGTTTGTGGTCGTGAATGTTGTCACCAGCCCCTAAGTAGTGAGTCACCCTTGCCCTGGGAGCTGTGCCTCTTCCCCTGGCTGTGCTGGGGTCCCGGGGCTGGGTTGGGCTCTTGGGCTTTGAGAGCTCCGGGATGGTTTTGGGAAGGATGAATTGGCCGTGAGGTCCCAGCCAGGCTGTGCCCAGGGGGTCTCAAAGCATTCTTTGGGTGTCGAGCTCCAGGATGGTTTTGGGAAGGATGAATTGGCCGTGAGGTCCCAGCCAGACTGTGCCCAGGGGGTCCCAAAGCATTCTTTGGGTGTCGAGCTCCAGGATGGTTTTGGGCAGGATGAATTGGCCGCGAGGTCCCAGCCAGACTGTGCCCCGGGGGTCTCAAAGCACTCTTTGGGTGTCTCCCTCCTGCGTTGTGGGAGTGGATTGAAATGCTCTCTGTTCCCATCCCACAGCTCCATTTGATTATTTGCTGAGGAATGGCTGGGCTTGAGGTAACTGTAAAACTAGTATTTTAATGAGTTTATAATTAGCAATTCAATTATCTGAATCTCCCTGTGTCTCAGTTCTCAGGCCAGAAGATGCAAGTGCTGGGTAAGGAGGGGATGAGGGCAGGGAGTGCGCTTAACATCCAGGTGTCTGCCCTTACTTAATTTATTTTAATATTACTTTTAAATAGCAGCTTCAAGAGCGAATATACTTTATCCTATTTCGGTGAAAGGGAATTTCCAGAGTTCCTTCTCAACACATTCAGGCAACCAGAACATTTTATTCTTTCCCCAAAGCCTACGTTACTAAGCAGTAATAAATTCATGTGTCTTGATAAGAGTGTCCCAGGCACCTTGGGGGGTGGCATGGCTGCATTTTAGCTGCGTATTTTGGAGACTGATACATCTCTGTCTTCTGAACCAGGAATGTTTTGATCTTGGACTTGGCGTCAGCAAAATACCTCAGAAAACAAACTTCGTCTGATAGTTGTATTTTTAGGAGCAGGGGAGTCCAGTTGTTGTGGTGGAGGAGCTGCGTCCCCCGCAGCACCTGGGATTATCTGAACTCTCCAGCTCTGTGTGTTCTGAAAACAACAACTGACCTGATAAAAGGGACTGTTTGAATTTGTCACCCACTTTACGCTCACTTTAAACTGCTTGAAGAATGGGCCTCAAAGGAGTACAACGGTGAAGGAGGGATTGACTCACCATTATTTGGTTTTGATTGTTTGGAAATACCGTGAGTCCCCAAACTGATTTTGAATTTGATTTTGAATGGCTCCATGTCCCCCAGTTTGTTGTCTGAATTTATTTTTAAATCAAACTGTTGCAGGGCTCATGCCATTCCAGCAGTTGGCTGAAGCATTTTGGCAATGCATGGTGGTGAGAAAGTAAGTGGAAAGCAACTTCAGGGGTGCTTATGCACTTACAGTCCTGGGTATTAACCTGGGGTGTGAGCTTTGAGTAGTTTGGGCTCTCAATGGAGCGACACATTTTAATTGGCTTTATTCCTGTTTTGCATGGCCGTGAAATGGCAGCCCAGGGCAATGAGGTCGATTTTAGTGGTTTGCTGGCTGTTACACACTTGTGAGGTTGTAAAAGTTAACAGAACAAAGTGCAGCTTTAATGGGAAGGCGCCTTAAACACTCATGCACTTGGCTGTGTTAATGTGCCTTCAGTGAATTCATCCCCGTCTCCCAGCCCCTGGAAGTCCTGTTGATGTGCTGCTAGCGATGGGAAGGAAATGCTGGAAGTCTTTGACCACCAAGCCCAGCTTTGCTGAGCACCCTTCTCCAGCCCAGAAGCCACCATCTGAAGGGTTTCCTATTTTTCTTGACCTTACTCTCCACTTACCTGGATTGTCTTGAATTTCAGCCTGAAGCTCAGTGGTGCTGCTGTGTTGTGCTTTTAAAGGGAATTGTGTGTAAATGTTCTTAGCAGCATTCAAGGTCATGGAGAGGATCTCATAAAACAGGCACGTGACTCCGTGTCGTGACTTTCACTTTTTATTTAGGAGCTTGGAAGGGAAATAAAATGCTGCACTGCAAAGTTAGCAACCTTTTATTTTGTATGCTGGTTGAAATGAAGCTGTCTCAGAGCTAATAGCACTTAGTGGACTGTGCTGTGGGAAGGTTTGAATTTTCACAGAGTCTTTGAATCCCTGTGACAGGAAAAAACTAATTTTGCTGTGTTTATTGCTTGTCCTTTGTGTGGAGAATCCTGTACTCTCACTATACCCAAGCAAAGGAAACACATCCTTGTTTTGGCAGGCTCTAAAGCACCAGCTCTTCACAGGTTACAGCAGCTTTATTTTTCCCCCTCCCTATTTCATTTTTTGTACAGAATTAATTTTTTCTGAAAGTTAACTAAACCTTCCTGATGCGAGAAGCATTTGCTTGATCATATTTTAACAGATTGGGGTTTTTGATAAAAGCTGACAGATTATGGTTTCCTGATGAGCATTTTGTTGTGTAAAGACCAAACCTAAGGAGTAATTTGGGTTCAGACTGACAAGAAAGAAACTGGAGCTGCAGGTCCCTGTTCCATAAGCTCAGAGTGCAAGAAATAATTGCTGTATTCTCATACTGTTCTGTGTCCTTTTATCTGTGGGAACAATAACAGCAGTAATTTGCTGATATTGGAAGTATTTGCATGGGTGCCATTTAATTTTGTGTGTGGAATTTTGGGAGGTTGTGCTGAGCAGAATCATTATTACCAATATAATTTCACAAGGCTCTGGTCTGGTTTATTCAGCCTGTTGGACACTTGTTATTTAATCTCTTTCAGCTCACTAATAGATGCCCTTTAAAAAAAAGGACGAGGGAGAGGATTTGGGGTGGTTTTATTAGCCAAGTGTTGGGGGTTTGTTGCAGTCCTGTCAGATGTTTTCCTTGTCCATCTGTCCTGTTGGCAAATAACAGGAAAGGCAAAGGATGGAAGGCTGAGCTCTTTTGGAGTCATGATCCTCCTCATAAAAAGATGATCTGAAAAGCCCCTCCTGCAGCAGGGGAAGAGCTGCTGGTCCCTGTAAACATCCCCTGCTAATGAGCTGCTCTGCTTTGGAGGGGATCAAACACATCTAATGCTTTTCATGGAGATGCCTAATCAGGCACAATAGAACCAAGCAAAGCTGTCAATTAAACCTTCTATTAAATTTCTCTGTATAAATGAGCCTGAACCCACAGCACTGTCTGAGCTCCCCTCCGTGGCTGTTGGGGTTTGGTAAAGATTTTGTGATCAGTATTAGCCCCGTTTTGGAACTCACTTAGGTACACTCCATCTGCATTGGTCTTTTCTTCTAATTATTCAAAGGGCAAAATGTGTGCTGAAGTGCTGTTCCTTCAAATAGCAGCAGCTAAGAAGTCTTGCATTTATCTGATGCCAATTAAGTAAGAATAATTGAGATTATTTTGTTAAAAGCAGAGCTAAAACACATCTGCCAAAGAGCCCTGAAGATGAAGCAGCCAGTAAGGTACAATATTAAACCCACAGTATGTTAGTTAAAAAAGGATTGGTTTGCTGGCAGAAATCACAAAAAAGTATTTTACTAAATTTTGCCAAAATGCTTCTTTTCAAAGTCTTGCCAAAACCAAAAAGTTTTCCTTCCATAACCTGTAGTTGGTATAAATATTATTGTGAGTAATGTGAACTCTGAAAACATTACAATTCTTCGTGCTTTTCCTGAGCAGCCAGTTGGGTGTTAAACTGGCTGTTCCATTTCTGTCCCATCAGTTGGAGAAGCCACTTAACCTCCTTTAACAGTTCTGTTGCTTGGAGGGATATTTAATGCATTAATATCTATTTAATGCATTCTTAATTACCCGCTTACATAGGGAGGAAAATCTTCAAAGCCATTGCAGTAAACGACATCCCCCATCTCTGCATGGTGACGTGGTGTGTGACGTAGGGGTGAGCTGGCAGCTGGGCTCCAACGGGTCCTGGTCCCCTCCTGCTCCCCTGACCATCCCTGTGGGTTCAGAGGATGGATGGACAAATGCACATTTATGAGGAGCTCGGTGCTGGTGGCTGGGCAGGAGCTGCTTTCACCTGAGCCTGCCTGAAACAGGAGCACAGGAGTCACCCAGCAGGTCTGGCTGAACACAGGCCTGCTCCAGAAACGCTTCCAGGCTTGTTGTGAAATTAATAAATTAGTAATTGGTTGGCGTAACGAGTGGGAATCAAACCCAGGGCTGCTTACAGTTGTTTGCTGTGTGAGCAGGGAGTAAGGAGTGCTGGTTTGGTGTAAAAATCATTAATGGCAATAATGATTTAATTTTTCCCCAGTGGCTGTGGGGAACCAAGGTGTGCTTGGTGACCAAAGCTCCCGGGGCAAACAGTTGGGCACCAGTTATAGGTAGGAATATTAGCATCTATTATTGCTAACGTAATGAATAATAGCAGCTGTTCTTGCTCTGTGACACCGAGAGATGATCTGCTTGTGCCCTGCCTTTTGCCAGCTCCAGCAGGAACCTTCTCCTGCTGATTTGGGTTTGGCTCCAGGTCGGGACCTGGGGGCTCCAAACCCCGGTGTGGTGCCAGCCCGCCCTGGGAAGGGGTCGGAGCAGCTGTGCCAGGACTGCACTCAGAGCAGTCCTGGAGCCAGAGGACACCTCTCCTGCAGCACTGAGGGTCCTGGGAGCACAGCAAAGATTCCTGCACACAGAGTCACGCTGGCTCTCCCCCTCAGCCTCAGAAGCCTTGGAACGTTTCCTCTGTAAGTGGTATAAATTCGCTGATTATTCCCAGGAAAGATTTTGAAGTAATCTCGAAGGAGCGAAAGGTCACTGAGCAAGAAGGGCATAACTCTCCCAACTGGATAATTAAAAAGAAAATTAAAAAGTGTGCTAAGTTGAGATTGACTTGTGGCCATGCTTTGAAGATTAAAAGGGCTTCTTTCATTTTGGATGCAGGAGGTTGGGATTGGTGGGAGGAGGAGTTGTGGCTGCCGGAGCAGTTGGGCTGCGAATTACTGAGCTGTGAACAAGATCCCAGGACCACTGACCAAACCTATGCATACCTGCTCTTTTCCCCCCACTTTTTAAAACATTTAGTTTTGCAGCTGGAGTTTTCAGCCTGGCTGCTCAGTGTGTGATGCAGGGAGATTTTTAGGCATCCAAGCAAATTACATACTGAATGAAAAACTATATAAGTGATTTTGGATAGCAATGTTTTGCCTTTAGAAAATAAAAATAACAGCAACTTCAGCTAAAGGATGGAACTTGTCATGTTCTTCGCACAGCCTACAGAATTTTTCTGTACATGAGTTTAGCCCACACTTTTGAAACTATTAGCAGTCACAAAAATAGGGAGAGAAAGCTAAAATACAAGTGTACAAACTTAACTGGTAACAGCAGTGGAAGGTTCCCAGCCCGTGGCAGGGAGTTGGAACTAGATGATCTTCTGAAGTCCCTTCCAACCCAAATCATTCCATGATTCTATAAAATAATGCCTAGTAATAAAAAAAGTCACAAAATCACAACTTGAGCAGATAAGAGTAGATGGTTTAAGTCTGGACCTGGTGTGTAAGTCTGCATATCTGCTGGGTTTTGTGACCCACGGCATGGGATAGGGCAGAGCTGCTGGGCTGGGCGTGGGTTTTGCTCGTGGCTGGAACTCTGAGTGCACCCAGATGTGCTCCTGTGGGCTGATGTTTGAGGGGTGAAGAGATGAAAGGTCCTGGAGGTGAAATCTGACTGTAAAATTCAGTTTGTAGCTGGCTGGGTGTAGGGCCGTTTTATGCTGGTTTATTAGGTCGCTTGGGTGTTGTTCCTGAGCTGAGTTCCCTGAGCATTCCCGAGCTGGGGCTGTGAATCGTTGTTCTCCAAGCGTGAGTTTGATGGAGTTTCCTTGGGCATGGAATGGTTTGGGTTGGGAGGGACCTCACAGCCCATCCAGTGCCACCCCCTGCCACAGGCAGGGACACCTCCCACTATCCCAGGTTGCTCCAAGCCCTGTCCAACCTGGCCGTGGGCGCTTCCAGGGGTGGGGATTCCAGGAATACATGAAGGTAGTGATGCGTTAAGGGTAAACACCTCTCACCCTGCTCTGGTGCCCAGTACACAGGAGTTACTTCTGAATTTTCTTAGAAGACAATGGCTTTGAGCTTTTGCCTTTAATTACAGGATTACCTGGAGCTCCAGGAAAGACGTAGGAGTCTGACTTAGCTTACAAATGCAGTGAATACAGTAACAGGCCCCAAAAAGCACATTCATTCTCCATTAATTTTGGAAATGCTTTGATCTGTGCCTGTGGAGTGTAGGGCTTTGGCTCCCCTGTTCTTTTGTTGTTCTTGCTTGAAAATGATTCCTTATTTCTTGCCCAGAAATCAGCTACAGGTATTTTTAAAGGCACTTCCATCTTGTAATTACTTTTTCACATAGAACTCTGTATCTGCTGTGATGTACTTCTCAGACCCTGGGGTTTTCTTACAAGTATTTAAAAATACACAGTTGCAGAAAAAGTTCTAATAAACACCACAGTAATATGGGCTGTAGCTGAATTAGGGATTTAAGAACAGAAGCTGGCCACAAAGCATTGCATTCTCCAACTGGAAATGTGGAATTCACCCACCATGGATTGCCCCAAGGTGTCCTTTCTCTAGGAGAGAGGGATGGTGGGTTCAGTCAGGTACAAGGGGGACGCTGTCAGCAGGAGCCAGGACTGGGCATCACTCCCTGAATTAACTGGGAGCTTTCAGAGCAGTTGCAGTAATTCTTGGTGTCGATTTGAGTCAGCATTAGGGCAGAGCAGTGGATGTTTTCATACTACAGCAGATCTTCTGGTAAGTGCTTTTTCAAGGAATTCATAACTCAATGAATTTATAAGTGTCACTCTAAGATCAAACTTAATAGCTGAGTCTTTCTGCTGTTCCCAGTTGTGGGTGGAAGTGGATCTATTTATTGTACTCGTGTGTGATGCTATTTTCTGTGTTTGCTGTATTAAGTTAAGTGTGTTCTGGAGGATGTTCATGGGAGGCTGCTGATTAAATAAGCTGATGTAAAAGATTACAGATTTGCTGTGGCTTTGGGAGGAAGAATACTTAAATTAGGAGATCGCTACGAAAATGTAGTGAGGAGGCTCATTGAGCTGTCAGAAACAAGGCCTCCTCCACCTCATCCTCCAGATGAAACAGGATGTTCTTGCAGAGAAGCTGTGCCTCTCCCTGCATCTCTCTTGCCTTTTGGGTGTTTTTCTAGTTCTTGCTGAAGGTTCAAAGGAGGGATTTGGTTCCAGGTGTTTGCAGCCCCTGGGTCACATTATTGTCATTTCGGTGATGGGACATAACCATTGTGTGCCACTCTTGTGCAGTGTTGTCAGTGCAGGGGGAATAGGGGACTTCAGAGAAGGATTTTATCCTGCCTGAGTGCTGCAAAACTGTAGAGAATATCCTCAGAATAAATACTCCAACTCGGAACATTGTCAGTAGTTTACCAATGTGTGTCCAAGAGCAAACAGAATTTGGCCGGAGCACTCGGAAGTGTTGGTTCATCCTTAGACTGAACACGGAGTGTCTGAGAAGAAGGCAGAAAATTGGATTTTCTCATAAGAATCAAAGTGAACTCCTCCTAGGAGTAACATTTCCAAGCCGTAGAAATGCTTCCACCAGTTTGCACTTCAGATATTAAGCAGGTAATAAAAATGATGAGTGACTGTGTCGGATAATCACGACAAAGCTCCCTGTGCTGAAGCAGAGCGGGATAAATCCTCTGCTGTGATTGCCCTCCCACCAGTAAAGTGCAGCCATACACAGAGCTCTCAGCTGTTTATTCCCACCTGGCTTCCACAGCATTTTGAAGCTTGAAGCTGCACCGTGAAATATTCCAGTGCTTGAGACAGTGGAGTCACATTTGGAATTAGCATTCCCCTGGAGTGTGACAGTGATTCCAGTACCTGTTCACTGCAGGGAATTGTAACACAACAACCCGTGCTTGGATCTGTCCCAGCATCAGTCCTGGGAGCTGGGATTGGAGTGGAGGTACCCAGATTAGAAGATGGTTTATTTGGATTGAGTGTAAATGCGAAGTAATCAGAAATAAATTGTTCAAATGTTGAAGTTCTCCACTCACCAGTGATGAATTTTGGAGCGATTAGTTTTAATTGCAAGGTAAATAGACAAGTTTTTAATTGGATACTTAAGAATTTTAATTGCATTGAACTCAATTATACTTTGAACTGTGATATTCAGGGCAAGAAGTATTTGAGTCCCTGGCATTGTTTAATCCAACTATTAAAAAAATTCTGGACATTGGAGTAAAAAAGCAAATGGCTTATTTCTTTCAAAACCTAAAGTTTTCCTCTTGCCATTGATCACTTAGTCCTGTAGCTCCGTGTGAGGACATCAAACACCTTGAATCTAAAACAATTTCCAGCATGCACCTTAAAAGCATCATAGATCAGCAATCTTCAGCCAGTCTGGGTACAGCAGTTGGTATTTTGTAGTCTTAAGGTTTGATGATGTTTGTGTTAAGGGCTCTAAGATTTCTTTATGTTGAAATTAAGGTATTTGTGTTTGTGAAAACATTTGGAATTCAGAAGGAAAGAGGAAAGGAAAGGATCTGATAATTGGAAAAGGAGCAAATGGAGGGGGAAGACTTTTCAACATCTCTTTGCAGCGGAGAACTAAAGGCTGGAACGTCCTGTGGGTTTGTGTGCACACACATTGCACAAAGGAATCGGTGGAGATACTTGGATTGCTTCCATGGATCTGAGCGAGGGATGAATAAGGAGCATTGCGTGGGACAGGCGTCAGCTTTCAATTAAACGTGCCCTGCTCAGGCGTTGGCTCTTTGATGCAGGACCAGCACACGCCGAGCCCGGAGCCGCAGGAGCCGGCGGCAGGCGGCAAATTCCGACTTGTGTGAGGCTGCTGGGACTGGATGGAGCCAAAGGGGTCACCAGGGGAGCTGGACAGCCTGGCCCTGCCTCCACACACTGGGGTGCAAAAAGGGCATTTCAGGTACCGTGAGCTCATCTTCGTGCCCTCGAGCTCCACGCTCTTGGCCCGCTCTCCAAGGGGTGGAGTTGCTGCCGGTAAATCCGGGCAGAAGCTGCTCACGGGGTGCTGCTTTGTGGTGTCCCGTTCTGGTTATGGCTTCAGTATCAGTTGTAGGGTGATGGTGTCTCGTTAACAGTTTGGAAAGGGAAATGGGGGGTAGGAATGGTGTAGCTCGGTGGCAGCTCGAGGCAGGGGCTGTGATATGATGAATTACAAAATGATGTTGAAGAGTGTAAGGGCAGCTTTAGGCAGGACTGTGCTCCCACAGAAAGGGAGTGGGGCAAGCCGATCCATGGGAAGCAATTCTAGAATCGTAGAATTGTTTAGGTTGGAAAAGACCTTTAAGATCAAGTCCAACCATTAAGCCAGCACTGCCACGTCCACCACTAAACCATGCCCTGAATGCTACATCTGCATGTCTTTTAGATACCTCTAAGGGTGGGGACTCACCCACTTCCCTGGGCAGCCTGTTCCAGTGCGTGGCAACCCTTTATTTCCTGTTGGTTTTGTTGTTGTTTCAAGTCTTTCAGTTCTTCTCCTATGTCCCTTTCCATCTCACTTTGCCCTGTGCCCAATATCATTGTTACTCAGCGTTTTCCATTGGGGAAGTGAAGGAGCCCAGCACGAGTCCTGGTGTGTTTCAGTTCCCAGTGAGGTTGTGGATCAGTGACCTTTGTCTTAGGGAAGAGCTTTGAGATCTGGGACCTCTCGAAAATGTGTCCAATTGCTAATACAAACATTTCCGTGCAAGTTGCACAAGGGAGGCTCATGGAAAAACACTGGGAGAAAAGCCCCAGCCTGATTCCAGCTGTTGCAGCCAGGCATGTAAATATTTGTGCCAGTTGTGTTCGGAGGGCTCTGGCTGGGTGTTCTCCCCGTGGAGCTGCAGTTCGTGTCCGAGCTGGAAGCTCCCGGCGCTGGGCTGCCCTGGGCGCCCGTTCGCTTTGCGTAAGCCCGGAGGAGGTGTGGAGTAACTGGGGAGTAACGGGGGTGTCCAGGGCTGCCTCCTGGCCGGCCCTTGTGTAAGCACGGGCTGGGATTGGGCACGGAGCAGTTACACAATGGGAGCAGCAGGATATAAAAGCGCTCCCGGGGAATGTCGGCATCCTTCCTCCCAGGCTGCGGCTCCGGCTCCGGCTGCCACAGGCACTGCAGAAGCTGCCTCCGAGAGGTTGGTGCAGGTTTACCTTGGGATTCACGTCCCGGTGGGGGTGACTGGAAAAATTCAACTGCTTTGGTGTCAGCGTTATTTGATAAGAAACTTAGAAACTTGTGTTTGCTGGTGTTAATAACTAATTTTCCTTATGTTAAAGATTTGAGGACTTAATTTTTCATTTTGAAATTTCTATCACTATAAAAAGATACATTTACTATTTCAAAAGTATTTACTTTTTTCTGTTTATCTGTAAACTTTGCTTTGCTTTTAATTTTTGAAATGGGAAAATTTTGTATGAGATTTATGTAGTAAAAGGGATTTTAAGAAAGCTTGAGCACAGAAGTACAGCATCTTGGTTAGTTCTTGGAAGTTTACTAATTCCCAATCTTACTAAGTTATGCTAAATGGAAGTGAAGTGTTTATTTCAAGACAAGCCGAACAGGTAACTCAGTGTAAAACTTTTCAAGTGTGGGATCAGTTGCTGGGTTTGTATTGATTACTGGGCTCAAGCTGTTCCCTTTCCAAAGGAGGGAGTGTCCGATTCCAAAGTAGCCACAGGGATCCTCAGCCTTTGGGAAGGAACTTCATATCCAGAGCTGAAAAACTGGCACATTACCTCGATTTACTTAATAAATGGAATTTTTCCTAGATGAGTCTCTAACCCCACCTTTGTTTTAATGTGATTAAAGTCTTGGAAAGAAGGCAGCTTTCATCAAAGTGCCAAGTCCAAGTACAAAGCAGGCTGAGAAAGGACCCAGTGTGTGCTCAGGTTGCTTTGAGGGCCGTGAAGGAGCTTAACGAACTGTGTATTAATATCCATAATAACGGGGAGCTATCGGAATGCCCAAATTATTAATTCTCCCCAGGGAGACTGTAAGGACTCCATACCATTATAAATCAGATGAATGTGTGCCATACGCTGTGCGAGGTGTGCTGAGCCCCGACGCAGACTCTGAAGTAGCTTTGTAGGGAACAGTGAGACAGGATTTAATTTTTATTTACCCTGAGTCTGGAGAACTCTGCAGGTGTTAGTTCCCAGCAGTCTCTGTGTACAGATAACGAGCTGGAAAATTGTCATCTCCCACCTTCTGCTTGTGCTGCTTTGGAATTTTAATCTTCTCCCATGCCCTTTTCTCATCTCTGTGCACTCGTGGGGGTTCCCCAGGGAGGGTGGCAAATGCACTGCACAAAATTTGGGCAAAACTGCTGCCTTTTGGAGCAAGAAAATGGGGGTAATGGGGTGAAAGATGAGCAGGAACTGCTTGGCCAGCAGTGTTTTGACCAAATACTCTTCAGGTTGATTTATGCTGGAAACACTCATATTTCAGCTGTTTTAGTTTAGAATCACAGCCTAACTAAGCTCTTAGTTAATAACTTCACTAACCAAACTTGTAGTTTTTGAAAGCTGGGAGATCCTTTGTTAAACATCTCATTCAGCTGGATTTAAGTCCCCTTCTCAGCGAGCTCATTCACACAGGAAGTTAATGAGATTTAGCTAATGTGCTTTAAATACATGGAAGGTTTGAGCTCGGCATAACTTTCCTGCTTATCCTTGTGTAGACTTGCCCTAATAATGTTGGTCAGTTATTAAAGCATCGTTCTGGATGGCAGTCAAAATACCAACTACTTAAAAATTCATTAGTGCCTACAAAGAAAGAATATGTTTGTGCTTTGATGAGCTGCTTTGAAGTGAAGAGGGAAACTTCTTAAAGTGCTCATCGACTCTTTTTAAAACCTAAATTTAATTTTTTAAAATTCAAATGTTAGGAAGTTTGGGTATTTTAGCAGCATTTTATTTGTCTCTGCTGCAGGTAAAGAGAAGCGATGCCTTTTTGTGTGGCGTTAGGTTAAGTTTGAAGTCTGCTTTTCTTCAGTCGTGGATGTGGTTCAGTGGAGGAGGGAGATCTCTGGAGCATTTAAGGATGTGGTGGCATTTCAGTGCAGCTTCAGTTCATGGGAAGGAACTCGGGGTCCGAGAGGCCCCTGCTAAAGACGAATCACGAGTTTCCTGGGACCAAAGAGGCTGCTCCAAACAGCCCGAGGCAAAACTCGGTCTAAGATTGAAGCAGGAGGATGGTTTTTACCATGTAGCAAGAGAACACTAAGTGTGGGTTCTGGGCACCTTTTTCACATCTGTGAGATGGCGAAAATGCCCTGGAAGGCAGAAAAAATGCCTTTGGGGCACTCCTCCGTATGTGGGCAGTGGGTGGGACCTCACAGGTGCCATATCCAGGTACGGATCTGGGATGTAACAGCGTGAAGCAATTGGACTTGTGGTTGTGGTTCTGCAGACAGGACTCTGATGGCATCGTTTAAGTACTTACTGGGCTTTTTTAACCTCGGTGATGAGATATTTGTGGAATGTTTTTAACTGGGGAGAACCGTTTTTTCCTGGGAAAACATCGAGCGTCCCTTGGACACCTCTGAGTAGCAAAGTGGGTGCTCTTTTGGTGGCTTGTAGTTTGGTCCTTAGTATTTGAAAACCCTTTGGTAATGGGCTGTTTCATTTCTAACAGTTTCTCAGAAACAAGTAACTCTAATGTTTATTTATAAAAGCTGTGAGATAGGTGTGAACAGCTGTGCAGGCTGGAGAAGGAAATGGGGAACCATGTTCTGAGGTTCTTCTGGTATTAAAAACAGCAGAAAAGTGAGAACACAGATAAATCCAGTGCCTGGACCTGATGCACAGCAGACAAGGTCTGGATAACAACGAGAAGATGAGGTTTGGGGTTTTAATACCTTAATGGCACAAAATCAGGACAGAAGTTTTATGTGAGGGTGTAGCCAGTGCCAGTCTGGGGAAAGCTGCTATTCCATAATTAACTGGGAATTGCCTTGCTTTTGTGTGGAATTGCGTCTGGCCAGGCATAGCTGTGCTCTGTAAGCAAACTTTGTCTAATTAGGGCCTCTACAACATCCCTTAATTGTCTGCACTGCTGGAGCACTCCTGTGCCCCTGATCAGTTTGGTGCAGTGTTCTGGGCAAGGAATTCCTTTCACAACTTCCCTGATCTCTTGGCATCCATCCTGTCCCTTCTGTGTGTCTCCCCTTTGGAATCCTGGCTGTCGCATGGCAGCTCTGTCCCACAGGGGTGGTTCGGTTCCTCTGTGACTTGTCCGGGAGAGCAGGATGAGCTGCTTGGCCCAAATGCACTTTTTTACCCCAAACAAAGTCAGTCCAGTGTGTTTGTTACTGGCTTCCAATTCTTCACAGCTGTGACACTGCAGGAACTGAAAGTTTGCTTTAGCCTCAGTCTCTGGTGTGTCCTTCCCACTGTGAGCTCCCCAGTGCTCAGTGCCTTGGGCCTGAGCGAGTGAAGTGGGGTTAGAGCTGGTTTTATCTTCTGCTCAGACTGGGTACATTTAACAAGAAAATAGCGTGCAAGGGAGTCCAAGTCCCTTTCCATGCCTCTGTTGTGCGTCTGCTGCCAAAAATACAATCTCAGAGCTAGAGGATGCCTTGATTTGTGTTTAAACACATCATGTGCCCGAGTTTCAGATGTGCCAAACACTTGGAAGTGCCATGGGAGGTGGTGAAATTCCAGAGGCACCTCAAGTGTGACAACTTCTGGCTGAGCATCATTTCTGCTTGCAGGAGAAAGTTGGTCTGTTCACATGAGCCTGACAGCTAATTAAAATAATAAATTGATGATTGTAATTAAGCAGTGACCTTAATTTGATTCTAATCTCCTTAGCGTGTGCAACAGCCAGAGCTCTCTTGGCTCCTCAGCCGTCTGTAGCAGCCAGAAGGGTCCTGGCTGGCTGTGCCATGGCTCCTTCCTCGGGGAGGTGTGACATGGGGCAGTCCCACCGTGCTGCTCCTGGGAGCTTTGCCATCCATGCCCTCCAAAGGATTGCAGTTGTTTCCCAAGCCTGGCCTGTTTCATCACCAGCTGCTTTTATCACCCCACTTGTTGTGCTTCCTTCACGAATATTTCCTTTGTGCAGCAGGGAAGGGCCACCAAATTCAGTCCGGTCTTTGCTTTGCCCAGCTCTGGATTCAAGTGTTAACGTTAAAGGCCCTCCCACTGGGCCTTCAGCTCTGTAGGGACAAATTGCCATCACAGCAAATCTGATTTAGGGAATATTTTTAGTGTGGTTCAGCCAAAAACTATATCCAATGCACGCAAGGGAGGTGTCTGTATTACATGGCCTAATCCTTTATGGGTTCATGGCCAGTTCTCCCTTGCATGGTAATAAGCTCTTTATGTCCATCTGTACCTTCTGTCCTGCCCAAGTTAACCCTTGGATCCACTTAAGAGAGGAGCTTTCAGAGGATTTTTACTGACTCCCAGGCAGTTTGGTACCTCGTGAAGTAGCAGCCTTTTGTGCAGCCTGTGGTGGCACAGGGGCAGATTTTCCTGTAGGAAAAGCTTTGTACTCCAGTGGATGTTTTTATTTGCGGTGGAGGTTCCAGAGCAGAGACTTGCAGGAAGAAAAAGAGCACTTAAACACAGTCTTGCATCATAGATCTCCCTATCTGTGATGGGTTTCATCTTTCTTTCCATGAGCTTCAAAATGCATCCTAACTCCTTTAAACGAAAGAGGAGCAACCTTGGCAAGAGGGAAAATGTGGTGAGTGGTCATGGAAGTGTGAGGAGGTGATGTTGTGTCAGACCAGACACTGCCATCTCTTTGTGTCCTCTCCTGATGGCTCCAAAGCTGGAGGGAGGTTTTTGCTGGAGAAAAGGCAAGTGTTGAAGGTGCAGAGTGGCCTTTCCCTGGCCAGGAGGCTTTTCCTCCTGAACTTGCACCTGGGCTATTTCCTGCCCTTTGTCTAAATCGTAATTTTATCTCCAGCACTGTAAACCCCTGGCAGCTCTTGGCCCTCTGTGTTAAGCACAGGTGTGCACTGGAGTTAATTTGGTGTGGAAAGGTGAACTTTAATCAGAGTCCTGATGGAAATTTCACTTCTGGCCTTTCCATTTAATCCGAGCCTGCAGATGACTGATTGTACTGAGTGTACCTGCATGAGTTTTATCTCTTTCTCCATGGCTTTTCAGCTGCTGAGGAGTTGGATTTGCTGTGGAGGGCTGTAAAAATGCCTGAGTCATGTGGTGCAGCTGGGTTCAGCTGGTGGGACACAGGAGCTGATAGGGAATGATACCTCCCAGATAGCTTTAGGCAGCAGAAGAGGTAATCTGCTTCACTTTGATACTCGAGATTGCAGAATCAAAGTATTCCAAAAATCCCTGGTGATCATCTGAGCCATTAAGTGCAATTTTAATTGCTGGGTAGAAGCAAGAAGAGCTGGGAAATTTCTTCTCCTGGTTTTTCTTGGACCAAGCCCTCCTGACACAAACACTCCCTCTCTTTAAGAAAAGTAGCAGTGAGGCTCTTTTTGCCTGTTACTTGGGAGGTGCCTGTTGGGGAGCCCTCATGCAGAGTTCTTTTAGCTGTGTGTGTCAGCTCTCAGCAATCCAGACAAGGCAAGCTTTGCTGCTGTCCTGCAGAATTCCCAGGAACAATTCCTGGGAGTGACCCGATCCTGGAGCAGATAGCAGTCCTGCTGTTGTGCAGTGCCCAGCAAAGCAGGATTACAGAGTCTTTTCTTTTTTATCTGGAGGTGCTGGTTAATGCCAGCTAAGCAGCTTATGCTGCCAGAGCACCTTACAGCAGATCCCGTGACTGGCAGCTTTCCTGGCTCCAGGTTTTACTGGCCCTGGCTTAGGGAGGTGTCCTGCTGCCCTTTCCCTTTCCCTTCCCAGTCCAAGAGGATAAAGCTACCAGACTAAACCTCGCCTGTCTCCATCACTGATTTTCTTGGAGAATAAAATACGTCTACAATGACAGAAAAAGGCAGATTCTTTTCTCTTTGTTCTTGTGTGCTTGGAAGAAAAAATCCCTCGCTGCTCTGCAGTGAAAGCAAACAAAAAACCCCTCCAAAGATCCCAGCCCAGACCCCCCACTCCCCCCAAACCTTTAACCAGTACCTGTCTGCACTTTGAAGAGCTTATTCAAATTATTATTATTATTATTATTATATAATATATATTATTATATATATTATATATTATATATATAATATATTATATATATTATATATATTATTATTCAAATTATTATTATCTTATTATTAACCTCTTTGAAGAGGTTATTGTAAAAACGGGAACGACTGGTTTTTTTCCAGAACAAGACAGTGAGTATTCAAACCAGTCTTCTCCTTCAGTCTTCAGGTGAGAAATAATTAATTATGCTACCTTAATATTTATTTTCATAAACAAATCTTAACGCTGATTTGCAGGCACTGCCTTCCATCCCATCTTGATTTAATTAATGCTTCGAGGGATCTCGGTGCCCAAACAGTCTTTCTTTATGTAACTTTTCAAGAGATACCTGCATTGAGGTATCTCTTTCACCTCAAGGAACCAGAATTTTCCAGCAAATGAGCAATTAACAGCTATTAAGAGGTTCTAAAATATTGGTATTCATGTATTAGTACAGTCCTGAATTGCCTTCAGCAGAAGTCTTTCTCAAGTTCAGTTATTATTGCAATTACAGTAGACAGGAGCTGCTGGCATTTCCTGAGCAGCATCTGGAAGGGAGACTTAAGGAAAAACCCAAGTCCTGCTTCTGTTCCAATCCAAACCTGTGTTTGTGAGTGCCCATGAGCTCTGTTTCCACCTCAGGGTTCAGCTGAACCTGTCATTAACTTGCTTTTGAAGTAACACCAGTGGGAGTGGGTTCTGCTGCTTGAATGGATGCAGAAAATTCCACTTTTTGTGACTTTCAAGAGACCATTTTTCTGGTTCTGTCCTGTACTTCCACCTGTGTCTGACCCGGTTTCACCTGCAGGTGTTGGCAGCTGCATTTTCTGTTTGGGGCTCAGCAACCAGGTTGCAAAGCTTGGTTTGCTGCAGGATTTTCTGTGCTGTCCTGTGGGAAGTTGGGGTTCAAATACATTAATTCCTGTTCTTTAATCTTGGAAATGGAAAATGTGGGGATGATAATGGACTGGCTGGGCTAATTTAAGGTGCAAATGGGGGAAAACTGTGCTGTAGTGACCCATCTGGCAAAACCAGAGACCCACTAAGGTGTGATCTTTCCTGTCCTTGTGCCAAAAGAGAAGTGAAACTAATTAAAATACACCAGTTTGTCCTGAAGCAGTTCTTTAACATCATCAGTCAGATTGCTTGGAATGTTCTTCATACGACTGAGAATTTGGGGATTATTCTGGGTTAGGATGTTCAGCAGAAGGAGCTGGTTCTCTCTGAAATAGGCTCACTGAAAGGCAGGTGTGCCTCCCTGTCCATCCAGTCTGAGCTTCCCAGATGCTTCTTATTTCAAAGGAAGTTTGTTTCAAAGAAAGGATTCAGTAATACTGAGGATAAATCTGCAAGCAGCTCTGCAGATTAAAACTCCTTGGAGAAGCCCAAGTCTTGTTTGTAGTGGATGTTCAGCTGTGCTGCACTGCTCTGGATGTGGAGTACAGGGGTGCTTTGTTCCCAAAAAGTTCTGTGGAAATGGCTGTGAGATTGGGAAAAAAGGTTTCAATATACTACTAATGGTTGAAAAACACAGGAGAAGAATGAGATAATAACCAGAGCATTCCCAGTGTGAAAGAATTTCAAATACCTTGAATGATAATTATCAGGAAGGAATGATGAGAGTTGGTGAGTCATGAGCACGAGAGGGAGCCCAGGCTGTGGGGCTTGTGCTTTTGCACATCTCTTTTAGGGAATAAAAAATACCAATTTCTCCCTTCACTCCTAGGAGCCGTTGATGCAAATGATACCCTGATGTCCCAGCTGGATTACTGAGCACTTGTGTGATTCCCAGAGCTGCTGCTGCTTGAATAAGGAGCTGTCCTTAGTTCTTGGCCTGGCATCCCAGAAGCACCTCCTGGGTGCTGCATGCAAGTCCTGGACGTTCTGGAAACGATGGGGATTGGCAAGAACACCACTTCCAAATCGGTGGAGGCGGGAGGCTCAACAGAGGGCAAATATGAGGATGAATCCAAACATCCCACCTTCTTCACCCTGCCTGTGAGTAGCACATTCCAGCACTGCCCAGTCAGGCTCGGTGTGAATCAGGGATTAAAGCTCCAGTCATGTTGTACAAACCCTTCATTTCCACGAGCAGTCAGTGACAAAGCTCTGCTCCCCTGAATAGTTGTGTATAAGCACAGCCAGTCCTGCTGTGTGTGGTTATTCTGCGTTCCCAGGACGTGCAGCACCCCAGGCACGATCAGGGCACTGAACTGTCCTCCTGCAGCAGCCCCTGGGGTAGAATCATGGAATCACTGAGGTTGGAAAAGACCTCCAGGATCATCAAGTCCAACCTGTGACCTATCACCACCACGTCCACTAAACCATGAAGTGCCACATCTGCTCTGGTTTTGAACAGCTCCGGGCATGGGGACACCACCAGAGCCCTGGGCAGCCCATGCCAGTGCTTAACCACTCTTCCAGTGAAGGCATTTCCCCCATATCCAACCTAAATCTCCCCTGGCCCAGCCTGAGGCCGTTCCCTCTCCTCCTGGCCCTGTTCCCTGGCAGCAGAGCCCGACCTCCCCCCGGCTGCCCCCTCCTGTCAGGGGCTTGTGCAGAGCCACAAGGTCCCCCCTGAGCCTCCTTTGCTCCAGGCTGAGCCCCTTTCCCAGCTCCCTCAGCCGCTCCTGGGGCTCCAGCCCCTTCCCCAGCTCCGTTCCCATCTCTGGACACGCTCCAGCCCCTCAGTGTCCTTCTTGCGAGGGGCCAGATCTGGACACAGCACTCGAGGGGCCTCAGCAGAGCCTCCCTGCCCACCTGGGCTCATGTTCAGCCCCTGTTGACCACCTGAGTCGCTCAACTGAGAGGAAGAGGCAACAGCAGGGAGACGTTTGCTGTCTTCTACTTACGTTTTCAGTTGAATCATTCTGTTGTACACCTCTCCTCTGGAGAACTCTTCCAGCCAGTGCTGCTGGTTCCCCCTGCCCCAAGCTGACACTGCCCAGGTTTTCAGGAGCTCTCTGTGATGGTTTTCAGGAGCTCTCTGCAATGTCTATCAAGTCTCTCTCTATCCCTAGACCTGCTGTTACAGAAATGATGGCTTGTTATGCTCCTCATGTTTTCTGACAAATTGTCAGAGGCAGATGTCAAGTACCGAGGGAGAAAACTGAGTGACACGAGGTGTGATCGCAGAGGAAATGTTTCTTTTAAAAGACCTTGTGTTTCTGTATTTGTTATATTTTTAAGGTTGTAATAAACGGTGGAGCAACATCCAGTGGTGATCAGGACACAGAGGACACGGAGCTGATGGCCATCTACACTACAGAAAATGGCATAGCAGAAAAGGTACGTGGGGGTTCCCTGCTAGGTGAGAACTCATTCTTGCTCTTTGAGCTCATGATCTGCCCACAGCAGTCTCCCCTGGCTGTGAGAGTTCCTGTCTCAGCAGCCCTGCTGACTTGCAGATTCACATCAGCCTGGGGAGTTCTGCCCTCATGACTCCTTGTCACACACTTTGGTTGCAGCACTTTGGGCATGACTCAGGAAATTGTGGAAGCAGTTAATGCCCTTGGTTTGCTTTTTCCAGCTTTTTTCTCCATTCCATCATTCCCCAGGCCTGCTCAGTAATAATCCCACAAGATGAGATGGTGTGAATCTGAGCTTTTGTTTAAAACAAGGATGAAGATTATGGTAAATCTGAGCTTCTGAAATGTTCCGTCAAACTGGCTTTGTGGTAAAGCCTTGTCTCTGAAAAGTCTCAACTTGACCAAAGTTTTTCAAATGTCCTGATTGAAACAAGAACAAAACCCCTGGTTCCAAGCAAGAGCAGCATGATGCTCCTTCCTTCGAGGCCGTAGTTTCTGTTGGAGCAAGGATGGCACCGAGGGATGCAGTTAAGGTTTTCTAACTCAGACACCAGAAGTCACTCCTGAATTTCAGATTTAAAATACCCCCTGAGCAGCTGATTCTGCCAGAGGCCTGCCAGTGTTCAGCTCCAGAGGAGGCTGTGAGTGCCCCGCTGTGCCCGGTGCACTCCCGGCTCCCACGCTCAGCCTGCCCGGGTGTCTCACTCTCAGCCCCACAGCCATCGTCATCACTCTCATGTTTAGTGGACAGATTTTCCTTGACCTGCCAAAGTCTTTGATGGCTGAATTTTGGAGCATGCTGGGGCTGGAGTGGAGAGGCACAATCTGATAAAAGCCTTGAGCAAAAGGTGTTTGGGTGAAATTGTGCAATGAGATAAGCGATCTCTAGACAAGAAAGTGCTCCTGGGTTTTACCACGGCCTGGTTTTACCAAATGTGTGCTTTTCTCCCTTCCAGCTAATCCACGTGATCAGAACTGTGGATGATGGAGAATAATTCACCTTAAAGTCACTGTGAGCTTTTGAGTAACCAGATCTCCTTGAGTTAAAGCTTTGCTGTGACTTACAGTGAATGAACAGGATGCTGGGCAGGCCCTGGCACAGGGTGCCCAGAGCAGCTGTGGCTGCCCCTTGATCCCTGGAAGTGTCCAAGGCCAGGTTGGATGGGGCTGGGAGCACCCTGGGATAGTGGAAGGTGTCCCTGCCCGTGTCCCTGCCTGTCCCTGGATGGGCTTTGAGCTCCTTCCAAACCATTCCATAATTCTGTGTTCATTCTTGGCTATCCATTCCTCCTGAGAGATCCTCACCGAAAGAGCAAGCAAAAGCTCTTGAATAAAAAGCCTTTAGCAAAGAGGCCTGAAATGTCCTTCATCCCTGGAGGATGCCCAGGGCTCGCTCTGGCTCACAGCATTTGTTACCTGAGACAGTAAACTGATAGCCCAGCTGAGCAATACCTATTGCTGCATCCCTGTGAAACAAGCAATGCCTTGTTGCTTCGTGGAATAAAGTCACAGGATGGTTTCCTTTGGAAGGGATTTTGCTTGAAGATCACCTAGTTCCAACCCCATGCCATGTTCAGGGGCAGCTTCCACTAGAGCAGAGTGCCCAGCTGGGGGCTCTTCATGGAAGGTATTTCTCTAGAGACCTTGTTCCCCACAGCTCATCAGTCCCCTTTTGGGTTTTTCCCACTAGTGCTTCGTACCAGAGCCTTTGTCTTGACTGTTGGGGTTTGTTTCTTTGGATTTTGGGATGGGTTTGTTGTGGGGTTTCTTCTCTACCCACAGCATTCTCTGTACATCTCTTTCTGTGTCAATCCCCCTGTTTATACTTACCAGGGAAAAACTGAGAAAAGCACAGCACGTTGTGCCTTTGGCCAGTTAAAATAATCCAAGGCAGGGTCAGTGTGTGATGAGTATCTGGCTGGGAAGGCACAGCCCATTCCCAGCACTTCCCTGTGGCACACCTGGCAGGCACCGAGGCAGGGTCAGCCTGGCAGGCCCAGGCTCGAGGTGCCAAAGGGCCAGTGAGTGCCCGCTGGGGTGTCGGGGTGGCCAGGGCTCACCTGAGTTCTCCAACTCCTCCTTGTTCAGTCTTGGACTCTTTTGTGTGTGTTCCCTGCAGCCATGATCTGCTCAGGGCTGAGAGCTGCCTCTCCCAAAGTGATGGAAGTGCCTTTTGGAAGGAATGGGAGTATCCTGGGTGGGATTTTTCCTTTAGAGCCGCTTTGCTGTGTAGCACAAACATCGCTGTGAAGTTTGAAATTGTTTCATCAGAAGATTTATAACCTTCAGTTCCTCAAGGAGGGCTTGAAATGGTTGGCAGTTGTTGATCTGTACCCAGAGAGATCTTTCTCCATGCCATGGACCAGCTCACTGCTTCCCAAGCCCTGTGCCTGCTGCTGGGTTCTGCTCTTTGCAGAGTAGTTTAGAGGTGGAATCACAAGTGGAGAGCTCTGAAAGGACTCAGAAACTTGCTCCATGAGCCATGGCCCTCCTGGCAGGAACAGGCCAGCACTTCTGCTTTCTGCTGCCCAAAGACGAGGAGGGATGGGATGGGATGGGACGGGACAGGACAGGGTAGGATGAATAGAACAGCAGGTGGAGAAGCTAAGGAATGCACTTCATGCAACCTCATCAGTCCTATGAGGAAAAATCAGCATTTGGCACCAAGTGGAGCAGTGGGAGAGCTGCTGGATATTGGTCTGGCAAAGCTCGAGGAAGTAAAAAAGAGGCCCAAAGATGGGTTTTCAAAAGGCAGGGCCGTAACAGAGTCATCAGTCTGCACAAATCACTGGCTGGGTGTTTGGAGAACCTGGGATCCCTGCTGCTCTTGGGGTGGCTCCACCAAGCCAGCACTGACGCGATTCCTGAGGCAAACAGTTCATTTCTGCTGCAGCTCTTCTGCTCCTGCCTCGGGAGCAGATGTTGTAACATCTGCCCCTCTGGAACTGTGTGGTGACCTCTCAGGCAGAAAGCTGAACAAACACAGGGCTTCAGGTGAATCTGTTCTCATGTGGAGCCTCTGTTCCAGGGAAAGAGGGGAGGGATGAGGCAACCGGACACTCCAAGATTTTCTTTGTGGGTGGAACTCAGCTTCCACTCCAAGAGAGACATTGAGGGGCTGGAGCGTGTCCAGAGATGGGAACGGAGCTGGGAAGGGGCTGGAGCCCCAGGAGAGGCTGAGGGAGCTGGAAGGGGGCTCAGCCTGGAGCAAAGGAGGCTCAGGGGGGACCTTGTGGCTCTGCACAAGTCCCTGACAGGAGGGGGCAGCCGGGGGGGTCGGGCTCTGCTGCCAGGGAACAGGGCCAGGAGGAGAGGGAACGGCCTCAGGCTGGGCCAGGGGAGGCTCAGGGTGGACATCAGGAGGAATTTTTCTATGGAAAAGGTTGTCAGGGATTGGGAAGGGCTGCCCAGGGCACTGGCAGAGTCCTCCTCTGTGGAGGTGCTCATGAAATACGTGGATGTGGCACTTGGAGATGTGGATTGATGATGACCGTGGTGGTGGTGCTGTGTCAATGGTCAGACTTGATGATCTGAACGGGCTTTTCCAACCTTGATGATTCCATGATTCAAATTCCTGATCTTTTTCATGTGGGTTTTTTTTTTTTTAAGAGAATTGGGTCAGGAGAGAATTTGTTCCTTTTTCAGTCAATGAAAAGCTGTCACTGGTGCTGCAGAGGGGAGGAGGGGTTAGGCAGGGAAAATTTCCCTCCTGGCTCTGTGCGGGCGCTGTGTCCTGGTGAGAGGATTGCTCAGTGCTCACAGTGCTTTAAGGAGTTCTCTGAAATGAGTGTTTCTATATTTTGCTTTTCCACTGCAACACCCTCAACCTTCCCACAGCACTGTGCTCCCCTACGCTCCCTGAATGTGAATTATCCCAGTGGATTTGTTTTCCCAACAGGAGGCTGAGGTGGGAGGGGAGAGCCGGGGCTCAGTTTGCCTCACTGACCTTGGAGGTGACACCAAATGGAGATAACCTCAGCGTAATCCATGGATGTGTTGGGATTTTTGGAGAAGTAGAGACCATTTGAGGCAGTTACGAGTCTGGCAGAGTTCCCAGGCTCCGTGTGAGGCAACTTCACGTGGGCTTGCTGTGTCCTGGGGTGGATTAGGGCAGGGAAGTTGTTGTATAAGGTAATTTTTTAGTTACTTGATCTGAAATTACAAAATCTGATACCTCCCCCTGCTTTTATTGTTGTGCTGGGGCTTTGGAGCATTTGTGGGTTTGTTCTCAGGAGTTTCCAAACCAGAGAGTTGGGGGGAAAGGTTTCCACTTGGTTGTGAAAGAGAAATGGCAGAGCTGGCTCTTGTTTTAATGGAGACTCTGCAGGGGTGTTGATGTGGGACTGTGTGTGGTCAGTTGTCCATTGGCTCTCTGGAACTGGGGCACGTGGTAGGGCACAGTGTGGTCTTGCCTCAATTCCTGGGGGAATTTAAATTCCTGGAGGAATTCCGCTTGACTGATGTAAATTGGATGGGGATTAATTTGGTTATAATAATTGGCTTTTTTCCTGACTGCATAAATGGGGGGGCGGAAGCAAAAACGATAAATCCTCTGGCTAAAAGTGGTTAACCAAGATGAAATTGGGTAAAAATAAAGCAGGGAAGCAATTACCATAATGAGGATTTTTTTTTTTTGCCAGTGATTTCAGTCTCTGATGCAAGGACAGAGCCCTTTGGAAACAGCCAGGGTTGGCTCTTCTTCTTAGTTCCAATTCTTCTCTGTTTTCTTTTTTTTTATTATTTTTGTGGTTTGGGGTTTTGGTGGGGTTTTTTAGCAGTCCTGTCATGATGAATCCATTTTTGGGCACCATTTGGCTGCCCGATCAGTTCTCTCATAAATCAGCAATTATAAATGAATAAGCAGGGAATGGCTGTCAGAAGGGAACGTGTTGAGTACAAATTCAGGAGCTGGATGTAAAAGGCTTTGAAAATGTCACAAATCAGCGTTGCTTGGGAGTGCTGAACCAGCCCTGGGGTATCTGGGAGTTGCCTGACAGCTGAAATTCACTTTATTCCTGTGCAGCAATAACCTGCTGTTGTCCCTTGTTCCTCCCCCAGAGCTCCCTGGCAGAGACCCTGGACAGCAGTGGCAGTTTGGATGCCCAGAGGACTGACATGATTTACACCATTGAAGATGTTCCTCCCTGGTACCTCTGCATATTTCTGGGCTTACAGGTACATCCTAAGACACAGACAGTTTTTCCTTCTGTGACTTCTAAACCTTGCTGAGGATTTTCTGTCCAGTTCATTTGTTTGTGTGTGTGAGTTTTATCCTTCTCCACTCTGAGGTGTTTGAAGAAGGTGTTAAGAGGTTTCTTCTGAAGCTGATCACACTCTGAGATCATTGTTTGATGATGATCTGAGCTTTCAGCTCAGGCATTTGTAAGATTCACTCAAATATTTAGTTCTGTAAGCTGCCGTTAGTAAATGCGTGAGCAAAGGCTCAGTGGTGACCTTCACAAGTGACATTGGGCACCTCTGGAGTTAAGGATGGGGAGAGACAATGGTTTAGACCTGAAATATTGAATATTGAAAGGTGCTGCTGTAGTTATTTCAGTTCTGGGAGCATCACCCTGGACCTGCCTTGCCACTTCTGTGCTCCTTGGAGTACAAGCTTGTGCTTCCTGCCGGGAGTGGAGCTGTGGTGGGCAGCTGGGCCCTGCTGCCAGCTCAGCCACTGCTTGTGGGAAGCAGAGCAGCTCCTGTTCCATCTCCTTCCCTTCTCCAGTGGAAGTAATATCTGTCCCACAGGAATGCTGAGAATTTGGTAATATCTGCAAAGGACGTTGAGATCTCCAAACAAATACATTCCAAAGCATCCTTTTAATTCCTGCCTTTTCCTCAAGGACAGGCACTTCCGTAGGAATTCTGTTTTTCCTTGTGTGTGGAATATGGTGAAAATTCGTTTGTTCTGCTTTTAATGTGCTTGGCTTGAGGAAGGATTAACGAGTGCCCAGTTGCTGGTCCTTGGGAGCTCGTTTGCATGTGCTCCAGGTTCTTTTGTGAGCCAGTGGACCTGAGCCAACGTGAGTGAAGTTATTTCTCTGCTGCTCTGGGCTGGAGGCTGCTCCCAGCACAGTTACCTGGGTACCTCCTCAGGAGAGCAGCTGCAGAGCTGTTCCAGTGCCCTGTGTATCCCACAGAAACTGGGATCACGGGCGAGCGGGAGCTCGAGGCAAATACTGAAAGGAAAGCTCAGGACAGGGCAGTGAGAGCTTTGGGGGGGGATTCAGAAGCAGAAGGAAAAGCCAGTGATGAATGAATTTGCTGCTCAGCCCTGGCTGCAGCACTAACCCAGCCCTGTGCCCCCAGCACTACCTGACGTGTTTCAGCGGGACCATCGCCGTGCCCTTCCTGCTGGCCGATGCCATGTGCGTGGGCTTTGACCAGTGGGCCACCAGCCAGCTCATCGGGACCATCTTCTTCTGCGTGGGCATCACCACCCTGCTGCAGACCACCTTCGGCTGCAGGTGAGATCTGGGACTGGGGCCGGGTGTTGGCCCGGGGATAGGGCCGGGCATCCTTGGGGATTTCCCAGGATCCAGGAGTGGGGGGTGTTTCCAGAGGAGAAGCACGGAACACTAACGGCAGCTCAGGTACAGGGCAGTTAGGGAAAGCTTTTGGAAAGCTGCTCCCAAAAAAAGGTGCATCAGAAATAAGACAAGGCATCCCAAGGGTAAGAAAATACAGCAAGGACAGGGGAGAAGGAGGAGGGAAACCCAGGAAACGTAGGAGCTCACTCCTCTGCTTTGTATGAAGAGTTCACTCTGATGGCAAAACAACAGTGTGAAAACTGTTGAAAGACAAAATTTTCTTTCCCAATGAATTTTCTTTCAGTACTCCCCAGAGTTAGTAATCTTCCAGCCTGGTTGGCTCTTTGTGCTGTAACCATAAATCCTCATCTACCTTGTCTGGAAGTTTGTCATATTTGGGTTTTTTTTTTTTCCATAACTAGCCTTGGCTCTTTATTACTTACTAGAGAGGGATTTGGGGCTCATTCAGAAAGGAGGGGACCAAAATGATGGTGCCATAATTTTGAAATTCTCTATTCTTTGTGTATAATCCCACTCCTGCCCACCATCCTGTTGGGATTTTTCCCTTTCCGGTGGCTTCCACTTGCACTGTACTTACATGTTGATATCCCTGAAGGCCACATTGTGTTTGGGTCTTAAAATAACTTGTGTTTAGGAGAAAATTTCCACGCTTGGATGTTTTATAACTATTTCCCATGTGATGGTGGGTTTATGTAAGGCTGGGAATGGGATACAGCAGCACAGGCCTCTCAATGAGATTTGCAAGTATTCATTGGCAAGTCTGTCAACTGCAAAGTATTTCAGCAAATAAAGGTTTCAAAAGGTCAGATTCCATGGTTTAAGGGTCCTTAAAGATGGATTTAGCTCAATTACGAGGCGGAGTTGTGGTCAGTTTGGTACCCAGACCAGTTTTAGGAATTCCAGCTATTCATTAGGTTATGTAGCCAGCCCAGAGCTTTGGCAGGGGTTCAGGGTAATTAGTGAGACTGCGACTATCAAATTCAGCTTTAATCTACCCCGGGATGGCAGCGCTGTTGCTGTGCCCATCACTGCACTGGCTCAGCTCTCACATCTGTGGGACATGTGAACATAATGAGACATTTCCAGATGACTTTGACTGCATAAAAACTCTTGTCTTCACGAGGGCTGGTGCCAAAACGGAGCAACTTGATGATTTAGACATGAAATTTAAATGATATCCCACTCATGAGCTTTAGTACTTTAAGCTTTTGGTGCTTTAGCTGGCTAGCAATGAGTGCCTGGCTTAAAATCCGTAAGTCACATTCCAAACTGCAGCTGTCTCTTGAGAAAGAGGCAGATCTTGGTTGACTGATTTTGAGCAATTAGTTTAAAAATTTTTTAAAAACTAAATTGACTTTTTTTTTTTGCCCTGCTCAGGGAACAAAGCCCCCCTCACTATTTTGAGCCTTTCAGGAGCTCCCTCACCTGTGTTGTGTAAAGGCTGGGCAGGACGTGCTGAGATGTGATTTTCCATCAGTGTGCTGGTGTTCAGTGTGATACAGAACAACCCAAGCTCGTAGCCGTGACCTCAGCACTGGAGAATGTGTTTGCAGTGTGTGTTTACAAAACCTCTGAGGGGGATGCGGGGCTGTGTAGGTGGGATGGAGCAGTAACAGCTTGTTCCAGGTATTGCAGATCTGCCATGGGCACCAGCCTGCTCCGTTTGCTTAATGAACCTGGCAAAATGAGGTGAATCATTCCCTGAGCCACCAGCCGTGACTTCCCGGAGATACAGCTGGGATTTGTGCTGGAAGGAGCTCCCAGTGGGAATTATGTCCAGTCAGCCATGCTTGGATGGCTCATGGAGTTTATGAAGTTTGAGTTTCTAATGCAGTTTTCAGCATTTGATGGGTTTAAAATCGCCCATGGCCCAAACTGCTCCAGCTTCTGCCTGTGAACCTCACAACTGCTGTTACTGACATGCCTCTGGTTTGATCTCTGCTGTGCTCAGGGTGTGCACCCTTTTTCCCCCCACACTTCTCCTCCTTTGAGCATTTTCTGATGTTTACCTGAATCTCAGCAGTTCTTTCTCCTGCCCTGGTGTTTGCCCTGCCATCGAGGTGCTGTGAAACAGCCCGTGAGCAATTCCCTGGGTCACACCTTGGGATCTCCTGTTAAAGGGAATCTCATGGCAATCCACGAGTGTCACTATTTATAGAATAGTTCAAAGTGCACCCTGTCTGTCGTCAGGTACCATCAGGATATTCGTTACACAGGGTACAGAGAGTTCAATAAATTCGTAGTTGGTGCAGGTAGATGCTCTTTAGATCTTAAATCTTTTGGGAAGTATAAACATCAATGCTAAGAATGCCATCTTGAAATTCTTGTAGTGTTTGTATTTATTGGTGGTAACCACTTGGAACATCTAATCTGCTCTGATCAACCCAGCAGTTACTGACACATGCACTTAAAAATGAGTGTACAGGTGAGTGCACTCGGAGTCATGCACAGGGAACGGATGGAGCCTGCAGGCTGCACCTTCAGAGAGCTTTTCCCCTGTGCTGGGATGGCAAAAGCTGCACATTCAGCAGTCTGGTTCTCCCACCACAGTGTCCTTCTGTACCCCTGTGCTGCTGAGTCACAGCCTGGCATCAGTGCCTGGCTCCTGGAATTACCTGGTTAATAACTCAGGCAGGTGCTGTCGGCTCTTTGGCTTGTGAAGTCTTAGTGTTTCTCTGAGTGGGTTCTTTGGTGAGAAATCCTCCTCTTTCACAGTTTTATAACTCAGTAAAGGGTGGTTTGAGTGCCCACCCAGCTGCAGTGAGCCCACAGAATGTCACCATCTCTCCTTTCCCTTTCCACCAGGTTACCCCTGTTCCAAGCCAGTGCTTTTGCGTTCTTAGCACCTGCCAGAGCAATTCTCTCTCTGGAGAAGTGGAAGTGTAATAACACAGGTAATTGTTGTTTATCCTTGTTCAGGTTTAAGTGACAAACAGCCCAGGTCACGTGGAGTGCAACTGCCAGAGCTTGTGATATGGAAACTGGGAGTAATGAGCAGGGAATATGGAAAGCCTCTCTTTTTACAGTGCTAAAATACGGTGCCACAGAAGGAAGACTCCTAAAAATGTCCTTGTGGAGTTCTGTTTCTGGGGATTTTTTTTTAATATAAAAAATGTTGACAAAAGAAATCAAATAAACATAGAACAAAGTACTTCTGTTCCATTTACATTCCGTAAATGTTCCTTCCCAATATTTGGAAATAGCGAGCCCAGCTGAATCCTTTTGAAGTTGTGAGTAGGAGGGAGTTTGGGCAATGTACGGCATCACCTCCAGACCAGGATTTTCCCCTATTTAAGTCATAACCTGACAGGTTTTGACAAGATTAGGGTGTTCTTTTTCACTCTTTCTCTGCTGATGTCGTCATCCTGGAAGGTTTGAACTCCAGAGGGAAAATGTGCTGGTTGGGATTGGGAGCATTTGCTTTAAATTGGGTTGGAAAGTGGAAATGACTCTGGCAGTTTTCTCTTCAGTGGGGGGTGGTTATTGAGTACCAAGGCTGTGGGCAGTGGGAAGCAGCAGCACAGGGACTCAGGCTGCTCAATCCTGACTGAAGGTCTTCCCAGGACTCCTTTGGATTCTCTAATAATTTAATTCCTGTTATTTGTATGTTTATACATCTCTGTTGGCTCACATTCAAGATGTGATTAATACACATCTTGTTGAAAGAAAATGCTGTCTGATCACCTTGGGTGGCAGAGCAATTTCCTCCACTACTCCAGATTTTCAAAAAGAGCTTTGCTGCATCTTCCTCCTGAGCCCTTTCACCTTCCAGAGATGCCAGCTGGGGTTGTTACCACGGGTCAGCTCATTCTGTGAGTGACCTAAATTGGGGAACAGCGAGCACTGCAGTATGTGATTCCTGTGTGCAGCTGAGTGCTTCTCCATTCATCCATTTGTGGGAGTGGGAAGAGAATCCCTGGCTGACCTTTGTGTCTGGAAGTCAGGGCGTTTTTCCACTGTGGTGCAGAGGGTGAAGTGAGGGGTTGGCTCCTGGGGGGTGTGAGCCTGCTGAGGCTTCGTTTGTAGCAGAACTTGGAAACTGGGGCTCGTTCGTCAGGCGCAGCGCAAGGAGGGATGTGTTTTGTGTGGAACGGGGCCAGAGTGGCTGGGGAATAAATGCCTCTGTTTTTTCTCCTCTTTGCAAGATATAACAGTTACAAACGGGACAGCAGAGCTGCTTCACACGGAGCACATCTGGTACCCCCGGATACGAGAGGTAATGTGGGAGTTGCCTTTAGCTGTCACTCTCTCCAATTCCAGTTAAGTTTCTCACTTAATCATCTGTGTGTTCTTGTCTTTAAGTTGGTAATTTCTTCTTTCACTGCGATCTCCATTTGAATATATCCCTTTACTCATTTCATGGAAGTCTTCATCTTTTCCACCTGTTCATTGCTGGACAGCAAATACAAGGAGTTAGTTACCACATTCCAAAAGACGTGCAGTGAAATGCTCAAGTGAGATGAAAACTCTTCTTGTAAACTTTGATTTGTGCTCACTGGCAGCAGTTCAGCTGCTGCCAGACCTCTTGCCTGCTGTCCCTGTGCAGCGGGGCTGGCCCCAGGAAGGTGAATCCGCAGTTAGGAAATCTGGTTCGTCCTCAAGTGTCTTTAAGTTGGAGACTCTTGTGATAAGACATTGATTGTCCCAAGAGACTTGTGAGATACCTGGAACTCCTTCTCCACTCGCAGCACTGCAGTGTGAAGTCGTGGTGCCCTGCAGGGCAGGCTGAGGGCTGTGCCACGCTAGGGTGGCAGGTAGTGTAGTCCAAATGAAGGCGTGTGTCATGGAATTTATCTCCCATCCCGTTGCTTTGGGCTGCCAACTTTTTCTTAATTAAAAACAACCCCTCTCTCTTCCCCATGTTCAAACCATAGCTACATCCTGCCAAGAGCCCTGCAGCCAAGAGGGCTGACAGTCTCCTGAGACCACAACGCTGCTCTAATCCAGCTTCTAAGGAGCACTTGTGACCAATGCAGCACACACTCTGCCCCTAGGAGCTAGGAGCATCACCTCGTGGCGCACCAACCCTTGCCGTTCGATCTGAGAGCTTAAAGGTTAGCCTGGACCCCAGGTCTCCTGTCTGACAGTGTGATGTGCTTTCCACACAGCTTCCAGACTGGCCCACTGGTCTGTTGTGTAATAGTTTTGTGGAGAAAACCATAAGTGTTATGCTTAAAGCAATAAGTCACTTAAACATAATGAGCTGTTTTATGACGAAAAATTTGCTGAGTTCTTCTGTGTCACTGAATTCTTTTAACTGCAGTTTGTAATCCAGAGCAGAAAAACAAACGGTTTGGCTTTGCCTGTCAGATGGGACTGAGCTGCCTCTCTGCCCTGTTGTGTGTTCAGATCCAAGGTGCCATTATCATGTCCTCGCTGATCGAGGTGGTCATCGGCCTGCTGGGGCTGCCCGGGGCTCTGCTGCGCTACATCGGCCCCCTGACCATCACCCCCACCGTGGCCCTCATCGGCCTCTCCGGATTCCAGGCTGCTGGGGAGCGAGCTGGGAAGCACTGGGGCATCGCCATGCTGTGAGTACTGCTGGAGTTCCTGCTGGGGAGTCACAATTTTGGGGTGCCAGGGAAAAGCCAGAGGCAGCTCGGCTGCCTCAGTGCTCCCAACATGGAGAAACAGCACGAGCAGGAATGTGGATAAGTCTGGATAAGATCAGCTGGCAGTGTGGCAATAAAGACAGCAGCAGCTCAGGAGAGTTCCCTGAAAAAGCTCTTCCCTGGGAAGAAATCCTCCCCTGTGAGGGTGGGCAGGCCCTGGCACAGGGTGCCCAGAGAAGCTGTGGCTGCCCCTGCATCCCTGGGAGGGCCCAAGGCCAGGTTGAATGGGGCTTGGAGCAGCCTGGGACAGTGGAAGGTGTCCCTGCCCATGGCTCATCCATGGCACTGGATGGGGTTTAAGGTTCCCAAGCATTCCGTGGTAATGTGAACTCCAGGAGGGAGCAAAGGACAGAGGCCAGAAATGAGGTGTGTGGAGAGCAGAATTTCATAAAGCAGGAGCTGATCTGGGAGCCATTGGCTGGGTGGGATTCAGTGCTGTGGAAAAGATGATTTAACAAAACACCAGAGGAATGAAACACAGCGAATGATTTGTATTTCTAGGCTGTGATTGCCTGGTTCCTCTTCCACAGCAGCAGGTAAATACCACTGGTGGTACTGGTCCCTGTCATTGGTACTGGTTTGCTTACCTGTGCCCAGAAATGTGTGTGCTGACAGAGGGCACAAGCATTGCCATAAACACCATCAGTGGCTGAGCCATAAGCAGAGAGATTCCTGCTGGGTGGACAGAAAGGCTTTTAGAGGGGATTTCAGGGCCTGGTGTGTGTGTGCTGTGAGCTGTAGGGGCCAGGGAAATGACAGAATGAGCTGAGTGGTGTGAAAAGGAGTAAGTGAGGGAAATGAAGAGAAGACAAAAGCTCCCCGTGAGATGCTGTGGGTGAGCAGCCAAATAAGGCTGGAAACCCCATTTTAGGGAGAAGGCAAGAGGCTGAAGCAGCTGCTGTGTTCCACGTGCAGCACCCGACCGTGCTGGCTCTGCAGGAGGAATGCCTTGATGAGATCAGGTTGTGATCTCACTAATCTGTTTGCACAGGACTTTGAACATGTAAAGTATTCTGTAAGTGCAGATTATGATTAAAAGGGCTCTTTAGTTCTCTTTTATCTTGGATGTTGGCATCATGAATATTTTTATGATTCTATTCTATTAAGCAGCTGATCCAAAGGAACGTTTTATTTGCCTGTGAAACAAATTCTGTGCAAGTTGGGACTAACGTTGAATGAATCAAAGAGATCTTTGAATTGGACATGGAATTGTGTAATTAAAGTTAATGTTTTGCAGATGGAAAAAAAAAAAATAAATCAATTCAGGAGCGGGATTTAAATACTACCCAGTCAATAAAGTATTTCTGGCTTCTGCCATGCAAAAATGTTGCACTGGATTGTTGAAAACAACTCCACAGCCACGGGGAGCCACTCAGAAGTGACTCCAGCTCTGTGAGATGTGGCTCCTGGAACTGTCTTGGCTGTTGTGATGAGATGAAGGCCCTGGATTTCTCGCTGGCCCTGCAGAATCACCGGTGGCAGAGCTGGGGGCCTCGGGGAGCTGCAGATGCTTGTCCGTGTTGGACAGGATTCCCAGTTTCCCAAACAGCTTTCTGATGTGACTCGTTCCATGGGTGCTTTAATCCATAAGACACTTGGCTTTGTGATTTGTGAAAAGGGGAGTTATTCCTGAGTTGGGCTTTGCCCGTTTATCCCCTGAACAAATTTTCCTGGAGCATTCAAAGATGTGGTGCTGTTTCACAGCCCCTCTGCCCTGTAGCCAATAAAATGTTCATTGCAATCATAGAATATTATATTTTTTTACAACTCTGTACTAAATAAATCAAAATCCAAAGCGCCCTGTCCTCAGGACTGGTGTGTGAGGGAGCGGAGCCCATCTTTCCATCATGGATTTTGGGAGAGGTGCTGGGTTTCCTGCAAGGAAAAGGAGCCTTTTGCTTTTCTCTTGGAGTGCTGAGGGCTGTCAGTGCCCCTCCTTGTTCCAAGCTCTGTTCCTGGAGGCTGACGGAGAAGAAAACTGGTTTGTGTCTGACACTGATCTGGGGCAGAAGAGGGAGAGAGGCTGAAAATCCTCTTTTTATTTTTTGGGTCTGCTGATAAAAACATAATCTTAAATTTCAGCAAAGCTGTGCTTCTTCAGACAGCTCCAGTCTTTGGGAGGCCCTTTCAGAGCAGAGCTGGGTTGGCTTGATCAGAATTGAGCAACGTGCCCTGGCTTCTTACTTTTCAGTGCAGTGGGGGTTTATTTTAGCTGTAAAAATGAGTTTTTAATGTATAGAGGAGCTTGGCAGCTTCAGTGAGGGGGGAAATCATAATTAAAACATTTAATACTGGTGAGCTGCACTTGCAGCAAATCTTGGGGGTTTGGCTCCATTCTGCTTCATTTGCAGCTATTTAGTGAAAGATTCATCTAAAAAATGGATCTTGAAGAAAGGAAAAATTTCCCTGACAACAATTTTTTAAGTGCCTTGGAGTTTTACACAAATTCTGAGATGTAAAATTTACTGTATACAGGCCTCCAGTTTTCCTGTTTCCTCCCACTTGCTGGCAGCAAGTTTTGTGCTTTACAGAGCAATGCTGGATCACAGGTAGAGTTTGGGAGGAAAGAAGAGGCAGCACAGGGCAGCTCCTTCCTAACTGAAAATCTCCCTTCAGTCTGGTCCTGGTCCTGATTCATTTATCTGCTTGCAGCTGCTTCGTTTTGCAGCACTTTGTAATTCAAATTCTGGTTTGGCATTAGAGGAATAATAATTTTAATAATTTTGCTGCCTTGTCTTCTGCTAAATTGAAAATCCCGCATTTATGTTCTGCATCTGAAGGGTCTGAAGAGTTTTGTGCTGAGAAGTATTTATAATACATTGGTGCTAATGACATACCTCTCTTGTCCCACCCTTCTCCCCCCTTTTTTTCTCAGGACTATTTTCCTAGTATTGTTGTTTTCTCAGTATGCCAGAAATGTCAAATTTCCCTTGCCCATTTACAAATCCAAGAAAGGATGGACAGCATACAGGCTGCAGCTTTTCAAGATGTTCCCTGTAAGTTGTTGAACTTGTTCTTCATTTGGCAAAAAAAAAAAAGAAAATTACTTCTGTTTCAGGAGGTTTTTTTCCTTGGTTTTGATTTTTCTTAATAATAAAACAGCTCACAAAGGTGAGCTAAAAGCTTAAATGGATTTATTGGAAACTTAACGGCTCGTTGGCCACAGGAAATACTCTGATTTTGTGGCCACTCTGGTGTCTGCCTCTGCTGAGGAGCTGTTGGAGTGATGGAGAGCCAGGAGGGGAGGGCAGGGCAGAGAAGAAGGGAGGTTTGTGCTCAGGGAAAGTCTAAACCAAGCCCTCCAAGCAGGGCTGCTGAGATCCTTAGCGTCTCCTCTTACCAAAGCAATCCCCCTGGTGAAAGGCTGCTCTTTATTCCTCTGGTAAAACTGAGACTAATTCCCTGGTTTGTTCAGGTGCCCGTTTGGAGACTTGCCCATTTGTTAAGGAGAGGAGAGACTTGCTCTGATTCCAAGGCTTTTGAAGAGCACCTTCCTTGGGGCGGCGGGGAGGGAGCACCGCTGGGTCTGTCGCAGGACGCGCTGCTCCTTCAGACCCGCGCGTGTGCAGCGGATCCCGAACGGGAGCTGAGAGTTACTTTATCAGCTTTCCTGCTCCTCTCTCCCAGATCATTCTGGCTATCCTGGTGTCGTGGCTGCTGTGCTTCATCTTCACGGTGACGGACGTGTTTCCCCCGGACAGCTCCAAGTACGGCTTCTACGCGCGCACGGACGCGCGCCGGGGCGTGCTGCTGGTGGCCCCCTGGTTCAAGGTCCCTTACCCCTGTAAGTGTGGCTGCTCCCCAGCAATGCTTTGTGGCATTCCTGTTGTTCAGAAGCTCTGTGGTACATCCCATAACACTTGGGGATGATCCATGCCTGGAAGTGTCCCAGGCCAGGCTGGACGGGGTTGGAGCAGCCTGGGACAGTGGAAGGGGTCCCTGCCCGTGGAAGGGGTCCCTGCTCATGGAAGGCGTCCCTGCCCATGGCAGGGGTGAGACTCTGGAAGGTCCCTTCCAACCCAAACCACTCCACAATTCTAACGCACACCTATCAGTACTTTCTGGCTGGGGCTGATGCTTTTTCCTTGTTTCCCTCTTCAGTTGATACCTTACGGTCTCACCTGAGGAAGGCTGAGTTTCTCAAACTGCAATTTGTAGAGAGCTCTTGCAGGGCTTATCTGGGCATGTCTTCTGATAACAAGTGACTGTGCCTGTAAGGTGGAATTGCAGCGACTGCCTGATTTATCTGTCCTTGGCAATGCTGTTAGTGTTATACAATGTCAAGGACGGGTTATTACAGCTCTGCTGAAGTCATTGACTCTCGTCGTGTAAAGAATCACTGTTGTGGGGAGTTTCTCCCAGCTTACTGCACTTCCCTGCCCCAAACACACCCATTCCTGAACGAACACAACTGTTAATGACACAAAAATGCCCTGACTTGCCAAGGCAGTGCTGGCACGAGGCCGATGGGCAAGTCAGAGGATGCCAGGTCCTGCTTATCAGAGGGCAATGAAATTATTTACAGGTGAGCACCAAGCACTTTACACAATGTTTTGGATGCTTTGGATGTATTTTTATGTTGTCTGCCTCTGTAAAGCTGCTAAAGGCTGTGTTTATGGCATGAGGTTGCACAGCTGGTTCACCCTTCAGAAATTAACAGGGTAATAAGAGAATAATATTATTTTAGAATAGAATTATAGAAATTACCAGCTGTACCACTACACTTGTGATGAGGCAGCTTCGTTGTGGTTTTCCACATGCTTTGGTTCTTAAAAGAAACCACTTCTAAAGCAGAAGATGAAGAATAGAAGCTTTTGGGAAAGAAGAGGAGGAAAACTCCACCCTGATTAGCCTTTCGTATTTGTGAGGTTCATTCACTCTTGTGTGACTGAAGATCCCTTTGTTGCAAGAGGCTCATCTATTTCAAAGAGATAAAAGCATCGAGGCAATTGCTGTGGAAAACCTGCCAGGCTTTTCTGCAGGCTTAAATTAATCTTATTTTCTCTACTACAAAAGTTTGGAACTGGGAGGTGTTTGTGCAGTGAGCAGAGCTGCTTGTTGCCCATCCTCTTTGGTAGACTAAACTTGTGACCAAAGACGGAGCTTTTGGAGCAGTAATAATTACGTGGCATTTGCCTCACTGACCAGAATTGTTTTCTCACAAGCTGTAGCTCAAATTCCTGATTTCTGAACAGGAGAAGTTTTTTTACTGGTGTTTTATGGTTCTCTGGGATTTTTCCAAGTGTGATCAAAGCAGTTGGTTTGGCAGTTTCTCCTTTGCTGCTTTCATCTCCTTGAACTTGCCAGACCGTGTTAGAGTGAAGGGAGTTTGTTGTTTCCATTAAGGAGAAATAAACAGTGCCCAGGACAGTGCTGGGCAGTGGGGAGCCCCCCCTCAATCCCAGAGTCACTTCTGGGACCTCACAAGAGAGACGTTGAGGGGCTGGAGCGTGTCCAGGGCAGGGAATGGAGCTGGGAAGGGGCTGGAGCCCCAGGAGCGGCTGAGGGAGCTGGGAAAGGGGCTCAGCCTGGAGCAAAGGGGGATCAGGGTGGGTATGGGGGAATATTTCTTCCCCAGAAGGGCTGCCCAGGGCAGTGCTGGAGTCACCATCCCTGGGGGGATTCAGCAGCCCTGTGGATGTGGCACTTGGGGACAAGGTCAGTGGTGGCCTTGGCAGTGCGGGGGGATCAGTTGGATTCAATGATCATAAAGGTCCTTCCCAACCCAGACCATTCCACGGTTCAGACTGATGTTTGTTTTGATGCCCAGACTGTTCCTTGGGGCAGGAGAGATTTCAGTTTTCTTCTCTTCACAGTTCAGTGGGGGCTGCCAACCATTTCTGCCGCGGGGGTGATCGGGATGCTGAGCGCCGTCGTCGCCAGCATCATCGAGTCCATCGGAGATTACTACGCCTGTGCCAGGCTGTCCTGTGCTCCTCCTCCACCCATCCATGCAATAAACAGGTTTGTCCAAAGAAGAAATGCTTTCTGTGTCTCAGGCTGCTTGGGTTTTTACTTTTCTCCCCTTGGGATAAGACAGGAATGTGCTCTGAGATGAAATGTTACAGTTTGGTCAAACACAAGGGCCAAGGATCTGAAATTCAGGATGAAACTGTCATCTCGAATTATTTTGTTGTAAATGGAATCCCAGTCCTACTCCTGCTGGAGTCTGGGGAAGTTAATAGCACAAATTCCATAGGGATAGAACTCTAAACTGGTTCTGGGATTGGGGTTGTCAAATTCACCTGGAATGCAGTTTAGAAACAAAGGGCAGCTCTGAATTTTTTCATTTATTTGAATTCTTTATATTATATGATTTTCTCAGTTTAAGAAAGTGGGTATCTAAGATTCAGGAAACAGAGCTCCAATGTGTTTTCCAGGTGTGTTGGAGCTTGAAACATGAACTATAAGAATTCCATAATGGAACAGATGCCCCAACAGGCCCCCCTGTGGCATTCAGCCTTAAAACACCCTCCGAGTGAATCTGTGCTTGTACAAATTTGTTTTCTGCTTGGGATTTACAGGGGGATTTTCATCGAGGGTCTCTCCTGTGTTCTGGACGGAGTGTTTGGGACAGGGAATGGATCCACCTCCTCCAGCCCCAACATTGGTGTCCTGGGCATCACAAAGGTAAAGGGCTTTGCCCTCAGGGACTCGAGTGTTTCCTCTCCTCGGGTGTGTTCCTTATGGTCATGATCCTGTTCCAGGAGACCATTCAGCTCCATTCCTTATGCAGACAAACTTCCCAGATCGTTCTGAATGTACCTGGCTGTCTGAACCAGCTCTTGTCCAAGGGAAATGCATTATTCTTCATCAGGAGCTCAAAACTCCTTTTATTTAAAGGCAGTTAGAATCCCCATAATGCAGATGCTGCTGCATAAACTATCTCTTGGAAAACTCAGGCAGCATTCCAGAGCTCTGGGGTGGTTTGAGTTGAGGCATGAACACTGTAAACTGTATAGAAATTGGTGCTTTTTGGATGTCTTGGCTCTCAAAAGCATCAGAAGGAAGTGACTTTTTAATGCCTCACTTACACAGTAAAATGCAACTTGAGGTGCTTGGGCTTTATCTACATCTGTACCGGGGCACTGCACTGACACAGGGGCTGCAGTCAAGGTCATTTCACAGTTAAATGTACCCTAAATGTTTGTTTTTAAGGCTTAGGGGTTTACGTATTTCTTGTGACGTTGCTCAACGAAATACACGAGCTCTTGCGGAATTCCTTTGCTCACAAAGACTGGATCTGTGCCTGGAGCCAGGAGGCCTTGGGCTGCAGAGCTCTGCTTGATAGTGTTAATTAAACCTTGGTAAGAAATATCAGCAGCATTGGTAAAGTAGTTTATGTTGTAAACAGGTCCATCTTGTTGGGTTAATGTGGAAACCATCAATACTTCAGTGCAAGGATAGAAAATGTCTGTCCTCCACTTGCAGTAACTCATCCCCCTGGCCTCATCCCATATAAATGATACATTTGTCTTCACCCGTTCCTTCTGCTGCACAAAGGCTGATTCTCTTGGGTTTGGGGTGCAACACAACACTAAGAGCACCACCTGCTGTCTGTCCCAGTTGCCATTCAGCTGCTGATGGAAATTCCCTAGGAGGAGTTTTGGTCAGAAAAATCCTTAAAGAAAGGTTTATTCTGTTCTGCCTCCTTTCTGTTGTTACTTGATGGGGGCTGAGATGAATTAACAGCCCTTTTATTATGAGCAGCCCACAGAAATGAGTGTGCATTTCATCCTGGAGCAGTGGAACTTGGATGCTGAAGTGGCAGCTGTGGCAGGGAGTGGAGCTGCCCAGTTGGGCTGTTCAGGGCACGTGCTGCCACGGGGAATGTGCCTTGCCCAGAGTGGCACAGCTGGATGGCTCTGCAACACTGCTTGCTCTTGTTCCCCTGCCTGCACATCCATTCCCAAAAACCCAACAGTTTTTCAACTTCAAATAGAATTTTGGCATTGAGATACTCTGCTGTTCATTTGGGAGGGGAAATCTTCAGTGCTGCACCATCCTGCTGATCCCAGGGCATTTCCCTCCCGTGAAGTTGGGATATAATTACACTTAGAATTTAAATTCAGCTGGATGGAGGTGCTGCAGAGTCTTTGAGCTGGTGTGAGTTTTATTTGATGAGAGGAGCATCAATTACCTCTGATTAGCTGGGGCTAAAGCAGCTCGTGCCAGAGTGGTGATGCTGAAATGGAGGTACCAGGTACCATTCCATGCACTCCAAAACAATCACTTCAAGTGTTGTGTGCTGGGAATAAATACAGAGCCTGAGCTAAATGCTGCCCAGGATGTTTCCAGCAGCTTTCCAGAGGAGCTTAATTTGTTGGCCTTGTAGTGATGGAGCATTTGCATAACTGAATGTCACTATCATGCAGGTTTTCAAAGAATCTGCCTGTTTCTGGCAGGGAGGTAAGGACAAGGTATCAGCGGAGGACAAGGTATCAGCGGCCCTAAGGAAATGAATATCTTTATAAAGAGTAGAGAAAGGTGCCAGCTAAATTCTGTTGTAGTTCCAGTTAATGGTGCAGCTTCTGTTTGCAGGGGAAGGATCTCACCTGGCAGCTCAGCAGTGAGGAATGTGGGGGAAGGAAGGACTTTTCCCCTCCCCAGGCCTGATGGATCTGTTGTTTCTCATTTTGCTCCTTTAGCTCAGTCACACATGATCAACAAATGAATATTTCCTTTTTGAACCCCGGTGCTCTGTACCAGGGGACCTGCAAAGGGCTTTTCTAGAAACCATCCTAATGTAAAAGTGGCGGTTTTTTGTCCCTGGGCCACCTCTTATGGCAGTAAAACTGTTAAAATACCAACTGTTCAGGTTTATCCACTACCACTGCAGCACAGAGACCCCCTGATTGCTTGAATTTTGAATGCTTAAAATAAAACTGGGAAGGAAGTGCAGGCCCTTGGTTTCAGTATTAGCACAGCCCTGATTTGCATGAGGCTGTGCATTCAGCCCTGGTCTCTGAGGATGTCACAAAACCAGCTGCTAATCTCAGTTTAGAAATCTGCACCTCCTTCACATGAACTGGTGACTGTTCCGTCTATCCCTGCATCCAGGGGCAGCAACACATGGAATTTATTTTCCCACTTGCCATCTCTCCTCGGTGTGGTTTGTCTTGTTTTGCTTTCTCTCTTGCAGCTGGGTTGCACCACACTTCATGGTGATTGTGGCTGCAGCAGTTCCAGATGGTTTTAGGGCTGGCTTGGTGCTCTCAGCCCCAAGGCAGGGAAGCTGTGCTTGGGTGCAGAGCAGCTGTGCCTCAGCTGAGCCTTTCAGCACCAAAATAAAACACGTGCGGAGCTGGAAACGAGCTCAGATTCAAACTGAACAGTAAAAGCAAACGCCAGCTGTGAGGCTGGGCTGAGTGCAGACCTTACCCAGTGCCCTGTGCTGTTTCCCTGCAGGTTGGGAGCCGCAGGGTGATCCAGTACGGGGCAGCCTTCATGCTGCTGCTGGGCATGGTGGGCAAGTTCAGCGCTCTCTTCGCGTCGCTGCCCGACCCCGTGCTCGGGGCTCTCTTCTGCACCCTCTTCGGTAAGGGCATTGCTGCTCCTCTTTGCTGTTCTGAGGATTTTGCTGTCTTTTTTTATTGAAGGAAAGGACTTTATCTTCAAGCTGATCTTCGGGTTTGTTTTGTATTCAGGGATGATCACGGCCGTGGGTCTGTCAAACCTCCAGTTCATTGATCTGAATTCTTCTCGTAATCTCTTTGTACTTGGATTTTCCATTTTCTTCGGGCTCGTCCTCCCAAGCTATCTCAAACAGAACCCCCTGGTCACAGGTACGTGTTCCTGCTCCTTCTCATCAGCGTTTTTGCCTTGTGCTCACACGCAGAGTCCATCCAGGTACAAAGTGCCTGAGAAAACCCAGATTAGGGAGCCAGTAAAGGCTGTAGGTCTAGACAAGCTCTGTGTGTGCTCAGAGCAGAATTCATTGGGAGGTTGAGACCTGCAGGGAATGTTCCAGTTGGATGCAGCTGAAGCTTTTCTGCTTTCTCTGGGTGCATTGCAGAGCAATGGAAGGAGGCAATTACCAGCTGGGCTGAAAGAAAAACTGAAAGGGTGAATGTGAGTTGGAAATTATGTTAAAAGATTGAGGGGAAGCACCAAGGCAGGGTTTGGAAGGTGGGGATTTTTTTGGGGGTTGAAACTTTCTGTCACGCAGACGTGTTCTGAGCGTGAACTTTAGTTTTAGTGAATTCCTTTAACTGTTAATCAAGTCATAGCTTTGAGGAGTTCACTGGGAAGGATTTCTGTTTTAATATTACCCTCAGCAGTGGTTGTGACAGTGTATGTCACCAAAGATGGACTCCAAGGAAATACTTCACTGCTTTGGGTTTGTTTGGGGTTTTTTAAACAAAATATTACCTGACTTTTCTTTCCACTGTGCCTTCAGACCAGGATTTAAGGGCATATCTGTCCTGCTGTAAGTGGTTAGAAAAGCAGATCCTTCAAGCTTTATGTGGTTGATGCAGTGTTCTTCCATAAGAATTCTTGCCCCTCCAAAAAGTAAAGATTTATGAAAAGAATTATTTCAGTCCCCACAATTTTACAATCTGAATGTTTCTCTTTTCCATTTTATGGTTTTCTGCTTAGTTCAGATCAGTTGTGTCTGCAGTAGGAGCTAAAACGGTGTTTTGTGGCATTTCTGTGAGCAGCTGAGAGTTCTTGAAGTTGCATTTTGGGGAGCAATGTCCCATGGTGGTGCACTGGGGGAAGGTTCTTGTGCACCAATCCCCACGTGGTTCAAGCAAATCCCTCACTGACCTCAGGAACAAGTGTTCCTGGTTGGCCTGGGTGTGAATCAGCAGGATGTGGATGATGATAAACCCCCAGATGAGCTCTTTTTTCCCTGTTGCTGCAGGAATAGCAGGCATTGATCAGGTGCTGAACGTCCTGCTCACCACAGCCATGTTCGTCGGGGGCTGCGTCGCCTTCATCCTGGATAACACCATCCCAGGTGAGCCCTGAGCCTGCCCTTTCCCTGGGTAACAGCAGCATTCCCCGGAGGCATGCAAGAGGAGCAGGAGATGCCTGCTTTTGGGGCTGCCTGTTCCACACCAGGAGCAGAGTCCTTAACCTGCCCTCCCTTTCCCTGAGAACACCTGGAATCCTTCCCAGGTTAAGCTTCCATCCTGTTAAACACCTTAAAAGAGCTGACAAAAGCCAAACCAGTCTCCAGAGGAAAGAGTAAAACTGGTTTTAAGATCCAAATGGAGAAATTTGCCTTGACTTCCAGTTCCAAAATAAAACAGATAATGTGTTTTTCCCTTTTCCTGCCTTTTTGAGGAGTCTGGAAGATCTTTCCAGAGCTTTGCTGAACATGGTGGCTGAGCCTTGAGGTTTTCTTTCTTCTTTTAGGCCTGTGTGTTCATGCAAAGATATCCATGAATATATATATTCTTCTCCTTTTATTTTGACTTGTAGGGAGCCCTGAAGAAAGGGGAATACGGAAATGGAAGAAGGGGGTTGGTAAAGGAAGCAAATCCCTGGAGGGCATGGAAACGTATGATCTGCCTTTTGGCATGAACTTCATTAAAAAATACAGGTGTTTCAGCTTCCTGCCCATCAGCCCCACCTTCATGGGATACACGTGGAAAGGCTTCAGGAAAAGCAGTAACTGCAGGAGTTCAGACGAAGATTCGGAAGCTACAGTATAGCCTTAGCTGAAATTATATTATCTAGTTGTAGTAAAAGATGTATTTGCAGTTTCTTGCTGATTAAGAAGCATTAAAATATATGTTTTGTATATCTGCATTTAAATTCTGGAACCAGAGCTGAGACGGATTTAAAAAAAAAAAAAAAAAAAAGATAAAAAAAGCTTTTCCAGCTGTGGGTGGTGGGAGCCAGGTCTGGTGTCTCTGGGGCAAATCCCACTGATTTTGGGAAGTTGGAGAGAGCTGTGCACCTAAGTCTGTTTGTTTTAAATGGATTTAGGTCCTGCAGGTGTGTAGGTGCTGCTGCAAACCTTTCGTTTTCATGGTGATTTTATTGAAGCTCTCGGCGGTGGTTACGCCAGGAAAGCTGAACCTCGGAGAAGGAGGGGGGAAAAAGAGAGAGAAAAGGAAAAATACTTCCTTCTGATTGCATCAAATCCCACAGATGCTGTTCTTTACTCAGTGATTTGCACGTTCCACATTCTCAGTGCCCTGGAAATGGGGTTCAGCTGGTGCTGGCACATCGTGAGAGTGTTTAAATCTGAATTATCAGTGGCTTCAGTGACATCCAGTGTTAAGACAGGAAGTTTCTGGAATAACTTTGCCCTTGAAAAAAGCCATGACTGATTTGGCTCAGTGCTGCAGAAGCCACTTATTTCACAGCATTTCTCATTTTTAAACGTTTGCTTTTCCCACCTGGGATTCTCCCACCCCACCGCAGTGCCCAGGATTTCCTTACGGGGACACACGAGGCTGGAGCGTTCAGGGATGGGAAACCTGAACTTCCAGACAGGGCCTGGTGGCACCGTTTCAGTTCAGTGCCTGTGTCCAGCACGGTGTTTCCTGGCCAGGAATGCTAATTAGCTGAGCAGCTCCAAGCAATTAACAGTTGTTACATGCAGGGAGAGCCACACGGGCACTCCTGCCTTGGGTCTGAGCGGGGTTTTATTGCTGGTGCTGCACAAGCCTCTTTCTTCTCCTCTTGTGGGGCTTCTCCAGAGGCTCATTCCTGCTGGGAAGGGGCTTTGGGACAGCAGAGACACGACACCTGCCAGCCTCACCCACCGGATGGTTTCACGGGTATTGGGTCCAATCAGGGCATCACTCAGAGATCTTTTTCTTTTTTTTTTTTTTTTTCCTGGAATAGTCTCAGCTCTGATGTTATGTGGGTGTTCACGCTCATCATGCATTCATAATTAACAGTTTTATTCCTGTTTAATGTTCTTACTATTGCAAGTTAGTTTTAGACTTCAGTGTGGCCCCAAAAGCATTTTCAGCTGTGGAGATCATCAGGGAAATGTTGTGTAATGTAATTTCAAGGCCAGTAATGCTCTACGGTGCTTGCGTTTTGTATTCCTGGAAAACCATAACAGTAGATCCTGTAACCCCCTAATATATTTATCAAAGTTTGACTACTGGACAGGAGCGCAGGAGCTCTGTTTTCTGAGTCTGCTCCCAGGGGAATTTGTTCTGGGTTATTGAAGCATGGACGGGTTGGGGTGGGGAGGGCAAGGACGGAGCTTGACGGATCAGTACTGAGTAGTGTAGAGTCGGAATGGTTCCGTGGATTCCGTTCTCAGCATGCCATGGCTGTTTCCAGAAATTGTTTTATCCCGCTTTTCCCATGTCCAAGCATGCGTTTGTTCCTGCTTCCTTTGGGGAACTTTCAGTAGTTTGCAGTCTTGGTGTCAGTTGGACTCGAGAGCTGGTCGGAAGAGTTGTTGTGTAGTAGACGAGGTTCGTTTGCCTGTGAAACAAAAGTCATTTTTGCTGATTTTTCAGTGCTTCCTCTCCAGGGAGTGAGGTGTTGGATTCCCACGCCCACCCGCACACGGTTTGGGTGCGGGGACCTCTGAGCAGTGGCACGAAGCTTCCAGATTTCCCAGCTTTCTGTGCAACCAAAGATGTGTGGCAGACGTGGGGGAGTTAAAAATACCGACCTGAAAGGAAAACAGAAGCCACCTCTGGTGGCTGTACAGCCCAGGGGGTTGTGGTGATGCCAAATGCCAAAGTTGGTTATCCTGTGAAAGTGGAGAAAGGGAGGAAAGAGGTTTTCATTTCCAGCTTTTTATTTCCAGAGCGTTCCCGGCTTCCCCAGCTCCTCCCGCAGGCAGAGTTTGGTAACTCCAGAGAGAGACGAGGGGATGGGAGCAGAGTTTCTGTCTCACCTGGCTGAGGGAGAGCCGGGCGAGTTCTGCTTTGCCTCAGCAGAGATTCCCCAGACGCTCCAAGTTCCAGGGCAGCAAATCCCGGGACAGTTCCCTGCCCCCAGCCCCGCTCAGCCGGCCCCAGGCCTTGGGAGCGCTGAGTTGGGTCAGTTTGGATCCAGCTCCTCAGTGTGACAGCTCTCCACCTCTTCCCAAGGGGGAATGGTGGGAGGTGAGCCCCAGGCTTGGGAAGGACTCCTGGATGTGCAGGAGGGGCTGGGCTGAGGACAGAGCTGGGCACAGCAGCCTTGGGAAGAGAAGCTCCCCTGTCCCTTCTGGGGCTCCTGGAGCCCTCCCAGCGGTGCTTTTCTTTGTGAGGGAAACCCCCGGGTTCACCCTGGGTTTGTGCAGCTGCAGGGGGGATTTTGGACCTTAAATCGTTCTCCCACCCTCACTTTTCCTGGTCGCTTTCCCAAGTGGTTGCTGTGAAATTCCAGGGAGCCCATGCTGAGCTGCTGGCAGGGGTGGTGGAGGATGAACCTGCAGGTTTGGGCAGCGTTAAAGTCTCGTTGTGTCTGCTGGGGACGTCCAGGTGTGACCTGACTGCCAGTGCAATGCTGGATTTTCCTCTCTGTCCTTACCTGCCTTTCAAACTCCAACCACCCAGGGAAGGCGGCACCTGAGAGGTGAGTGAAGAGGCGATGAGAAGTTTCAACCAAATTCGAGAGGGAAGGGCAAATATTCATGGTAGAAATATCATTTTGTCATATCAGAGATGGTATCAGTGTATACAAACAAAGTAACTTGGGTTTTTTGTAATTGATATTCTCTTGTATTTTTTTTAGGTTAAATTAAGGGTTCTTGCTGACATGTTGAAACACGTTTTCTAAAGCAAATACTTGCAAATTATGCCTATAGAAATTTAGGTTTCGTAGCTGACAGCTATGACTGATTCACATTGTCATATTGGAGGGACTTCACCATGTACCTCGCTCAGAAAGCTCAACCTTTTCAACCCCAGATTTGCTTTATTGCCTTTTAATACTGACTTGAAATATGACAACTTGGTTTGTACATGAATATTGCAGTATTTTATTTCCATATATTAAAAAAAAAATAACATTTCCGCTCAGGATAACGACGGCGGTTTTCCTGGGAGGGAGTGGTATGAGTGTCATGACAATGTCATGTGATGGTAGAATTTCTTCATTGACGAATCTATAGTAGTTGTGTATACTTTATTTACCCATGTTTGTGTTCCTACCCAAAACTGGAGGGTTTTTGTTGTTTCCTCCCTGCTGAGCCCTCGGGGCTCCCGGGGCAGAATTGGCGCGTGCAGAGAAAACCCCTCAGCGACGCCCCGAGGAGCATCAGCGAGTGTGACCCGTCATTGACACCACAGAAAGTGTGGAAATCCCGTCCTTTTGGGTACAAACAGCACTCCAGGCACTCGTGGTGGCAGATCCCCGGTGTCTGCTGGTTTGGCTGAGCCCTTGGATGCCTCCACCCCACCTCAGCAGCCTGTGCTTGCCATAATCGATGCATTGATGTGTAAAACGCGTGTGTGAGACCAGCACGACCTTTCATGTTGCTTCTTTGTGGCCTTCTTCCACCAAAAGCGGCTTTTCTTTCCCCTTTTCCTTTCATTTTTCCAAGCAGGGGGAGTGGGGGGGTCACTCATTTTTTGCAGCAAAGTCCCACTTGGTGCACGTTTCTCTGGTTTTTGAGGCTGCCGGCCCCGGGGAGCCCACGGGGTCGGAGCTGTGCCGGGGCCCTGGGGTGCGAGGCCACGAGTTCCCGGGGTGGGCTTGGGCTGTGGGAGGGTTGGGATCGGTGTTGGGAGCCATCCCGAGCGTTCCTGGCTGGAATTCCCGTTGGGCTGTGGCTCTGCAGTGACACCCAGGGTGGCAGGGAGGGCTCGGGTGGCCTCTGACTCTCCCTGCACCTTCCCCGGGCGCTCCTCGTGCTGCCGGCCCAAATTCTGTATTTGTCTGTTTCTAACAACCCTTGGTGTAACAAACTATTGACTGTTCTTAGGCGGTGGGGATACATTTTGTTTTTCCATGACTTTTCGTGACTGACTTTGGCTGTAAAACTTTTTTTGTTCAACAGCAAAAGTTTATTTTGGGGTTTTTTTTTTTTTTTTTTTTTTTTGTTTGTTTGATTTTTTAGTTGTTGTTGTTCCGAGATGTGTAATTCTTTTACGGAGGTTTTTTTTTATTATTATTCCTTTTTTTTTTTTTTTCTAACATTGCTTCATTAAACAATTAAATATTTAAAAATGTAATATTTGGACCAGATGTTGTGAATAATAGTAGATAAAGCTATTTTATTCTGTATTTTTAAAGCTGTTCAGTATAAATAAACGCGGGCATAGATGCAATGTGGCAGTGTGGTGTCACAGTTCCTTTCATGGGGAATCATGGAATTCGAGAATCCTGGGATAGTTTGGGCTGGAAGGGACCTTAAAGCCCACCCAGTGCCACCCCTGCCCATGGCAGGGACACCTCCCACTGTCCCAGGCTGCTCCAACCCCCGATGTCCAGCCTGGCCTTGGGCACTTCCAGGGATCCAGGGGCAGCCCCAGCTGCTCTGGGAATTCCATCCCAGCCCCTCCCCACCCTCACTGGGAAGAGCTCCTTCCTAACTGATTCATTTCCTCTTAGTGGATAATTGATTTTGGAATCCAGGTGAGGGGAAGCCCCAGAGTCTTTGTAGGAGGTGCTGCCCCAGACCACGACCCCCAAACCCTTTCCTGACCTCGCAGCTCTCATCCCACAGCTCCTACCCCACAGACACACGGAATTCCTTGATTTGTAGGGAAGAGGCACAGCTTGCTGCCCGTTCCTGTGGTTCACTGCCTGTCCCTGCTCTCAGCTGAGGCCCCTCCAGCTCTCCTGGGTGTGGATGAAGGAGCCGAGCGTCCCCTTGGCTCATCACCCCCTCCCCTCATCCCCAGCCCTTCAAGGACCTCATTTCCCTGCAGCTCCAGTGGCAAATTCCCGCTGTCAGCCCGGAGCAGCAGCGATGCCTGGAAGGGCTTGGGAGCTGGGAGCACCTGGTTGAGGGTACCCAGCACCCTCAGGAATCTGCCAGCCTCCAAGGGAGCTGCTCCTGGCTTTGGGGACGTGGGGACCCCCCAGCACCGCCCCGAACCCATGGGGTGTGGCCCATGGGGACGAGTCCAGCAGTGCTGGAGTCAGGTGGGAACTAAAATAGCAAAAAATCACCCAAATCCACGGCGAGGGGGTGAGAGCAGCTGTGGGATCAAAGCCAGAGGAGCAGCTGTGAGCAGGCCCAGGGATTTCTGAGCGCTCAGGTTTGGGTCCATGATGAAAACCTGATCCTAATCCTGGCTAATCCCCTGGGCTGCCATTTTACAGCTCAGGCCATAATTGTGTTTTCTCCCTGTGCCTTGCCCCAGTCAACATCGACCCAAGGAGGGCAGATCCTGGGCAGAACCTCAAAATGTGGGGATTTCCAGGATGACTGAAACACCCCCGTGTAGGGAGGGCGGTTGTGTGAGAGAGACACAGGTCAGGGATGAGAAGAGGCTTTTCCAGAGCCTCTTCCCATCTGGTTCCCAGAGCTCCCTAACAGCTCTCAGATGCTCCCACACTGACGTGGATCCTTCCAAATTGCTCGGTATTTACTGGCAATCGGCTGGGGGGGTCTCAAAGCTGAAATAATGAGAGGCTGCCAAGGTAGGAAAAAAGGGATTTTGGCTGTTTGCTTGGTCTGGGGGGGAAATAATTGAATATTGGAGAATTCTGGAGCTGGTGCTTTATTCTGGGCCCTGACTGAGCTCCTTGGCAGGAGTGAATCCATCCAAGCTCGCGGTTTAAAAGGCATCTGCTGTGACCCCGCAGTGGCATTGAGCACAGAAATGCTGATTCACCCTGTGGAACAGGTGCTGTAACTCCCTTTTGCCTTTTCCTGGGGGATTTTTGGCAGCCTGGGGGGATGCTCAGGCTCTGGAGGGGTGGAAGTTCTGCTCTCCTCGCACGTGCATTTGGTTCCTCGTGGATCCGTGCTCACCCCGCTGTGGGGAAGGAGGCAGCAGCAGCCTTGCAGCTGCAGGGATCCCTCACAGGGCAGGAATGGGTCAGATTCCTTTGATTTGGTAAATAAATCCCTCCACCAGGCTTGAGCGTCCCCTCCCCATCACCTGTGGAGTGAGCAGAACATGGCAAAAATCAGGATTTAACCCCAATTCCACAGCCAAGATCCCCCTGTGCTCCCGTGGCGCCTACCCCAAACCTTCGATTTAATTTTATTTTTCCTCTTGCTCCATTTGCCTCCACCCCACGAGCTGAGGGTCAGTGGGAACTCTCCCTGGGGTTTGGGGCTGGCTCCATTGTGCGCTCGGCCGGGCTCTTCCCACCACAAAGGGCCTCTCATCCCCGCCAGCCCTCGAGATGCTGCTGGAATATCAATCCTGACCCGGCCCCGCTCACTTTCGCCGAGTCAGTGCTTCCCTGAGCCAGATGGCTCCTCCAGAACTTCTCATATTTTACATAGAAATCCAAGAAAAAAGGGGGGGAAAAGGCCCATTCCAGCCGTGCCTGCAGAGACGCCTGTTTGGCTCCAGCAGCTGCTTTGATTATTTCTTTGTTTTGGTTTTTTTTTCCTCCCTTTCGTGTGGGCTGTTTCTAGGCAAATTCCTTAAAAAAGAAAAAAAGCCCAGAGAAGCCACAAAGCACTGGGAAAGGTCAGGGGCAGACAAAGGAGGAGGGACATGGCCGCTGCTCCTCGGGAATACTGAACACCCCCAAACTGCCCCAAACTCTCCCCAGGGTGCCGGGAGCGGACGGGCAAGGTGGGACCCTGATCCCGGGAGTGCTGAGCGCCGGTGCAGAGGTAACTGTGACCCCCCCCAGCTGCAGCAGCTGCTTCCAGGCAGATTTTATTTCAATTTATTTCCCCCTCCATCCCCTTCTCAGAGGCGGTTTTGGATCCGGATGGGATCCCAAGGCCGAGGTGGGGAACGAGCACACGGCCCCGTTGCACCATCCCGACAACAGAACAGCCAAGTGTGATGCCTGCATGGCTCTGGCACTGGATATCCCAGGAACTGGGGCTTTTTAAGGCAGAAATAACCGCTTGAGCCTGTGTGATGCAGCCCACAAAGCTCCCTCTGGGGATTCTGCACAAAGCTGGAGCTAATTGTGAGAGCATTTCCAGCCTGGCTGCGTGGGATGGGGATTCCTTTGGGATTCTGCTCTTGGCAACGGGGTTGGAGAATCCTTTGGGATCATGTTCCTCACATCAGGAACGGGATCCTGGTTCTGACGGCGGGGATGGGGCGTCCTTTGGGACTCCGGTCTTGGCACCAGGGGTGGGTCTTTGAGACCCCAGTCCTGAGGTGCAACCCGGGTGGAGCCAGGGTGTCCTTTGGGAACCCCAAACCTGCTCCAGGGATGCGAGCTGGAGCATCCTTCGGGATGTCCGGGCGGGGACATCCCAGGTCCCAGAGGTGGCATCCTTTGGGGTCCCTAGTCCTGGCACCCGGATCCCGGAACCGAGATGTCCTTCGGGATCCGGGTTCCGGGATGACCCCGGCTGAGGGAGGGGGTGTCCCCCGCGCTCCCACCCGCGGCCCCGCCCGCGCCCCTCCCCGCCGCGTCCCGCCCCGCCCCGCCCAGGGGCGGCCCTACGGGGGCACCGGCTGCGGAGCGGAGCGGGACCGGCACCGGCACCGGGTGAGTGCGGGCGGGATGGGGCGTCCCCAACCCCGTCTCCAACCTCGTCCCCATCCCCGTCCCCATCCCGGTCTCCATCCCCATCCCCGCCCCCTGCGCGGGGAGCGGCCCCGGGGCTGAGCCGCGGCCCCTCCGCAGCCGCGGCCGCAGCGAGCGGAGGCGAAAACCGCGCTCACCGCCGGGAACGGGGGGGATCCGGCCCCAAAACCGGGGTGTCACCTCAGCACCCACCGAGCGCCCTCAGCATCGCCCTCCCGCCGGGCTGAAGCAGCCGCAGCGCCCGCGGCTCCCACCCCGGACACGGCACCCTCTGGCCCCGTCGCGCCCGGGCGGGACCCGCCCGCCGCCGTCCCGGAGCCCACGAGGAGCCCCTGGTGGGCACCGGCTCCTCCCGGAGGGCTTCACCCTGAGCGCAGCCAACGGGTCCCCTCGCCTGTCCCCAAGTGACCCGGCACCCCCCCGGCATCCCCGGCCGGCTCTGCCACCGCTCAGCGCTCCCTCCTTCCCTCTCCCCTTCCAGGACGGAGCAATTGGGCTGGAGAACAATAGCGGCGCTGGAAAACAATGGAGCTGCCGCACCTCCCCGCCTAGGGATGCGGGCCGGACGCGGGGAAGGGATCCCAGCTCAGGAGTAGCGGCCGGGCCGGAGGCAGCGCCGGCAGCGCGGCTGCTGCAGCGCAGGATCCGCGGGACGGGGTGAGCGCTCGGCCGCGCGTGTCCGGTCGTGCCCCAGACACCGCTGAGCGGAGCGGCTGCTGGAGGCTCCCGGGAGGAATCGCCGCCTTCGGATGATGCTTTGCTAGCGATCGCAGCGGGATCGAAGCGCCCTTGGGCCGGTTAAAAGCCGCCCCGGGCTGCCGGGGAGCGGCAGCGTTGGTGCAGGAGGGAAAATCGCGGCCTCCCCGGGGAGCGGGATATTCCCACAATCCCTCAGCTGCGCCAAATCCGCCTCTCCCGCCCCAGCGGGGGATGCCGGCGATGCTGCCGAGGCTCCCGTGTGCTGCGAGGGGGGGGACCGAGGCAGCAAAACCCCCCCAAAAATGCAGATTTCTTTGCAGGAGCGGGGAAGAACATCCCTCTCCTGCTGAAAACACGGTTGGGGGGGAGGGTTGGTACTTTTTTTTCTTGTTTTGTTGTGTTGGAGCTTCGCATCTCCCCGGGAGCTCGGCGAGGGTGAGGGGCTGTGAATGCGGCCAGGCTCCCTCTGCCCCGCGGGGCAGGTTGGGCTGTAGGGTTGTGGGAAGGGGGTTTAGGGAGGTCTATTTTTAGGGAAGGGAACAAGTCTGGGCTCCGTGGGGTCTGTCCGGCCTGGAAGCAGCGGCGGGGGCAGCCGAGGGCTGTGCGGGGAGGCAGCGAGGGCTGGGATCCTCCTGCCGCGGGCGCAGGGCGTTGGTTCGATGCGGAGCTCAGTTAAAAGCGCTTTGCGAAGCATCAGGAGAAGCTCGGGCCGGGCAGGGCACGGCGGAAACGCGTCAGCTCCGAGGGGGAAACTGAGGCACGGCGGTGCCGGGAACGGAGACGGCCCCAAACTGCTGCGGTTGAGCAACGGAGAAACTTCCACTTTGCCAGCCCTTGGATCTGGGTGGTTTCCAGCCTTTTTCCAAAGCCGCGGCGGGATGTCGGGGTCAGCAGTGCCTGGTCTCCGCTGGGGAAGCTCCAGGAGCCGCCTCTCCCCTCCACGCGCAGCCTGCTTCTCTCCAGACCCAAAAAAGGAAGAATTTGCCCCTTTCCTCGGAAGGGGATGTGATGACAGAGGCGAAGGTGGCAAAGCCGGGGCGTAAACAGGAAACGACTCCTCAGCACGGGAGGATGAACCTGCATTTTGGAGCTCCCCTTCCCTCCCAAAATGCGCCTTTTTTTGGGCTGCAGTTCATCCCCGTGTCCTCTTCGAGGGAATGGGGACTTTGGCTTCGCCCCTTTGCGTCACCAGGATGCTCTGGAGCAAAGTTCCGAGTGGTACCAAAGGCTCCACCCTGGGCTGTGCTGCTCCAGGAGGGGTTTTTTCACTCACTCTGATGGTTTTGGCACCACTTTCACGCGTGCCAAGAGCCGCGTCCTTTAATCCTCCTGGAACATCCCCAGAGCTTTTCATCACTTGCCAGGGGACACCCACGGTCAGGATGCTCCTTCCTGCATCCCACAGCTGGGAACCCTCAAATCTGGGGCCCCACAAGCAGCTGCTGCCCCCACGTTTATCCCAAACCTGTGAAGTCGGCTGCAGGATCGCCCCCCGGTACCACTTTTGATGGATAAATAGGATTATTCCTGGGTTTGCTCCCTGTGGGAGGATGGATGGGGGCAGCAGAGGCGGCTGCTGGCTGCGGGAGGAGGGCTGGTGCTGGGTTTTGCTGGATTTTGCTGGATTTTGCCAGGTTTTGCCAGGTTTTGCTGGGATGCTCGTGCAGCTCCTCAGCTGCTCAGGAAACCCAAAGCTTTGTCAGCTCTTCTGTGATTTTTCGGTGGCAACTTTTTCTTCTGCTTTTTCTCCGGGCAGACCCTGAGCCCCAGGGCTGGGCTGGGCCAGTTTCCTGCCCTTCCCCTCCTGCTCTGACTCCAGCACGGCCTCGTGTGGGGTTTCAAACCTGCCAAGGAGTATTTTTGCTGTTGCCAATCGTTTATTTGCTGGGATTTATCCCAGCGTGTGGGATGGGACACCGGGACTGTTGCCCTGCAGAGGCTGTAGGGTTTAGATTCATCCTCTGACAGGTTTTACAGCCTTGGTTGTTATTTACCCGCCTGGATTTTGGCGTGGATTTGGGTGTTTTTCTTACAGGAAAAGGGTTTTTTCCCCCAGGGGACTGGGAGGAAGCACATGGCAATGTGGGAGGTGGAAGAAAACAGCAGCTTGCAGAGCAAACACTTTTTTTCTCACCTCAGTTTCTCTTCTGGGAGAAGGGAAGGGAGGGAAAAGACCCTGGAAAAATGAAATCCTGTCTAGGAGACCTTGCACAAACATCCAAGGAAAAGCACGACCCCAAAAGCCCTTTTTTCATCGTTCAAAACCACCCCAGTTTCACATTCCAAGGTCTCTTCAACACCTGATTTCCAAACTGTTTTGAACCCATGAGCGCCCCAAGGGCTTCACCCCAAATCCCATTTTAATTCCATTTTGCAGCGTCCAGAACTCACACTTCAGATCTAAAGGGGGGCCTGTCCCAAGGTGGGATTCTGGGGACTTCCCAAGTGTTTGCAAGGCCCAAAAATCCAGCTGGGATTATTAAAAAGCTGAAGGAACAGCCCAGCATCTCTGCCTGCTTGGAAAATCACCCCTCGTGCCACCACGGGGCTTGGGGTGGCCCAAGGCAGCAGCAGCCTCGCACAGTTGGAAGCTTTGTGGAATGAAATAAGAGTAAAACAAACGGAGGAAAGGAACAATTCCCATTTACACCCCTCCCACCCCCAGCCCTGGCGTCGCCGGGACACCCGTGGATGCTCCAAATGCAAATTTAGCGTAAGGATATCTCCGCAGGGATTAAATTTTCAGTGAGTTTGCGGCGCCTCTGCCCTTATCTGATCTCCCTCCCTTCGCACCGCTTTTCCCGCAGGAGCCTCTCCGAGCTCCACCCACACCTGCGTCCTCCGGGGCCTTTGCCAGCCCCGAGGGAGTTCTATTTGTATTTTTATTTGTATTCCCCCCGTTCTCCGCGGGAGGGTGGCGGGGATGCGGGGATGGGGCGGCTCCCGCTGAGGGCTCCCTGCTCCCTCCCGCAGCTCGGCTCCCATGAGCGCGCAGCCCGAGGATGGATTTCGGCGGCGGAGGGGACCTGGTGCCCTGCGGGAAGGACAAATTCATCCCCAAGTAAGAGCCTCGGGAACGCCGGGACGGGCAGGGAGACGGGGGGAGGCGGGAGCTGGCAGTATTCCAGGGGGAATATGTGGGATACGGGATACGGAATGTAGGGTACGATGGGCTACCTGTAATCCGAAATGTGTGAGGTCATGTGTAACGTGCTGTCTGTGACCTGAAATGTGTAATGAGTGACATATAACGATACATGACAATATATAGCAATATATAACGGTATATAGCAATATATAACGGTATATAACAATATATAGCAGTATATAACAGTATGTAACAATATAAAATGGTATATAGCAATATACAAGAGTATATAGCAATATATAACGGTATATAGCAATATATAACGGTATATAACAATATATAGCAGTATATAACAGTATGTAACAATATAAAATGGTATATAGCAATATACAAGAGTATATAGCAATATATAACGGTATATAGCAATATATAACGGTATATAGCAATATATAACGGTATATAACAATATATAGCAATATACAACAGTATATAACAATATATAACAATATATAGCAATATATAACAGTATATAGCAATATATAGCAATATATGAGTATATAACAATATATAACAGTATATAGCAATATACAAGAGTATATAGCAATATGTAACTATATAGCAATACATAACGGTATATAGCAACATATAACATTATAAATGCAATATACAACATTATAAATGCAATATATAACATTATGAGTACAATATATAATATCTAACAGTATATAACATTATGTAACAATATATAACAATATATAACAATATATAACAATATATAACAATATACAACAACATAATGTAACATTATAAATACAATATATAATATATAACAGTATACAGCATTATAAACACAATATATAACAGCATAAACACAATATATAACATAAATACAAGATATAACATATTATTTATTACCTACAGTATTTTTTGATCTAAATATATATAATAGTATTAATATATATTTTATAAAAATGTAATATATCATGTGTAACATATAACAATAGATAACAGTATATACCAGCATGTAACAATACATAGCAATATATAACAGTATATAGCAATATATAACAGTATATAACAATATATAGCAATATATAATATATAATATGTAACAGTATATAACATTATAAACACAATATATAACATTATAAATACAATATATAATATATTATCCATGATCTATAACATACAATATATCTTTGAACTAAATATATATATACTAATATATATAAAATATATAATTTATAACATCTAACAATACATAGCAATGTATAACAATATATGACAATACATCATTTATAACCATATATAAAGTTATAAATGCAGTATACACCACTATAAATACAATATCTATCATCTTGTCCATGACCTGTAACACACAATATTTCTTTGAGCTGGAAGGATGGGAGCAACTCTGGGTTTTAACTCAGTTCAGAGGGTTTTGGGAAGAAAAAGCCATTCTGGGTGGAAAAAAAACCCCCACAATTTCCTGAAAAAGAAAATGGTTGCCAGTGGGATTTGGAAGTTTTCCTCAGGAGTGTGGCCAAATGTGGCCATAAACTCCCATAAAAAACGGGCTTTGCTGAAAAAGCCCTGATTAAGAATTGTTCTCCCGTTCTTTGGTGAAGAACAAAGTGACTCCTGAGTTTTAAGGGAGATTTAAAGGGAGGTAAAGCAAATATTGGACATTTCCCTTCGCATGGCCCCATGGTTTGGGCTGGTTTGTGTCGGCCGGACGGTGCTGAGCCTCCTGAGCCTCCTCCAGCCTCGGGAATTAAGGGAATTAAAGCCCACCTGGCCTGCCTTATTTTGACTTTCCAGCGATTTTTCTCCTTGTCCTTTATTCATTCCATTCTCATTTTCATATGTATCTTTATTTCTATTTTTAAAATTTTATTTTTATCTGGATTTTCATCTTTGTTTTTAATCTTTATTTTTGTTTTCATTTTGAATTTGGCCCTGGAGCGGGGCTCAGATCTTTGTTCTGAGGGCTGGAGCCGGGAGCCGACGTGACCAAGTGATCACTCGTGACTCCAGCGTGACCCCTGGAAAATTGATTTGTTTTTCAGCCTCATGACCAGCTGCCCCGAGGTCTGATGGGGTTTCTTGTGCCTTTTTGGGAGATTTATGGGGGACACGGTCACAGGGAGCTTCTCCCCCTAACTGTGGGTGCAAAATGTTGGACCCCCAGCAAAAACCTTCAACCAGGGAGGGCTGGAGGAGGCAAAAGACCCAGATCTGGCTCAAATAAAGCTGGATTTGGGTCCCCAGCAGCGCAGCAGGTTCCTCAGCCAGGGAAGCAATTCCTGCTTTCAGCCCAGGGGTCCCTGAGCGGTGCCTGCAGCGTCCCCCTCCTCCCCCAAAGCCCATCTCAGCACCTTTCCCGTTCTTCCCTCCAGGAATGAGCTGCTCCTGCACTTGAAGACCTACAACATCTACTACGAAGGGCAGAACCTGCAGCTGCGGCACCGGGAGGTGAGAAATGTCCCAGGCAGAGGGAAACTGAGGGAAGTGAGACAGAGAATCGTGGAGCCATGGAATGGTCTGGGCTGGAAGGGACCTTAGATCAATCCAGTGCCACCCCTGCCCTGGGCCGGGACACCTCCCGCTGTCCCAGGGTGCTCCAGCCTGGCCTGGGACACTGCCAGGGATCCAGGGGCAGCCCCAGCTCCTCGGGGAATTCCATCCCAGCCCCTCCCCACCCTCACAGGGAGGAATTCCTTCCCAATATCCCATCCAAACATGGAATCGTGGAATGGTTTGGGTTGGAAAGGACCTTAAAGATCATCTCGTTCCAACCCCCTGCCGTGGGCACGGACACCTCCCGCCATCCCAGGGTGCTCCAAGCCCTGTCCTTGGACTCTGTAGACTGGAGAAGAGAGACTGGATCTGATGGATCACTCAGTGGATATGGAATTGGTCCCTGAGGTCTCTTCCAGCCCAGACCATCCCACGGTTCCCTGTCCTGTGGGGCACTCCCAGATGTTCTGCCCTGGTCCAGGTGGGCGATGTCCGTTCCCCCATCCTGGAAGGTCACCGAGTTTTCCAGGCCTGGTTTGTCCCAGTGGAGCCACCCTGGCTGTCACCAATCCTGATTTTCCCTGTGCCTCAGCACAGTTCTCAGGAGGATCTGCCCCGTGGCCTTACCAGGAACGGGAGTGAGACCGAGTCCAAAAAGTCACAGAATCACAGAACATTTGGGTTTCAAAAGACCCCAGAGACCCCAATCCCCACCCCACACTCCTGGCCGTTCCCTGGGGTGCTGAGGATCCCGTCTGTGCCGCAGGAGGAAGGGGAGCTCATCGTGGAGGGGCTGCTGAATATCTCCTGGGGGCTGCGCCGCCCCATCCGCCTCCAGATGCAGGATGACAACCAACGCATCCGCCCGCCGCCCTCCTCCTCCTCCTGGCACTCGGGCTGCAACCTGGGCGCCCACGGGTGAGTGGGGGGGGGGGCACAGACAACCCCAAAAACTCACAGACAGCCCCAAAAACACATAGCCCCAAAACACACACAGACAGCCCCAAAAACACATACAAAACCACACAGACGCCCAAAACACACACAGCCCCAAAAACACAGACCCCCCAAAACACACACAGCCCCAAAAACACACACAGACAGCCCCAAAACCACACACAAAACCACACAGACACCCCAAACACACAGCCAGCCCCAAAACCACACAAACAGCCCCAAAAACACTCAGACACCCCCAAAACCACACAGACACCCCAAAAACACTCAGACACCCCCAAAACCACACAGACACCCCCCAGCCTGTCAGGGTTTGCTGGTTGCACCCCCAGCTGCTTCCTCTGGGTTTTCTTTGTCCCAGCTGGAACCAGCAGCAGGGGGGCTGGAGGGGCAAAGATTCCCTGGGTGACCATTCCCTCTGCGGCCACACGCGGACAGGGCACCCACCACCACCTCTGTCCTCCCGCAGGTCCGTGCTGAAGCCCAGCACGCTGCCGGACATCCAGGTGACGGACGCAGAGGCCGCGCCCAGCACGGAGACTCCCGGGAACGGCGCAGGTGAGCCGGGCTCGGATGCGCCTGGGCTCCGCTTTGATTTGAGAAAACAGGAACCAGGCTTGTCCTTAACTCCAGGCTCGGTTTCCCATCCTGCTCCAGTCAGGCCACTTCCAAAATTAATTCTTTTATTCAATCCTTTCTCGGATGGCCCAAAACTCGATGATCTTAAAGGTCTTTTCCCACCTCAGTGATTCCCTGATTCCCAAGGGGTTTTGCCCGCAGTGAGATGTGCTGGAGATGAGCTTGGAAAGAAATGGGGGGATGGAGCAGAGATCCCTCGTGGGAGCACAGGGAAAAGGATGTCGGCGCTTCCCCTTCCCGGAGGCTCCGCGTTTCGGGAAGAAGAATGGGAGCATTGGGAAGCGCCGTTGCCATGGGGAAGTCAACACTGCTGCAAAGTGTTTGTGCCCTCCCTGGTTTTTCCTCTGCAGAGGGGGAAGAGCTCCGCCAGAGCTTCGTTAACCCCTTGTTCTAAGGAGCAGGGCACAGCTGTCCCACCCGGAATTCCCACAGGGAAAACCTGCTGGATGCATTTTGCTCGTTCAGCTGGGGCGTTTTGCAGATGTTCTGGGCTTTTGGCGTGTTTTTTGGGGGTTGGGGGGATAAAGAAGGACCAGCTCATCCGTTTGAGAGGAGCTGGGTCCTTGCAAAACTTCATCCACGAACCCCCATCCGTGGTCCTCCAACTTTTTCCCTTTTTCTTTTTGTTCTCCCCACTCACACCACTTTTCCCCTTTATTAAGTCTCTCGCAGGCAATCCCCACCCCAGGTCACCCCACCACGATTCCCCAGCAGCTCTCTCAGCCTTATGGCCTCAATCCTCTGCCAGCACATACAAAAAAGAAGCCTTTTATTGCATTTTCCCTAAAATCCAGTAAAAAACCAGTGCCTGGCATGGGCGTAGAGCTCCTCGGGAGCACTCGGTCACCGCGTGTGCAGCTGGAGCAGCGCCTGCTGGAGATTTCTCCCTGCTGCAGACATGCTTTGAATTAAAACACCCAAAGCCGGAGCCTGAGAGGTTCATTAAAAATGGATGAAGAGCTGGTTTATAATAATCTGGATCCGGGCCAGTTTTCATGCAGAGATCTGAGGCTCTGCCCTCGTTTGCCTGTCCTCATTAAAGGGAAGGAGAACAGAGAAAGTTAAATTATGGAAAAGCGAGGGAAGATGCTCGAGTTCCCGGGAGAAGAGGTTTTATCCAGGTAGCAGCACGGATTTAGGCAGCTAATTCTGAATTAATGACCTTCCTCGGGAGCTGGGGGAGAAGAAACCGGCTGCTGCGGTTTAAGTGGGGGGATTAAACGCGTCCTGGGAAGTTTGTAGGGGTGAGGAAGTTTGATCCTGGGGTGAGGATTTCTGCACCCACGTGGGGACTCCCAGTGGCTGTTTTGCAGCAGGAAGATTCTGGAATCAGGGAATCTCCTGAGTGGGAAGGGACCCACAGGGATCATCGACCCAACTCCCAGGACACGCCAGCAAATCCCACCCTGCGCATCCCTGCGAGCGTTGTCCGAGCGCTCCTGGAGCTCCGGAGGAGAACCTGGGCGGTTCCCCCTGCTCCCAGCGCCCATCCCCCACGGTCCCACGGGTGTTTTGCAGCCCCCAGGCCGCCGGAGGAGGCCCCGCAGCTGATGCGGACCCGCAGCGACGTCGGCGTCCGGCACCGCGGCAGCGCCCGCACGCCCGGCGAGCAGCGGCGGCTGCGCCGGCACCGCTTCTCCATCAACGGCCACTTCTACAACCACAAGGTGAGCCCGGGCTCCGGGGGGATCCGGGGGATCCGGGGGGATCCGGGGGGATCCGGGGAGAGCCCTCAACGGCGTTTGTGCCCCGCAGACCTCGGTGTTCACTCCCGCCTACGGCTCCGTCACCAACGTGCGCATCAACAGCACCATGACCACGCCGCAGGTGCTCAAACTGCTGCTCAACAAGTTCAAGGTACGGTCGGCAACCCCGCAGGGCTCCTGGGCTGCTCTGAATGCAGAGTTTGTATTAAATGGGTAAAATCCGCATTCGTTTTATGCACATATATATATATAAATATGAATTTTTATATTATCTATATAACTTTTTATATTAGCTATATAAATTTCTATATTATAAAGATATCTGAATTTTTACATTTTATATATCAATTTTATATTATATATATGAATATTTTATTATATTTATATCAAATATTTATATTATATGTATAAAATCTGCATTCCGTTTATATTTATATTTATATTTTATATATATATATGTAAATATATCTGAATTTTCATATTATATATAAACCCTTATATTCTTTATATAAAATCTGCATTCCGTTTATATATATATTTATGTAAGTTTATATATATATTTATATTTTATACATATATGTATATATATATCTGAATTTCTATATTATATATATAAATCCTTATATATATAAAACCTATATATCATATGTATGAAATCTGCATTCAGATTATATATATATGAATCATTACATTACGTATAAATCTTTATATTAGATGTATAATATCTTTATATATATAAAATATATATAAAGATTATATATTTTTTATATAATATATATTTTATATATTATATATGTATGTATTTATATATAGTTTTAATATGTGTATATATTTATATTATATATTATATATATAATATATAATATATAATATATTATATATTATATATGTGTTATAAATAATATATATAATATATATGATATATTATATATGTTATATATTTTTTTATATTTATATTTATATATATATAAAATCTGCATTCAGATATATGTGTGGTGTGTACTCTATACACATCATATATAAAAATATATAAATAGATTAGATATATCAGATTTTTATAAATTCGTATTTGAATATATATTTATAATGAATATTATACACGCAATTATAAAATATCATATTAAGTGTAATTTCATTAATGTGTTATATATTATATATAAATATATATAAATCATATCAATAAAATACGTGTGTATCTTAGTAAATATAATAAATACTACAGAAAATATGTGTTAATGCATACTTATAAATAAAGATATGTTAGTGTGATATATAATATATACTAAATCTAATATCTAATATTATTAGAAGTATTATATATATGATTAAATGTAGACATTACACAATATTTTATCTAATACAAATAATACATATTTAGTATATATAATGTAATATATAATGAATATGTATTATATATTCTATAGAGGAATAATTTATCATATCTATAAATACATTTAATGTATTTAATGATTCATTAATTGTATAGTTGTATGAATATTTGTATACCTTTGCACTTACACAGATCTGTAGTTACATATCCGTATCTCTGTATAAAATGCACCAGCCTGGTGAAATAATGGGATTTTGGGGTCGATTCCTGGGGCAGCCCAGGGCAGAACCCGTCCCTTTAGCAGAGCTTTGTGTCTGCCCCCAGATCGAGAACTCCGCGGAGGAGTTTGCTCTGTACATGGTGCACACGAGCGGAGGTGAGTGCCCCAAATCACCCGGGAGTGCCCCAAATCACCCCGGGTGTGATTGCCCCAAATCACCCTGGGAGTGAGTGCCCCAAATCACCCTGGGAGTGAGTGCCCCAAATCACCCTGGGTGTGAGTGCCCCAAATTATCCTGGACATGAGTGCCCCAAATTACCCCAGAGTGAGTGCCCCAAATTACCCCGGAGTGAGTGCCCCAAATTACCCTGGGTGTGAGAGTCCCAAACCCTCCTGGATGTGAGGGCCCCAGATTATCCTGGATGAGCGACCCAAGCCCCCCCTGCAATGAGTGAGTGCCCCAAACCCCCCTGGATGTGAGTGCCCCAAACCCCCTGGGTGTGAGTGCCCCAAACCCCCCTGGATGAGTGCCCCAAGCCCCCTGGGTGTGAGTGAGTGCCCCAAACCCCCCTGGATGAGCACCCCAACCCCCCCAGCAATGAGTGAGTGCCCCAAACCCCACCCGGGAGTGCCCCAAAGCCCCTCGGTGCCGCCGCCTCGGCCCCGGCGCCGCCCGGGCACTGCCGGGCCCGACCCCGCGGTTCTGGCGTTGCAGAGAAGCAGAAGCTGCGCGGCAGCGACTTCCCCCTGCTCGCCCGCATCCTGCAGGGCCCCTGCGAGCAGGTGTCCAAGGTGTTCCTCATGGAGAAGGACCAGGTGGAAGAGGTCACCTACGACGTGAGTGTGCCCGCACGGGATGCGCGTCACCCTCGGGTGGCCTTGGAAAAACCGGGGGATCACCGGAGCATGGGATGGTTTGGGTTGGGAGGGACCTTAAATCCCATCCGGTGCCACCCCTGCCCTTGGCAGGGACACCTCCCACTGTCCCAGGCTGCTCCATGCCCCGTCCAACCTGGCCTGGGACACTGCCAGGGATCCAGGGGCAGCCCCAGCTGCTCTGGGAATCCCATCCCAGCCCCTCCCGACCATCACAGGGAAGAATTTATCGCCAGCGAACAGATGCGTGCTGGAGCTGCAGGAATTGCTTTGCTCCTGGGTCTCTCCACGAAAACTCCCGGTCCTACGGGAAAATCCTCGTTCTGTGCTCCAAGAGCAGCTTCCAGCCGGAGCCGACGCCCCCAGCCCGATTGTGCCATCCCGAATCTGATCACGGAAGAGCGATTTCAGCGCAGCCTTTGGCGTAATTGGTGTTTTTCCAGCCGGGAACGCGCCGCGGGTGGGAGCGGCTCCGTTGTGCCATCTGCCGGCTCGCCAGGCAGAAATCCCGGCTCCAACGAGGCGCTTTTGGGCTGAATTTGGGCTTAAGCAGCTCTGAGACTCCGGGGACGCTCGGACAGAGCCACCTCGCGCAGCCAGGGGGTGAATTAAAAGAAATAAACCTTAGGTGGATTTTTTGCCCCAATAATTATCCGGTGCTCGCTCGTTTGCGCGAGCTGGCGGTCGCTCCGTGCAGAGGAAACGTCATTTTTTTAGGGTTTGCTGCAAAATTTTGGGATCCTTGATTTCCCCGGTTAAATCTAAGGAGAGGATGGGGGCAGTGGGGGTCAGTTCTTCACCCTCTTCATCATTTCCTGCTCTTCCTCTCCCGCCCAGGTCGCCCAGTACATCAAATTTGAGATGCCCATCCTCAGGAGCTTCATCCAGAAGCTGGAGGAGGAGGAGGACCGGGAAGTGAAGAAGCTGAAGCACAAGTATGTGGGGCTGGGAGCTCCAAGGGGGGATGCCAGGAGGGAAGGACATTCCTGGGGGGGCTGCTTTGGTCACAAAAATTCATTTGCACAGCCCTGCATCCCGGGTGCGGGCTTTGCATTGCTCCAGGGTTTTCTTGGCCAGCTGGGCGCTGGAAAATCCCCTTTTCCTTGTCCTGTGCCTCCCCAGATACTCCATTCTGCGGCTGATGATCGAGCAGAGGCTGGAGGAGATCTCTGAGGGTCCGACGGCGATGTGAACGTCCGTGGGAAGTGCTGCACCAAATCCCAACCCCCCGCCGTTCCCAGTGTCCATCTGGATCGCTCCAGCTCCGAGCCAACCCCCCTCCCACGCCTTCATCCGTGCACAATCCTCGGGGGGCTCTTCCCAGGAAGGCTCTGGCTGGTGGCAGCTTCAGCCAAAACCTCAAATCCCCTGGAAAACACGGGGGAAAACCAGGAAAAATTTAAAAATTAAAAAAAAAAAAAAAGAGGAAATCTGTGAGCAGCACAAAGCCGAGGACGGGGCTGAGCGAGGGCTGCCAGCGCTCCAGAGCTGGAGCTGGGGGCTCGGTTTGGAAGTGCCCAATGTGGCTCCTGGCTCAGTGGCAAGAGAGCACAAAAAAATTCCTCTTTTTTTTTTTTTTTTTTTAGAGAAAAGCACATTCCTATTGCAATAATTCACAGGTGTCGGGAGGATTTTGTAAATCCAAAGGGTTGGCTGAGGTTTGGGGGGGTTTAACCCTGACCTGGGGGCTCATGGGTGGATTTCCAGCACAGGAGAAAATCCCATTTTTTCCAGCGCGTTCCCCAAACCTGCATCTGGCGGCGCAGCCCCCTCCACCCCCCGCTCTAATTTGCACTAATATTTAGGGATTTTTAAGGAAACCACGATGTCAAACCTCTCTGGTAGCTGTAAATGCCAAATAGCACTCGCAGGGATAGCTGAGGGCCTCGAGCGTCTCGAGGGATGCTGGATGGAAAGGGGGGAAGGCAGGAGGAGGTGGGAGGAAGAAATAAAGAGGATTTTATTTTCCAAATCCCTTTTCCAGCAGTGCCAGCGCATTATCCTGGTGAAACCAGGACTGGACTGGCTCCATTACCACCATCAGCTGGAAAAACCTCTTTCCTCCCAGGCTAAACCAGCAATATCAATTTTATACCTCGATGTGAACTAAACCTCTGACTTTCTCCCTCCCTTTGAGTTTTTGCAATGCATCTTTGTAATTTTTTTTTTTTTTTAATGTTAATGGTACCTTTTCCACCTTTAACTCATGTTCGGGAAAGTGTTGTACAGCGAGAGGAGCTTCTGATGTGTTTGAAGGATGATTGTGGCACTGCTGCGTGGATTAACAAGAAAATAAAATAAAATAAAATATGTAGCAACTTAATGCAGAATGAACCCCCCTGCGTCAGAGCCTGGCTTGTCCAAAATAAATCCCTTTTTATGGATAGAAATGCCATGGAAATGGGCTCCATGGGAGCTGGGAGAGATAAGGGGAAAGAGTAAAACCTGCCTGAATCCCGGTGGAGAAGTTTCCCACGGAGAAACGCTCTTCCCTTACAGATTCACAGACTCACATCTAAATTGCTGGAGGATTTTGGGGGAATATCGGGCTGGTTTAGGGCTTATCCAGCCCTCGGGGGCTACTTATCCCCGGGCACCGCAGTCGGCAGGCTCCGTCCTCTGGCTGTTTCTCTCGCCGAAGGTAAAACCCCGCCGGTTTCGGCCTCCCGGAGGTGGAAGGCGTGCTGCCCGCAGGGTGTCCCGGCTGTGCTGTGTCCCTGGAGCCGGCTCAGCCAGCCCCCGCAGCCCCGTTATCCCTCCCCTGCAGGAGGGGACAGGAGTGACGTTGGCCCCGCTGATCCCACCGGGAAAAGTCCGGAGCGAGCCGAGGCTGGCGGGCACAGACGGGAAGAGCCATCACCGGCCCCGGGCGCAAGGGTAAGGACAGCACCCCTGGAGCTGTGGGGTGAAAAGGGAAGGAGCTGGGTGCAGAGCGAGGCAAAAAGCAGACGGGTTTGGCGCACAGCTGAGCTGGAGGTTGGGGTGGGGAGAGGAGCCCTGGGATGCTCCAGCGCTGGGATTTTCCCTGGCTGGTGATCCACAGGTTTGGGTGATGGTGGGGAAGTAGAGAGGGGTGAAAAACAGGAAGGGAAAAACCTTGTGGAGGAATTTTTGGTGGAATTTGCGGCCCAGTTTTGGGGTATTTCCAGTGGTGGTGCAGCTGCCAACAGCTGGAAGGGGGACACTTCTCTGGGCTTTCTTTAAAATAACCCTGACAGCTGGAGGAGCAGGGCAGGGAAACGACGCAAATCAAATTAATCGAGCCCAATTTTCATTTTTGAAGCGCTGGGTTTGGAACGGGGGTCAGGCCTGGCACCTTCCAGCGGGGAGGGAATCGCTGACACAGGGATGCCGCGGCCGCGGCTGCCGGCCAGGGGGGCTCTGCTTTTTCAAAAGGCTTTTGTCAACACGGCCGCTGCTGTTTTGGGGATGATTTTGGGCCCACGATGGCTCAGCAGCTTCAGCACAATGAGTCTGTTTGCTCAGCCGCCGGCCGGAGGGGCTGCGGGGTGGGGGACGGGTGGGGGAATCTCATCCCCGTGCTCCTGAGCTTCGTATCGGGGTGCGGGGAATGAGAGGGGGAATTTGGGAAGCTGGGAGGGTTTGTTTGCACCACGACGCCCACTCTCCCCACTTATCAAAAGTATGGAATAAGGTAAAAATGTACAATAGTGCAGGAAATCAGAGAATCCTGGAATGGTGTGGTTGGGAGGGACCTCAAAGACCAGCCAGTCCAACCCCCTGTTATGGGCAGGGACACCTTCCACTGGAATGTATTAACCATGTATTATCTACTTAAATCAACATCATATAAAAAGTAGGTATATATATATATATATGTATAAATACATAAAAATATAATAAAATAACACTTAATAATATAATAATAATATATACATACTATATACATATATATACATATTATATACATATTTACATATATATTATAATAATATATACAATAATATATAACACACAACATTATCTATTATTATGTATTATGTGTTCTCTATTAGAAATCATTGGTTATTGATCACATATTGTTATATATTCCATATTATATAAGTAGTAACCTAACAATAAATGAATATATAGATAAATGATAAAATACGTAATATATATAATTATATAATATGTAATATATAATAGATCATATATCATATATATCATATATCACATATCATATAAAAATAAATAGTATAATATTATATAATAATACATAGATAAATGATTAAATACATAATATGTAGAGATAATATATCAATAAATGATGTAATATGTAATATATCTAGACAAAAGCCAGTGAGGTTAGCTCAGCTGGTGGCAGCACGGTGCTGATAACACGAAGTTTGGGGGTTCGATCCCTCCACGTGCCACTCACAGAATCACAGAACGAACCAGGTCGGAAAAGACCTTGGAGATCACCAAGTCCAACCTGTGACCTAACACCTCCTCGTCAGCTAAACCGCTGGCGGGCTGGACTTGATCCTTGCGGGTCCCTTCCAACCCAGAGGATTCCGTGAGGTGAAATACATGAACAAAACGCACAGAGCCGCACAGATCCGCGACTCCGTCAGAGTCTCGTTAGAGTTCCACCAGCCCGGGGCCGGGATCGCCGCCCTCACCGTGCCCCGTTGTGCCCGTTCCGCAGGTGGGGCAGGATGCGGCCCCTGGACCACGCCTGGTGCTGGGTGGTGATGCTGCTGCTCGCCCTCTTCAGCGACGTGGCCGGCGGCCCGCCGCGGGGCCGGCGGGAGGAGCGGCGGGGCCGGCGGGAGGAGCGGCGGGGCCGGGGGGCTCCGCGGGGGCTTCCGCGCTGTGTCCCGCGGCGGGGGCGCCCCGGGCCGCGGCTCCAAGGTGGCCGGAGCCATCGCGGCCGGCGCTGCCGCGGGCTACGGGATGGGGCTGCTGGGGCGCCCGCGGCCGTCCCGCCTGGGCCACGGCATCCCGGCGGCGCGACAGCCGCCGCCCGCGGGCGGGTTCCAGGCCGGCGGCTGGCCCGACATGGGGGCCAAGCGGGGACCCCCCAGCCGAGCCCCCGGGGACCGGCGCGCCGGCCTGGGGCTCGCCCTGCTCTTGGCATCGGGCTCCTGCCTCGTCAGCCACGGGCTGCAGCGCTGAGCGCGCCCCGGGCACACGGCGAGCCCCGGCCGGCCGCGCCCGCCGGGATTTCCTCGCGAATGACTTTCCTGGGAGATTGGATGTGGCTTGGGGAAGTGGAGAGGCGCTCCGTCGCTGCCGGAGCTGGGCAGCCGTCCCGGGGCTCACCCGGGAGCCGGATGGATCCTGCAAACCCCGCCTGGGACAGCGCCTACGTGAGCGAAGCCGGCCCTGCAAGGACCTCCAGCGATGCCGGAGCAGCCCCGCCAGCGCTCGGCCCTGGTTTCCCGTTGCACGGCTTTACCAGAAAACGCTCCTTTCCCCCCAGAAGAGCGCTGGGACTTGTGGGGAGGGGGGTGTGGGACTTGGAAACGGACCCCTCCGCCTTGCAATAAAGTTTGGCCTTGAGACAGCCTCTGTTTTTAACCAAATCCTTCGTCTCTAGCACCGGGAGCCACCCATGGAAGAGCCGCACCTCCGGGGGTGGCTGCGGGGGTGGACAAACCCCACCGGGTCCCGTCTCTCTGGCTTTGATCTGATCTCCCCCAATCCTTGACATTCCAATATTTAGCATCCCCTGCCCAAAACACGCCCAGCTGTTGGACTGAGCCTCTCTCAGGCGCTTCGTGTTTGTCAGAGAGGAGGCAAATCCTCCGTGGGAGAGATTAAAAGGAGCAGTGAGGGATATTTTGCCCTCCAGCAGCTGCGTTTTCTTCCCTAATCCCTGTCCTGGGGGGTCAAACCTTCCCTAAATTCGGGTTTTAGCTGCAGCAGCTCAACCTTTGCTGTGAGAACAGAAAATAAGCCGGGCCAAGCGAAAAACTTGGGATCCCATGAAGGCTTGTGAGCAGCTGTAATCCCCATCCTCCAGCAGGTGAGTCCTCACTGAAGGGTTTTTGAGCCTGGATGTTTGTGAGTGCGTCACCTCTCCTCGGAATTAGGGGTTTTGGGGATGTGAAAATCCTTATCGTCTCCCCCAGAGAGGAGTTGGGCTGGGCTTCACCTCTAACGAGGGTTGAAAGGAGCCCCAGCCAACAGATATTTGGTTTTGGGCCTCTTTTACAACATTCTTTTAAGATTTTACAGAAGTCATTTGCTCCCGAGGGATTCAGCCGCATTCTGGAGCAGGGATGCCCCCGAGGCCACGGCCTTGCCCAAATCACCGCCGTCCCTGGCTCGGGAGCAGCTTTTGGGCTGAGCAAACCCATCCATTCCTGCAACGCGCCGAGGGGTTGGGCTTTAACGTGCTCGTTTAAAATACCAAACAAACGCAGCAGAACCTCCAGCCGCAGCTCAGGTTTGCATTTTCCCACCACGTATTTTGCATCCAGGCCCAGGTTAAGCTTCAATGTCTGCATCCCTCATGAGCATTCTCTGTTCCTGGCCTTGAGCTGAGCTCAGAAATGCTGCAGGAATGACGCTGCTCTTCCTAAATCACATTCCCAAGTTTTTCTTGCCTTTTCCCTCCCATCAATGTTCAATACCTGGGGATACTTCTGACGTGGGAAGGATTTTTTGCAAGGGCATGGAGTGCCGGGAAAAGGGGAAAAGGTTTCCCACTGCCGGAGGGCAGGGATGGATGGGATATTGGGAAGGAATTCCTCCCTGGGAGGGTGGGGAGGGGCTGAGATGGAATTCCCAGAGGAGCTAAGGCTGCCCCTGGATCCCTGGGAGTGTCCGAGGCCAGGCTGGACATTGGGGCTTGGAGCAGCCTGGGACAGCGGGAGGTGTCCCCTCCAACCCAAAAGCTCCGGTCTCCCCTCAGTTTAATTTCCAAAAAAGCCCTAATTAGCCATTAACATCCTCGTTAATCGCCTCGCGCTGAGGAGCTTGGGGGTTGGACGGGGCTGATCTCGAACATCCCCAGACGCCGAGATCCCTCGGGATGCGCTTTTCGGGAGAGCGGCTGGAGCCGAATCGAGGCATTTCCCAGCTCCGAAACAGCGACCGAGTGAGCGCCGGGCTCCGGCACAAAGCTCAGCCGGGTTTTGGAGCGTTCTTCGGGATATTCAGCCGTGTAAAAGCAGCCCAGGGAGCTGCAGCCGGGCTCGGACGGGAGATGGAGCTGTTGGCCCGGGATTCCCGACACCGGAGCCGCCGCAGGGATAAAATCACCCCCGGCTGAGGTTTGTGCTCGCTCTTTGCATCACAAGCCTCTAAACCGCACTATTCCCCCTCCAGCTCTCTGCAAACGGGGCAGCTGTGCACCAAAATTCCTCTTTTTACGGCTTTTTCCAGGCAGGGAAAACATTTTCGGTGTCTCTGCCTGGATGGGGGGTGTTCATTCGTGGAGACGGGGGATGCCGGGTGCTGTGCAATGGGAGATTTGGAGGAGACTCTGAAAAAACAACCTCAGATTTTACTGTATTTAGACTTCGGGGTGTGTTTATTATCACCCTGGCAAACCAGAAACTCTCCCCGTCCTCGCTCCGTGTGAGGCTCCTGTGCACGCTCCAGGATTTGGAGTATTTAGCTAATTAATTAATGAATTTCTCTGGTCCAACAGATCGCTCCAGGGGGCCCAGGGGGCTCCGGGGTTATTTGATCCGGCTGTCCTTAAAGGACACGAGGGTTCAGACTGTGTCCCCACATCCTGCTTGGGTGCTCCTGGAAAGTTCCGACCTTCCCTGCTGAGCCAACGGCTCCAATAATCGCCCTAAAGCCCCGTTCCCCCGTGGTGGGTAAAAAAACCGGGGTGCTGTGTGTGCAGGGAGGGGGAAATGTTGGTTTTGAGCTCGTCTGAGCACTGCCAGTGTGGTTCCCGTGACTGGGAGGCTGCAGCAGCTTCCCTGTGCTGGCAGGAAGGGAATGGAAGATGGGGTTTTAGGGTTAAAAATGAGTATTTTATGGTGCTGCTGCTGCTGAGGTCAAACCCTCCCCAGGGGAGGTCACGGGGCAAGGGCTGGAAGCCTCTTCCTGGAAATATCCATGTGTTCATCTCGGAAAATGGGAGGGTTTTTTATTCCATCTTCTGGGGAGGTTTTTATTCCATCTTCTGCATGGGGTGAAGTCTTTTCCTTCCTTCTTTTGGGGGAATTTTTCCTCCTACTGCGAAGCTGCAGCACCTCAGAGCGGGGGCTGTCGGAGGATGGGTCCTCCGGTTGTGAAATGCAAATAAATGGAAATAAATCACATTGAAACCGATTTGCATTGAGCATGGGCTGATCCCCAGTGTGGGCAGCGGCTCCGGGGGGATTCTGCCCCTCGGTCCCCACCTGCAGCGCTGCCCCCAGCCCTGGGATCCCAGCGGGAGCGCGTGGAGCTGCTGGAGAGAGTCCAGAGGAGGCCACGGAGCTGCTCCAGGGCTGGAGCCCCTCTGGAGCCGGGCTGGGAGAGCTGGGGGTGCTCACCTGGAGAAGGGAAGGATCCAGGGAGAGCTTAAAACCCTTTCCAGGGCCTGAAGGGGCTCCAGGAGAGCTGGAGAGGGACTGGGGACAAGGCATGGAGGGACAGGACACAGGGAATGGTTTCCCAGAGGGCAGGGATGGATGGGATATTAGGAAGGAATTGTTCCCTGGGAGGGTGGGGAGGGGCTGGGATGGAATTCCCAGAGCAGCTGTGGCTGCCCCTGGATCCCTGGCAGTGCCCAAGGCCAGGCTGGACATTGGGGCTTGGAGCAGCCTGGGACAGCGGGAGGTGTCCCTGCCATGGCAGGGGTGGCACTGGAGGGGCTTTAAGGTCCCTTCCAACCCAAACCATTCCATGATTAGGCAGGGCCTGGGTGGGGCTTAACGCCACTGAAACAGCAAACGTAAAAACTCTTTTATTAGGCAGAAATTGGAATTAGACAGAAATCAGAAAATACTCGTTGGACTGCAGCGATGCCATCAGTGGGAGCAGGGGAGGAGCAGAGGTTAACTGGGACTGTGGGGTTTGCGCCAGATCCGGCGCTGGGAGGGAACAAAGGCTCCCTCAGGCCAGGGAGGGGGCACAGAGAGGGCGGAAAATGCCGCTTCTGTTCCGCGGGGCCGGCCGGGGGCTGTCGCACGAAGGAGGCTGCCGGGCATCTTGGCTTTATCCGTTTTAATTTGTACCAGACGTGGAACACTTAGAAAAGGCTCAGCACGGCAGATTCCGGGCATGCACCGTGACGGGTTTACAAAACATCCGCGTATCACAAAGTACGGGGCACCTCAAAGCCCTGCTTTTCCGGTGGGTGTCCTGAAAGGTTTATTTTCTATTTATATATATTTATATATTTTTTTAAATATATAATATATCTTCACTTAGCTTACACCAATGCAAAAAAACCAAAACAAAACAAATTTCATTGAGGACAGTGTTATTCAGTGCCTTGCAAAAACAAAAAATACACGAGAGATATTAAACAGAGCTCGGCTCGGCAAGCGCAGCGCCACGGATGTTACAGCTCGGCCCCAGCCCGGCATCAACCCAGCACACGAGAAGCAAGAATTTCACCCATTGCTTCCACAGGTCAGAGGAATTACTCACAAATGTGATGTTTTTTAAGCATCTCCCTTCCCAGGCCCGTTCTTCCTGATGCTGTTTGCTGGTCCGGTGTGATTTAGCTGATTTCAGTCTCTTGCTCCGTGCTCGACCCCCCTGAGAATCCTTTTTGCTGCATTTTAACGTCCTGTAGGCCAAGGTGCTGAAGCATGAACGTGACTTGTCACCTAGAGCATCCAAAATAGCTTTTTCTCGGGCTGGGACACACCGTTTTGGGGGTGTTTGGGGCGTTCAGCAGTGCTTTCTGCCTTTCAAGACTGACTGGTGCTTCAGGCTCGCAGTGGCGGGGAATAAAAAATGACTTTATTTTGGTGTGCTGCTGCAGGAGGTTTTTGCAGCATGCAGGGTGCGGAGCAGCAGCTCCTTATGTACACGGGGAAGGGGTTTTTGGGGTTAAAGGGCTCAAATTGCAGCCTGGCAGCTTGAAAACCCCACAGCTGCCCCTCCGAAATCCCCAGAGGTGCTGGGGTACCCCAGGGAAAGGGAGGGCGTGGTGGCAGCGGGACTGAGGGGATAAAACCCTGCCTGTTAGCGAAGAGGATTTTTGGAAACGCTCTCGCAGGGATGCCAAGGAGAGCTCCCCTCTGCCTGGTCCCTCTCGGGGTGACCCCGAGGAGGAGGAGGAGGTGGTGAAGGCCACGTTTTCGGGCATCCGGCTCCAGCGCTGTCCTGTCTTGGTTGGGGCGGAGAAGGAAATTTGCATCCCGTTGCCTAAACCGGAGACTCCGGGGAGCGCCCCAGGGGCTCTTCACCAAGAACGACCGCAAGCGAGAACGGGGGGGCCGGGGGGACCCCACGGGGACACGGGTGACATCTCGAAGCCGCGGGACCCGGGGCGCTCTAGTGCAGGGCGAAGAGGACGAGGAGCAGGAGGGCGGCGAGGGAGGCGTCGGCGAGGTGCGGCCGGATGCCCGAGGCCAGGAGGTACTCGCGGTACTGCTGGATGCACATCTCGCGGATCACCTTGGTCACCACCCTGGTCTCCAGCTCTGCCTCCGTCTGGTTGGCGGCCGCGCCGGCCTCCGAGGAGTTCTTCTTGGCGGCCGGGCCGATGTTGTGCTCGGTGACGGTGATGTTGAAGCAGTCGGCCACGAAGACGTCCTGCGGCACGTGGCCCTGGTAGTCGCGGTAGTAGACCTGGTTGGGGTAGCGCGCGGCGTTCTGGTTCCACCAGCGGTACTCGTCGGGGCTGTCGAAGCTGTAGTGCATCCCCGACATCACCCTGCCCATGGCGTAGCCCCCCAGCCCGCCCACCACGGCCCCCGCCGCCGCCGCCCCCGCCACGTGCTTGAAGTTGGTCTTGGGTTTCGGGGCCTTCCACGGCTTTTGGTGGTAGCTTCCTCCGCTGGACGGGTTGTAGCCCTGTCCCCAGCCCGGGTAGCCCGGGTTGTGGGGGTAGCCGGGGTTCTGGGGGTAGCCGGGCTGGCGGGGGTAGCCCGGGTTGTGGGGATAACCGGGGTTGTGGGGATAACCGGGGTTGTGGGGGTAGCTGGGCTGGCGGTGGCTCCCTGTGCCCCAGCCGGGTTTGCCTTTGCCCTTCTTGGAGAAGGCGACGTCGGTGCAGACGCCGAGGAGCAGCAGCAGCAGGCAGCAGGTGCCGAGGAGCCTGGCCATGGCTGTGGGGACAAGGACAGCGTCAGGGCAGGGGCACAAACCCCCGGGCTCAACACTCCCTCACTTCTGCATCACATAAAACTCAGCTGCTCCCTTTAAATCCGGCTGCAGAATAAACAGCTTTGGACTAAATGCGTGTTTGTGTCCCCAAAAACGCCTCACTTGGATATAAAATATTTCATATATATATGTACTTATCTCTATCCCCCAACAGGACCCCTGCCGGCAATGGCAGTTTTAAGCAGTGAAAGAAAAGCTTTGGGGAGAAAATGCTTCACCTGATTGGGAGGTAAAACCCCGCTTAACCAACCTGCCCTGCCCAGTCTGAGGGTAGAAATGGGATTTCTGCTGTGCCAGGATCGATGCCGTGAACGGATTCAGCCCAATCCCAAAGCTTTTGGGCCCTCGGTGCTGCAGGGAGGGCAACGCCCAGCCTGGCCCCGGACGCTTGCTTTCCCCAGAGCCGGAATTCAGCGCGTTTTGCCCAAATCCCTGTTCAGGGGCCACAGGCCTGAGGTGAAAACCGGCATTTTTGGAGTTCAATGTGTTTGCGAACATCCCTTGACTCAGCGTTTGGCTGCTGGCACTCCGGGGGCACGCCAGGCATCTCCCCCGTTGCCTGGAGGGCTGGCAAGGCTGAAATCCCCTTTAACGAGCCATTTCCCTCCCTGTGTGCATAATCCCGCCTGGACGATCCCTGCAAATCCTTTGGAAAGACCTTCGGAAAACACCTCCCAGGCTGCAAAACCCCTCCGGGTGCCTCCCCTCGATGCCAAGGGCGCTGAATTGCTGCTCCCCTCGCGTTCAGCACGCGAGTGCAGCAACAGAAAAGGGTTTTTCCACCCTGCCCGAGGCTGAGCTATCCCCCAAAATCCCTCCTTGCCTGCTGGGGAGGGCGAGAGAAGCATTCTCAGTGTGGGTGGGCATTTCACAGCACCCCTGCATGCGCCTTCTGGCAGCAAGAAACAATTCCATTCGGGTCCTAAATGTTCGTGCTCTGCAGCGATTAATGGAGCAGCTTCCTATGGGGTCACCCCAGGAGTAACCTCAGGGCAGGCAGGAGGTGCTGAGCTTTCCCGAGATGCTCCAAAGAGGCCAAACAAGCCCCTGTTTAAGCCAGAAATTCTTCTGTTCCAACCTAGATATGGCTTTGTAGGCCACAAAAAGCAAATTCGTCTCTTTGCGTTCAGATAACGATGTTTTGTCTCCTTTTCTCCCGCCCCCAAAATCTGGTTTTATGTCCAGAAATGTTTGAATCAAAGCCCTTTAAGCTCAGCATTCCGGCTGGGATCGTTCGCAAGAGGCCTAAATAAAAATGCAGGGGAGATGCTCGAGCCTGTCCCTGGTGACGGGCAGGAATTCCAGGCTTGCCCATGGAAAAATCTGGGCGCAAGGCACCCGCTTTGGAGCGGGCTTGCTGCCTCCCTCACCCCGCAGCACCCACCCGCTGGGGGCAGGGATGAGATCAGGGGGGTTAAAAATAGCCAAAAGGCAAGGAAAAACAACCAAAGGAGCGAACGCTCCCTGGGTGCTCGGCAAAATTCAGAACGGAGGAGGAAAAATCAGCAAATTGGCCACTTTTAAAATATATTTTTGGAGATGTCGCTCCCCGCTGTGAGTTCCGAGGGGGGGGAAATCAGCCCCTGGTTGAAAAGAGGGGTTCTGGCAAAGCCCCGCAATGGTTTTATTGAAGAAATCTCAGGGTTTGAGGCTGATTCAGAAATCTTGGAGCACTGCAGCGCCTGGCAGCGCTGCCCTGCTCCTCTTAATTGCCTTTAGAGCCGAGCTCTGATGAGCAGCGCGCAGCCTCGTTTGCGCCGCGCTAATTAGCGAGCGCGGAGCTTCGCCCCAAATAAATGAATTCGCTGGCACAAACCACGGATGGGGTCAGGAGCCGCTTCCTCAGGCCCTGTGCTCGGAAATGACATTTCTGGCGTGACCGTGATATCGATACTAAATTATAGATCGAGAGGCTTCACAGGCGTTTTTTGGTTTGTTTTTTTTCCCCGACGCTTTCTAACCTTCCTCCCCCATATCCGCCCTCCTGGCGGATGCTGGAAATGAGAAATTAATTCAGGTGGTTTGTGCCGGCGGGATTTGTATCCGCGCTGGAGAGCTGGAGGAACTCCGAGCTCCCTCAGCGGAAAATGGAGGCTGCGAGGAGCGATCGCAAGCAGCAATTACGTGCTCGGGGCTGGCAAGGAGGAGGTTTCGGTTTGGAGGGGAAAAACCAACATCCGGGTGCCAAAACACCCGTGAAAATCACCTCGGGGACGGGGGAGAAGAAGCGAAGGGAGGTGGGGAAGGTGGAGGTGGGAAGATGCTCGGCGATGCTGGGAATGTCCTGGCTCCTGGAGGGGGTGAAAATTGCGGGCTGGGGCTCTGGGAATTTGCGATGAAATCGGGATTTCCCCGAAAATGTCACCTCTGGGTTTAGAAATCTCCCCCTCATCCCCTTTCTCTTTTAACGCCCCGAACCATGAGGGAGCAGCTGGCAGCCGAGGGAAAAGGCAAAACCCTCGGAGGAGAAATTCCCCACCAGCTCCAGCGCTGAATAAACGCTGAGTAAACAAGCGCCGGGCAGGAGCAGAGCTCTGGCTTTTAAGGAGACGCTGGAAATGTCTATTTTTAGGCGGCGATGGCAGAGAAAGAGGCAGCTCCCCGCCCCCGCGATGCCGCTCGGCGCTGAAACCCCCCTCACCTCTGGGTTTCTCCCTCCCGAAGCCCCTGCGCCCCGCTTGCCCCGGCACTCACCGGCTGGGAGCTCGCTGCACCGCTCGCTCCGAGGCGATTCAGCCACGGAGCTCCGCGGAGGAATAAATAGAGAGAGGGAGGAGCCGCCTCCTGGCGCAGCCCAGCCCCGCAGAGCCCGGCCAGCTCCAGCCCCTTCCCCAGGGAATACCGCGGCCAGCTCCCCGCAAAGCCCGGCTTTCACCCCAAATCGTCCCCCCCCCCGGCACGGGAAGCCACGCTGGCAGCCAAAGGAGCGCCTGGAAAATCGCGGCATTCCCATGGTTTCGTTGAAGAATTACCAGGGTTCGAGGCTGTTTCAAAAATCTTGGAATGCTGCAGCGGTTGGATTTTAAACGGAGGAAATCTCAGGGTGTGGGGCCTGCTGGGGAATTGCAGCGCTTGGATGGTGGTTTGAAGAAATGTTGGTGGGATCACCAGGATTTGGGGCTGGTTTGGGGATCTCGGAGAAGCGCAGTGCTTTGATGGTTTGTTGAAGAAATACCGGTGGAATCGGCGGGATGTGGGGCTGGTTTGGACGTCTCGGGATATCGCAGCATTTGGATTTTACACTGAAGAAATACCAGGGCTTGGGGCTGATTTCAAAATCCTGGGAAGTTGCAGCTCTTGGATGGGTTTATTGAATAAATATCAGGGTTTGAGGCTGATCTGAAAACCTTGGAATTTTGCAGCATTTGGATTTTATACTGAAGAAATGCCAAGGCTTGGGCCTGGGTTGGGAAACCTTGGAAAACCGCAGTATCCCGATGGTTTACTGAAGAAACACTGGACAGAACGATGAGGTTTGAGGCTGTTCTGGGAACCTTGGAAAATCGCAGTGCTCGGATTTTTTCTTTTTAATTGAAGAAATATCAGGGTTTGGGGCTGATTTGGAAACCTTGGGAAATTGCAGCACCTGGATACTGGAGGATATCAGTGGGGTGGGTTGGGAATCTCATGGTCGAGGCTCTGGGAGAGGGCAGGATACTTTTAGCAGCTGCTGACTGCAGCTCCAAATCCATTACCCATTATCCAGTATCCATTACCCATTACCCATTACCCATTATCCATTATCCATCATCCATTACCCCGTGGAACAGAGCTGCTCCGGGGGTTGATGGAGAGGAAACCAACCCGGCTCAGGCCTGTGGGAGAAAGGACGAATTTGTCTTTCAAACCTGTCTCCCTCCAGAGGAGTAGAACTCGCTCCCACAGTCTCACTTCATGTCCAGGAATCCCGGTGTTTAATGGGAGGAAGTGCCTCAGAAGAAAATTAACAATTGCGGGATGCTCATGGCAAGCTGGGGCTTTTTCAAAGGGTGAAAATACGTGGCTGGAATAAACAGAGAGCTGAAGACCAGAATGGGGGGTGGTTCCCAACTTTTGGGGTTACAATGGACCAGTTTGAATCCAGGGAGGTTTCTGTGGCAGTTGGGAGGGGGCCGGAATGGGTTTTCCAGAGCAACTGTGGCTGCCCCTGGATCCCTGGCAGTGCCCAAGGCCGGGCTGGACGAGCTTGGAGCAGCCTGGGACAGTGGGAGGTGTCCCTGCCCGTGGCACTGGGTGAGCTTTAAGGTCCCTTCCAACCCAAACCACTCCAGGATTTTATGATTTTAACACCAAAACCCTCCCGAGGTTTTGCTGCCCAAATCAGCCGGACCAGGAACGGCCATCCTGGACCACAGAGCACACCTGGCTGTAAAAATGGATTTTGCCCTGATGCTCCACGGCCTTGGGATCCATCTGGTTGGATCAAGTTAAAATAAATGAAAGCCATTTCTGCCTGGCAGGGAAATGGGCTGTGCTGGCAAAACACGGATATTAACCCGGGCAGGAGAAGATGAAATAGGCAGGATTAAGGTCTGTGGGCCTGGGGAAGCTCTGTCCTGCAGGGCAGATTTGTTCTGTGTGCAGATGGCTCCTGATTGCCTGCTTTGGGTTGAAACACTCACCCATGGGCAATCCAAACCCCGTGCCAGCAAAAGAATAAAAGTAAACCAGGAATGGGCTGGTTGGGATGAATTAATCCTGCATGAATCTAAAAATCAGGGGTTTACTGTCATAATTTACTCCAGAAGAACAACAACAATGGCAAATTATTTATCCGAAAAGAGTATTTACTGAAAACTGTGGCTTGGCCAACAGTGAAAACGAAACCATTTTTTTCTCTGGAAACAGCATTTCTGTTTGCAGAAACAGAGACATTTTTCATCAGACCCCGGCCACAAAACAAGCAGGAGCAGCCTATGGATTATGAATGAATATTTAATTTATTGTGGGAGTTCTGTGCCCCGCCCAGTGCATCCACAGCAGCTCTTTAATGGTTTCTCTGCATCCCGGGGTAAAATTTCTCTCAGCCTCAAGGCAGGAGCTGCATCAATCTCCTCTGGAGGCTTGGCCCTTCCTCATTCACACTGGAAATAGCGCAACAGGCCCTGTGCCAGCTTAGAAATCATTAATGGGATGAGTTTTTCTCCTAACGGCCGGAAAAAGCTGACTTTGGTTTAATGCTGGACCGGGGAGGGAGGAAGGTTCATCTCCTTCATTGATTCTGTGTCATTTTTTATTGCTTTAATTCATGCAAAACGCTTTTATTCACGCAGCTCCGGGTCTGCCTGCAGAACGAGTCGCAGCAAAGGCGGGGAAGGCATCCAGCTGGTTTTGGGGTAATCTGGTGGGGTTTTTCTCCTTCCAGAGGAAAAAAAATGTCATTTTTAGCCCATTTTTATTGGCAGAAAGTCTTTTCCTTGCACTGTGTGGGAAGCTTGACCTGCATCATCATTCTGTGCTCAACTGCCGACGGTTTTGGGGTGATCTGGTGGGGTTTGAGGAAGGGGTGAAGTCGCAGGGGCTGTTTCCATCCTGCCCTCGCTCCCTGGAGATGGCAAAAAGTCCGGACTCGAGCTCAAATTCCACTTCCAGTTCACACAGAAAACTCTTCAAACCCTCCAAGGGGAAAAATAATCGGGAGCAAGCATGTCCAGAGGGCTGATGAGGTGTGTTCTGCAGAGCCTGGATTATTCTCTGATGGAATACTCACCCTGGAATGATCCCTCTGAAGCAGAACTCCTCGGAATTCTCTTGGGAAGGTGATGTTTGGCTCCTGCCTGGATGAGAGCAGAGAAAATCCAGTCTGGGGACAGAGAGGGCCAGTGGCAAAAGCCCTGGCGGCCCTTCCTTCCCAGCTGGGAGGAGCGATGCTGTTGTTTTCCCATCTCAGTGTGTAATTAAAAATTTGAGGTTTTATGAGGATATTTTGCATTTTTTTTTGTGGTGAGACCTTCGTTGCTCACTTGGGCTGGGCTCCCTGCAGAGAGCTCTCCTTCCAGAGGAAAAAAGGTCATTTTTAGCCCGTTTTTAGTGGCAGAAACATCATTTTTTAGCCTGTTTTTGGTGGCAGAAATGTCTTTTTTACCCCTTTTTTAGTGGCAGAAATATCATTTTTAGCCCGTTTTTAGTGGCAGAAATGTCATTTTTTAGCCCGTTTTTAGTGGCAGAAATATCATTTTTACCCCATTTTTAGTGGCAGAAATGTCATTTTTACCCCTTTTTTAGTGGCAGGCTTTTCCCTGGGAAATCTCGACCTGCATCACCACTCCATGTTCAACCGCAGGATTTCACCCCTCACGGACGGAATTTCTCCTTTGCTCCTGACACCTTGAAGCTTTCCTGTACCAAGCGAAGAACAAGATAAAAGGGCTCAAACATGGACAAAAGGTGTTTGGGGCCAGTGGGAGCCGTCCCTGACCTCGGGTGAGATTTAAGGTCCTCCCAACCCAAACCATCCCCGATTCTGAGGAGAGATTCGATTTCAGCCTCTTCTGCACAGGGAAACTGGCCAGGAGGGAAGGGTGGCACGAGCAGGACGTTGACTCCGTGCCCTTCCAGGGAGTCACCGCTTACGTAACCCACGGTGGGGAGGAGGAGGAGGAGGAGGAGAAGTCCCAGCATGTCCCTAATCCCAGAGACACGTGCCAGGAGAGGAAAATCACGGAGGGGAAGAACCGCCCGGCCAAACTTTCCATCCAGCACCCCCCGCTGCTTCCAGAGGGGTTTTCTCCTTGGCCAGGGGCGGCTTTGTAGAGAAGCCAAGGAGCTCATGGAAAAAATAAAGCAGTTTATGGCTCGTGGTGCTGGGGAGGAGTTTGTGCTGTCCATGTGGATCTGCTTCCCTCGGTGATGTCATTTGGGAACGGGATCCACGGGCAGATGTGACTCACGGGCCCCGGGATCCTGCTGGAATCTTCCCTCTGTGGGAGGCTCCCCAGAGGGACCAGGGAAAGTGGGTTTGGGGCAGGAAACAGCAAATCGAGCAGAGCTTTTCCTCGCTGTGCTCCCGAGACAAATCCGGATCCTCGAGGAAGCAAATCGGCCAAATTAATTTATTTTCATTTCTGTTCCACAGGAGCGGCCGCTGGAATAGGAAATATTGGGGGCTGAACTCATCCTGCTGAGCTTCACTCTTAGACAAGGCCTTAAAAAGGCTCTAAATGTTCATCTGTGGGGTTAAAATATTCATCTATTGGGGTAAAAAATGTTTCTCCACGGGGTCAGAAGTGTTTATCCATAGGGTCATAGATGTTCATCCATTCAGGTTAAAATGTTCACCCATGGGGTTAGAAATGTTCACCTATAGGGTTAGAAATCTTTATCCATTGGGGTAAAAGATGTTCATTTATGGGGTTAAAAATGTTTATCCATGGGGATTCTAAATATTTATCCATTGGGGTTATAAATGTTCATCCATTGGGGTTAAAAATGTTTATCCACAGGGCTATAAATATTCATCCATTGGGGTTAAAAATGTTTATCCCCGGGGTTATAAATGTTTATCCTTGGGGTCATAGATGTTCATCCATTGGGGTTATAAATGTTCATCCATGGGGTTATAAATGTTCATCCATGGGGTTATAAATGTTCATCCCTGGGGTTATAAATGTTCATCCCTGGGGTTAGAAACGTCCGCCCAGCTGCTCCAATCTGATTAGGGCTGTGATAACCCCGCTCCTGGGCTCGCTGCTATTCCAGGCAGGGGCACTCGTAAGCTCCTTAGGGGTGGGAAGGACCCTCCCTTCCCTGATGCCTTCCCAGTGAGGCATCGAGGCCTTGGCAGATCACCTGGATGGGTCACAGCTCCCAAAAATGTGCTTTTGACCTCTCCCAGGCATCACCTGGGTGCTAGGAGGGAAAATAACAGCTTTTATTAAAAGAAAAAGCATTAAAAAGCTCATTGGGAAATTTTTCCTTTTTTTAGAATATAAAACTGATAATAGAAGTGCTTTGAAGCGAGGGAAAGAAATATCGAGTTTGTGTATTTGAGCCTCTATCTGGATTAACCGATGGGAGAAGTCGGTCCTCGTTCCAAGATGATGTTTGCTGTCTGCTCTGGTTTCAGCCCGGTGTTGGATTTAAAAATAACCTCTCGCAGTGCCTTGGGAGCAGCTGCTGCAGGACACCAACAATTCCCTGCTGTCTCTGGGAAAAGCCTTCCCAGAAAGGGCTCCTTGTGTCCTTTGAGTGGATAAATCTGTTCTCTGCTCCGGCAGGGACCCGGCGTTCGAGCCCTTTTAAAGCGCCATGTTCCTCCCTAAAGCTTCAGGAACGAACTCTCTCCCAGAAATCCTAGAATTCCCATAAACTTCCCCGAAATTCCATTACCCACAGCTGGCTCCCTGGCAGGAAAAGCTGAATATCCCTATTTTTTTTTCCCCTGCCGGCAAGGTTGGGCACACATGACTCACCGGGAGGTTTTCCTTTCTTTTCCTTTCCTTCTCTCCCGTTTATTTTTAACTCGCGATCCCCTGGAAGGGCTTTCCGAGCTCGGAGCCGCGGTGGGGGCACGCTGGATGACATCAGGCGGCAGCGCTGAGGTCACCTCCTCAAAAATAACCCGGGCTGGGCTCAGACGCTCCCGTCCCCATTGTTTTGTTATCAATCATCCAGGATCCTGCTCGGGGGAATCGCTCCGAGCCCGGAATGTGTCACGGTGAGCTCAGAGCTTGTAGGGACGTGTCGAAATTCGGGCTGGTGCATTTAAATTTTGGAGGTGTGACAGACACAGGGCGCTTCTTGGTGCTTCTCGTGAGTTCCTGGCTGGGCTGAGTTGGGAAAGGGGCAGGAAAAAAATCAGTTTTCCCACTGGGAAAAGGGGCTGTGGGTGAAAGTTGAATGCCAGGAAATGCAGGTAATGACTTGATTTTTATTTTAAAAAAAACCAAGTCGAGACAGACTGAAATAAGAGCCAGGTTGAAGATGGAGAAATAACTTCTAAAATTTATTTTTAAATTAAGCTTATAGTATTTTTAAAGTCACATTTTTTCTTTGATACACCTACTTTTGATCCGGGTCTTTGCCTTGTTTATTCACCTGAGAACACAACAAGCTTTTCCCTGCCCTGACCTGGTTTCCACCTCCCAAGCTCACTGAGGATGAGATGATTAAACCCAACTTGTAAATCCTCTTAGCTGAGCTGGTGAATAAATTTCCACCCGGATTTCCCCCTTTCCCTCCATGGGAAGAGTTCCAGGGGCCGGGACTTCATGGGGTTCCACCCTCTTTTGCTCTGAGTGTAAATGAGAATCAACAGAGAAACCGGGATTGGGAAATGCGGGTCGGGGGGGAAATCGGGCCAGGATTTTATCCATTAGGATTTTTAACCCCTTGGAACAGCTTCCCAAGGGATGGGCACCCTCCCATCCATTTTGGAGCATCTTCCAGCCGGGATGTTGACCCCAGACCATACACGACTCGGTCCAAAGCTTTTCCGTCCCCTAAGGCAGCACTTGAAAGGCTCTTTACGAAGTTTGTCTTTCTTAAGACACCAGGGAAGTTTCAGACACCAAATACCCCGGCACTAAATGTCACATCTGCCCTTTTACCCCGGCAGGGGAGCTGCCCGTGAGGAAAAGCTTTGCCATCACCCGCCCGGGAGCAGGGACGAGCCAACAGCCGCAGCCTGGCACGAGGAAAAGCCCAGGCGGAGGCTGGAGCTGCTCTGAGGATGCTCAATCGGCTCCCGCGGGGTTGTCATGGGCACGGCGCTCCCCCGTGGCCGTTTCCATGGCTACAGAGGGATGCGAGGGATGCAGGAGCGGCGCTGGCAGCTGAAGCTGGTGCAAAGAAGCCGCGCTCGGAAGCAGCCGGGAGGTCCCCCCGCGGCAGCTCGAAGGCAGCTGGGATTCCGAAGGGTTTTATGTGGGGAAAGCTGCGATTTGCAGCGTCTCCCCGGAGGCGTTTCCAAGGCGGCTTCCCTGAGGTCCGAGGTTTCACTCGCCTTGCGCCAACACCACTGGAAATTCCCGATAATATTCCTGCCTCCGAGCCGGGATTATGAGGTGGGAATGGCTGCCCCGCGAACGGATGAGGAAGCTGAGCTTTGACAGGGGTGAGGAGAAGGATGAAATGAGGGGGGTTTTTCCCCCAGCTGGAAATATTTCGGATAAAAACAAAGAATAAAAATAAAAATAAAAATAAAAATAAAAATAAATAAAAACTATTTAATAGTGAGCACAGCGTGGTGCTGGGATGTGCCAGTTTTAGGGGCTGAGTGGAGGCGGCAGCGCTGACAATTCTCCCCCAGGATTTCTCCTTGATTTTATCTCCTCAACTTTTCCAAAGCAACTCCCAGCTCGTGGCCTGCGTGGAGAGCTCCGGGGCAATTAGAGTCACGTTAAATCTGTGCAGAGAGCTGGAATTACAAGGGAAGGAGCCCACAGTCTCCTCAGGGCTGGGGGTTGCCGTCAGCCACCAGGAGAAAAAATCCAGAGGCACCAAGCACAAGCTGCAAAGCGTTTTTATGCCGTGGTGCTTCCAGAGCATGGAGGAGAACGGCTTGTAAATGATGAAAACAAACCTGGCTGGGAGTCCACAGCAGCAGAGGGCAAACCCCAGCTTGGGAAGGGCTGTTCTGCCCCAGAGATGGGCAAGGAGAACTTTTCCTCTCCCTGCAGTTGTCCCTAAAGCTGATTCTCACTGACACACACGACTGGAACGTGCCCTTTTCCCAGCAGCTCCGGCGACCTTGGCCCCTGGCTTGGCTTCCAGCACCTTTCCCAGCGAGCCCAGAGGGACTCTGGGGACAGAACAATGGTCAAAGTACAGAAAATGAAGGAAATTGGCTTTGCATTCACAGCAGCGGGTCAGGGCTGGGAGCACGGGGTCACCCGGGAGGCAAAGCCCCGTCCACAGCCATTAAACAGCAAATAATAATCAGCATTAATCAGAATTAATCGGATTAATAAAGCCCAGATCGTTTCTCCCAAGGTGTTTTCTTGGCTGTGTTCAGGCCTGGAACCTCCGTGCCTCCAAAATATTTTTGTGGCATCAATAATCCAGGGAGTTTCCATGTTAAAAAACAATGGAAAATGGGAGCGAAAGCTCTGGGAGTTGGTTTGTCACAAAGCCGAGCTCGTTTGGGAGCCTGGGTTAAGGAGTCAGTAGGGAATCAATCCACGCCTCAAAAAAAATGGGAAGTTTGGTACAATTCCGCCAAGTCCTCAGCCGAGGTTAAACAGAATCGAGCTGGGAATTGGGATCTCCTCCCTCCCTCACTCGTTGCTGGAGCTCTGCTGCACAAACAGCTCTAAAAAGAACATTTTGGGGATGGGGATGACATTTCGAGCAACTCTCCATGGCAGCTGTTTTGTGGCTGAGCTCCCTGAGCTGTATTTAGGGGGTGATGAGAAAAACAGATGGGAGAGGTCACAGATCCTTTTTGTGGGGAAGAAAAGGAGGTTGGTGTTCAGTGAGAAATGGGGAGAAAAATAGAGGGAAGTGCAATAAGAATGGTGAAACTGAATGCCATTATAATCCCAGGAATAAGCTGATTCCTGCAAAACTGGCCGGACTTTTCCTGCATTTCTCCTTAGTTCCGGGAATAGAGAAGAACCATTTGTGTCCTGAAATAGGAGTCGGCGGTGGGCAGCACCTGGGCTGAGCAGAGCTCCCAGCCCAGCAGGGAGAGCTGCCAGAGCGGCAGCCCTGTGAATTATTGATTACCTATTAATTATAGACCCTTCCCGGGGTCAGCAGGGATAGCACGAGGGAGCTGAGGTGTCCCAAGGGCTGAATTCCAAGGGGAGGTTTGAGAAGGGAAGTGGTTTAATCAACACCAGTTCAGTCCTTAGAAGGCAAAGAACACAGATCCACACAAACCGAGATAGAAAAAAAACCCCTCAAAAACACAGATCCAGACAACCTGAGATAGGACAAAAAACCCTGACAGAGGAGACACCAAATCATAAAAAAATACATTTAGGAGCTGGAAATGAGCTACTTTCAGTGTTTAATTTATCAATTTATCAGTATTTATTAATTTATTTATCAATATCAAAAAGTCATGAAGAAGAGACAAGGTGCCTTTGTGAGGGAGGGACTGGATGTTAATCATAAATCCTGACTTGCTCTAGGTGACAAATCATTACCCAGCTTGTCCTCACTTTTTTATTGTTTTTCCCTGTAAATAAAGAGCCCTCCGGTTGGTTTAGGACAATTCTCTGGATAATTCGTGGGTGATTTACCACGAACTCAAAGATCCTCACATTTTTAATCCACCCACATTCCAGGCAAGGGACAGGGATATTCGGTGGTGATCTATAACAAACGTTTATTTCGGGGTGAATTCCTCTGCTATTTGTTGTCTATCTGTTATTTATTGTGACCCAGCCGCAAGGAATAACTTCAGGAAGATCCAGCTGAATCCAGCTCGTTTGTTCACAAATCCACTGGATCTGATGACCTCAGATCCAACCTAAACGACTCCGGGTTTGTTTCTGTGATTGCTTTAATCAGTGGATGAAGCCGGTAAATATTATTGCTTTTAGGTTACTTAACGTTTAAAGTGGATAATCCCTTTGCTCTCCTGCACCACCAAGTGGGTTTTACAGCGTTTAAAACACGGGGCTGCCGCAGAGAGGGGTTTGTAAAAATAAGGCAAACCTCTCCTTTTTAATTATGTCAGAATTTTGTGACTTCAGGCCTTCAGATCCAGCTGGGAGCATCTCATTTCCCGACTGAATCCCAGGTAAGAGCATCACTTTTCCACACACCACAACTCTCTCTGACCACAAAATATTCCATTTTAACGCTGATTTTTGATGTCATCCGATGGGTTCCAGGTGGGCTGAGGACACCCCTGGGGATGGGGGGGTTCCTGCAGAAATCCCTCGGGATTTCAGCTCCCTAAATCCCTTTGGAAAAAGCCTTTCCAATGCTGACCTCTGCAGGCTGAGGAACCACTTAAAACCAGCTGGCTGCGGGCAGCAATTACCTCAATAATGCATAAACCAGGTGTTTTCACCGCTGCTGGCTGCGGGCAGGAAAAGCCTTTCAATAATGCATCCAAACGGGGCATTTCTCTCTCCTGGCTGGCAAAGAGAGAGCGTTTCAGGGAGGGAAATCCTCATTTGGTGGATCTGCAGGCTCCCGTACGGATTTTGGGAATAATTTGCTGGTTGGGCAAAGCCCTGTGAAATCGGGGGATGAAAGATCTGAATGGAAAGCAGGAATTTCACACTAAATCAAAAACTGGGAGGCAAAGCCCTGCCTGGGCTTCCTTGGGATGGGGGGAAGAGCCCCCTCCCCATGCCAGGGGACGGAACGAGATGACCTTTTAATGTCCCTTCCAACCCCAACCATTCCACCATTCCATGGCTGTACCCACAGCCAAGCCCCCCTTGACCCGCAGTTTCAGCCCCAAGCCCCCAGCTCTAATTAAGCTCTAATCAGGTTCTAATTAACTGCACCCCGAGGCTAGGAGGGCCCCCAGCCCTGCAATGGGAGGGTGTTTGTGTCCTGGTTCTTCGGGGGGTGGGGATGGGGCTTGGTCCACCCACATCCTCAGCCCCAGAGCCCCCTCGGCCCTGGAGCCCCCACGGCCATGTCAGCCCCAAAGCCCCCTCAGCCCCAAAGCCCCCTCAGCCCCAGAGCCACCTCAGACCCAACCCTGGAGCCCCCATGGTCGTGTCACCCCTCAGCCCCAGAGCCCCTCGGCCCTGGAGCCGCCTCAGACCCGGCCTGGAGCCCCCATGGCCGTGTCACCCCTCAGCCCCAGAGCCCCCTCAGCCCTGGAGCCCCCATGGCCGTGTCACCCCTCAGCCCCAGAGCCCCCTCAGCCCTTGGAGCCCCCATGGCCGTGTCACCCCTCAGCCCCCTCAGCCCCGGAGCCCCATCAGCCACAACCCCAGCCCCAAAGCCCCCCTCAGCCACAGCAACCCCTCAGTTCTGGAGCCCCCTCAGCCCCTGAACTCCCCTGGAGCACTCTGGAGCCTCCTCAGCCTCGGAGCCCCCTCAGCCACAATCCCAGCCCTGAGGCCCCCCCCTGGCTGTGGCAACCCTTCAACCTTGGGGCCCACTCGGCCCTGGAGCCCCCTCAGCCCCAGAACCCCCTTGGCCACAACCCCAGCCCCAGAGTCCCCCTCAGCCATGGACCCCCCTCAGTCCTGGAGCCCCCTCAGCCATAACCTCAACCTTAAAGCCCCCCTTGGCTGTGGCAACTCCTCAGCCCTGAAGCTTCTCTGCACCAGAGCCCCTCTCGGCCATGAGCCCCTCTAAGCCCTGGAGTCCCCGTGAGTCCCTTCAGACCCCAAGCCAGGGGTCCCCTCAACCCCAGAGTCCCTTCAGACCCCAAGCCATGGGGTCCCCTCAGCCCCAGAGTCCCTTCAGACCCCAAGCCATGGGGTCCCCTCAACCCCAGAGCCCCTTCAGACCCCAAGCCATGGGGTCCCCTCAGCCCCAGAGCCCCTTCAGACCCCAAGCCCCCTTGGCCCCACAGCGCCAGCCCTAAAGCCCCGCTCCGCCCCAGAGTTCTGCCCTCGGCCCCCTTGGCCCCAAAGCCCCCGGCCCTGAAATCCCCTTGGCTGTGGCAACCCCTGAGCCTTGGAGCCCCTGACCCCCTCATCCCCAGAGCCCCCCCGAGCCGCGGGCTCCCCTTATCCCCTGAGGCCCCTCAGAACAGTGCCCTGCGGACAACGGGAAGACGGAGGGCACCAACAAAGGAGCCGGCGGCAGCTTTGGCAGGGGAGGGCTTTAATGCGCCCCACAGCGCCCGGAGCTCCCGGGAGTGGGGAATTGCGGTGGGGCAGCGGCGGGCGCCCTTCCCTGTGGGGTGTGAGGGGTGCGCCGGTGGTGGGGGAGAGCCGGGGGAGCCTCCCCTGCCAGCCGGGATCAGCCGGGCTCCGGGAGCCCCCCGAGGAAGAGATGTCAGAGGGATCCCGATCTCCGGGCGCCCCGCACTCGGGAAAGACGCCAGACCCCAAAGGACACCGAGGAAGAGACGTCAGAGGGATCCAAAGCCCTGAGAGGCGACAGAGGGATCCGGAGCCCTGCAGTGCTTGGGCACCGGTTTGTGGGAGCTCCTGGGGCACCGCACCCGGCAGAGCCCCGTCCTAGAGCTTGAGCGCCGTGACACGGGGGATGTGGAAGGGACAGGTCTCCTCTGAGCCCGTAGAGCTGCAAAGGAGAAGAAGAAAGCCCGGGGAGCTGGTCAGAGAGGAGCCCACATCCCCCGACGCCGTGTGCCCCCGTCCCCGTGTGCCCCCGACGCCGTGTGCCCCCGTCCCCGCCCGCCTCTCACATGAGCCGGTTGCGGATGGGGCGGAAGTGTTTGGTGAGTCTGACGGCGAAGATGATGTTGGGGATGAGGAAGAAGGTGCAGCATCCCAGGCTGAACCAGAAGGCGTTCTGCAAGGAGACGCCGCGGGGCTGAGCCGTGCGGGGAGGGCACGGGCAGCCCCCGGGCTCTGGAGGGTTTTGGGAAGCCTTGGTGCTCCCGTGGGTCCTCGCTGGACCCCCATGGAGGGCCGGGATCCCTACCCAGGGGTCAGCGATGCGGTCGCACAGGATGACCCGCCCGTTGTCCAGGGCCGTGGCGAGCGGCTGGCACGAAGCCACGTCCTCCCTCAGCTGGAACAAGGAGCAGGGACAAGGCATCAGCCCACCCCTGGCTCCTGGGATGCATTCTGCCGCCTCGGCTCGGGGATCCATGAGGGATCCGTGGGGGCTCCTGCGCCCCAAGAATCCCCGCGGGGTGAAGGGGAGCGCTCACCGTCTGCCCGACCCAGTTGAGGTACTGGGTGAAGTAGCGCAGCTCCTTCCTGGTGAAGCAGCCGAGTTCCTGGGCAGAGGGAAGGCAGCATGGAGGGAGAGCCCCCTCTTCCCAGCCCGGCTCCATCCCCGCGTTTCCCAGCCCGGCTCCAGCCCCGCTCCAGCCACTCCGGGCTAATGTCAGGCTGGGAAATGAGGACTGAAGGCTCCCAGTGCCCTCCTGCAGCGCCCTGTTCTCACTCTTTCCGTCCGGCTGTGGGAATTCTGCACCCCCCGATGGCTGATCCAGCCCCGCCTCACCTGCCGGAGGATCTGCTGGGCTTGCACGGGCAGCCGGGCTTCCACCGAAGCTGTGGTGGCCAGTGTCCTCTTCACCCGCTCCTGGGGAAGCACGGGGAGGACAGGGCATCTTTAGGGCCCAGAGCAGCGGGAGGGGTGCCCGGGGGGTGCAGGAAGCACTGCCGAGCTTCAGATTGGGTCTGGTTTCTTTCAAATTGGGTCTGGTTTCTTTCAAATTGGGTCTGGTTGCTGGAGGGCAGGGAAAGAGGGCTGTGCCCCGAGCAGGAAAACGCCTTTGCAGGGAGATTTCTGATTTGCAACAGCAAATCCAATCACTAAAGGAGACCGATTCTCCTGGCTGGCATTTTTCCGGGCTCTCCCATTACCCTGCAACTGGGTTTTTTGGCAGATGGTACCCCCGGGGCACCTCATGATTTTTGGGGCTGGAAGAGACTCACGAGTACCTTGAGGTGAGGTGCCAAGCGGGAGAGGAACTGGACGCTTTCCCCCAGCTTTGCCTGTGTGACAGAGAAGTGAGAAAGGTTCAAAAGCCCCATTGTCCCCTTCAAGGGGACACCACCAGGCAGTGCCAGCGGCACCGCTGCCACCAGCCCGGCACGGACTCACCACCAAAGCCTCCTGCGACTGCACCGTAGAGTTCTGCATCTGCCACAGCGCCCGCGCCTCCGCCGCGAGCCGCCCGGCCACCGTGCCGTTCCTCTGTGGGGGGACAGCGGGGTGAGGGTGTCCCCCTGGGCACCGAGGGATCCCCACCGCCCGCCCCGCCGCTCACCTGCATCTTCTGCAGCCCCTCGAGGTTCCTTGCCAAGCCGGGCAGGCTGGTCTGCACCACGGGGTTTTTCATCTGCAGGAAAACCGAGCTGGGGGCTGCCCAAAATCCAACCCTGGCAGGCGGCCCCGGTGTGGGACACATCCTGCAGTGGGGCCCAGCTCGCTGTGAGCATCCCTCACCTCCTCCTGGAAGCGCCCATAGTCCACCTCATCCACTCCGCTGCGGGCGAAGGTCTCCAGGTCCTGCCTGCCCTCGCTGCGGAGGAGCCGGACATCCCCCAGGTTCGCCGTGAAGTCGCCCAGGCGTTTTTGGAAATCAGCCGTGTACTGTGAGGATCAGACCAGGGAATCTGCAGCGTTCCCAGTAACCCCAGTAAAGCTCCTGCGTCCCCCTGCCGCTACCAGGGGCCCTGGCTGGAGCCAGCCCTCACCTTGGGGGTTTTTAGGTGCTCATCCAGGTCATAGGACCTGTCGAGCTGCAGCACCTCCCAGAGCCCCGCGCCGCTCTTGCACTCCCTGAAAGGCAGAGGGACGTCGGCAGAGTGATCCCAAATTCACCCCCGCTGCACGGGGGGGCTCCTGCGACCCTCACCGGTACGCGGAGCTGAGGTTGGAGTCCCTCCTGAGGTTGAGCTGGCGAGTGAGGTTCATGGACGGAGGGAGATTCCCAGGGGTGTCGATGAACTGGGACAAACAGGAGGAGAAACAGGGTCAGGGTAAGGCCCAGGTGTTCCCAGCAGTGATTTTGGGGGTGCTCTGCCCTTGCAGGTGCATCCTGGGGTGGCTCATCCCAGCCTGAGCTAATTCTGCTTTTATTTGTCTGTTCCCCACTGAGGACCCTCGCTGGGTGTGTTTGGAGGGACAGCCCCGTGCTGGACCCGCCTGTGTGTGGCACTGCCTTGGGAAGAGTCCTGATCCCATTCCCGTTCCCCCAATCCCTCTCTCAGCCCCATCACACCGCGCTGCCAGCCCCAAGCACCCCAGGGATCCCCAAGGACCGGGGAGCAGCAATCCCGCAGGAAGCGAATTAACAGCACAAGGGCAATTCCCAGCTGATGATGCAAATCCAAGGAGCTAATCCTAAACTTAGTCTTCTGGTCTAGGATGGGGCTTTTCTGGTCCGGTTTAGGGGGAGAACACAGAGCCTTTGGAGATGTTTTGATGCACCCAAGCAGAGATTCACAGGGTGATGGGTGGATGTGTGGCCACCCACCTTATAAATCTCCTGGTTGACCCAATTCCTGCAAACCAGCGTATGGATGTTGCCCCCAACCAGGAAGGTGGCGAAAACCAGGAGGATGAGGAGCCAGGAGAACAGGAAAGCCAAGCCCACGCCGCTGTAAGAGGGAGAGGAGGCGCCGGCGGCGGCTTTGCAGAGCCGAGCGGGCAGGAAGGGACCTGCCCGTCCAGCTGCAGCCCCGCGGCTCCTTCCCGAGCCCGGGCACGCCGGGCTGGGCAGGGCCCTGGGAGCGGGGTGTGCCGGGCAGCGGGGCCGGGGCGCGGGAGCTGCCAGCTCCCAGGGAGGAGCAGCTTCTCCCAAACCTGCCATCGCAGGCGGTGGCTTCAAAAGCTTTTCCGCTGGGACAGCTCCCAGTCCCTCCCTTGGCTTTACCCTTCTGGTTTGCTTTTTGGGGGGGTGTGAGATGGAATGGCCCCCCAGCACCCAGAGAGACGCTTACACCAGGAGAAACTTGGCGCCAGCTTCTCCTCGGCACTCGTAGTCGCTGGGGTCCTCCCGCTTGGAAAGCCCGTACGCCCCCAGGGCCATCCCCATCACGTTGCAGGCGAGGATGAGGAGGATGATGGAGCACAGCACCGTGCCCGCAATCCACCTGGAGGGAAGAGCAGCAGGGCACAGCCTCGAGATGCGGGGCTGAGGCAGCCGGGGCTCGGCGAGGGCTCAGGGCCCTTCTCCGCTGCACCCCCTGCAGCCCGTCCTGCTCCCAGGGTCACCTGTACCGCTCGAAGCGCTCCGCCTCCCGCAGGTACGGCTGGCTCCGGTCCTCGGCCTTCAGCAGGGCCTCGCTCACGGGCCGGGTGTAGTCAGGGAAGGGGAAGCTGTCAGCGATGGACTGCACCTTCTCCGCCGTGCGGGTCAAATCGTCCCGCAGATCTGCGGGGCCAAGGCTGTGCTGGAGGGGTGGATGGTCCCTGCATCCCACCCTATGTCCCCAAATTGGGATTCGCCCCGTGGAGGATGTCCCCACTCGCTGTGGCAGCTCCACTCACCCTGGATGACCTGCGCCATCCTCTCCACGGCCAGCTCTGGGATGGAGTTGAAGGTGCCATTGCCCTGCGAGGAAAGAGGGGGTGCTGAGCAGCTCAGCCGGAGCTGTCTGCGGGTGCTGGACCCCCCCTGCTTCACCCCGACCCCCCAACCTGGCGAATCATCTCCGCAAAGTCACTTCGGGGCAGGCCGCCCAGCGCCTTCAACACCTTCTCCACCGACGGCACCTGGGAGTGGAAGAAGGAACCCGTGAGCCCCGGGGCAGCCGGATGGGGAGGTGACGGTGGGCGACCAGGGCCCTGACCCCACCTTGCCGTAGTCGGCTCCCAGCTCCAGGCTCTGTGCCCTGCCCAGGACGCTGGCGCAGGAGGTGCAGCGCGGGTCGTCCAGGAGCGCGACCACGCGGCGCCTTCGTTCCCGCAGCGCCGGCTCCAGCTCGGCCCGCGCCGCCGCCAGCGCCCGCGCCGTCCTGTCGAGAATCTGTAAATGGTGCAGCGAGGTCTGTAGGTCTTAAAGAGAAAGCCCAGGGCTAGGTCACGCTGCTCCGCTCGGCTGCCCCGGCGAGGCTTCGGCCCCGGCCCCGGTCCCGGTCCCGTCCCCGGTCCCGGGGGCGGCCGCGCTCCGGCCGTACCTCCGGCCCTGTCCTGCAGGTCCGCCAGCGCCGCGTAGGTCATGGCCTTGAGCTGCGCGTGGATGGAGAGCCCCACGCTCCGGCTGAGCCCTGCAAGGCACCGGCGCCCCGTCAGCACCTCATTCATCCCCGGGGGAAGCTCGGGGTGCTGCCCGGCGCGGCGCTTACCACCCAGGTCGGAGATTATCTGCTTTCGGGGCACCTCGAACTTGTCCACCACCATCTGCACCCCCTGCCAGGAAAGAGGAGCCGGTCAGCCGGGAGTAGCAGCCGCCGAGAGGGGAGGGAGCCCCACGCTGCCATTCAAAATTCGTTTTTAATGCAGCCACGTCACCTCCTCTTGCCTGCCAAACTATCCCCTGGGGGAAACGCGGCCATCCCTGGGCAGCGCCCCATGCCGGGGGCGAGGCCGCTCGGGGACCCACCTGGGGGACATTGGCAAGGTGCTGTCGCAGCGTGCGCAGGGTGGAGGGCACGGCCCCCAGCCCCGGCTCCATCTGCCCCTTCACCCGCTGGCTGGTGACGAAGGCGCAGGTGACGCTGATCCTGCCGGGAATAAGCAGGCGGTGACGGGGCTGTCAGGCAGAGCCTCCCCGTCCCGTAGGACACGGTTCCCCCCACCCAGTGCGAGTTTTGGGGGTGGTTTGGGGGACTCACAGGATGATGAGGGAGGTGAAGGACAGGCAGGCCAGCAGGCAGCGGCGGGGGCAGCCCAGCGAGCGTCGGTGGGCGCGGAGGCGGCCCCCGCACCGCCGCCGGCTCCGGCAGTAGCAGAAACACATCCCGGCCACCGGCACGGCCACGGTGAAGAGCAGAGCCACCGCGGCACAGACGACATAGCCCAGCTCGTACTGCACCACCTGCGCCACGGGAGAGCCTCGTCGGCACTTCTGCACCAAGCTCGGGGTGCTCCGTGTGCCCAGGTGCCCCGTGCCAGGTGGAAAACGTCCCCACGGCATCCCCCGCCCCATGTCCCGGCTCACCTGAGACGTCCGCACCGAGCCGGGGTCATTCAGGGCTGTCCTGAGCAGCTCTGCAAAAAATAATCATGGCACTGGTCCCAGCCGATGCACCCCCAACCTGAATCCTCTTCCTGAACCCCTCGGGATCCCTGGAGCACTCCGGGCGCCGGGATTGCAGCCAGCAAACCCCCCGAGGGCCCGGCCCCCGCCGCAGCGGGGTCGCGGCTCCCCGGCTCGGGGCTCACCTGTGGGCAGCGGGTTTTGCTGGATGAGGTCCAGGCAGCGCCGGACGAGGCCGTAGAGGGGATCGAGCGAGCTGGGCACGCGGTGCAGCGCGGGCACCCGGATCTCGGCGTGCCTGTCGGTGAAGCGGAGCACGCCGCCGGGGCTGGCGGGGTGGCACGGCTGGGTGGCAGCGGGGTGCAGCAGCGCCCAAGCCAGCAGCAGCCCGGCCGCCCGCATGGCTCCGGCGGTGGCGAGGAGAGAGCCGGGGGCTCCTTCAGCCTGCGAGCGGGCGGAGGGGCATTCCCGGCGCTGGACGGCTCGCTCCGGCTGGGCTCCCGCTCCGGGAAACCTGCCTGACGGGTCAGCCGCCGCGCAAAGCCAGACGCTGCCGTGGCTTGTTCCCCCCACGGGCTCCCCGGGGCGGCTGGGCTTGGCGGGGCTGCGCGGAGGCGTCTCCCAAACCATCCCAGGCCTGTTTCGCAACCCCCGGCATCCCTGAGTCACCGCCGCGGGGTCCCCTCTGTCAAGGCCTTTCCCAAAACCCATGGCAAAGCCTCCCCGGGGTTTTGGGGAGGGGGACGGGGGATGGTGGACCCCCTGGCCTTGGGCTGGAGGGTGTTCGTCCCCACCACAGCCAGCGTGGAAGGAAGGATCTGGGATTTGGGATATCACTTGGGGGAAAAGCCCTTGTGGGGAGATCCTCATGTGCGGATGGGGCACCTGGGGGGCAGAATCACCCTGTGGAAAAGCATCCCGGGATCCGGGGTAGCAACAAGAAGGGAAAATAAGGGGGAACACACGGAGAGGGGGCAGTGAGGCCCAGCTGGCGATGCCCACTCGCCGACCGGGTGTGAGATGAGTTTTCCAGGCTCAGCCAGCGCCTGTCTCACACCCCGAGGCGGCCGCGGCTCCTTCCCAGGGCCGGATCCTAGTCCCCGGCATGGGTCGAGCGCTAATTACAGGCTCGGCTGGAAGCGCAGGAGGTTCAACCTGATCTCTTGGTGCGGGGGGAGCAGCCCCGCTGTGCCCAGACGGCCGCGGGGCATCCCGAGAGCCGCGACCCTGCTCGGCCGGGCGGGTCCGACCGGCCCTTCCCCACCGCCGGCTGCCCACGCCCCCGTCTCCGCGGCGTTCATGCTAATCCCTGTGGTTCCCCTCCCTCTGGAAAAGGGGCTTTCCGCCCAGCTGGAGATGCCGGCAGCTTTTTTCCAGGCTGGTCCCCACCACCCGCTTGGGAACGGGATGTTGAGGACAGGAAAATCCTGCCCTGGCTTGGCTTGTCCCATCCTGGGACAAAATTGCCAGGGCCAGGAAAGGCTGGGATTTTTAGCACAGCTCGTTTAGATGTGGATGTGTCTGTGCACGGCAAAGGGGTCCCGGCTGCCCACACCGGATCTGGGGCAGTGACGGGGATGCCAGTGATGATTTCCCACCGCGATTTCCCATTCTCAAGATGATTTCTCAACCCCAGCTTTGATTTCCCATTCTCACGATGATTTCCCAACCTCAACCTCGATTTCCCATTCACAGGGGGATTTCCCATCCTCACCATGATTTCCCATTCCCATGACAATTTCCCATCCCACCACGACTTCCATGTCCACGATGGTTTCCCATCCCCCCACAGCTTTCCCATTCCCATGGCGATTTCCCATACCCGTGATGTTTTGCAGGGCCAACAATCTTCCATCCCACCAATGACATTTTTGGGGATGGAGGTGATTTTCATGTCCGAGGGGAAGGCACCAGCCACCCTGCCGCATGTGTGTGCTACCCCGCCCTGCCCCCGTGGTGGGAGGGGATGATTTTGGGATACTTTTGGGTTGGTTTTGTCCTCCCTCCTCCTGCCCCTGGGGATGCTGATACTGGGGCAGTAATGCTGGTCCTGGCACTGGAGTGGTGATACTGGTACCGGGGCAGCGATGCTGGTACCGGGGCAGCGACACTGGCATGCTGATGCTGGTTTGGTACTGCGGCAGTGATGCTGGTGCTGGTACTGGTGCAGTGATACCGGTTTTGGTCCTGGTGTGGTGACGCTGGTACTGGAGCGGTGACGCTGGTTCGGTCCCAGGGCAGTGATGCTGGTTCCGTACCGGTGCAGTGACGCTGTTTCTGGAGACGTGATGCCAGTTCGGTGCTGGTGTGGTGACACCGGTATGGTAGCGGTGCCGCTGGTTCGGTGCTGGTGCGCTGGCTCGGTCCGTGCCAGTGCTGCCGGTTCGGTGCCGGTGCTGTGACGCCGATACTGGAGCGGTGACGCTGATACTGGAGCGGTGCTGCTGGTTCGGTGCCGGTGCGGTGATGCTGATACCGGAGCGGTGCCGCCGGTTCGGTGCCGGTGCGCTGGCTCGGTCCGGGCCGGTGCCGCCGGTTCGGCGCCGCTCCGGGACTGCTGTACCGCCCGTTACCGCTACGCGGCGCCATCGTCCCACAGCGCCGCGGGGGGCGTGGCCTCTATGGGGGCGTGGCTTTTCTGGGGGCGTGGCCTCGCGCGGGGGCGTGGCTCTCCCGGGGGCGTGGCCTCGTGCGGCTCCGCGGCTCTGTCGGAGGGGACGGAAGTGACGTCACGCGCGGGCGCCATCGCCATCATGGCGGACAGAGGAGCCTCGCGGGTCCCGGAGCGGTGAGTGCGGCCCCGCCGCCCCTCCCGCGCCTCCTCCCGCCCGGGGGCTCCCGGACGCTGTTCCGGGCGCCGCGCCGGCGGGAGGGACCCAGAACGCGGCCGGGCCCTGGCAGCGGCGGCGCCGCCGCGTGGCAGCGTCACATGGGGGTCGTGGGGTGGGGGACGAGGGTCTGTGGGGCTGGAGGGTCTGCAGGGTTTGTCTGGCCGGGGTGGGTGTTGAGGGTCCCTGAGCCTGGGGGGGTTTGGGAACCCTGGGCCCGGTGGGGGTGTGAGGGTCCCCAGGGCAGGGCCGTGGTTCCCGAGCCAGGGTAGGTGTGAGGGGCCTGGGCTGGGGGGAATTGGAGGGTCCCTGGGCCGGAGAGAGTTTGAGGGGTCCCCAGGGCAGGGGGTTTGAGGGACCCTGGGTCGGGGTGGTTGGACGGGCCCCGGACATGGGGGACTGCGGGGGTTTCTTGCCAGAGGGGGCTGAGGGTCCTCGGGCCTGGAGGGGATTTGTGGTTCCCGGTTCTGGGGGTGTTCGGGGGTCCGGGCCGGAGGTCTCTGCCCCTGTTTGACACCTCCATGGGTTCAGGTGGACCGACTACATCCCGCTGGGCCGGAGGATGCCGGGCACGCGCTTCATCGCCTTCAAGGTGCCCCTGAAGAAGGTGGGTGAGCACCGGGGTCCTGGGTCAGTTTGGGCTGGATCAACTGTGGGAAAGCATCTCTTTGTGGGGATTCCTTGAGTGAATTGCTGAGGAGCTCGGTGTCAGAGTCGGATTTCGGGAGTGGGGGCTGTGGGGGGTCGGGCTCTGCTGCCAGGAACAGGGACAGGAGGAGAGGGAACGGCCTCAGGCTGGGCCAGGGGAGGCTCGCGTTGGACACCAGCGGGAATTTCCTCATGGAAAGGGCGCTCAGGCCTCGGAACTGCCCGGGGAGGTTTGGAATGCCCATCCCTGGAGGTGTCCAAGACCTGGAGGTGGCACTCAGGGCTCTGGGCTGGGGACAAGGAGGGCATCGGGCACAGCTTGGACTCGGTGGTGTTGGAAGGGCTTTTCCAGCCTCGGTGGCTCCGTGTGTTTGAGCTGCAGCTCTGCTTTACAGCTCCCACCTGTAAAGCTGCAGTGCCTGGCTCTGTGTGTCACTGGGGGCTTTTGCCACAGTTAAAGTTGTCACTCAGCCCTGGGAGCCCTCAGCTGAGCAGCCCCAAAGCTCTGAGGGCCTGAGCACGTCCTTGTCTGTGGAGCTGGATGAGCTTTAAGGCCCCTTCCAGCCCAAAGCACCCTGCAGTTCAGGGAGCAGGCTCCCGTGTTGCTCTGCTTCAGCCTTTGCTCCTTGCCTGAGTCCTCCTCCCCCATCTCCGGGACATTCTGGAGCCTCTTCCCACCCATCCCACCCCACCCGAATTCCGACAGCTGCTCTAAACCACCGCTTCCTGCAGAGCTTTGATCGGAACCTTCTGCCAGAAGAGAGATTTTCCCCTCACGACCTCATCAGGAAAGTCAAGGAGCGGAAGGAGGAGCTGGGGCTGATCATCGACCTGACGTACACCACGCGCTACTACGGGCCCGAGGTCAGTGCTGAGGGAGCGCCAAAAGAGCAGCTCAGGGCAGTGTGAGGGCCTGGAACCCTCTGGCAGGGGATGAGGTGAAGCCTCGTGGGCCAGCAGGGCCTTTCTGATTAAGTCTCCAAGCCCCAGATCCTCTTTGTACCAGCCCAAGTTTGGGGGTGCTGTTAAGCCGGGGTTTGTGGGCTCTTCTGGGTGAAGAGCTGATTGCGGACGCCTTTGGCTGGGTGGGTAATCATGGAAAAGGTGTTTCAGGCTCTGGGGTGTGCTTCTTCCTCCCCAGGCAAGAGAAATAATCTGGAATATTGGTGCTCTGCCAAGGGAGCGAAGCAGGAGTTTCTTACCTAAAACTGTGTAGCTGTTGTTTTAGGCTTGGGGAAAAAACTCATCCTCTCCTGGTTTGTTGCCTGGGATTCCTTAATTAGTGAGAATCCCTGTGCCTTTTCTGGGAATGACTGAGCTCCTTCCCCGTAGGAGCTGCCCCCCACGCTGCGCTACTCGAAGATCCTGACCATGGGCCACAAGATCCCCAACAGAAGGACCATCCTGCGCTTCAAGTACCTCGTCAAGAGGTTCCTGACAGACAACAAAGACAACGGTGAGCGTGGCTTTCCCTGGCTCTGCTGTCACTGGGATGGGCCAGCAGGAATTTCTGCTCCTTCTCTTGGCACGGGAATGTCAGGGCAGCAGGTTGGGTTTTGCTGGTGGAGGAATTCACGTTGGCTCTGGTAATCCAGGCCAGGCTGGACACTGGGGCTTGGGGCAGCCTGGGATGGTGGGAGGTATCCTTGCCCATGGCACTGGCTTTAAGGTCCCTTCCCACCCAGAGCATTCCAGGATTCCGTGATGATTCGAGCCTTAATTGAGTTGGAGATGTGGGATTGTGCAGATGAGCTGAGCCAGGGGTGCTAATTAGACATAAACACGGTGACGTGTGTGGTGATTTCTGTTCGCTGTGTTGGTGTCCCTGCTGGGGGCTTGATGCAGATGGAGAGATTTGGGAGGAAAAGCTCCCAAAATGTCACCTGAATGTCACCTGTGTGCCTTACAGATAAACTCATCGGGGTGCACTGCACACATGGCCTGAACAGAACTGGCTACTTGGTTTGCAGGTGAGTTGCCCTTGGTCAGTTGGGGTTAAGTGGTGGCAGTGGTTTCCAGGAGGAAGCAAGACTCGGGTGATCTGTGTGACCCCAGACTTGCAGGGCTTTCCAGCTTTTGTTGGGGGGCATTTTCCATCCCTGACTTCAGCAGCCTGAATGCTGATGCTCCATTGTGGCATGTCAATAAAAGCTTTGAAACTCCCCAGTTCTTTTTCTCTGCTTAAATCATTACTACCTCGTCAACGTTTTCATGATTAATTGTGTGATCAGAGCTTTCTTGCTGCTCTGTGCAGGTACCTGATTGATGTTGAGGGCATGGAGCCAAATGCTGCCATAGAGTGTGCGTATCCTGCTCGGCTGGGGAGGTTCGGTGGGGTTTTAGATGGTCAGGAGGTTTGGGGGAGCTCCAGGGAGGGAACTGTGTCTGGGTGAAGGGGTTAAAACCCTTCTGAAGGGTTTTAGTTGCTCAGCAGCCCCGAGGGTGACTTGTGTTGCTGTAACTCAGAGCTGCCTCTCCCCAGTGTTCAACAAGTCTCGGGGACATGCCATAGAGAGAACCAACTACATCCAGGATCTTCAGAAGAGAGCCCTGAGAAGGTGAGGCCGGGTGTTCCGGGAGTGAGAGGTGTGGGAGCTGGGAGAACAGCCAGGGCAGGGGGAAATGCCTTAAAACTCCCAGAGGGCAGGGTTCTGTGGGGTACTGGGAAGGAATTCCTCCCTGAGGAATGGTGAATTCCTGAGGAATTCCACCCTGAGGGTGGTGAGGGGCTGGATGGAATTCCCAGAAAATCCGTGGCTGCTCAGTCCCTGGCAGTGTCCACAGCCAGGTTGGAGCAGCCTGGGATAGTGGAAGGTGTCCCTGCCCATGGCAGGGAGGGGACTGGGTGGGATTTAAGCTCCCTTCCGACCCAAACCGTTCTGGGATTGTAACTGGATAAAGACCCCCAGGCCTGTGGCCCTTTCTGGGTGGGCAGGGATTGAGTGTGGAAGAGCTGATGCGATCCCTCAGTGAGTGAGTGAAAAACTCACTTCTTCCAGTGAAAACATCTGGAGTTCTCTTTTAAATTCTCTTCCAAAGCAGCTGTGAACTGAAGAATTTGGGCTCGGATCTCCTCAGGAAAAAAGGCGGCACCGCAGCAAAGCCCCAGAAGCAGCTGCTCAAACCCCCCCAGCACCGCTCGGGCCAGCCCCCCCCAGCAGTGCCCAGGTGGGTGTTTGCCCCTTCCCCTGGGTGTGCCCTGAGCTCAGCAGGCTCAGGGAGCTGCTTCCTCCCTTTGGAACCTCTGCAGCTGGGTTTTTCCGAGCTGCAGCTCACCCCGTGCTTTGCCAGCTCTGGGAGGACGTAAAGAACCTCCCCGGAAGTTGTTGAGAGCCAAAATGGCAACAGTGAAGTTCCTGTGCCCACAGCAGCAAAGCTCTGCCTGGGAAGGACGTTCTTGTGCCTGTGGGTGTGGAATGACATCGCTGGCAGGGTGGGAGCTGGCTCCCAGCGGGGCTGGAATGTTCTCCAGCTGGGAATTCTCAGGGACTAACAGATCTCGGCTGCCCAAGTGAGGGAGCTCTTCCCTGAGCTGGCGACTGCCTCTGTTCTGGGCTTCTCCTGGAACACGGGGTGCGGGCAGAGAGCTTCCCCCAGCTGGGAGATGCCCTCTGGCAGCTCCTGGCTGTGTGGGGGAGCTCCCAAACCACCTCCAGGACACAGGTGGGAGCCAGTGCCAGCTTCTGGCACAGCTGTGGCTCCTTCACCTCCTCCCTCGGGGGCACGGGAAGCACTTCCTGATGAAAACCTCCCTTGCTGTCAGCATTCAGGGGCACAGCTGCTCTCCAGGTGTTCTTCCTGCACATTCCACCCTTCAGGCTGCAGGAAAAGGCTCCAGGTGCACCCAGAGGGGCTGAGGGCATTCACAACCAGCCCTTTTTGGGTGCTGACTCCCGAATTTCCTTCCAGGAACCCTGGCAGCACCAAGAAGATGCAGCAGCCTGGCTCCAAGGCTCAGGCACAGCCCCAGGAGCTGGGACAGCGGCACGGGGCCCTGGAGCAGAGGCACCAGAAGAAGCTGGAGCAGAGGCAATTGGAGCAGCTGGTGCAGAGGCAGCAGAAGAAGCTGCAGCAGAAGCAGCTGGAGCAGGGACAGCTGGAGAAGCTGGAGCAGAAGAAGCTGGAGAAGCTGGAGCAGAAGCAGCAGAGGCAGCTGGAGAAGCTGGAGCAGAGGCAGCAGCAGAAGAAGCTGGAGAAGCTGGAGCAGAGGCAGCTGGAGAAGCTGGAGCAGAGGCAGCTGGAGAAGCTGGAGCAGAAGCAGCTGGAGCAGAAGCAGCAGCAGAAGCTGGAACAGAAGCAGCAGAGGCAGCTGGAGAAGCTGGAGCAGAGGCAGCAGCAGAAGAAGCTGGAGAAGCTGGAGCAGAAGCAGCAGAAGAAGCTGGAGCAGAGGCAGCTGGAGAAGCTGGAGCAGAGGCAGCTGGAGCAGAAGCAGCAGCAGAAGCTGGACCAAAAGCAGCAGAGGCAGCTGGAGAAGCTGGAGCAGAGGCAGCTGGAGCAGAGGCAGCAGCAGAAGCTGGAGCAGAAGCAGCAGAAGAAGCTGGAGAAGCTGGAGCAGAGGCAGCTGGAGCAGAGGCAGCAGCAGAAGCTGGAGCAGAAGCAGCAGAAGAAGCTGGAGAAGCTGGAGCAGAGGCAGCTGGAGAAGCTGGAGCAGCCTGAGCAGAAGCTGCCTGAGCAGAGGCAGCCGCGCAGTCTGGCCCCGAGGAACTGTTGCATTTCCCCACCCCCCAAGAAGAAGCACAAGGGACTGTTCCCCCCCCCGAGCCCCCAGCCCTGCCCGCCCCAGGAGCCCACAGGCGCCAGGAGACGCCGGCACCGGCGCAGGAAACACGAACTGAGGCAGCAGGAGGTGTCCTGACAGCGCCGGGAACGCTCCAGGAAAACCCTGCGAGGAGCGGCTGTAACCCAGCCAGGAACTGCCAGCCCACATGAGGGGCACCTTAACTGGGCTGGTTTTTAATCTCCTGTTTTTCCTTGCTCCCCCCCACCCCGTGCTTTTACAAGGAGTTTTTTAATCCAACGCTGTGCGGAGTCTGATCCACGAGGGATGCAGAGAATTCAAATAAACACAGACTCGACCAGAGCTGCAATAATCCTAAGGAAACGTCCTCGAGCATCCCTGTATCATTCAACAAAACGGGCTTTTGTTGATTTCTTCAACACATAATGAGAAATAGGATTCGGCCTGAAAAGATGAGATTTTTTTTTTTTCTCCTTTTTACCCACTTTTTGCTAAAGTAAATTTCCACGGTGTGCAAATTTGAGCCTGGGTGTGGAGCAGTCATTTCCTCCCGGACGGGTCTGAGGGGCCCGGCAGGGTGCGCGCTGCGGCTCTGAGCTGGGCGCGGGGGTCTCGGGCGGGGGCCTCGCTCCGTTTTGGGGTGAGAACGGCCGGGTTCGGGTGCTGCCCCTTTAAGGCGTGACGTCACGACGTACGACGTTCCGCTAAGGGAAAGGAAGCTGCTGCGCGGCCGGGCGGAAGCGGGCGGTGGGTGCTACATACCCGGATGTTAAGGCGGCTTCTCATTGGCTGCTGGCAGCGGGGCGGGGCGGTGCCCCGGCGGTTGGGGAAGAACCCGGAAGTGCTGAGGAGAAACGGCGGCCGCCCGCGCCAGGTCAGGGATGGGCCGGGGTTCGGGAGGTCCCTCCGGGACAGGGGGTCCCGGCCTCGGCCAGGGGGGTCCCTCTGATCATGGCGGACGGCTTGAGGCGCCGGAGCCGCGGTGCTGGGGCGTCCCGACCTGTCCCGAGAGACTGCGGCGGGAGGGCTCCGGTGGGGGGGGGCCGGAGGGTCTCGCATGGAGGTCCGGTCTGGAGGGGTCTGGAATCTTCCCTTTAAGAAGGGGGACCCTCTCAGGAGTGTTGCGGCTGAAGGAGAATCCCGTCGCGGGGGTGGCTGTGGGATCCTGCGCCTCAGCGGTGCGGAGCGGCTGTTTGGGGGTGACGCTCCGGGGGGAGCTTTCCCTGCTCCCCCCTGCAGGGCAGGGGCTGGGGGGCTTGTGGAGCGCTCTGATTTTGGGGAGGGGTCCCTCTCTCTGTCCCGGTGAGCTGGGGAGGGTCTGGAGTTTGGGGGCTGCGGCTTGGCGGGGGGGGGGGTGGTCTGGGCAGTTCGTTTGGAGAGGCGCTGTGGGAATTAGAGGGGGGCTCGGGGGAGTTGCGAGGGGGGGCGGTGTCTGTTGTGCCGGGGGAAAAGGACTGCGAGACTTGGCAGGGGTTATTCTGAGGCAGGGATTCAGAGCTGTGCCTTGGGGAGCGGCTGAAGCCGAAGCACCAGCAGGGCTGGGGGGAAGCTGAAGCCCCCCCTGAGCTGTGGCTTCGGCCTGGGAGCCTCTGGCGGAGCTGAATCCCACGGGACAAGAGGCTCCTGCAGGGCGTGGGCTGGGAAACGCGGATCTGCCTGCCCTCAAAAAGGGGCTCCCGCTGCGGGGTGACCCCCAGAGGGGCTCCCCTCCTCTCCCAGGGCCCGCTGGGCACCTTTCCCTCCCTCAGGAAGGTGCATGTGGCAGTCCCTGCAATGTCACAGGGAGTTTAACCCTTACCTTGGTCCAGCGTGGCTTTTCCGAGGAAAAACTGCTTTTGCTGGAGGAGGAGGAGTGTTGTGGAGGATTTCTGGGCTCGCTGCCCCTCAATCCTGGTGCTGCCTCCACCAGCTCCTGCTGTGGGGCTGTGGAGTTTTCCCACACGGATCAGGTCGTGGCGCATTCCTGGGGTGATGGGAGTGCCGCCCACAGCGCAGGCAGAGAGGGATGGCAAGTTTGGGATGGAGCCTGTTGGGTGAGGATGGGTCTGGGAGGATCCTGGTGCCGTCAGGAAAACGCTGCAGGGCTGAAACCCCGTGTGGAGCTGCTCTGCTCCAGAGTGGAACTCCCTCAGAACCAGTGGCACCCCAGGCTGGTGAGCAGCACTGGGGAGAAGCAGCGGGGAAGGAAGAGCTGCTTTGGCTGAGATTTGGAGGGGTGAGAGCTTGGAATCCACGTGCAGGGGCTGACCTTGAACGCGTTGTCTGCTTTTCAGGTTGAACAGGTGAATATCCGAGTGCTGTGCCCAAAAAGAGCTGGGCTTCTCCCAGGTCCCTCCCTCAGGACATAGCTTGGCCCATGGATTAAATGCTTTTCTGCTGGCAGGGGGGTGATTTCTGTCAAGGAAAAAGAACCCTGAGGAAACTGGATGGGGATTGTCCCGTGCCAGTTCCTGTGCTCAGGAGCTGCACAGACTCCCCAGGGTTTGGGCACAGGCCCTGCCAGAGCTCCAGGAGCACTGGGACAGCTCTCTAAGGGACAGACTGGGATTGCTGGGCTGCCTGTGCAGGACCAGGGCCTGGACCTGCCCACCCTGTGGCTCCTCCACCTCGGGCTATCCCCTGTCCGTCTCACCCCGGTTCTGACATCCCTGCCTCCCTCCCGCCACAGAGCCCGAGCACGGCCCATGTGTGTCACCATGCCCGGCAGGGCAGCGCCAGCCTCCCGCCGGAGGAGCGCGTGCGGCGGCTGATCCGGGCGGGCAGCAGCGTGGAGGTGAGCGAGGACATCCCCCCGCGGCGCTACTTCCGCTCGGGCGTGGAGATGCTGCGCATGGCCACGGTGTACAGCGAGGAGGGCAACATCGAGCACGCCTTCATCCTCTACAACAAGTACATCACGTAAGAGCCGCGGGCTGCGGGGGGTTCCTGGGCTTGGGGAGGGGTGTTCAGAGCCTCTCCCGGCTGCTGCAAGGTTTTGGTGAGCTGGGAGAGCTCCAGAACTCGGGGTTCTGGCCAGAGCTCTGCTGCTGAGGGGTGCCACAGCTGGTGGGACTGACCAGGGGATGTGGTAGAGGTGTGAGGCACAAACCCTCAGGTGCAGCTCACAGAATCCATAATCCCAGAGTGGTTTGGCTTGGAGAGCATCCAGTCCAACCCCCTGCCAGGCAGGGGCACCTGGAGCAGGTGACACAGGGACACATCCAGGTGGGTTTGGAATGTCTCCAGACAGGGAGACTCCTCCCTGGGCAGCTGTTCAGGGCTCTGCCACCCTCCGTGGAAAGAAGTTCTTCCTCCTGTTGAGGTGGAGCTTCTCGTGGTTTATCTTACGGCCATCACTCCCTGTCCTGTCACTGGGCACCGATGGAAGGAGTCTGGCACCATCCTCTGACACCCCTTTGAGACACTGGTGTGTATGGGAATGAGATTCCCTTGGGAACCAGGCTGATCTTGGATTCCTCTGGCCCTCTGGAGACTCCTGTCAGCAGCAGAGATTTTATCCACCTGTAAGTCAAAGTTTGCAGGTGTTTCTGCACCTAAATTGGCCTCAGTTTTTCTCTAGGTTGGCCGTGACATCCTAGGGCTGGGCAGGGATCCATGGTCAGGGAGTTTTGTATCCCATATCTACTGGAGGGGTCGAGGCTGGGTTGTGGTTTCTCTAATAAAGGAGAGCCTGTTTTACTCTGAGGTTACTACAGCCTTCCACAGCAGGGAGCGAGATCCTCCTTCAGGAGCAGGGACCACTCGGGGATTTATTTGCACACCTCAGGAGCACAGTCCAGCCCCCCCAACACAGCTGTGTGCCTGTTGGTGTTGACAGGGATGGAAACTGTGATCCCAGCAGCACAGAGCCCTGTTCCTGTAGGCTTTTCCCCCTAAATCCGTCCCTCCTGCTTCCGCCCGGCGCCGCTGCTGCGCTCTGTGCTCTCTCCCTGCTCACCCAAGCTGTGCCTGGTATCTCCGTGGGCATTTTCCCTCCCTGCCCTATGTGCAGGGTTCCTGCCCCTTAAACCCAACACATTTTTCTCTGATTAGCTTTCCTCCCTGCCTCGCACTTCCTGAGCTTTTATGGGCATGGTGGCGAGGGCCCTGGGAAGTGTAAAACCTTCGGGAAGCTTTCCAGGCCCCTTACGCAGCCTGGGCCGAAGGAGAAACTTTTTAACTAAACAAATGAACTTGAGGCTGTTTCATTGTAGCAGCCAGAGGTGCTGGGTTGTATTTCCAGCAGCTTTCAAACGCTCCTGGCATTTCCAGCCTGGCTGCTGGGCTGCCAGGAGGGTGGAAAACCTTCCCTTGGTGGGATTTCTCCAGGGCTGACGAATGTGAGCTCCTACCCTGGATTGTCCAAAGATAGGAACTTAATGCCACCGTCATTTCTTCCAGTGGAGATGGGAAGCTGGAGCTCAAGCCGTAGGTTTGATGTTTTGTAGGTGTCCTGATCCAGAGAGTAAGAGGAGGCACTGGGAATTTACTGAATTTGCTCTGCTCTCCCTTTCCTAGGAATGGGGCCAGGCTGGGGGAGCTGGGGGTGTTCAGCCTGGAGAAGAAAAGGCTCTGGGGAGGCCTTAGAGCCCCATCCACTCCCTAAAGAGGGGTTATAAAAAAGAGAGAAAAGGACTTTTTATACAGGCAGAGAGTGTCAGGCCAAGGGGGGATGGTTTTAAACTGCCAGAGGACAGGGATGGATAGGATATTGGGAAGGAATTGTTCCCTGGGAGGGTGGGAGGCCCTGGCACAGGGTGCCCAGAGCAGCTGTGGCTGCCCCTGGATCCCTGGCAGTGCCCAAGGCCAGGCTGGACACTGGGGCTGGGAGCAGCCTGGGACAGTGGGAGGTGTCCCTGCCCATGGCAGGGGTGGCACTGGATGGGCTTTGAGGTCCCTTCCCACCCAACCCATTCCATGATTCTGTAACCATCTCCAGGACTTTTAGCATGTGTCTTGTCACCTCACAAGTCTTGCCTTGCTTTTCATCCTGAGCGGCTTCTTCTGCCTTGATCCGAGTGGGTGTTTCCCTTGGATCACCAGCAGGAACGCAGGGTTGGTTTTGGTAGGGCCAAATAAGAAGGAAAAAAGCAACAAGACACAACTTTGCTGTGGTGTTGGGGCTCCCTGGTTTGCTTGGCCCAGCTCCAGGGACTCGCAGGGGTGTCACAAGGGCCTCGAGAGCCACTGGCTTGGCCTGGGCACCGGAGCTGTGCTTAAAAACAGCCCCTGCTGGGGCTGCTCGGTGCCAAACAGCTGCTGCTGCGTTGGGCTCAGGGGCAGGCAGAGGTTTGAACCAGCAGCAAACTCCTGGCCACGGGAGCTGCAGGTTTTGGTCTTGCCAAGCCTCAGCAGGGCTGTCCATAGGAAACCTGAGCTGTTCCAGCCCTTCCTCTGCCCCATCCCAGCCTGCCACTGCTGCTCTTGTCCTGGAGTTTTCCTCTGGCTGCCTGAGCCCTCCTCTCATCCTCCTGCCCACTTTTTTCCCCCCACTTCCTGACTTGTGGAAACCCAGCTGTCTTTGCTGGTTTTTTCCATCCTGCCCAGGCCAGCATCTGCTCTTAATCCTTCTTAATTAATCCCTTCCATTTTAATCTACGAGCTGTTGGCAGCGCTCGGGGCCTTGTTGTGCCTCCTCGGCACAGTGACCTACTTCACACCCCTGGCTGGGGCTTTGGGAGGGAGCCACGGCCCCTCCACGGCTCCCTCCAGGGCTGTGCCCTGGCTCTGCTGATCCTGCATCCTCGCCAGGAGCGTTCCGGGTGGCAAAAAGTCCTTCCTCGTCCCTGAGGGCTTGGAGCAGCTGGGTTTGTTTACTGCACATGCAGAGGTTTCTCAGAGTTTCTGTGCCCCCCTGAGTTTTTCCTGCTTGGCTCTGCTGGGTTGGTTTGTGCTGCTCTCTGTGGCGTGGTCTGGTCCTGTATTCCCTTGTTCCCTGTGCCTCGACAGGAGGCTGCTCTCCAAAGGAGCTGGAACATCCTCCTGTGGATGCTGAAGCAGTGCAGCCAAGAGGCAGGAGGGAGGGCAGGGATTTTGGGTTATCCCCAAAGCTTTGTGGATGGCCAGAGCCAGCAAAGCTGGGCTTGCAGGAGAGAAGGGCCTAGCTAAGCTCACCCTGAGCTCACCCTGTCACCGCTGGGGGCTTGGTCACAGATTAAATCGAGGTGTCTCAAGCCTGGGGAGCCTCAGAGAGCTGAGCCAGGGTGAACTGCCCTTTGTTTGTGGGATTTCCTCCTTGTTTTAGTGCTTGCAGAGCTCCACAGGAGGATCTCATTGTGGCCTTGCAGTGAGGCCCTGGCACAGGGTGGGCAGAGCAGCTGGGGCTGCCCCTGGATCCCTGGCAGTGTCCCAGGCCAGGCTGGATGGGGCATGGAGCAGCCTGGGACAGTGGAAGGTGTCCCTGCCATGGCAGGGCTGGCACTGGATGGGCTTTAAGGTCCCTTCTAAGCCAACCCATCCTGGGGTTCTCTGAGGGGGAGAACAGTTCCCCCAGGTGCAGAGAAGCTGAGCATTAACCCGTTCATACCCACCCTGATTTCCCTCCCCAAAGCCAGCACGGAATTCTCCCTCCTGCCTGGAGTCCCTGGGGTGCTCAGGCTGCAGAGCCCAAAGGCTCCCGCTGCAGGGGCTGGGGCTGTTGGGAACTTGCTTTTAACTCACCTGCAGGTTTTCCCTGTCCAAGGTCTGAGGTAATTTCCCCTCGTGCACAAACTCCTTGTCCCTCGGTGCGTGAGGATGGTGAGCTCTGAGTCAGCAGAGTCCTTGAGCTGGGGTGGAATCCCGGGATGCTCCCAGGTGCCGGCAGGTGCCCGAGCGCCTTCCTCAATCACCTCTGTGTCCTTGGTGGTTTAGACCAGCTTATTAATGGTTCTCTTCAAAACAAATGTGTTTATCCCTGCGGATCATCTCTGGAGGCCAGGTGGAAGGGAAACCTGTGTGGGGCACTCCCTTGGGATCAGGCAAGATCCTCCTGAGTGCTGTGCAGAGCTCCAGGGGCCGCTGTGGGATGGAGGGTTTCCTGCAGAAAGACAGACTGCCCTGATGGGGAGCACAGGGATCCCCCAAAACGCTGCTGAGTGTCCCGTGCCTCCTCCCTTCCTGCCCTGGCTCAGACCTGCGGCTTCTCTCTCGTTCTTCCAGGCTCTTCATCGAGAAGCTGCCGCAGCACCGCGATTACAAAAGCGCCGTCATTCCCGAGAAGAGGGAGACGGTCAAAGTAAGTGGGGACAGCGCCGGGTCTGGAACGGGAACGTGGTCGGAGTCATCGACCTTGGGCTTCCGTGGCTCTGGGATGAGTGGTCCCTACAAATACTGAGAAACCTTGGCCTGGCCAGGCAGTCCTGACCCCTTGGGATTCAGGTCTGGGCCCCTCACTCCAGGAAATCCATTGTGGGGCTGGAGCCCCAGGAGCGGCTGAGGGAGCTGGGAAGGGGGCTCAGGCTGGAGCAAAGGAGGCTCAGGGGGGACCTTGTGGCTCTGCACAAGTCCCTGACAGGAGGGGGCAGCCGGGGGGGTCGGGCTCTGCTCGCAGGGAACAGGGCCAGGAGGAGAGGGAGCGGCCTCAGGCTGGGCCAGGGAGGCTCAGGGTGGATACTGGGGAAATTCCTTCCCCAAAAGCATTGTCCGGTCCTGGCACGGGCCTCCACCATCCCTGGAAGTGTTTCAAAACACCTGGGGATGTGGTTTAGGGGTGGACACGGCAGCGCTGGGGGAATGGTGGAACTTGATGATCCCGGAGGTATTTTCCAACCTAAACAATCCCACGATTCTCTGAGTTATGGTTTGGGGGGTCCTTACCCCGTTGCACTTGCACTGGACTGGTGTCCAGTTTACTTCCTTTTGAGCCCTGGGGTGTCCTTTTTTCCCTGTTCAAGTCCCTGCTTTTTAAAGACCACGTGGCTTTTCCATGTGTGGATGTTCAAAGTGGTGATATTCCAGGGAATCCTTAGAGATTCCTCAGCCACAAGAAGCTACAATTCCCAAGAGGAAAGCGCAGCCCTGCCTGAGCTCTTGCTCGGTGATTTTGGTGGTGGGATTTTGGACTCTTCAGCTGCTCAGGTTTTGTTTTTCTTGCCTTGGGGCTGCCCCGCTCTGACCCTGTGTTTCCTCCTCCAGAAACTGAAGGAAGTAGCCTTTCCCCGAGCCGAAGAGCTCAAGGAGGAGCTGTTAAAGAGGTACGCCAAGGACTATGCTAAGTACAAGGAGCAGGAGGTGAGTGACAGGAGACTGGAGGCCTGTGCTCCTCAGGAGCCCCTCAGCCTCACAGGGTTTGCAAGGGGGCAGCTCTCCAGGGCTCCCTGGGTGCTCGGGAATGTCCCCAACTTCCAGGCTCCAGGCTCGTCCCCTGCTGTCACCGTGGGTGGCTCTGTCAGAGGTGTCCCTGGCTCTGGGGTTCTGTGGGCAAAGCAGACGCTCAGGGCAAGTGGGACTTTAGGGACAGGATGGGGGGAAATCAACCTGGGACTGTAATTCCGTGGAAGAGGGAGGGGAAGGCCGTGGTTTTCTCCCTTCAGTGCAGCTGGCTCTGGATCTGTGCTCTGCAAGCTGAAGTTTCCTTGCAGAAAACGCTGTTTGCTGGTGACCTTTTGCAGAGCCTTTAGAAATAACCTGGGGATGGCTGGGGGTCTGCCCCGGGCTCCTCTCTGCTCCTGTCCCTGGGTATGTTTCTCCTCGCAGCAGGACGCAGAAGGGTAATTTGCACACCCTTTGGCTTTGCAGCAGCAGCTGGAGGAGGAGAAGACTCGGGTAGCCCTGATGAAGCAGCAGCAGGCAGAGCAGGAGCAGTTCCATGCCTTCGAGGAGATGATCCGGCGGCAGGAGCTGGAGAAGGAGCGCCTGAGGATAGTGCAGGAGTTTGGAAAGCCAGAGCCGAGTCCCCAGTGTGTGGATGGACCCCTCATCCCTGGCGTGGAAAAGCCCCCAACAGATTTAACCCCAAAGGTTCCGGCCTCTCCAGTTCATCCAGCGGGGACTGTCCCATCCAAACCTCCTGTTGTGGACAGATCTTTGAAGCCCAGTGCTTTGGGGAGCACGGAGAGCAGTTAGTACCTCTTGGAGCATCCCTTCTCCCTGCTGGGGCTGAGCCAAACACAGCCAATTTCTCTGGGAGGCTCTTGGAATTATCTGATGGTGGCTCCGTCCCTCGTGGAGGTTTCCTCTCCCAAGATGTCCGGTGAACGCTCGCAGGGCTGGGGAGAACTGTCTCCTCTTGGGAATGTGCCCTCCCTGCTTTTCCAGCCCAGTCTCTCTGCTGTTCCAGGGTCTGCAGCCTGTTTGCCTTTTCCTTGATCCAAATACTTGTTGGAGATTGGGGTTTAGTTCTTGGCTGGGCTGATTGAATCCTCCTCCTGACCAAATTCGACTAAATGTGGTTCCAAAACACTCATTCAGACGTGTCCAGTGGCTGGGTCTTGCCCAGTGACACGTCCTGCTTTAAATAATGTTTGCTAAGCGTGTGTGGTTTCATTTTTGCTAACCAAACACTCCTTTTGACACCCTGCTGAAGGATCCTTCCCCTGCTCTGAAAGAGCTGGTGCCTGTCCTTTATCAGTGTCACAGTGACACATTTCTCTGTGCCCGCCACTGCAAGGGGAGTTTATCTTCCCAGAAGGATTTTCTCAGTCTCATCCTCTCAGATCCTGCCCTGAGGGACCATTTCTCCAGCGTTCCTGACTCTTTGCTCCCTGTGCTCCCCTTCTCCCCGCAGATGCAGGTGTGGATGTCCTTCGCCAGGTCATTGTCCCCAGAGAGCTGTGCCAGAAATTCCTGCAGCTGGCTGATGCCAACACCGTGCGGGGTGTGGAGACCTGCGGGATCCTCTGCGGGAAGCTGGTAAGGGGACAGCCCCAATGGAGACCCCAAAAGGGGCACGGGGACTGTTTATCACAGTGTCATGGCTTTGGGAATGGCTCAAGGACCCTGATTTTTGTCCTGGAATTCTTCAGTGTGGTTTCAGGCTTCCATGGGAGTGCTAGGGATGATGTGCCTCTCCCTTTCCTCGTTTCCAGGTTGGGATTTCCCCACCCTGAGTGAGGTGCCAACCTGAGTCCCCATTCAGCTTCCTCTCTCCCATTGGTGACATTCCTGGTGGCATTCCTGGTGGCAGGCAGCTCCGGGCACTTGTCCTTTGGGTGTCCCAGCTGGTGACCCTCACGCAGACGAGGCTGACAGGACACTGCTGTCCCCCAGAGTTTGCGTGCCCAGGTTTTGTCGGCAGCTCCAGCCCATCTGCCCTGAGTCACTCACACAAGTTTGCTTTGAAATGAAGTTGTTTGATGTAGCAACTTCCTGCAGTCCAGCTGCTTCCAGACACTGGGGATGGTTTAGGGATGAGGCATCATCCCCTTTTGAGTGGAGAGCTTGGTTTGGGGGGGTGTCCAGGACTTCTCTGAGCTCCTGTGGGGGCTCTGCACAGCAGGGAGAGTGAAACAGGGAGAAAATCCTGCGACTCCTTTGTCAGTAACTTGGAGCTGCACCTGCAAACGGGTGGTGGGTGCATCCCTGGGCTTGTTCCCAAGGCTTGGGAAATTCCCTCATGTCCGGGGAATAACAGCCTCCTGTGCTGCCACTGCCTTGCAGATGAGGAACGAGTTCACCATCACCCACGTCATCGTCCCCAAGCAGCTGGGAGGCCCCGATTCCTGCACCACGGAGAACGAGGAGGAGCTCTTCATCATCCAGGACCAGCACGGCCTCGTCACTCTGGGCTGGATCCACGTGAGTCTCCTTCCCCTGGCACTTCCCTGGCCTCCAGCACGAAGGGGAAGGGCTGGTGGAGCAGGGCTGAACTTACTGGAGGAGATGGCAGGGAATGGGCAGCAGCCTCTCGTTGTCTTTCTCCGTCTGGTCCAGTCTCGTTCACTACTCTGATGGAGAAACCCAGGCCTGGTTTATGTTTGGGTCCCTTCCTAAAGCATCAAGCCCTTTGAAAGGGAGAGAGGAAAGGTTTAGACGAGATACTGGAAGGAAACTCTTCCCTGTGAGGTTGGGGAGAAGCTGTGGCTGTCCCTGGATCCCTGGGAGTGCCCAAGGCTGGGTTGGATGGGGCTTGGAGCAGCCTGGAGCAGTGGAACGTGTCCCTGCCATGGTGGGGATGTCACTGGATGGGCTTTGAGGTCCCTTCCAGCCCAAACCCTCCTGGGATTCTATGGAAGTGGGATCTTGGACATGAAACTCACATTTCCTCCAGCTAAAAGCCGACTCCAGCGGCGCCGTGGGGGCATCCCAAGCTCCCCTGCCAGAGGGACACCTCTCCCCCGCTGGGTCCCTGTGCAGTCCTGCCTTGCAGGCAGCCCTGGGTGCCCTGCTGTGAGCTGTGCCAGTCACAGGCTCCTCCCTGGCTGCCCTGCTGTCCCCACGGAGCCTTTGGCAGTCGGAGCCGTGCCAAGCAAAGCGTTCAGAGCTGCTGAGTAATCTCTCGAAAGCAGCAGCTGCCCCGAGGGCTTGGACAAGGAAATGCTGCTGCTCCAAGTGGCTGCTCCAAGGCCACCTCTGCAGTGACAGCCCTGCCACGCTCTGGGACCCTCCGGAATTCCTTTGGCCCTCCTGGTGGTCTTGGCAAAAAAAACCAAAATAAAACAAACCCAAGCAGCAAAAGGAGCAAGAGCTTCCATCAGGAGTTAAGGTGTGAAATGTGGCTGTCAGCAGGAGCTGGGTGAGGTGGTGGTGGTCAGGGGTTGTGCAGCCCTCCATGGAATGTGATATCCTCCATGGAATGTGATATCCTCCATGGAATGTGATATCCTGCAGTGCTGTGGCACCCCGGATGGGCTGAGCCCCTGGAGCTGCACTTGAGGAACGTGTGAAGTGCCCTGCAAGGACCGTGGTTGTGGCTTAAAGGTGTGATTTTTCCATGGAATGTGGCAGGAATGTAGAGCTCCTTTTGTAGGCAACTCCAAATGGAAAAGAGGAGCACGGCTGGTTTAGGATAATCCAAAAAAAGGGGCTCCGAAAGAGCTGGAAGGGACTTAGGACAAGAGCAGGGAGTGTGATAGGACACAGGGAATGGCTCCCCACTGCCAGAGGCAGGGTTAGATGGGGTATGGGGAAGGAATTCCTGGCTGTGAGGGTGGGGAGGGGCTGGGATGGAATTCCCAGAGAAGCTGGGAAGTGTCCAAGGCCAGGTTGGACGGGGCTTGGAGCAACCTGGGATAGTGGAAGGTGGCAGGGTTGGAACTGGATGGACTTTAAGGTCCCTCCAACCCAAACCATTCCATGAATTCCACTCCAGGTGTGCAGGGGCATCCCCTGTGCCCTGCAGGGAGCTGTGTCTCCTCTGTCCCAAGGTTCTCCTGGCACACCCGATCCCTTGGGATCAGTTTTCCGAGCCTGCTGTAACTGCTGTCCCCGTGTTGCCCGTTGCAGACCCACCCCACACAGACAGCGTTCCTGTCCAGCGTGGACCTGCACACCCACTGCTCCTACCAGATGATGCTGCCAGAGTCCATCGCCATCGTGTGCTCTCCCAAATACCAGGAGTGAGTAGGGATGCCAGCAGTGAGTCTGGGGGTGGGCTGGGAAGGCTGGGAAGGAATCCCCTCTCAGATTCCTGGTGAGGGGATGAAGTGTCAGCTCACAGCTCACACCTGACAGCTCCTGGGAGCTGTTTTCAGGGGCTGTGTCTGGCTGCCCACCCCTGACACGAGGTTCAGGGCTGGGGAGAGGAGTTTCCCAGGAACTGAGGTGCCCCTCAGCCTCAATGTCTGCTCCTGCTCGAGATGAGCAGCCCCAAAGGTGCTCCTGGGGGCCCAGGGGATGTGGCTGTCCCTGCAGAGGCTCCAGCTACAGCGCTGCTGTTCCTCTGCTCCAGGACAGGGTTCTTCAAGCTGACGGAGCACGGCCTGGAGGAGATCTCATCCTGCCGGCAGAAGGGGTTCCACCCCCACCCCAAAGACCCCCCTCTCTTCATAGTGAGTGCCCCTGGGGCCGTGGGGGCTGTGGGGTGGGGAGTTGGTGTGTTGGACGCTGTGTTTGAATTAAAGCCACGCTGAGGTGCGGGGCTGTGACCAGGAGGCTCAGCCTGGCTGGGGCTGGTCTCCAATTCCCAGAGTGGAGGTGCAGGAGCTTCCCAAGGTTTTCCAGCTGCTGGAAGTGTGGTGCAGAGCTCCTGGCTGCAGGAACAGGGTGAGGCAGCAGCCAAGGGCTGTTGGAGGCGGGGATTTGTGTTTGGGGCCTGCCGTGGTCGCTGTGTGGCACCGGGCAGGGCCAGCGGATGGGGTGATCCGAGGAACTGGATCCGAGGGCTGTTCTGGGAAAGCACCGGCTGCAGGTTGTGTCAGGAGGTAGAGGAGACTCACCTGAGCTGTGGGAATATCTGAATAACCCCCTGTCCCCTCTTCTCCTCTCTTCCAGACCTGCAACCACGTGTCAATAGTGGAGAGAGACGTGGTGCTGATGGATCTCCGATAAGCCTCTTGCCTTACCCCTTCCCGGGAACCACCCACCGTCCTTTAGGCCTAGGGAATCGATTTTCTCCCTCCTGTAGCAGATGATTTCTATCGTGTAGTGATCCCTCCCTTCCCTCCCCCGCGCTGGAGCTGGATCCCTGCCCTCTGCAGAAGCCCCTGGAACCTCCATGCCCGCGTGGGGCTGGCGGATGGGGCTGGAGCTCCAGGTGTGGGGAGAAGCCAGCTGGGAGCTCAGAGACAGAAGCCAACACTACTGCAGTCGTTCAACTCCAATCCACGGCTCGAGCGACCTCCTGGGGAGGTTCCCCGTGCCTTGCTGCAACCCTGAGGTGTGGAAACCTCTTCAAGTGCTTTTGGGACTTGCCCAGTTTAACCCATGCCCTGTTTCGTCCCTGTTTCCCGGCTGCTTGGTCTCAGCACAGCTTCCAGGAGCAGATAAATCTTTCCTGCAGTTTAAAGTCCAACCTTGCTGACCCCTCTGAGCCCCACACGAGCTCAGTGCTGCTTCCTGGTGCTCGTGTGTCTCTCTGGGGAGGGAAGAGGGCCCGACCTCCTTTGGGATCCCTCTTGCAGCGTTTCAGGGCTGAAGATCCCTGGATGTGGCGCTGCTTTGCACCATCCCAGCAGCGTTTAGGGGTGTCTGGGCACTTCATCCCTTCTCCTGGCTGGGGGATGCCCTGGTGTTACCAGGAGGAGCTCGGTCTCCTGGCCGCCATCGCCGCTCCAGGATAGGATTCCAACAGCTTTGACCACTTCCATCCTCACGGATCCCTGTGCCTGATTGCCTCTGCACATCCCAAAGCAGCAGGAAGCCTGTCCTTGCCAAACCCGAGTGCTCCGTGACGTCGCTGTTGTGTGGGACCCTCCTCTGAGGTGCTTTAGTCGGGTGCCAAGCCGAGATTTTCCTCCCCTGTGCTCCGTGCCGAGCCCCCGCCCTCGGGGGGGGAGGGAAGCAGCAGCATTCCAAGGTGGGAAGCAGCTGTGCCGAGGGCTGGGCTGGGCTGAGCTGAGCTGGGCTGGGCTGGGCTGGGCTGGGCTGGGCTGGGTGGCACATGGCCGAGCGGGGAGGGGAGCGGGCTGGAGCTGCCTTCCACCTGGCGAGCAAACATCGCCGCCGTCCTTCTGTCGTGTGCTTGTACACCCAGCCCCCCGTGGTGTTCCTTGGGCACACATGGATGGGATTATCCGGGCCGGGCCTCCTGTGCCACTGGTTTTCTTTGAGCTCTGTCTGTGGGTTGGGGTCTGGCTCGGAGGGAATCCATCCCTGCGTGACAAGTGCTGCTCCCAGCTTTTCCCAAGTCGCTTTTGGGAACAGGCTGGCCCCGGGGGTGGGAGGGGAGCGAGGGGCCTTCGGGGCATCTCTGGGAACTCATTTCAGACCTAATTAATTTAAACCATGCTCGGAAGGGGGGTGCAGTTTCCGTGTAGGATTGTTCATCCCGCAGCTCTCCACAGCTCAGAGCAGCTCCTCACCCCGAGGGCTCCCCCGGAGCAGCGTGGGGACACAAAGTGCAAAATTACATCTTGCAAAGCAGCAATTCCTTCAAATTTGTTGGGAATATCCCAAGGGATTTATCCCAGCTCCACATCCCTGCAGGTCTCAGGTCTGAGCTGGCTCCAGGAGAGGAGCTGGTGGCACATCACCACTTTTGTGTTGTCCCAGGGACTGACAAACCTTCCCAGGGAATTTTCCATGTTCCTTGGAGCAGGGTGTTCCTCAGGTCAGGGCCCAGCTGCTCCGAGTGCTCCCAGCTTTTTCATCCCTTTTTTTTCACCCCGAGTCCCTGAGTCCTCCCTTTGTGTGTCAATGTCCTGGCGCTGCTGCCCGTGTCCCACGAGCCCACCCTGGCTCTCCAGCTGTGCCAGATGTGGCTGTCACACCTTCACATCGCCCAAAATGAGGTTGGATTTGGGAGGAGCTGAAAGTGAACATGAGCTACGCGTGGCAGGAATGATTTACTGGGGCAGGAATGATTTACTGGCTGTAACAACGCGGGTCGTGTGTCCTGGGGGGTTCCTGCAGGCAGGGAGTGATGCTTATCTCCACCTCAGGAAAGGGAACGGATCCAAATCCCTCTCACCATCCCTCTTATCGTGGTTTGCCCATCCTCAGCAGCATCCCGAGAGGCTCCAAGCACGAACATTCCCCCCGAGGGAGGTGCCGAGGGCTGGGCCGGCGCCGGGAGTTTTGAAACGCAGCGGCCGAGCAGGGGTTGCCCCCTCCTCGTCCCACGCTGCTCCCGGCCTCGCCTGTGCCGTGGGATGCCTGGCGTTCCTGCGAGCATCCCGGGGCCGCCGGCCGCTGGATTGGCTGCGGGGGCCAAACCTTGCCTTTTTAGGCTGCGCGTGGGCTCCCGCTCGGGGCTGCGCTGCCGCCTGCCCCGCTCCGGCCCCGCCGTGGGCCGGCGTGGTCGGGATCCCACAGGGATGGGGGAGCCTGGAGCTGACCCGTCCCCAGCAGGAGCGACGAGTCCCGGAGCTGCTGAGGGGTGTCCGGGGTCGGTGTTCCCCGGTTTGCACCAGCTCAGGGGTCAGGGAATGTCCCCCTGCCTCGGGTCGGGATGGGATCCTGCCGGGCTTTAGGAATGTCCCCCTGCCTCGGGTCTGGATGGGATCCTGCCGGGGCTTTGGGAATGTCCCCCTGCCTCGGGTCTGGATGGGATCCTGCCGGGGCTTTGGGAATGTCCCCCTGCCTCGGGTCGGGATGGGATCCTGCCGGGGCTTTGGGAATGTCCCCCTGCCTCGGGTCGGGATGGGATCCTGCCGGGCTTTGGGAATGTCCCCCTGCCTCGGGTCTGGATGGGATCCTGCCGGGGCTTTGGGAATGTCCCCCTGCCTCGGGTCGGGATGGGATCCTGCCGGGGCTTTGGGAATGTCCCCCTGCCTCGGGTCGGGATGGGATCCTGCCACCGACTCCGTGCGACTCCTGGCACAGCCGTGCTCCTCCACAGGGGACTCTGCCGCTGTTGCCTCCATCACCCCCCTTCTCCCACCCCCGCTCTGTTTGGTTTGGGGATCATTTATTTTAAAGGGGTTTTTTTCCAACATGTCATATATGGCAGCCTTTCCCCCTCGGTGACCTCATGTTTGGCGGGGACCCAGCCGGGCTGGGATGTGAGGTGGCAGCGGGACCCCGGGGCTGGGGGCGTGGGGGGGTCACCAAATGCCCGGCCAGGGGACAAATCCAGCCCCTGTGAGCTGCGTCACAGGGAAAGGGAACAGCCTGGCAGAGCCATCCCTGGGGGATATTGGAGCTGTGAACGGACTGGCAGCGCTGGGGGACCCCGTGTCCCTGTCCTGCTCCGGGGGTGACAGCCCAGGTGGGACAGAGCCATCCCTGGGGGACATTGGAGCTGTGAACGGACTGGCAGCGCTGGGGACGCCCCGTGTCCCTGTCCCTGTCCCTGTCCCGCTCCTGGAGTGGCAGCCCAGAGCCCGCTCCTTCCCTCTGGCACCATGGGGCCCACCAGGACCTTCCCTTGGTCCCTTGGCTGCGGTGGGACGCTGCAGCTCCTTGTCACTGCTCCAGTGCCGGGATGTCCCTGCCCCGGGCACAGCTCGGGATCAGCCTGGGCCCCCCCGTGCCTCAGTTTCCCTCGAGCCCCGCGAGCTCTGGGGGGTGACTCCGGGGCATCTCTCCTGCCTCCCCTGGGTGCTCCGGGAGACTCCCTGGTGAGGGCCCGTTGTCCTTAAAAAGGCAGCCGGGAGCTCGGGAGCTGCTGGTTGGCCTCTGCCAGGGCCAGGGGCCTCTGCGGCTCCGCTCCCACTGCCAGGGCTCGGCCGCAGGGCTGGGGGTGGCCCCGGCGCCCCCGGGCTGTGTCCGGGCAGGGGGGCTCGGGGACAGCACCCACCCGGCCCCTGGAGGGGTCTGAGCTCATCCCACCCCCAAAATCCCCCGGCAGGGATCAGCACTGGGTGCAGCCGCAGCGCGGGGTCGGGATTCGGACCCACAACTCCCGGCCACAACTCCTGGCTCAGGCCGAGGATTTGGGGCACGAGGGGCTTTGGGACACCAAAAGCCCAAAAACGGGGGCGGGGGCAGAAAACCACAGGGAGAGGCAGCTCAGAAGCGCTGGATGCCAGGGCTGCGGGGGGAACCGAGGCCGGGAGGAGGCGAGGCACCAACCCCGCGCGTTTCCAGCATCTCAGCGATGCCAAATTCCCATCCCGGCTCCGGGGTGTCCCCACGGCGGAGCCCCAACACCCACCTCCACCCGGGTGGGGTTTCTCCACACGCTCCCCAGGAACTGGGGTCACTCGCACCTCCTTTTTCCGAGCCCGTCGCTTATAAGGACTTGAGTCTCGCTTGTTTATCGGAGCGGAGCATAAAAGGAACGTCCTCACAACGGGGCCGCTGCCTCCCAAGCATCCCCACATCCATTTTCCTACAATAATTAACCGTGCTGGGTCCTACCACCAGCCCAAGGTCAATTTAATGAAATAAAACACCTTATATGGCCATATGGCCAACACACCATCACTGAGCCTATTTAGGGTCTTTGTTTAGAGAGGATCCGCCTCTGAGGTTCCACGGGCTCGCTGGTATTTATACCCACGGCACATCGGGGCTCGGTCCCAGAGGAAAGGAGCTCTCGCCTCTGTGGTGAGTACTGCCCTTCCCAGCCCTGCTTCCCTTTTTCCTTGGAGGAGAGCCGGCAGGAAAAACACCCGGGGTGGTTTTGGGGTGCCCCAGCATTTATGGGGTGGCCCCAGCTCGGTTTGCGTGGCACAGAGGGGGTGCCGACCTCGGCACGACCCCGCAGCTGGGGGCCTCCCAGGAGGTGACGAGAGCTGGGCTGCAGCCAAAGCAGGTTGTGCTCTTGTAGAAATCCCCGTGATTTGGGTTTTTTTGGTTTTTTGGGCTCCTGCAAGGTTTTGCCTGTTTCCCTCTGGATCTGGGAGCCCATCCTCTGGTGCAGGGGGCACCCCTGGGAAGGGCCTTCTCTTTTTCTCCCCATTTTTGGGAGTGGATGCGAGGTCAGAGCAGCAAAAGGCTGCTGAGACAGAAGTGGCTGAGAGGGCATCACCTGCCAACCCCTGCCCGCTTTTGGGGGGCACCAGCCGGGCATGGCAGCACCGGAGCTCCCCGGGGAGCACGGGCAGGAGGCTTCGGCACCGACTTTGGGCACCGGCTGGAGAAGGATGGAGAAGCAGCATCAGCGTGGAGCAGCACCCACGGGGAACCAGCATCACCCCCCTCCCAGCATCGCTGCACCGGGGTCAGAGCATCCCTGGAGGATTTTGTGGGGCTGCCCATCCCCAAGGACTCCAACACTTCCAACCACAGTGCCGGACGCGGTGCCGCGGGACAAACCTCATCCCCCAGCCGCTCTCTAACGCCGCTTTCCCCCCTCGCCACAGCTTTTCCCCCAGGTCCCCTGAGCACCAAGCGCTGCCGGCCCCACCATGTGCGAGGAGGAAACCACTGCCCTGGTCTGCGACAACGGCTCCGGCCTCTGCAAGGCCGGGTTCGCCGGCGACGATGCCCCTCGTGCCGTCTTCCCCTCCATCGTGGGGCGGCCCCGGCACCAGGTGGGTACCCGGGGGGGGCCGGGGGCTGCCCCTGCCCTGCTCTAATCACCGCAGCGTGGCTAACGAGGCCTCTCTCGCCGGCGTTAGGGTGTCATGGTGGGCATGGGGCAGAAGGACAGCTACGTGGGCGACGAGGCGCAGAGCAAGAGGGGGATCCTCACGCTCAAATACCCCATCGAGCACGGCATCATCACCAACTGGGACGACATGGAGAAGGTGAGACCCTCCCGGGATGGGGAGCGGGCGTCAGCCCCGCCTTCGGTTTGGGGTAAGATGCCAACTCTTTGCCCGGCCTTAGATCTGGCACCACTCCTTCTACAACGAGCTGCGTGTGGCCCCCGAGGAGCACCCGACCCTGCTCACCGAGGCACCCCTCAACCCCAAGGCCAACCGCGAGAAGATGACCCAGGTACGGCACTGCAGCACCCTGGGGATGGGGCTGGACCCTCCAAAACCACAGGAAGGGCTGGGGGATTTGGGGGTTTTGTGGGGGGCAGTTTGGTGCTTGGATAAGGGCAGAGATCCCCGTGGGAAGTTCGCGTGTGCCTGGTGGCCCCGGGGGTCTCTCGGCAGCACATGCGGGATTTGCCCCGCGAGGCACGGCCCCTCCACGGGTTCCCCATGGCCCCACGTGGCTCTGGCAATGCCTCACGGTTCCGTGCCACCCCTTACCCACGTGCTCCCACACCACGCTCCGTGTTCCACGGCGCGGCTCGGCGATCCCTGTCCCCTCTGCGCCCTGCACTGACCCCCGTGGCCGTGCAACGCCACCATCCACCCGCTGTTCCCTGCACTGCAGCGATCCCTGTGCTTTCCCTGCAGTGCCCCGACCCCAGGAAGGCGCAGCCCCCACGGGTTGGGGTGGGGTGGGGTGTGCTGGTGACCCCCGTGCCCGCCTCTACCCCACTGCCCCTCTCCCTTTCCCTGCCAGATCATGTTCGAAACCTTTAACGTCCCCGCCATGTACGTGGCCATCCAAGCCGTGCTCTCCCTCTACGCCTCCGGCCGCACCACCGGTGAGTAGGGGACCATCGGTGATGGGGACTGAGCCAGCTCGGAGTGTCCCCCCTCACCTTCCCCCCCATCCCAGGCATCGTCCTGGACTCCGGGGACGGCGTCACCCACAACGTGCCCATCTACGAGGGCTACGCCCTGCCCCACGCCATCATGCGTCTCGACCTGGCCGGCCGCGACCTCACCGACTACCTCATGAAGATCCTCACCGAGAGGGGCTACTCCTTCGTCACCACCGGTACGGGGCTGGGCAGGCGGGCTGGGTCACGGGGACCCCGCGGTGCCGCCGGGTTGAGCCTCTCCCGCCGTCGTGTCCCGCAGCCGAGAGGGAAATCGTGCGCGACATCAAGGAGAAGCTCTGCTACGTGGCCCTGGACTTCGAGAACGAGATGGCCACGGCCGCCTCCTCCTCCTCACTGGAGAAGAGCTACGAGCTCCCCGACGGGCAGGTCATCACCATCGGCAACGAGCGCTTCCGCTGCCCCGAGACCCTCTTCCAGCCCTCCTTCATCGGTGAGCCCGCCCCAATGCCCCCAGGAGTGGTTGCCCCATCCCCACCAGCAGGCAAACAGCTCCCGTGGGTGCCCTTTGCACCCCAAATGGTGGGGCAGACTCATGGGTGCCCCTGTGGCTCTTTCGGGGAGCCCTGAGGAGGGACGGGAGGGAGACAGGGAGCTGACAGCCCCCTCCCACCCCAGGCATGGAGTCCGCCGGGATCCACGAGACGACCTACAACTCCATCATGAAGTGCGACATCGACATCCGCAAGGACCTCTACGCCAACAACGTCCTGTCCGGCGGCACCACCATGTACCCCGGCATCGCCGACCGCATGCAGAAGGAGATCACGGCGCTGGCTCCCAGCACCATGAAGATCAAAGTAGGTGCTGGGTGACCAAACTGTGGCCACCAGCACCCCAGATCCTCTCCCGGTGTGGGTTTGGGGGGGATCAGGGGTGCACCCTAAGGGCTCTGTCTGCGCAGATCATCGCCCCGCCGGAGCGGAAGTACTCGGTGTGGATCGGCGGCTCCATCCTGGCGTCCCTCTCCACCTTCCAGCAGATGTGGATCAGCAAACCCGAGTACGACGAGGCCGGACCCTCCATCGTCCACCGAAAATGCTTCTAAGCCCCCTCCCCACCCCGCGGGGGCCCCCCGTGCCCAGGCTGGGGTGTCCCGCTCCTCCTCGGACCCCGCTGCTCCTCCCCACCGCCCACCGCGCATTAAAAAGCCTTTTCTCCAGGCTCTGCGCCTTTCCTGGGAGATCCGGGGCCGGGAGGGGCTGGGGGGGGGGGACTGAGAGTGAAGTGGGGGGAAGAGTGGGGCAGCCCTGACTTCGCGTTGGTGCCCACGTCCTGCTGCTGATGGCCTTGACTCTGCCTTGCTGCCCCCAACCCCACAGCAATGCCCTCAACCCCACGTGGGTGACCCCAACCCTGCCCTGATGCCCTTGACCACACATTGGTGTCCCCAGTGTCGTGTTGGTGCCCCTGACCCTTTGCTGATGCCCCCAGCATTGATACCCTCAGCCCCACAGTGGTGCCATCTTCAGGGGATGCCCCCAGCCCCACATCAATGCCCCCGACCCTGAGCTGGTGACCCCAACCCCACACTGGGGACCTCAACCACGTGTCCACACCCTTGGCCCTGTGTTGGTGACCCCCGTCCCGTGGTGGAGACCCCAATGTTGTTCTGGTGACCCCAACCCCGTGTAGGTGACCCCAATGTTGTTCTGGTGACCCCAACCCCGTGTTGGAGACCCCAATGTTGTTCTCATGACCCCAACCCCGTGTAGGTGACCCCAATGTTGTTCTGGTAACCCCAACGCCGTGCTGGTGACCCCAATGTCGTTCTGGTGACCCCAACCCCGCTTTGACGCCCCTGACCCCGTGTTGGTGCCCCCCACCCCTCCTTTTGTGCCCCGCCCTCTCCCCCCCCGCCCCCCGCATTGCTTGGACGTGCTGTGGGCAGCGTCTCATTTGCATTAATTACCATACTGCCCTCAGCCCCCCCCCGTCCCGCCCCCCCCGCCGCTGTTTCCGGCCCCCCGCCTTCTCCCCCGCCCACTTCCCGCGCGTTGACGTCACGGGGCGGTGGCGCGCGCTGCTGATTACCATGTCATTAGCATATGACGCGGGAAGGCGGAAGCGGTGGCGGGATGGGGCGGTGCGGGGCCGCGCTGCGCCTGGCCCTGGAGGGGAACATCGGTACCGGGGGCGACACGGGGACAAAGGGAGCGGCGGGGGAGCGGGGGGATTTGGGGTGCGAGGGAGGGAGCGGGGGCGGCGCGGGCTGGAGCATCCCGGGCTGCGAGTCAATGTCCGTGGTTGGTTCTCAGTGCTGCGGGGGCACCCCAAAACCCCGCGCTGCTGGGACGGGGGACACAAAGGCTCCCCCCGGGTTCCCGGGATTTGGGGTGAGGGACACCCAGGCTCACCCCGTGTTCCCAGGGGCCAGAACAGGGGGACACCCAGGCTCGCCCCACATTCCTGGAAGCAGAGATGGAGGGACACCCAGGCTCACCCCAGGATCCCGGGATTTGGAGCAGGGGGACACCCAGGCTCACCCCATGTTTCTGGGATTTGAGGGGGGGACACCCCACATCCCCAGGGTCCAGAGCTGGGGGGGACACCCAGGCTCACCCCAAATCCCCAGGAACCGGGCTGGGGGGACACCCAGGCTCACCCCAAATCCCCAGGAACCGGGCTGGGGGGACACCCAGGCTCACCCCAAATCCCCGGGGTCCAGAGCTGGGGGGAACACGCAGCCTCAGCCCAAATCCCCAGGAGCGGGGCTGGGGGGGACACCCAGGCTCACCCCAAATCCCCAGGGTCCAGAGCTGGGGGGGACACCCAGGCTCACCCCACTCTTCCTCCGCTCCCGCAGCCGTGGGGAAATCGACCTTCCTGAAGCTGCTGGGTGCCACCTTCCCGCAGTGGCACCTGGTGACAGAGCCCGTGGCACAGTGGCGCAAGGTGCCGGCCGGCGGCGCTGCCCAGGTAACGGCGATTCCGGCCGCGCCCGGGCCCCGCCGGCCCCACACCGGCCCCCTCATCCCCCACCCTCCCTCCGCAGGCGTCCGTGGGCTCGGCCAACCTGCTGCAGATGATGTACCAGGAGCCAGCCCGCTGGTCCTACACCTTCCAGACCTTCTCCTGCATCAGCCGGCTGAAGGCGATGCTGGAGCCGCCGGACGAGGGGCCCCCCGGGACCCCCCACCCCGTGAGGGTCTTTGAGCGCTCTGTGTTCAGTGACAGGTACCCGGCACCCCAAAAACAGCAGGGAAAGAGGGATGAAGGGATGGGATGGGACAGGGAGCATCCGCAGCAGCCGGGTTGTGATGCTGGGTCCCCAGGGTAGCAGAGCCACCGTCCCCAGTGGCTCCCAGAGCGATGCTTAATTTCAGGAATGGGATTTTGGGGTAATTTGGGGGGTCTTTAATGATTTTTGGGGGCTGCCACATCCTCACCTATGTCCGGTGGCAGCGTGAAGCCCTTTGGGTGATGTCGGGCTCGGTGGGGCTGAGCTGTGCTGGGCACTGCACGTGCCCCAAATCAGGGATTTTCACCTCGATTTAACCACCTGCAGCTCCTCGTCGGTGCAAAAAAAGCCAAACAAACAAATGGCTGCGAAACCTCCTGGGCGTGGGGGGTGACAGAGCTGCCCGGTGCCCTCTCTCCATCCCTTCCCAGGTACGTCTTTGCCAAGAACCTCTTCGAGGCCGGGCACCTGCAGCCCCTGGAATGGGCCATTTACCAGGACTGGCACGATTTCCTGCTGCGGCACCTGGGGGCCCACGCCGCCCTCCACGGCTTCCTCTACCTGCAGGCCAGGCCCCAGGTGGGTGCCGGGTGCAGGAGGCGACCAGGCCCACTTAGATCCCGGCAGAATTGCCAAAATGTTGGGGTTTAACCAAAAGTCGCCGCCCTGGAGGAGCAGGGCCTGCTTCTCTTCCCATGGGAATGCCGGTGGGAGTTTTGCCGTGGATTCTGGAGTGGGTTTTGGGGAGAGGGGGCTGCAGCATCTCCCACGGTGCTGCTTCACTTGATGCCCATGTCCCTTCTCTCTCCCACTGACCTCCCATGTCCCTGCATCCCGTTATCCTCCCGTTTCTCCATCTCATCCGTCGATATCCGCCCAGACGTGCCTGGAGCGGCTGCGGCGGCGGGCGAGGAGCGAGGAGGGCGGGATCCAGCTGGGATACCTGCAGCAGCTCCACGCCCAGCACCAGCACTGGCTGGTGGACAGGACCACGGAGTGAGTCCCAATCCATGGCTGGCACCCTGGGCTGGGGCTTTGGGGTGACCCCCAGTTTGGGGGGTGGTTTTTGGGGGGTTTTAATCCCTCCCTCCCTCCTGCAGGATCCACTTTGCGGACGCGCAGCGCGCGCCCGTCCTGGTGCTGGACGTGGACAAGGACTTCGAGCACGATGTGGCCCTGCAGGGCGTCCTCATGGCACAGGTGGGGTGGCACAGCCTGGTGGCTTCCCGGTGCCATCAGAGCCACGCTGGCTCCGAGCCTCCGCCTGCGCTTCAGTTTTCCTTGGAAAAAATAACTTTGGCATCGTGGGTCCGAGTTGGTTTAAACCTCAGGTGTCCCAGCGCCATCCCGGTGCCATCCCGGTGCCACCCCAGTGCATTCCTACACCATCACTGTGCCAGGGCCATGCCAGTTCCAACCCCACACCATCCCAGTGCCATCCCGGTGCCACCCCAGTGCCACACCCTCAGTCACGTTCTCCTTGCAGGTGGAGGCCTTCGTGGCATCCCTGAGTGCCGGCACTTCACCGTCACCTCCCGACCCTCTCGGAGCCGGGGAAGGGGCATCGTCCTCCTGAAGACCCCGATCCCAAGGACAAGGGACATGTCCTGGTCCCCCGCCGCGCCCTCAGCCTGTTTGTACTGGGCGAGGGGTAGATTTGAGGCGGATCCTCAGAGGTGCAGCCGTGTGAGGAGTTTTGGGGGCAGAGGGGGCTCCCCGTGCTCGGGGGACCAGGTCCTTGCTGTGACCCCCTCCCCACCTTTAGGGATCCCCAACTGGGGGTGCTCCCTGAGGTTGGTTTCGTGCACTGGTTGAATTCCGACGGAAAATCCCCGCGTTGAAGTTACCCCCGACCCCCGTACTTTATTTTGTTATTTTGTTATTTTGTATCTAATTTTTTCCCCTTAAATTAAGATCAAATCCCTGCGGAGCTGCTCCGTGTCTGCGACCAGGGGGAGTGCAGGGTCAGGGCGGCTCTAGGGGGACACGGGGGGACATTATTCCCTTAGTTTTGGGGCGTTGGGATGGGGGAGGAGCAGTGCCCTGGGGCTCTCCCAGGTGTGGGTCAGGCTGGGCTGGATTTGGGGCAAACGAAGGGGATTTGGGACCTGCTGGGGGGGTTTGCTGGTGGGGGAGGGCATTGGGTCTTTAGGGGGGACACCTAAAAGGGGGGGGGATGGTGCTCGGCCTTTAGTGGGGTTGTGAGACCCTACATAAACACGGGAGGGGCGGGGACTGGGACGGGGGGGCGGGGTTGGCGTGGTGAGGGGGATTTGGGAGGCGGAGGGGTAGGATATAGGGCCGGGAGGGGGGGGAACCTGGGGTGGGATAACTTGGGGGGCTGTGGAGCAGGGTATGGGCGGCACAGGAGCCGGGCTGCCATCCCCCGGGATTTTCCCCGGAGACCCTACAATAACACAGAGCGAGACCCGCACAGACCCCACTGGCGACCCTACAAAAACAACAACAGAGCACCCACAGCTGACGGCCCTACAAAACCAACGCGGTGCCGCAACCCCCCCCCCCCCCACGACAATCCTATAAAAACAACCCGGCGCACCCCGACATCCAGCGACCCTACAACAACAACCCCAAACCAACAACGGCCCGGCGCACCCCCACACCCAACAACCCCACCACAAACACCCCCACACAACTCGCAGCCCCCTTCTCCCCCGCTCCCCCGGGCCAGCACCGGGGCCCCCTCCCCGTTCCCCCCCCCCCGAGGCTCCGGGTGCCCCCCGGGTGCGGAGGGGGCCGGGGGGCGGCTGCGGGCGCTGCCCCGGAGCCCCCCGGCCGCCCGGCGGGTCCCCCCGAGCGGGCGCTGCAGAACAAAGGAAGCAGCAGAGCAGCAGCAGCAGCAACGTGCGGCAGCTCCGCCGCGGGTCCCCTCGGGGTGCCGGCGACATCCAGAGGCGCCCCCAGCCCCTCTGCGCCGTCCCCGCCGCCCCCCGCCGCCGGGCGAGCGCTCAGCTCCGGGGCGAGCCCCCGTTCTCAAGGGGGGGGCCGGACCCCTTTTTTTTTTTTCCGGTAAACTCTCTTTATATCTGAATTTGGGGAGCTGGGGAGGGGGGGGGGGAGGTGGAAAGTTGCCGGTGCGCGGCTGAAGTTGTGAAGTTTGTGCGGAGCCGCGCGGTTTGGAGGGGGGGAAAAAAGCGAAAAGGAAAATGGGGTTGGAAGAAAGAAGGGGTGGGATTAAAAGCGGGGAGGCAGCACCCCGGTTTGGGGGGAGCTCGGGGGCAGGAGGGGTGGGGAGCCCAGCGGGGCCGCCCCCCGGGGTGGAATCAGCGCGGAGGTTAAAAGTCGGGGTGACTTCGCGGCTTCCCTCGGCTCTGTCCCCGCAGGACTCGGCGGTGTCCCCAGGGTGGGGGACGCGGTGACGGCGGGATGTCCCTGTCGCCGGACACCCGGCTCCGCCAGCCCGGGCCAGCCGCCGCTGCCCCCCCGGCCGGGGGGAGCCCCGAAATCTAAGGCTGCCCCCGGGATGGAGATGGAGACGCACGAGGGGCTTCGCCGGGAGGTGAGTGATCCCCGGCTCCCCCAAACCCATCCGTCCCTCCCCACACCTCCGCAGTTTCGGGGTGATTTGTGGCTCCTTTGTAACGTCACCGTGACTTGGAGGGGGCTCGTCGGGGTGGGCAGGGAAAGCCCCTTCTCGGTTGGTGGATGGGTTTGGTTTTTTTTAAGGGTATTTCCGTGGGAAATGGGACTTTCTGCTGCCTAAAAGGCCACTTTGATGCCTTAAACCCCACCCCCCCCCCAGAATTTCAGCTCCTCCCTGGGGCATCCCCGAAACAGCGCCGCGGGATGGGTGGCAGCAGGACAAAACCCACATTTCAACTGAATTCCTTGGAATTTCTTGGCATGGAAGAGGAAAACGCTGCACGAAACCCACCCGGGCGGGGGGGAGGTGGGGGGTCCCCAAAAAGAAAGGGGTGGCGAGGAAAGGGAAGGCAGAGCCGTGCCCGGGGGGAGCATCTCGGAGCTAACAAGTCGCGGCGTTTTCTTCACCAAGAATTCCAACGCCTTCCTTCGGCGCTTCTGGTTTTACCGGCCGGGGTGGTTGGAACCGGGATCTCTCATTTTGTGCCCGTCGTGCCCACGCAGGAGACAGGGAAAAGGGGGGGCTGCTCCAGCTGGGGGGTCTCCAGCGTGGGAGTGAGGGAGAAATAGAGAAACATCTGCTCGGGGTTGGTTGTTTTGGTGCTTCCCCCCCCCCCCCCCACCCCCCAAAAAAAAGAAAATTGCCGCTGCTTTGCTTTTTTGTGGTATTGAGGGTGCGCGGCTGCCCTGCGCCTCTGGGTCGTATCCAGCGGGTTTTTCCCTCGGAATGGCTGGTGGGAAGCTGGGATGGGGCGGTGGGGATGTTGGCACAGGTGGCTCGGCCGGCGCTTGGCACACGGCGAGGCGGGGGAAGGACTTTGCCCTTGGCGAAACGCGGGTGAAAGCCGATGGCGAAGGTTTGTCCCCGGCGCTTTTCCAGCGAGGATCTGGGGGGGAAAAAAAGATGATTTATGAGGATGCTGCTGGAGCCAGGGCCGGCAGCGGCGGGATCGCCCAGGAGCCGGGGATGGTGCCGGTGGCCGAGCCAGGGGTGTGCCACAATTCCCACGTCCCGGCGTCTCTCCCGGGGTGGTTTGGCAGACGGAGCCAGCCGGGCAGCCAGCCCCTTCCCAGCACCAGTTCCACCAGTTCCTCCGGCTCGGCCAGGCCCGGGAAAGCCGGCTCTGCCCCCGCAGCTCCGTGCTCCTGCTGTCCCCCTTGGGGGCTGATCTCCTGGTCCCCATCCATGAGGATTTGGGAGAGGAGGAGGAGGGAAGATACCAGAGGTCAAGGTTTATCTCCGCTCCCCATGGCGCGGCTCTGTCAGACCCTCTCCTGCCTTCCCAGGCGGCTCTGGGTGTCTTCCTGATTTGCATAACTAATCAACGTCTCGGGAAGCCGCTCATTACCGCGGAACAGCCCCGCTCCGCACCGGGAGCCGCCGGTGTCCCCCCAAACCGAGGGAAGGATGCTCCCAGCTGCCTCCCTCAGCTCTGGGCAACAAACCCGAAATAAACCCCACAGAAAACCCCGTTCCCAGCAGGAACGGTCACACCAGGCCCCCAAAACCGCTTTGTGGGGTGGCGGCGATGGGACGTGGCGCAGCTCAAGGTGTCCCTGGCACGTCCCTGGGGCATTCCCGGCGCTCGGAAATGAAAGCCCCTAACTGAATTTGGCAGGCAGGCTCGGGGCCGAGCGCTGGAGATTAGGGATAATCTCATTTAAAGCATTACTAATAAAAGTTACTAAATTTGTCCATCTCCGAGGCTTTCCCTGGAGGGTTGAGGTGGGATTTTTTTTTCCCCCGCCAGTGTGAAATCGCCCCAAAACGTGTCTGGCATCTCCAAAAAAAAAGCATCAGGGGGATGGATGGGATGAAGGACAGGCTCGGGTTCGGCTCATTTTCATTCGGCACATCCCGGTGTCACCTGCAGGATGTCACCCGCCTGCCGAGGGCTGTCCCCGGGTAATCCGAGGGGATTCTCACCATCTCCGTGCCTGGAAAATGGAAATATTCCCAGTCCTGGCTGTGATGTGAGCAGCTAAAAGGACTCGGGAGCAAGTCCGATGGATGCCGGCGCGTGCTGGAGCGGAGGAGGAGGACGGGAGGGAAGAGGCGTCTGTCAGGATGAAATCCCCGCCGCGCTCTCTGCACGGAGCTGTTGCCCGGCAGAGCCGAGCTGGGCCGGGCACAGGGGGTTTGCAAGCCCGGGCGCTGCCGTGCGAGGCTGGAAATTTGGGGGAAAACCAGCTGCCGGCACCGGTTTATCCCAGCTATTCCCGTGGGAGTCGCGTCGCTCAGAGCAGAGGTCGGATCCCGGCGCGCTCTTGGCTCACGCGTGGCCTTTTCGGGAAGAGAGGAGCTCCAGGGAACGTGGCAGGGATGGGGATGTCAGGTCTGTGCTTGCGCTTCCACCTGGACTCGGGATCTGGTTCATCCAACCCACTGGGCATTTCACAGGACCCTCAGATCCCTTTGGAAAAGAGTTTTCCTGGGAAACCTTCGGAAATTTTGAGTTTGTAGCCGTTTTGCTGGTGATTTAGCTGAGAACGGGCTTGGAAAACTCCAAGCGTTGCAGGAGCATCACCTCCAAGCCTGGATGGAGGAGTTTTGGGGGGAATTCGCCTTCCTTGCTCGCTTTTTTCCTTCTCCCTCCCCGCTGCCTCCCCCAAAATACTTCTGTGCATCACAGGGAGACCCGCCAGCTCCAACACGGGTTGGAAAAGCTGGAGCTGAATTCCACCAGGACTTTTTCAAGGATCCAGCCCCACCTTAACCCTTTCGCCGTCCAGTTCCCACTGCTTTCCCCACGGGATAACGCCCGCATTCCCCCCTTTCTTCAGCGGGGCCTGGATTTTGGGGAAGAAGGGGCAATCGGACGACGTGCATGTTGTTGGAGGAGGATTTAAATGTTTCGAAGGTCTGATGTCCCCAAATTAATTAGGGGCCAAAATTAGTGATGACCCCAAATTAATGATATCCCCAAGTTGATGAGGGCCCCAAATGATCAATGTTCCCAAATTAACCCAACCAAATTAATGCACAAAATCTAACGAGGTTGCCAGGGGTTTAAATGGCGGTAAAATACTGCAGGGAGGGAGTGCAAAGAGCGTTTTTGGGGCTCCCCTCGGCTGCTCTCGGGGGGCCTGTGGCTGCTCCCACCCCCCTGCGTGGGCTGATGCCTCAGTTTCCCGAGGGACAACCCCACTCTGACCAGGGTTTGGGGGTCCCGTTACCCCATTTTGGGAGTACGGGGTCGCGCATTTGTGTCTATGTCCATGTCCCCCTCGTGTGTCCTCTGCGCCCCACCTGCACTCCCTCGTGTCCTACTCACGTCCCCCTTGCGTCCCTCCCTGTGTCCCCGCTGCGTGCCCCCCCTTTCCTCCCCCAGTGTCCTCCCGTGCCCTCTCCCGTTTCCCCCGTGTTCCTCCCCGTTTCCCCCCAGTGTCCCCCTGTGTCCCCTCCCGTGTCCCCTCTGTGTCCCCCCACGCCCCCCACCCCATGTCCCCGGGGGTTTTGTGCCTGCTCCCGGCCCCCGCGTGGGCTGATGCCTCAGTTTCCCGGGGGTCCAATCTCACAATGACCGGGCTTTGGGGGTCCCGTTACCCCGTTTTTTGCGGGTGCGGGGTCGCGTGTCCGTGCCCGCGTCCCCCGCGCCGTGTCCGCGTCCCCCCCCGTGTCCCCCTCATGTCCCCGCTCCTGCGCAGCGCAGGGAGCGGGCGGGCGGTGCCACTGCGTGGGGAAGGGGGGGGCTGCGCGTGGGGGGGGAAAGGAGGAGGAGGAGGAGGAGGAAGAAGAAGGAGGAGGAGGAGGAGGAAGGAGGAGGAAGGAGGGAAGAAGAGGAGGAGGAGGAGGAGGAGGAGAGGGGGGGAGCAGGGATGCGGCGCTCATTCCCCCCCCCGGCTGCAGCGGGGCGGCGGTGAGGGAGCGTGGAGGAGAGGGAGACAAGATGGCTTCCTCCTGAGGGCCGGCGCCGTGCGGGGCCGGCGGGGGCTGCGGGGGCAGCGCGGGGGCAGCGGCGAGGTAAGAGCACCCCTTCCCCCCCAAAACACCCCCTCTGCACCCCCTCAGCCCCCTCCCCCCCCAAAATAATCCCCCGCCGGGCTTGCGGGGCGGTGCGGGGGAGGTTAAAGACCCCCCCCCCCCGCGGTGTTGGCGGCCCCGCGGGGCCGCGAGGACAAAGCGGCGGGGCCTGGGGAGGGACACACGCCCCGCGCCCCCGCCCCCGTTTTGTGGCTGTTTTCCTTCTTTTATCCCTTTTCCTTTCCCTCCAGCATCGCTTCGTGCGGGGGGGGGGGGTAGGGTGGGGGTGGCGGGGAGAACGGATAGGGGTGGGAGGCAGATAAGCCTTAAGGTGCACCGTGCCCACCCCCCCCCCCCCATCGTTATTCCCCCGTGTGCTTTTCGCCTTTATTAATGATCGTTTGTATTAATTGATGCCGGCCGTCCCCGAAATGTGCTGAGCTCAGAGGTGCGGCGGGGGTGATGCGAACAAGGGCGATGAGGCTCCCCGCCGTGACGTCACGGTGACGTCACCCGCCGGTGGCAGCTGTCATCCCTCGCCGTGACGAGGACCCGGGTCCGGCGCGGGCACCCCCCGCTCTCCGTCACGCCGCCAACCACGGGGGCACGATGGAGGTGGGCAGAAAAAGCAGCTTGTCCTCCTCGGCGGGGTCTCACTTGCCCGCCCAGGCGGCGATTTGGGTTATCCCAGTGCCAAGAGCGGCGTGCTTCGGTGGCGGGCAGCGCTGCGGATGCTGGTGGCTCCAAGGGACGTCGCCGAGGTCAGGGCAGAGCGTTGCCAAAACGCGCGGCCGCCCCGAAGTTTGGAGTCGGCGGTGAGCGGCTTTTGGCACCACGTGTTTTCGCAGGGATGGGGATGCTTCAGATCTCGCACCCGGGGATGCGCCGGGCGCGTGCGCCCGCCAACGCCGGAGCTGCCTCCGGAGCGGCGGATGCTGTGCAAAAAAAAAAAAAAAAAAAAAGAATCCAGAGCTCGATTTCCACCGGTGGCAGGTGCCGGGGCGGTGGGTTCGGGTGCCGGGATGCGCTGAGCGGCGGCGCGGCCCCGAGGTTGCATCATGCTGGGAAGGGCTGGGCAGCGCCGGAGCAGAGTCCTCGCAGGTTGTTACGGTGGCCCCATAAACGAGCCCCACTCTTGGCCTTTGGCACCTCATTAGCTGTGGCGAGGTTTGTTTTTCGGATTGCCCGACATGGACTCTTTGTCGCAGGTAATTAAGGGGGGAAGGTGGCTCCGAAGAGGAGACGGTGGGATCTGGGGAAGGCAAAGTGTGTGTGTCCCCAACATTTTGGCTTTTCCGTGGGGGCCTTTGGTGGCCTCACTGGGAGCAAGGACGGCATGATGGCTCTGGGACACATGGCTGTGCTTTGGGTCTGTGTCCCAAAAAGCCCTTCTTGAGGTGTCCCTGGCGCTGGCACACTGGGAGTGAGCTGTCCCCACGGCACCGGGGTCCCCAGTCCCCTTCTTGCATGTGCTGAAGTCCCCATTCCCTGTCCCCATGGCAGCAGGGTCTTTGGTCCCGGTTCTGCATGTGCTGCAGTCCCCAATTCTTGTCTCCATGGCATCGGGGTCCCTGGTCCCCTGTCTGCATGTGCTGGGGTGCCTGGTCCCCGTCTCTGTGCCGTTGGGATTTTGACTCCTTCCTGCATGCACCAGCGTTCCCAGTCTCCATTCCCACATTATCGGGGTCCGTGGTCCTTTGCCTGTGTGTGCTGGGATCCCTGGTCCCCATCCGTGTGACATCGGCATCCTCAGTCCGTGTGTGCCAGGCTCCCCTGTCCCTGTGGCTGTGTGTGTCCCTGTCCCCAGAGCAGTGGGGTTCCCGACCCCTTGCCTGCTCCCTGTGGGAGTTTCCCGGTCCCCATCCCCACTGCGTCAGGATCCTTGGTCCCCTGCTTGTGTGTGCTGGTGTCCCCATCCCCACGGCAGCCGTGTCCCTTGTCCCCCACCTGTGCACGCTTGGGTCCCTGCTCCCTGTTTCTGCAGCGTTGGCGTTCCTGATCCCTCCCCTGCATGTGCAGGGTCCCTTGTCCCCATTCCCATGCCATTGGGATCCCCAGTCCCTTCCCTGCGTGGACAGGGCTCCCTTGTCCCCGTTCCCATTCCACTGGGGGGGTCCCAGTGCTCTTCCTGCCTGTGCTGAGCTCCCTTGTTCCTGTGATGTCGGGGGGTCCTCGGTCCCCTGCCTGCATGTGCCAGCTTTCCCTGTCCCTGTTCCTGTGGCACTGGGGTCCCCATTCCCTGCCCCCACCGTGTCCCTCGCTCCACGTGCGTGCCGGGAATCTTCTCAAGGGCATGTCATGAAGGGGCCAGCGCCAAACCCACCATCCCTGTCCCCTCGCTGTCCCCACTGCGGATTGGGATGCAGGCTGGGATGAGGGAGATGCCCCCAAATCCCTCTCGGGGACACCCCCCTGCTCCCTCCTCTGCCAGCGCTTTAATCTCGGTGCTTTGAGCTCTGTGTAAAAGGGTGCCAGACCATTTTTGAGGATGAAAGAGCTTTTTTCATTTATCCCCTCCGCTTCCCGGGCCGGCATCCAAGGGGAGATGAAATGAAACGGGAAGAGGCTGGAGGTGAAACAGCTGTGATCAGCTCTGTCCCCGCTCCACATCTGCCCGCCACACCACTGCCAGCCCCGCAAAACCAGCTCAGCCCCAATTTTCTCCTCTATCCCGGGGCCAAAATCCCCTTTCCCCGGGAGCAGGGGTGCTGGGCGGCGGCGGGGCGGCCTGGGATTTGCAGGCAGGGCTGTCGGAGGGAGCCGTGTCGCGGGGACAATGCAGTGTGTTTGTTTGCTACAGCTAAAATGGCAGTTCTTAAGGGGAAAAAAAAGAGAGCGAGAGCGAAGTGCTTCTGCACATCCAGTCGCCGCATCTTTTGATTAAATGAGATTTTGCTGTCGAAGGGGGGAGCTGGGGACCACGAGCTCCTGAGCCTGCAGTTCCCATCGCAGCCAAATGAGGGGAAAAAAAAATTCCGAACCACCCCGAGCTCTGAAAATGCTGTGAAAAAAAAAAAAAACGGATTGGAGCAAGTTGTAATTGCTGCAGTTGTCAGCGCTGAGGCCGGGGATGCCGTGGGGTGACCGGAGGGTTTGTCACCGCGGGGCTGGTGGCACGGCCCCGCTCACTGCAGCTCCACTTCCCAGCCTGGCTGGAAAGGATGGAGAAACATCCCGGGAGCTGCAGCTGGGATGTGGCAGGGAATGGGGAGCAGGATGAGGAACAACAGAGCGAGGGGCTCCGAAGACCCTGAGCCTCGGAGGAACCCGGTGGTGTGGCAATTAAAGCCTCTGCACTTAAGGCCGTTGCATTGAAGCTGCTGCAGTTAAAGCTGTGGCGCCTAAATCCTCGCCAATTAATGCCGTTGCAATTAAAGCCCTGGCACTTAATTAACGCCATCACTGCACCAGCCCTCGTGGCGGTGCCGGCTTCTCCCAGCCGTGCCAGGTGTCTCCATGAGCCTTCCTGGTTGGAATAGCTGGTGCAGGAGCACACTGGGAACACACTGCTGGCCTACTGGGAACACCCTGTCTGCCAGCTGGAGCACACTGGGAGCATACTGGGAGCATCCTGCCTGTCCTCCAGAGCACACTGGAAGCTCACTGGGAGCGCACTGGGAGCACAGTCCCTGCTGGCTGGACCACACTGCCTGTCCTTTGGAGCACACTGGGAGCGTCCTGCCTGCCCTGTGGATCACACTGGGATCACGCTGGGAGCAAACTGGGGGCACGCCGCCTGCCCTCTGGATCACACTGGGATCACACTGGGAGCATGCCGCCTGCCCTCTGGATCACACTGAGATCACACTGGGAGCAAACTGGGAGCGTGCCGCCTGCCCTCTGGATCACACTGGGATCACACTGGGAGCGCCGCCTGCCCTCTGGATCACGCTGCCTCCCCTCTGGATCACGCTGCCGGCCGGAGCACGCTGCCTGCCCGCACATGGCTTTTTTTAGGTTTACAAACATGACGGGCCCGTGCACGCGCCGCTTCCCCCCCTCCTTCCCCGTGAGTCATCAACCCCGTCACCGGGGCCGGGGAAGCCGGAGGCGGCGTCGGCGCTTTCCCCGTGGTGCTGCTGACCCCAGCCAGGGGCGGGGGGGGAAAAAAAACAAAAGGCAAAATCAGACTTTGGTTTTCCGTTCTTTTAACCATTCCCCGTTTCCACTTTTGGCGAGCGAGATGGGGAGGATGCGGATGGCGAGCGTGGCTGCCATCCCGGCTCGTGGGTGGTCTGTGGCGAGGTGTTTTTGGAGAGGACCACGGCACCGGCTGGAGGGTGGGAAGAGTTGAAACGTCACTGGCTTCCCCGGCTTCCTCACCCTTTGTTGGTTGTTTCCCCAGCCTTGGATTTAAGGCGATGCTGATCGGTGTGGTTTTGGGGATGGGTGAGAAAAAGCTGGTGAGGATCCCAAAATGTTGGCAGAGGTGCTGGCAAAAGCCTCCTGGGGGCCCGGCAGTGCCGGCGAGCGTGGAGATGCCGAAGCCCCCGCGCTGAGCTCATCGGCTGAGGTGGCTCTGGTGACTCAGCAGTGCCGGTGCTGACTCAGCGGCCCCGGCCCCCGGGGAGGCAGTGGGATAGCGGGAGAGCTTGAAATTTTTGGGTAGAAAAAGGGACTCCTTTGTACAGCGTGCTGCAGTTTGCTGATGCCGAGCCAGTATCCGTGCTGCCAACGCATTTTCCACCCCGTGCACCTTCCTCCGGCTTTGGAAAAGGGATTTCATCCAAAGGGGTCGCGTCTCCCACCTGCCATGAGATGCTTTTCCCCACGGGAAACGGGTCGTGGCAGCGAAACCAGCTCCAGGTTTGGCAGGGGCGGCGTTTTTCCTGCTCCCAGATGGGGCAGGGCCCGGCTCCCACTCATCTCCCGGCTCCTGCCCGCCGGCCGTCGCGCCGCCAACTTGCCCGTGCTTGCCGGGTGGGAGGGTGGCGGCACACACGGTTCTTCTCCTCCTCCTCCTCCTCCTCCTCCTCCTCCTCCTCTGCCGAAGGTCGGGCTGTGCAGTGGCGTGAGGAGCCCCACGTCCCGGGGAGGGGGGCACGGCAGCATCCCCCAGGTATGACGGGATGGGGGTGACCTGGAGGGGAGCCGAGCACCTGTGGGTGCTGGCTGGCACATCCCTGACTTGCACCTGGGGACTGGGAGGGTGCAGGGACTCCTCCTCTGTTCAAACCGGGGGCAGAGGCTGGAAAACTGGGGTGCAGTTGGGTTAGTGCTTTCCTCCTCGCTCCTCCAAATGTGGCTTTTCGCCCTGGCTTGCGGTGCAAAGCGATCGGCAGGGTGGAAGTGCCCCCACAGAGGGTTGTGGGGGCTGGAGTGGCCAGGAGGGGACGGAGCCGGGTGCTGTGGGGAGTGCTCTGAAATTGGGCCCGGTGCCACCGGGGCGGCCGGAGGGGGATGGGAAATGCAGCTGGGCCGGGTGGGAGGTGAGGAGAGGCCCCAGGCCTTCCCCGTATGGACCATGCACTTCCACTTCCTTCCCATATGGGTCCTCTTCCTTCCCTGCCCCTGCCCCTTTCCTCCCTGCCCCCTTCCCATTCTTCCTTGTTTCCCTTCCTCCTCATCCCCATCTTCCTTTTCTTTCCCCTCTTCCCCTCCTTGCCCATCCCCTTTCTCCCCTTCCTTCTCCTTTCTTCTCTTCTTCGCTTTTCTCCCCATTTCTCTTCATTCCCTTCGTCTCCTTCCCCATCCCTTTTCCCCCATCCCCTTCTTCCCCTTCTCCTTCACCTTGCCTTTCTCCTTTTCCTTTCCCTCCATCTCATTCTCCTCATCTCCTTCCTCTTTCCCTTCTTCCCCTTCTTCCTCTTCCCTTTCTTCCCTCTCCCCTTCCTCTTCCCCTTCCTCTCCATCCCTCCTTTCCCTTCCCCAGGGACGGAGCAGGCACTGTGATTCAGCCTTGCCAAGCCAGCCCCGGTGCCAATCTGGGAGCCGGCACGAGAGGAGCCAGCTGTGTTTAAGGAAAAAACCGCTTCAAGAAACAAAAATAGTCCCGTGGGGTTGGTTTTTTTTCCCCTCCTTCTTTTCCCTTTCAAGAGCTCGGCTCCCTCCCTGTCCACCCGGAGCCGGCAGCCTGACGCGGCTCTGTGCCGTGCCAAGCCTTTCCCCCTGCCCGCGCCAACTGGCGGCTCCCGGCTCGGCTCCGCGCCGCGCTGGGAAGACGCAGCGTGGTGGGAACACACGCCGTGGCTTGGCTGCGGCATCCTGCTTCCCAAAAACTGCTCCAGTGGGAGCATCCGCTGGGAGCATCTGCTGAGGCATCGCTCGCCTGTCCGCAGCGCTGAGCATCCCTGCTCCGAGTGTCCCTGCTCCAAGTGTCCCTGCTCCCAATGTCCGTGCTCCAAATGTCCCTGCTCCGAGTGTCCCTGCTCCGAGTGTCCCTGCTCCCAATGTCCGTGCTCCAAATGTCCCTGCTCCGAGTGTCCCTGCTCCGAGTGTCCCTGCTCCGAGTGTCCCTGCTCCAAGTGTCCCTGCTCCGAGTGTCCCTGCTCCGAGTGTCCCTGCTCCGAGTGTCCCTGCTCTGAGGTGTCCCTGCTCCGAGTGTCCCTGCTCCCAATGTCCCTGCTCCGAGTGTCCCTGCTCCGAGTGTCCCTGTTCCGTGTGTCCCTGGTTCCGAGGTCCCTGCTCCCATGTCCCTGCTCCAAATGTCCCTGCTCCGAGTGTCCTGCTCCGAGTGTCCCTGCTCCAAATGTCCCTGCTCCGAGTGTCCCTGCTCCCAATGTCCCTGCTCCGAGTGTCCCTGCTCCGAGTGTCCCTGTTCCGTGTGTCCCTGTTCCGAGTGTCCCTGCTCCCAATGTCCCTGCTCCAAATGTCCCTGCTCCGAGTGTCCCTGCTCCCAATGTCGCTGCTCCGAGTATCCCTGCTCCAAATGTCCCTGTTCCGTGTGTCCCTGTTCCGAGTGTCCCTGCTCCCAATGTCCCTGCTCCAAGTGTCCCTGCTCCGAGTGTCCCTGCTCCAAGTGTCCCTGCTCCAAATGTCCCTGCTCCGAGTGTCCCTGCTCCCAATGTCCCTGCTCCCAATGTCCCTGCTCCGAGTGTCCTGACCGCAAGCATCTTCACCCAAACATTCCCACTCTGAGCATCCCCCATCCAAACATTCCAGCCCCAGCCTTCACCGAGCATTCCTGCTTCCGACATCCCTCTGCTGAGCGTTCCTGATCCCAAGCATCCTCGCTCCGAACACCCCAACCCCAAGCATCCCCACTCTTGATCGTCCATTCCCCAAGCATCCTGACCCCAAACATCCCCACCCCAAGCATCCCTTCCAAAAGGGAAAATACTTTTCCTGCAGGAAACGAGGCAGTTGGAGGTGGGAACAAATTCTTTTCCACCTTGGGAAAAAATCCTCCATCTCCCTCGTCAGCCCCCGGCACTGGCGGGATGCCAGTGCAGGAGCTGGGAGCGGGACTATGTCACATTCAACTGGCTCATCACACCCCAGTGAGGAGGAAAAGGGGGTGGAGTAGTTGCTCCAGCACCGTCCGGAGAGGGGTCATGGCCATGGGGGTCCCTGAAAGCGCTCCTGGGACTGGAGTAAAGCAGAGCCGGGCTTCCCGCAGCGTAAATCAGCTCAGCTCCCTCGGCATCGCCGTTATTCCGGCTTTTCTCTGGGCTAAATGAGGACAGGAGTGAGCAGCTCAGCCCCAGCGCTGGGGTCAGCCGGGGCCATGGAAACAGCTTGGAAAACAAGGCGGGAGAGGCGGCCGTGGCCGCCCGCGGCGGCGGGAGGCAGCGGGACCACGAGCCGGCGCGGTGGGTACCCCGGCCGGGGGGAGCCGGGGGGGCACGGGGGGCTCTCACCAGTCTCACTCGGCGCTTGGGCTTCCCAGTTTTCCTTGAATTTCCCTTTTCAGGGGCGTCGAGTTGGATTTAGGTCATTTGCTCCTCTCTGGCCTGCCTCCCGCTGGCATCGGGGGACTGCGGCGGTGCATTGGGACCGGGAGGGGGTTTCCCATCTCTTGGGCTGTGGCGACGCGGATCGGTGTTCCCCAGGAGCATCAGTGTGATTCCGGCAGCATTCCCGGCCCTGGCACAGCCCTTCGGTGGCACCAGCTGAGCGGTTTCTTGTTGTAGGGTCTCCAGTGCTCAGGGATGCTCAGGGCTTCCCCCAGCAGCGCCCCTAACCCACCATCCCAACAGAGGATCCCCGGGGTTGTTGCCAGAGGAGGAAAACCACAATCCGAGTGCCGGGGCTGGCCGGGCTCCACCGGAGCGGGGCCGGCAGCCAAGCTCCCTCTTGGCTGGCCCGTGCCACCGGCTGGCAGCAGCTCCCGCTGACCTCCGCAGCTCCCGGCCGTGCCCTCGCCGCAGCCCTGGCACACGGTGCCCCCCCCAGCCACCCCGATGCCGCTGGGAAGGGCTCAGCATTCCCACCGAGCTTCCTCCGCGCTCCTCTGACTCCCAAATTCCATGCTTTTAGTCAAATCATGTGGTTTTTGCAGTGGGGTGGCACCGAGCGTCCCAGCTGCTGTGTGTGTGCCGAGTTGCTCCGTTCTCTGCAGCTCCTGACCCGTTCGGCTCCTGCCGAGGGGTTTAACAAACTCCCAAAATATTTATTTTGGGGAATCTTTGGGGCCCTGGTGTGGGGAGCAGGTGTTTTGGGAGGACGAGGGATTTAAAATCCATTTCCCTGCTGGGTTTGGGCGGGTTTAGTTTGTTCATCGTACAGCCCAGCAAGGAGGTGAAAAGAGTTAATTTGAAAACGTGAAAAAGGGGAAAAATAAAGGGGGAAAAGCGGGATTGGAACAGCTCAGGCTGTAAGGAGGATGGATGGATGGATGGAAGGATGGATGGATGGATGGATGGATGGATGGACGGACGGACGGACATGTGTCCCTGGGGGGACCCAGATCATCCCCTTGTTTTTGGGTCAGTTTGAGGCTGCTTTGGGATTTGGGTGTATAGGACTGTGGGATATCCAGGTTCCTGGCCATGTAGGGGTGTTGGATGTATAGGTCACTGGATATATAGGGTTGCTGGGCATATAGGACTCAGGAATTTAGGGTTGCTGGATATATGGGATTGTGGAATATCTGTGTTGCTGGATAGAATGAATTGCTGGATCTATCAGGTTCCTGGGTTGCTGGATGGATGAGATTGCTGATTTTATAGGGCTGATGGATACATAGGGATGCTGGATAGATAAGGTTGCTGGATGTGTGGAGTTGCTGGATATATGGACTGCTGGCCATATGGGATTGTTGGATGTGTAGGTCCCACGATTGGGTATACAGGACTTGGATGTTTAGGATTGCTGAGTGTTTAGGGTTTGTTTGGTGTGTAGGATTGTGGAACATTTAAGGTGCTGAATATATAAGCTGCTGGATATGCAGGCTGGTGGAGGTGTCAGAGATTGCTGATTATATAGGGCCCTGGATGTATAAGTTTGCTGGATATACAGGTCCTTGGTTGTATAGGTTATATAGGGTGGATGGATATATGGGATTGCTGGATATACGGGTCACTGGATCTATAGGGAAGCAGGATCTGTGGGGCAATAGGATCTGTAGGGGAGCGGGATCTATAGGACAGCAGGATCTGTAGGGCAGTGGGATCTTTAGGGCAGCTGGATCCATAGGGCACTGGGGTCTGTAGGGCACTGGGATCTCCAGGGCAGTGGATCCATAGGGCACTGGCATCTCCAGGGCCGCTGTTCCTGCCGCAGCAGCCGGAGCTGTGGCCGTCCCTCCCCGCCGGGTCCCCCCGCACGGGGCGTGGGGGTCGAGGCGGCTCTCGGGCCCGGCCAAGGCGGCGGGCGTGGGGCCTCCGCTGTCCATGCGTCCGTCCGTCCATCCCCGCTCCGTCCGTCCGTCCATCCCCGCTCCGTCCATCCCGCTCGGTCCGTCCGTCCGTCCATCCCCGCTCCGTCCGTCCGTCCGTCCGTCCCGCTCCGTCCGTCCGTCCGTCCGTCCGTCCCCGCTCCGGCCGCAGCCGGCCCGTCCGTACGTGCGCGCGGCGCCGGCACCAATGGCTCCTCCAGCTGGTTTGGCAGGGGGCGGGGAGGGCCGGGGCTCCCGGGGCTCCCGCAGCCCCGCTCGCTCTTTCCTCCCCGGACGGGCCCGCCGTCGCCTGCGGCTTCGCCTCCCGCCCCGCACACGTAAGTGCCGCCCGGCCAGAGCCAGAGCCGTGCCCGAACCCGGCCCCGTGCCCCCGCCGCGCTCCCCGGCGCTCTCGCTGCGTTATAAACGGCTCCGGACTATTCCCAGGGAGCGCAGCCCAGGCTGGAAACGCTCCAAGCCGGGCTCAGCCCGTGTGGTTGGTTGGTTGGTTTGGTTTTTTTTTTTCCTTCCTTCTGTTTAAGGCATTTAAACTGGGGGGGGGGGAGGAATTAAAAAGAGGAAAAACGGATTTTAAAAAAATGAATGTTTTTGTCCTCACGGGGATTTCCCCCCCTTTTGTAGCACCCAGAGGATGCAGAAGGGGCTGTGCAGGAGCAGCTGAGTTAACCTGAACCATATCGCTTGGTTCTCTATTTTCATTTATTTCCTCCCCTCCCTCCTTGCCTCCCCTCCCCAGATTTTATCCTTTCCCGGGGTGAATGGAAGGAGGTTTGGGCAGGCAACACTTTTTCCGAGGGAAATATCCTGAGGGCGGAGGAACTGGTGCCCACGGCAGGGAGGGGGGGATTGCTGCGGATGCAGCCAGAGAGCGTCGGGATTGGGAGGGGGATCGATTTTTGGGGAGAAGCTGCAAGGTCCTCCCATCTCCCAGCCAACAGGGCCAAGAACAAAAGGAGCTGGGTGGGAGAGCCAGGGAAAAAAAAAGTTTTATATATATATATGTGAAGTTTTTTTCCTCCACTGATTTGGGGAAGGTTGTGGCTTTTGGGTTAACCCTTTAGGAGCAGCGGGGGATCCTTTGCTCCTTCCTTTAGTTCACAGGATGGACTATTTTCCTACATTCCCAGCCCGGTTCCATAACCCAGTTTATGGGATGGAGCAGCCCAGGACGCCTCCCTGGCCCTGTGGCTGATTTTTGGGGCTTCCCCTGCCCTTTCCCAGCAGGTTCCTCCCTGGGGAGACCCTTGGGGCCTCTCCCCACCCGGAGCAAAACAGGCTTGCCATCATTTCCCTGGGCTGGCGTCACCACCGCGACGCTTCGGGCCACCAGCGTGTCCCCCCGAGCCCTTGGGTGGGGGGCTCAGGGCTTTTATCTCCCTGGCACTTGGGAAAATCCCCTTTGGCTGGGCAGGAGGAGCAGGAGGAGGAGGATGACGGCGTAGGAAGGACGGGCGAGGCCGTTTCTCTCTCGCTTTGCAAAGGAGAGCGGAGGCGTGCTGTCCCCACCCTGCCCGGGCTGCGGCAGAAACACTTTCTCCTCAGACCTGACCGACCGGTCCCATCGCTCGCGGCTCCGGCGGCGGCTCCGCGGCTGCCGCGAAGGCACCGGAGCCCCTCTAAATCCACGGCGGCATCGGGGTGATGCCGGAGCGGAGCCGCAGTGATCTGCACCGGCGCTGCGCTCCCCTGCGGGTTTTCACCCCTGGGGAGAAGGGGTTTTTCGGGAAAGAATCGTGCTGGGAGTGGTTCTTCCAAGGTTTCGCCGGAGTCAGCAGCGTTCTTATCTCTCCAGCGTCGCGTTCTTATCTCTCCAGCGTGGCTCTGCTCACGCTCTCACCGCGAAGGGTGGAGGGCTCTGTGCCGAAGCCGTGGTGCCTGCAGGGTTAAGTCCGTGTGTGTGTGAAGCCGCACACGGACGCAGAGCAGCGGCTTAACTCGGAGCCGTGACTTTGTAACTCGGGGCTCCCGCCGGATCCGAGCTGCGGATCCTTCCCACGAGCCGGTGCCGGCACCGTCCAGAGGCAGGAAACTCTGCCCACAGCCTGTGCTTGCTTTGGCACGGTTTTTCCAGTGAACTTTGCTGTATTTTTAGCTTGCCGGAAGCTCCCCCTGGTTTTTGGCAAGCGGCTCAATGCGCTGCCAAGCGCCCGGCACTGAAATCCCCGCTGCTGAGGTGGGACAGCACACAGAGAACAGAAAGATAACCCCCCCCCCATCCCTGGCAAAACCCCTTGGAGGGCGTTAATCGGGTGTCCAGCCCCGACGCTGGGGTGTTGGGCTCCCCGGGTGCCACCACCTTGCCTTGGCGTGGACGGGTGGGTTTGCTCTGATCCCTGGCACGCCGCCGGTGCTGCCAGCGCTGCCGCTCGGCGCGGCCGGGGGCCCTGGCCAGCCGTGTTGATACAGACGCCGGGTTATTTGAGGTGAAAGCAGCCCCTGGCACCGGCGTAAGCCAACTCGGCGGCTTCCTGCCGTGCCGCGGCCCCCGGCGAAGGACGGCTGCTCCCGGCCAGGATGTTTGCTCCTGGCGCGGCTCCAGAAACCCCCCCTCTTCTCCTCGTGCTGTTTCCTTCACTGGGGAAAACTGTGTCACCGGAGCCAGGGACGCCCTCCCTGTCCCACCCCGCGCGCGTCGCCCTCGGCGGGTGATGGAAATCCCGAACCGTCCCGTGAGCAATTTCGAAAGCGGGCGGCGGCCGGTGGGGACGTGGGTGGCACGGGGCCGGCGCGGTGGAAAGCGAGTTCCTTCCGAGCCGAGCTGCTCCTTACTCAGCCGGGCAGAAACCCGCGTGGCTTTGCCCACGGCGATCAGTTTCTCGCGTGGCTCGTCTGTGTCTTCATCTTCATCCCCCCCCCCCCCCGGTCAGAAAAAGAGATGAGGAAAGGAGGACTAAAGGAAACAGAGGGAAAAAGTAAGGTTGGGAGCGCTGGCAGGTGGGTTGTGGAGGGGGATGCTCACATCTCTTCTCTCTCCCTCTTCACAGACAGGTTCGGCGGGCGACGCGGTTGATGGACCCAGCAGAAGCCAAATGGAAGAAGGGCCAATTAATTATGTGGAAGAAAGGCGGCTGAACGAGGGCAGCGGGCTCAGCCTGGTGAATGGGGGCCGGCCGGAGGCGGGGGGGACCGCGCTGATGGAGCCGAGCGGGTGGTCGCCGGGCCAGCCGCCTGCCACTGGCAAAGCCCACTTGGAAGATGTCAGGAACCTGGTGGCCTTTTCAGCAGTGGCCGAAGCCGTTTCCTCCTACCGGCTCCCGCCGCCGGGGTCGCCGTCGCTGCTGTACGAGAAGTTCGACTCGGAGATGAGCCGGGGCGGGCTGGGCACGGCAGACGGGGTGCCACGGGGAGAGGACCTGCACGCCCTCAAGGCTGCCCTGGCTTTGGCCAAGCACGGTGTGAAGCCCCCCAACTGCAACTGCGACGGCCCCGAGTGCCCCGACTACCTGGAATGGCTGGAGCAGAAGATCAAGACGGCTCTCGGAGAAGAGCTGGCATCGCCGCGGCCCCGCGCCACCGCCATCCCCCCGCCTCCTCCCCCAGAAGGTGCTATCGACCCCCAGCCGGTGCCTGAGGCTGCCGAGCCGTGCCCGCCCGACGGCCTCCCCTTTTCCCAAAGCGCGTGACCATCGCCAAGGAGAAAGAACATCAGCCTGCAGACCGCCATAGCCATCGAAGCCCTCACGCAGCTCTCGGCCCGCTCTGCCCAGCCCCGTGGGCGATGGGCAGCCCCCCGCCGCCGCCGCGCCGCCACCTCCCGCCGTCCCCTTCGGCCCCGGCCCCCTCGGCCCGCCGGGGGGCCCGCGTGGCAGCGAGGGGATGAGCCCCGTTACCCCGCCGGAGCCGGGAGCAGCACCTGAGCCATTTTTCGGCGCGGCACCTCCGCGGGGGAAACTTCGCAGCCACTTGGGGGCTGGAGCCGAGGTGGCAGCGGGGGCTGGAGACCCCATGGCAGAGCTGGAGCAGCTGCTGGGGAATGCTGACGACTACATCAAGGCGGCTTTCAAGAGACCCGAAGCGACGGCCGGCAAAGTGACAGCCCCCAAAACAGAACCTCCCGAGCGAGCACCCAGCAAGGAAGCACCGGGCAGCCCCCGCTTGCCGCCGGCACCGCCGGAGCCCGACCTGCACAAGAAGACGCAGCTGGTCCTGCAGCAGCATCTCCACCACAAGCGCAGCCTCTTCCTCGAGCAAAGCCTGGCGGCGGCGGCGGCAGCACCCCCGGACCAGCCGAGTGGCTGGTGGGCTCCCAGCACCCCGGCCGTGCCCCCCAAGCCCTTCGAAAAGCAGCCCAAAGAGAAGAAGAAGAAAACGCCGCCCGAAAAGCCCCCGCCGGCCAAACCTCTCCGCAAGCAAGTGCAGATCAAGAAGGCGAAGCAGAAGGACTCGCAGCCGCTCTTCCCACCCCTCTGGCAGATCAGCCTGGAGGGGTTTCGGGCGCCGCCGAACCCCCCGCCGAACCCCCCGCCGAAGAGATGCAAACGGAACCGCTGCCCACCGCCGGCCTTCCCGCACCAGCCTCTTGCACTACCCCTGCCCGCCGCATGCCCCCCGCCACCAAACCCCCTCGACGGCGTCCCCCCGGCTCCCGACTCTCAGGAAAGGGGTGCCCCCGGGGGGGGCCCCCAAATTCACTTGGCGCCGGCGGGCTCGACTGGCTCGGAAGAAGCACCGGCTGCCCCCCAGCCGGCCACCTCAGCTCCCGTCATGGTGGATGACAAGTTGGAAGAGCTCATCCGACAATTTGAAGCCGAATTTGGGGAGAATTTCAACCTGCCGCCCCCTGAGACGCCTGCCCCGCTCGCCCCTGGGGCTGCTGAGCTGCCGGGGGTTCCAGCACCAGCCCCGCAAGGGTCCCCCACCACCGCCACCGCTGCCCCGGCTCCGAGCAGCGCTCCCCAAGTCAGACCCAAAAGCGTCTCTCCAGGGAAGGGGCCGCTGTCAGAGCCACCCTTCACTGCCCGGTCCCCCAAACAGATCAAAATCGAGTCTTCTGGTGCTATCACCGTGGTGTCTACCACGTGTTTTTACTCTGAAGAAAGCCAAAACCCAGACGTGGACAACGTCGACAGAACACCCACCAAGGACGAGGTGCCGCTGACGCCCACCCTGAGCGGCTTTTTGGAGTCTCCGCTCAAATACCTGGACACGCCGACCAAAAGCCTCCTGGACACCCCGGCCAAGAGGGCACAAGCGGAATTCCCCACCTGTGACTGTGTTGGTGAGCGAGCAGCCGTGCTGGGGCGTGCTGGGGGGTGGTGAGGAGGGTGGCAGGGTGAGGAGGTGGCTTTGCAGGGTGGGGTTGACCTGGGTAGATAATGGACTGAGGCCGTGGCGCCAGCAAAGCCCCGATTTCCGGGGAAGTGAGGCACTCATGTGGTGAAACCCCAGTGCTGTGGAGCTCCCTTTTGCTTTCTCTCCTCCTCTCTTATTTTTACAGTTGGATGGAAATCCCGAGCGCCTGCCGCGTCACCGCGGGGGTGGCACCTGGCTGTGCCGGGGGGGGAATTGCATGAGCAGCAAAACCAAAAAGGGCTGTAGGGTTTTCCTTCTATTTAACCTCAACCGGCTGAATCCCAGGAATCCATGGTGGTCCCACCTAAAGGCCCTCTCACCTGGTGTATTTTCAGCCAAATTAGCTGGTTCAGGTTACTTTGAGTAACCCAAACTTTGGCTTGATGCTTGTGCTTATCACTGAAAAAATACTTGCCGTTGAGATGCTGCCTTGTTCGCTGGCCAGTCCCACCAGGCTGCGTTGAAAAATCACCAAACTCTTGGATTTGCGTTTTTTTGGTGGGTTTTTTTGGGTGTGTATCAGCATTTGTTAGACTTTGCAGCAAGTGCTAGAGAGTCCTTTCAGTCCACCTCCCTCCGAGCTGGATGGGGGAGCTGGATATTCCCTCCCCAGTATTTAGACTGGACCTGTGCGCTCCCCTGGGAGCAGAGGGGTGAGGATTTGGGGCATCCCTCTGGAAAAACAACCCCTCCACTGCTGGGAGAGCAGGCCCTGGGCTAAGCACGAGCTGCACTTTATTAGCGAGGCTCACGATTATTTATTTACTTGCTTGTAAATGGCAGCAGGAATTAGCCCAACCTCCACAGAGAGAAGGGAAAGCTTTTCTGAAGCCGCTCAAACCCATCTCGGAGGTCACCAGGAGAAGATTGGAATTGCTTTTTCTTTTCCAGCATCGTTCAGGGGCTGGGGGAGAGGGGATTCTCCCCCCCGCCACTTCTCTGTTTTCTCAAGGAAAAGCTGTGGGAGAAGGAAATGCAGCAGGAGCCAGGCTTGGTGCTTTATTGGGTGCCAGTGCTGTTGGAGGCTGTAATAAAACGAGCCTTTGCCGCACGTCCTGTATTGATCCCTGTCTGGACAGCTGCAGCCCAGCTGAGCCCGGCTTTCTCCTCGGCCTGGCTCCCAGCCAGCTGGACATGATGGGAATGAAAATCAGGGCGGTGAGAGCAGAGGGATGCAAAGACAGATCAGCCCCGGCTGTGGTGCCGGATGCATCCTGCCCGGCAGCACTGGAGCAGGATCCACCCCGCACCCGGGGCTGGGGCTGCTTGGAGCATCCATCGCTTCCCACACCGGCACCTTTGTGTCCTGAAAGCCGCCAGGGGTTTGTTGCTGCAAGGGGGGTGTTGGTTGCAGGGTTGTAGCTCCAGCGTCCTCCTCCTGCAGCCCCAGGATCCTCCTGCAGCAGCCCCAGCATCCTCCTCCAGCCCCAGGATCCTCCTGCAGCCCCAGCATCATCCTCCTGCAGCCCCAGGATCCTCCTGCAGCCCCAGCATTCTTCTCCTGTATTTTGAACGTTCTTTTCCCATAGCTCCACCATCCTCCTGCAGCCCCAGGATCTCCTGTAGCCCCGGTGTCCTTCTCCTGCAGCCCCAGCATCCTCCTCCTGTATTTTGATTATTCTTTTCCCATAGCGCCACCATCCTCAGGATCCTCCCACAGCCCCAGTGTCCTCCAGCAGCTCCAGCATCCATCTGCCATAAGCCCCACTGTCCTTCTCCTTCCCTTGATTTTTGGTGCACACGTGCTCGGTTTGAGGGAATTTGGGTGGTTGGAATCCTTCAAGGCAGCTGGCAAAGGTGCAGACCCCAAAATCTCTGTCCCCCGCTCCTGTCTCTGCAGAGCAAATCGTGGAGAAGGATGAGGGGCCGTATTACACCCACCTGGGCTCAGGGCCCACCGTGGCCTCCATCCGGGAGCTCATGGAGGAGCGGTAAGAGCCCCTCACCACGGGGCCCAGCACGGGGGCTGTGAGTGCAGGAGGGGCTGGGGTCCCGTCAGGGGAGTGGGGACTTGAGAGAGTGAGTGGGGTCCTGTCAGGGTGAGCGGGGTCCTATGGGGAGAGGGGGGCTTGAGGGAGTGAGTGGGATCCTGTCAAGGGAATGGGGGCTTGTGAGAGTTGAGTGGGGGCTTGAGAGAGTGAGCGGTGTCCTGTGAAGGTGAGTGGGGTCCTGTCAGGGATGTGGGGGTTTGAGAGAGTGAGTGGTGTCCTGTGAGGGTGAGTGGGGTCCTGTCAGGGATGTAGGGGTTTGAGAGAGTGAGTGGTGTCCTGTGAAGGTGAGTGGGGTCCTGTCAGGGATGTGGGGGTTTGAGAGAGTGAGTGGTGTCCTGTGAAGGTGAGCGGGGTCCTGTCAGGGATGTGGGGGTTTGAGAGAGTGAGTGGTGTCCTGTGAGGGTGAGTGGGGTCCTGTCAGGGACATGGGGTTTGTGAGAGTGAGCAGTGTCCAGTGAGGGTGATGGGGGCTCCTGAGCTTGAGTGGGGTCCGTCCTGTGAGTGGGGGCTCCTGAGGGGCCTGTGAAGGCGAGCAGGGCTCTCAGGCATGTGGGGGCTGTGGAGCTGACCGCCGTCCCCCGGCAGGTACGGCGAGAAGGGCAAGGCCATCCGCATCGAGAAGGTCATCTACACAGGCAAGGAAGGGAAGAGCTCCCGGGGCTGCCCCATCGCCAAGTGGGTGAGTGCCTCTCGACCCGGTTGGAGCCTCCTGAGCTTGGGGCCAGGAATTCCCCAGCTGGTGTGGCCACAGTGGGCAGGGGCAGGATGCTCAATTCGTGGCTGGCAAGGAGGAAGTGGGAGCTGTGTCCACCCCCAGGGAAACTCCGTGGGGCTTCCCACCCTTGGCACCTGGGGAATGGCATGTCCAGTGCCAGCAGCTCGGCCCAGCCTCCCAAAGCCCGTGGGGTGAATGCAGCCACGGGAACACCCCCGGCTCTGCTCCCCCACACCCCACAGGGCACTGGGGAAGGCATCCAGGACCCGCTCTGGGATCCTCCCCACGCCGGGAGGTGTTCATTGGAGCGCTCTGACTTGGCCCCTCTGTTTCTCAGGTGATCCGCAGACACAACCAAGAGGAGAAGCTGCTGTGCCTGGTGCGGCACCGGGCCGGCCACCACTGCCAGAACGCCGTCATCATCATCCTCATCCTGGCCTGGGAGGGCATCCCCCGCACGCTGGGCGACACGCTGTACCAGGAACTCACCGACACCCTCACCAAGTACGGCAACCCCACCAGCCGCCGCTGCGGCCTCAACGATGAGTAAGTCCCACCACCACCACAGCCCGGGCTGGGAACGGGATGCGGGAGAGGGAGGTGGGAATGGGATGTGGGAGGGGGATGCAGGAGCGGGATGTGGGAGCAGGATGCAGGAATGGGATGCAGGAGCGGGATGCAGGAGCGGGAAGCGGGAGCGGGATATGGGAGCAGGATGCAGGAATGGGATGTGGGAGCGGGATGCGGGAACAGAAGGTGGGAACGGGAGGGGGGAGCAGGATGCGGGAGCGGGATGCGGGAGCAGGATGTGGGAGCGGGATGCGGGAGCGGGATGCAGGGAATGGGATGCGGGAATGGGATGCGGGAATGGGATGTGGGAGTGGGATGCGGGAGTGGGATGCGGGAGCGGGATGCGGGAGTGGGATATGGGATGCGGGATGCGGGGCTCCCTCCCGTTCCAGAGCTGCCGTCACCGCGCGGCACCGGCGGCTGACGCTGCTCCGCCGTGTCCCCCCCGCAGCCGGACCTGCGCGTGCCAAGGCAAGGACCCCAACACCTGCGGCGCCTCCTTCTCGTTCGGCTGCTCCTGGAGCATGTACTTCAACGGCTGCAAATACGCCCGCAGCAAAACTCCCCGCAAGTTCAGGCTGGTGGGAGACAATCCCAAAGAGGTGGGTGATGCGGGTGGAGCGGGGCAGCGCCGGGGCGGTGCTGGTTTGGAGCTCCTTTCCTTTCAGTGAAGGCTTTGCAGGCTGAAAATAGGATTCCTTGTGGGCTTTTTTATGGACTAAAGAGATGAGGAAAAGAAGGGTGGCACAAATGGGGCCTCTGTAGAAATCCCAGGGAAGAGCCAGAGGGCTCTTTGGTCGGGTGAGTGAAAGCACAACAAACACTGAGGCTGGAGGTTGGAAGGCCGAACCCTCAGGAGGAATTGAAGCCACTGTGTGAATTGAAGTCCTCTGTGCCATGGTGGATATTGTGGGAAGGGTTGGGTGCCGTGTGGTGTCTGTGGGCTCTGTCCCCAGTTCCATCCCTGCTGCCAAAACCCCTGGGTAATCTCCTCCTCTTTTCTCTGCTGCAGGAAGAGCTGCTCCGGAGAAGCTTTCAGGACTTGGCCACCGAGGTTGCTCCGCTTTACAAGAGGCTGGCGCCGCAAGCCTACCAAAACCAGGTGCTGGTCACCCCATCCCTTGGCCACAGCGGCCAGGCAGCTGGAATGGGTGAGGGGTGGTGGTTTTTGGGAGATTCTGGGTAACCAGGGCTCTCTCCTCTTTCCTTCCACAGGTCACCAACGAGGACGTAGCGATCGACTGCCGGCTGGGCTTGAAGGAGGGGAGGCCGTTCTCGGGAGTGACGGCGTGCATGGACTTCTGCGCTCACGCTCACAAGGACCAGCATAACCTCTACAACGGCTGCACCGTGGTGAGCAGGCGCCTGGCAGGGCTTTTCGGGGTGCTCTCCCCTGATTTGGGGTGCTCCTTTTTGAGGGTCTCCATCCCCAGTAGTCCCACCCTTGTGACTCCGGGTCCTTGGCATGGGCACACCTCACACGAGCTGCTCAGAGCCCCCCGCCCCAGCCAGACTTGAGCATGGTGCTAACAGGGACCAGCATCTGCTTTTGTCCAACCCAAACCCCATGGGAGGTTTCCAAATACCAGCCGGGGACCGGAGCAGGCTGGGGGGATGCCAGGCTGGTGCGGCTTCACGTCGGTGTGGGGAAGAAGTGGGAGGTTTGGCTCGTCCAGCACGGGCCACATCCATCAGCATCCCACTGACAGCACCTGCTCTGGCCAGGTCTGCACGCTGACGAAGGAAGACAATCGTGTGGTGGGGAAAATTCCCGAAGATGAGCAGCTGCACGTCCTCCCCCTCTACAAGATGTCCAGCACGGATGAGTTCGGCAGTGAGGAGAACCAAAACGCCAAGGTGGGCAGCGGGGCCATCCAGGTGCTCACGTCCTTCCCCCGCGAGGTCCGCAAGCTGCCCGAGCCCGCCAAGTCCTGCCGGCAGCGGCAGCTGGAAGCCAGGAGAGCTGCTGCGGAGAAGAAGAAGCTGCAGAAAGAGAAGCTGATGACGCCAGAGAAGATCAAGCAGGAAGCGCTCGAGCTCCCCACACTCCAGCCAAATCCAGGTAACGGGGGCAGAGGTGAGGTCCTGCCGCCCCAAGCCGCCCGGAAAGCGCGTGAGGGGATGGGGATGTGGCTGCGGGCTTTCTTGGGCTGGTGTGTTGCGGTGCTGGATGGCACCTGGGTTCTCACGAAGGTGTGAATCGATGCCAGTGCCCCAGGTGATGGCAAGGGATGCCAACCTCTGCAGTTGGCTGGCAAACCCATCACCGTGGGATTTCTGAGTCTGGCTGAGTGTTTTGGGGTCCTGGCTCCCCTCCAGTGGCTTCCTCGGCCGGCAGGTCACGGGGGCTGTGTGTGCTGTCCCACAGGTATGGCGTTGAAAGGCGGGATACCCCCGCAGCCGCTGAAACCTTCCATCAAGGTGGAACCCCAGAGCCATTACAACGCCTTCAAGTACAACGGCAATGCGGTGGTGGAGAGCTACTCGGTGCTGGGCAGCTGCCGGCCCTCCGACCCGTACAGCATGAACAGTGTTTACTCTTACCATTCCTACTATGCACAGCCCAATCTGCCTTCCGTGAACGGGTTTCACTCCAAGTTCGCGCTTCCCTCCTTCGGGTATTACGGCTTTTCCAGCAACCACATGTTCCCCTCGCAGTTTCTCAATTACGGGGCGCCCGAGAGGAGTGGGAGCAGCTGGGTGAGCAATGGCTACGAGAAGAAGCCTGACGTCTCGGCACTGCAGGAGAATCTCAACCACACCTACGGGAACACCAATTTCCCCGAGCCCGTCCCGCACAGCGTGCGGAGCAAAAACCATCACCAGCGCACCTACGAGCGAGCCAACCGCTACGCCAGCCAGCAGAAAGCAGCGGCGGCGGCGGCCGGGGCGCACAGGACTAGCTCGGGCTCGGAGGAGGCACCGTCGTTTGCACAGAACTGTTTCGGCAGCCGGCCCATCAAGCAGGAGCCTCCGGACCCCCCGCCCGCCATCGAGCCCCTTCCCAGCGCAGCGGCCATGCCCGGCACCGGCTTAGCGCTGCCGGCCGTCCCCGCGCACGGCACGGCACCAGAGCAGCGGTGGAGCCCCTTCAAAGCACCCCGGGGCACGGCTTCCCCCGAGAGGACTAGCACGGCCGAGGGCTCGTGGAGCGCGCTGGCGCCGGGCTCGGGCGGGCGGGAGAAGCTGAGTGCCTTCGACGCTGCCGTGCGCTTGCCACCGCCAGAGAAGCAGTGGTCCAACGTCCTGGCGGGGGAGCCGGCGGCAGTGGCGGCGCATGGCTCGGGCTTGCTGCCGAAACCGTGGAGCCCCTGCAAGCTGGGGGAGACGGCGCTGGCTGGCGTGGGCACCCCGAGCCTGCTGGGGTCACTGGGATTCAGCTCGGCTCTGCCAGGGCTGCCCAGCTTCCCCAACGAGCCATGGGGGTCTGTGAAGGTGGAGGAGCAGAGGACACCGGCACCCAGCCCGGGGCTGCCGGAGAAGCCGTGGGAGGCAGCGGTGGGGGAGAAGGGGGCGGCAGGGCCCCGCCAGGAGAAGCCGTGGGACCCCTTTGGCCTGGAGGAGGATCTGCCAGAGAAGGCGGTGAAGGAGGAAGAGGACGAGGAGGAGGAAGAGGAGGAGGAAGAGGAGGAGGAGTGGTCGGACAGCGAGCACAACTTCCTGGATGAGAACATCGGCGGCGTGGCCGTGGCGCCGCCCATGGCTCCATCCTCATCGAGTGCGCCCGCCGCGAGCTCCACGCCACCACCCCGCTGAAGAAACCCAACCGCTGCCACCCCACCCGCATCTCCCTCGTCTTCTACCAACACAAGAACTTGAACCAGCCCAACCACGGCCTGGCGCTGTGGGAGGCCAAGATGAAGCAGCTGGCGGAGCGGGCTCGGGCCCGGCAGGAGGAGGCGGCGCGTCTGGGGCTGCCGCCGGACGCCAAAGCCTTTGCCAAGAAGCGCAAGTGGGGCGGCGCGTTGGCGACCGAGGCGCCCAGCAAGGAGAGGAGGGACTCAGTCCCCACCCGGCAGGCGGTGGCTATCCCCACCAACTCCGCCATCACTGTGTCCTCCTACGCCTACACCAAGGTGACGGGCCCCTACAGCCGCTGGATCTGAGACGCAGGCAACCGCCGTGGCCCCATCTTACCTCAACCCTCGGCAGCGCCGGAGCCCGGCGTTGCTTCGTGGTGCTTTCTCCTCGGGCGTGGGGGAGAAGAAAACAAAAGTAAATAGACAAAACCGAAGCGAAACACAACAACCACAAAAACAAAAATCCAACCCATAGGAAAAGAACCAACGCGCGCACTCGGGAGCAGCGGAGCCAGCGCGGGCTCACGCCGTCGGAGAGCTGCGCCCAGCGAGGAGTTGGCAAACCAAGCAAATCTTGGTTGAAGAACCCAAGAGGAACGATGCTGTTTGATGATTTTAGGTAATCTCATATTTATATCTCCATGTTTTTTAATCTAGCCTTGGATGAATTTCCTAGCGTCCTTTCGCAAGGAGAGGTTTTTAATTCCACTTAAAATGGCCTATCTGTTGGATTTGATTTTATTTTATTTTTTACTCCGATGACAATGACGAAGCCGATCTTCAAAAGAGAAGCCAACATTGAAAAACCACCCTAATCATGAATCCAAACCAACCTGAACACCAAACCAGCTTAAAGGCAAGAGGTGACTCCCTCCAGCTCCGACGCGTGGGGGCTGGTGGGACCGTGTGCTTTACTGTCAGCCAGACACGCTGAACATCCAATTATTTTTATTCCAAGGACCTAAAAATACCAATTTTGCAGCTTGAGGAGTCCTTTCTTACAGCAATGGGAGCCCGGGAGCAAGCGGGCTGTCCCGGGACGGCGCGTCTTCGCTCGGCTCCTCGCCTCCGGCGGGATCGGTTCTGCCGCGACGAAGCAAGCCGGCGTCTTTCCTGGCGCCGGAGACCTCAGGACACGTCCGGGCTGGGGAATGCCGCTGCCGGGGGGCCGCACTCGGGCTCGGACTTGGGGCTCCTTTGCCCACGGCCCCAGGGTGAGCGGCAGCGGCGGCATCTCCATAGGAGCCGACGGGACAAAAACAGAAAAACAAAAAATACAAAAAACAGGAAAAAAAACCACAAACCAACCCCAAACTGTGAATAGCGAGTGTTGCTCTCTGTACATCACTGTTGCTAAAGTCTGGTGCTTTCCGTCTCCGGGGGACTTTTCTCCGTGCAATCGGCTCTGGGAAGAGCGAATCCCAAGACTTGGCTGGCCAAAACCCCGCCGGTCCGCCTTCCCTGCCGGTGCCGGCGAGCCGCGGCCAGCGCCGCTGGGGCTCGGTGCTCTTTCTCTCCCCAGGTGCCATCCCTCCTTCCTACGGATCACCGTTCTTCCCGCAAAAAAACCCCCAACAAAGCGAAACAAAAACCCAACCCAACCAATAAACCCAGCGACGACGACGACAACCGTGTGGTGCTTTTCGAACACTCTCAGTCGAGACTTCCCGCCTGACGCCGGAGCCGCGCCGGGACGGCCGGCGGGCGGCCGAGCTGCCCCGCGGCTCGCTGGGAGCGCGGCGTGGCCGGAGCCGGGGACCGGCGTCCCCGGGGGTCGTTGCTTTTGCACTTTGAGGTGCCTTTTGGAGAGCCAGCGAGGCAGCGCCGACGCCGTCACCGTGCAGGATCACCTCGTGTTTACTGTCACCCTCCTTCCTCGCGCACGGGCACGGATCAGCAGGATCTCGGTAAAACAGCCTGAACATTTACGTGGTCTGATTTTAAACCTGTAAATAGGGAAAGAATTTTTTTAAAAGCACTTTCACCTAGATTTAAAAAATGAAAGCGAAACTTAAAAAGCAAACAACTCCCCTCTTTCCTCTCCCCCCCCCAGCCCCCAACTTGAAGCAGTATGTTTTAAACAAGATTTTCGTGGGAGAACTGTAAATACTGGCAGAATATTTAACATGCTTTGTCCGTCCTTCATCATTAATGAATTTTTTTTTTTTTTGGTTCGTTTTTTAACCGTAATCTGTAAAGTCGCGTATATTTGACAAGGAAACTCAACGAGCTATTCCCGCTTTTCTTATAAATACCCAATAGCATATCAGGATTGTAAGAGTCGACGGCAAGTCAGATTTTAGGGATGCCGGCGGGCGATGCCGGGGACCCGCCGTGTCGATGTGGTTCGGAACGCGGAGAGGGGACCCGGCTGATCCGGGGCCGGATTCGGGTGCCGGCCCCGTTGGCATCGCCCGGGGGTCTCTGGCTGGCGTGACGGGGGTGCCTTGGAGCTTCGCCCAGCGGGGTGAGCGTCGGGAGGAGAAGGAGCGTTCGGAGAAGGCAATGGTCCGTGTAACCTGTCTAAGTCCTGCTTCCTCAGAGGTTTTTCGGTGCAGGGAGGGGTCAGTCCGGCGCGGCGTTGGCTCCGGCGGGTTCATCCCGGGAGAGCGGGGAGCTGCTGGCGCCGCGGGTCGGGGGAGCGAGAACTGCTGCAGTCTCATGTTTTTACACTACATAACGTCTAACCTACCTCAACTCTCAGTCATTACAAATTCGCACGCTTCAGACTTCTACACAAACTCGAAATCTATGCACAGCTCTTTACCCCTTGCTGCTGAGAGGCTGTTTCCAAGCAAAATCTTTTCCTTTACCCGTCCCGGCGGCCGCGCTCGTCCCGCCTGCGCCGAAGCCACGGGGGTCACGGAGCTCGGGGGGAGGGATGTTTTTAATCGCTTTGGAGTGGGATGTGGGGACCTGATTTTGCAGCAGGTCGTGGCCACAATGGTGCTAGAACAACACCCACGGTAGAAACCCCAGGGAGGGCTCGGCGCGGGGAGCCCCGACCGGCTCCGTCATCCCGCTTCGGTTTTTCTGGCCGCGATGCTTCGCCTCGGGCAGGAAACGGGGGATGCAACTTGGGTCCCCCCATCTCGATGCTTTCGGGATGAGGCATGGGAAGGAGAAGGAAACCAGAATCCCTGAGGTGCCTCAATTGCTGATTTTTCCTTTTAATACTGGAGTACGCTTTGTGGGCTCTATAAGGCATATTTTTATTAAATGAAATCTTGTAATACAAACGGTGCTATGGTGTTTTAACAAACTGTATCACGCTTCTGCCTGATTCCATCTCGCTGAGGTGCTACTAATGTATATAATGAAATTAAGGAACCAAGATTAAAAAAAAAAAAAAAAAAAAAAAAATTAAGAAGCAATGTCGTTGAGAAGGAAGTTTGCTTTTCCGGAGCGACAGCTCGAGGCGTGCCGGGAGCCGGTTGGGTTTATGCAAACTGAAAGAGGTGCCGCGTCCGAGGCCTGCCGCCGGCCGGGGCCGTGGCGGAGCCGTTCCCTGTGTGGTGTGGTCCTGGGATGAGGTGCTCAGAGGTGGCATCCGGGCGCGGGGCTCGGCCAGGTGTGTGGTCTCGGTGCTTGGCCGCGGTGTTCGGCCGGAGTGCTCGGACATGGTGCTCAGACATGGTGCTCAGTCACACATTGTGGGTGTGGTGCTTGGTTGTGGTGCTCGGCCACAGGTCATGGACGTAGCGCTTGGATGTGGTGCTCAGGAACGGTGCTCGGTCACACCTTGTGGGTGTGGTGCTCAGACATGGTGCTCAGGCACGGTGCTCGGCCACACGTTGTGGACGTGGTGCTCGGACGTGGCGCTCGGCAGTGCGTTCAGAGCCGGTGCGTGGACATGGTTCTCGGTCCCGGTGTTTGGCCACACATGATGGACATGGTGCTCGGTCCCGGTGTTTGGCCACACATGATGGACGTGGTGCTCGGACGTGGTGCGTGGACACGGTGCTCGGACATGGTGCTTGACTGCGGTGCTCAGACATGGTGCTCGGACATAGTGCTCAGACATGGTGCTTGGACATGGTGTGTGGACGTGGTGCTCGATGTGGTGCTTGGACGTGGTGCTCGGACACGCATCATGGACATGGTGCTCGGGCACGGTGCTCGGACGTGGTGCGTGGCCATGGTGCTGTGTTTGGTGCTTGGACTTGGTGCATGGACATGATGCTTGGGCATGGTGCTCTGCTGTGGTGCTTGGACATGGTGTGTGGACGTGGTGCTTGACCACAGTGCTTGGACAGGGTGTGTGGACATGGTGCATGGACATGGTGCTCGGGCATGGTGCTCAGCCATGCATCATGGACATGGTGCTCAGCCGTGGTGCGTGAACATGATGTGTGGACGCAGTGCTTGGCCAGGGTGTGTGGACAGTGCTTGACCGCAGTTCTCGGACATGGACATGGTGCTCGGGCATGGTGCTCAGCCATGCCACCGTGGACGTGGTGCTTGGACGTGGTGCTCAGACATGATGTGTGGACACGGTGCTCAGCCAGGGTGTGTGGACATGGTGCATGGACGTGGTGTTCGGGCACGGTGCTCAGCCACGCACTGTGGACGTGGTGCTTGGACGTGGGTGCTCTGCTTGGTGCTTGGACTTGGTGCGTGGACTCGGTGCTTGGCCACGTGTCCTGGACGTGCTGCTCGGGCACGGTGCTCTGCCGTGGTGCTCGGACACAGTCCGTGGACGTGGTGCTCGGCCACGATGTGACTGACCATGTGTTGTGGACGTGGTGCTTGAGCACGGTGCTCGATGGTGGTGCTCAGGCACGGTGCGCGGACACGGCGCTTGGCCCCCCACCATGGATGGGTGCAGGGACACGGTGCTCGGGCATGGTGTGTGAACACAGTGCTCGGCCGCGGTGCTCGGCCACGGCGTGTGGACGTGGTGCTGAGCTGGGGTGTGTGAACACGGTGCTCAGCCGCGGTGCTCGGCCGCGGTGCTCGGCCACGGCGTGTGGACGTGGTGCTGAGCTGGGGTGTGTGGTCACGGTGCTCGGCCGTGGTGCTCGGCCATGGCGTGTGGACACGGTGTCTGGGCACGGAGCATGGACACGGTGCTCGGGCACGGAGCATGGACACGGTGGTTGCCCACCCTGCACAGGCACTGGGCACCCCCATGGCACCCCGATGGGCACGGTGCTGACCAGCAGTGCCGGAGCGCGGCGCCGGTGCGCAGCACTGGCCCCCAGCACCACCCGGCCAGGCCCGGTCCTGGCACTGCTCCCCCACAGCACCAACCCCATGCTGCCGGCGCCAGCCCCGTGTCCAGCCCCGTGTCCAGCACCGTGTCCATCCCATGGTCCAGCACCACATCCATCCCTGTGTCCATCCCTGCGTCCATCCCCGTGTCCATCCCGTGTCCATCCCCATGTCCATTCCGTGTCCATCCCGCGTCCATCCCGTGTCCATCCCGCGTCCATCCCCATTTCCATCCCCCCGTCCATCCCGTGTCCATCCCGTGTCCATCCCATGTCCATTCCGTGTCCATCCCGTGTCCATCCCGCGTCCATCCCGCGTCCATCCCCGTGTCCATCCCGTGTCCATCCCTGTGTCCATCCCGTGTCCATCCCGTGTCCATCCCCGTGTCCATCCCGTGTCCATCCCCATGTCCATTCCGTGTCCATCCCGTGTCCATCCCGTGTCCATCCCCATGTCCATTCCGTGTCCATCCCCGTGTCCATCCCCGTGTCCATCCCGCGTCCAGCACCACATCCATCCCTGCGTCCATCCCGTGTCCATCCCGTGTCCATCCCCGTGTCCATCCCGTGTCCATCCCGTGTCCATCCCGTGTCCATCCCGTGTCCATCCCCATGTCCATTCCTGTGTCCATCCCGTGTCCATCCCGTGTCCATCCCGTGTCCAGCCCCGCACCGTCCTCTCTCAGCCCCGCGCTCCCGCAGCTCCTCGCGCTCGTCCCCTCCGCGCCTCGCCGCTCTCTCCCCGCCCATCCCGCTTCTGCCCGGCTCTTTCTTTTTCCCCTTTTCCCGAAACCTTTCTGGTTTTCCATTTTTTGGGGTTTATTGGTGCTACTTCCTCCCCCGTGGGCAGCAGCCCCCCCGAGCCCCCCAGGCAAATACCTCAGCCCCCCCCAGCCCCGCGAGCGAGTCCGGGGTGAAGCTTTTCCGAAATCAGGGATCCTTTCGCAGCGGTGTTTCCTCCTTCATTTTTCCCCTCTTCGTTTTCGCCCTCCTCTCTTTCCCTTTCCGCCCGGGTTTTTCCTCATTTCTCCGCATCCTTCAGGGATTACAAAACCGCCGGAATTTCAGCCTCATTTGGATTCCGGGAGCGAGGAGTTGGTTTTTTTTTTTTTTTTTGGCCGGTGGGGTTTTTTTATTACTTTATTATTTTGGTTTTTATTTTTGCACCGCGGCGCGAAGGAAAAAGAGGTGGTAAATCCAAATTTAAAAACCAAGCGCCGTTTCTTCTCGGATTCGGGAATTCGGTCGGAGGCAGGGCGGGTGTTTTGGCGTTTTCGTTGGGCTTTTTTTGGGATAATCGAGGTGGGGAGGTGGGACGGCGGCAGGTGGAGGGGGGAGACACCGCAGGGGTGTCCCGGCGGCTCCGAAAAATTCACACTTGAAGATTTCTTGGTCGGCTCGGGACTGTGGTTACTTGAAATGAAGTTTTTTTCCGGGGCGGATTGAGGACCGGTAGATTTTTTTCCCATGTCTCAAGGCAATAGGATTAATGTGTATTAAACTGTAGATACTTCTAGGACCGTAAATTTATGCTGATAATTTTATTTTGTATAATTTTCCCTTTTTCTTTTCCCCTTCTTTGTGTTGTTTTTCCCCCCTTAACCTTCTTTTCTTTTCCCCTTTTCCCCAGTGTTTCAGTAAATTTATTTTTTAGGATGCCTAAAAATTGCAAGTTTGGATCCTCCCCCTCCCCCCTGGTTTTGGTTTTGTTGGTTTTTTTTTGTTGTTCTGTTGTTGTTTTTTTTTTTTTAATTTGTATTTTATTCTGAGTTGGCGCGGCCGCGGGGCCGTGGGCTGTATTATTCCTGATATCTTTAAAATATTGTGGGTGTTTTAATAAATTTTATATTTATTTTTTGCACTCAACACGAGGCTTCCGTGGCTTTTCTGCTGGAATTCCTCCTGGAATGGGGCTGGAATTGGGGGGAGAGGGGCGGGGTGGGGCTCTGGGTGTGGGAATGGGGGGCAGGATGGGGGTCTTTGGGATTGGGGGAGCTGGATGGGACTCTGGGTATGGGCAAGGCGGGGGGAGAGCAGCATGGGGTCTTTTGGCGGGGGGATCAGGATGGGGCTGCATCTATGGGATGGGGGGGTCGGATGGGATCCTCTTGGGGGGTGGGCTGCAGGATGGGATCCTGGATTTGGGAATGGAGGGGAGGGGCAGGATGGGACCTTCTTTATGAGCACGGGGGGGTCAGGAGGGGGCCCTGTGGGGAGGTCCGGAGGGGGCCCTTTGAGGGGTCAGGAGGGGGCTCTTTGGGGGGGTCAAGAGGGGGCCCTGTGGGGTCAGGAGGGGCTCTTTTGGGGTCAGGAGGGGGCCCTGTGGGGTCAGGAGGGGGCTCTTTTGGGGTCAGGAGGGGGCTCTTTGGGGGGGGTCAGGAGGGGGCTCTTTTGGGGGGGGTCAGGAGGGGACCCCATGAGAGGGGCGTCGGGTCCCCGCCAGGGTCCTCCGAGCCGCCAGGGGGCGGTCGGGCGGCGCAGAGCTGGCCCCGCCCCTGCTGCGCTCGCCGCGCGCTGATTGGCTGGGCCGAGGGTGACCCCGGCGCGCGCCCCGGGATGGCGGCGGCGGGGCTGGGCCGGGGTCCGGTGAGTGTCTGTCAGTCCCCGTGTCCGTGTGTCCTTGTCCCTGTGTCCCTCCCTCCCTCCTTCCCTCTGCCCGTGCCCCCCTCCCGGCCCGTCTCCCCCTTGTGTCCCCCCGGTGCTGGTCAGCGCGGCCCGCGCCCCCTCACGGTGAGAGTCCCCGGGCGCGGGGAAGGTCCCCACCGCCCCCTCACAGAAAGTGACCCCTCCCCGGGGCCCCGCTCTGGGGGAAGGTGCCCCATCCCCGCCTCACGCCCGTACCCCCCCTTGGTAGCCCTTGTGCTGGGGTCGAGGAAGCGCCTTCCCCTCCCCTCGCCCCGCTGCCGGGGAAAGGCCGCTCCCGTTTCCATCCCTCCTTCTCCCGGTTTCCCCACCATCTCCCGGTTTTCCCCCCTTCCTAGTACCCCTCCCCGTGCTTCCGCTCCTCACAATGTCCCCCAGGCACAGGTAGCCCCCTCCCGCCTCCTCTCGGTGCCAATGGAAGGCAGCCCCTGTTTCCCTCGCCCCATCCTCCGGTTTCTCCCCTATCCCCCGGTTTTCCCCTCCTTTCCCCCGGTGCTGGTGATCAGCCTTCCCTCCCCTTCCCGCCGTTCCCCCTGCCGGTGAGCGCAGCCCCTGCGTGTATTTGGGGTCCCCCCGGGCTGTTTCTCAAGGCTGTTTTGCCCCCCAGCTCTGGCTGCGCTGCCGCTCCTGGCGCAGCTTCGCCTCTCACACGGATGGGGAGTCGCGCCTGGCCCGGGTGCTGCGGGAGAAGTTCCCCCGGGCCTCGGCCATCAAGGTTGTGGATATCTCAGGTACGGGAAAAGCTCTTTATGGTCCCAAACCAGCCCTGCGCTTCACGGGGGAGGAGCCGAGTCGGTCTCCAGCCCTCCCTTGGCTGCGGGGACCCCCAGGAGGGTCAGGAGTGTGGGGGCACGGAGGTGCCTCGCTGTGCTCAGGCCTGGGCTTGGCTTTCTCAGGCGGCTGCGGCGCCATGTACGAGATCCACATCGAGTCCGAGGAGTTCCGGGAGAAGCGGACGGTGCAGCAGCACCAGATGGTCAACCAGGTGAGGGGGCTCCGGGGGTGCCCTGGGGCACCGAGTGGGTGTGAGGGAACGGGAGCAGGGCCCCGACGTCTCGGACTGCAGCACTTTCCCCTATAATGAATGTAGCCCTTTTTTACCACCCCAATCATCAGCACAACCCTTCCCTGGTTATTGAGGAGACAGCACAGCCCTTCCTGGTAACGGGGCGATGAGTGTGCAGTTAATTCTGGGTGCTGTGTGTGCACAGACACCCGGGGGTGCCCCACTGTGAGGGGCTCAGCACAGCCCACCCGTCCTGGGGATAAATAAATCAGAATCACAGGATCTGCTGAGCTGGAAGGGACCCACTGGGATCATCGATCCAACTCCCAGCCCTACACAGACACCCCAAAACCCCGCGCTGGGAGCGGTGTCCGAACGCTCCTGGAGCAGCCTCGGGGCCGTGCCCATTCCCGGGGAGCCCGGGCAGTGGCCGGCACCCTCTGGGGGCAGAACATCGCTGGGCTGTTGTGCAGGGTCCCCAGGCCTGCAGGGCAGTTTGGATTTGGTGCAGCTGCCCTGCAGGGTTTGGTTTGTGCACCGGGGTGTGGCAGCACCAGGAGTCCGTGTGACTCTCTCAGGTGCTCCCGAGGGTGCGGCCCCTGGCCCAGAGCTGCCCTGAGAGCTGTGCTTGCCTTGCAGGCCCTGAGCGAGGAGATCAAGCACATGCACGGCCTGCGCATCTTCACCTCGGCCCCCAAGCCCTGAGGCTGCTCGCACCACCAATAAACGCTCCGGGAGAGGCCCAGGGCTGCCTCTCCCTGGATGTGAGCTCCACCCAGTGTTGGGTTTTCACTCGGGGCCCCGTGGGAGGGGGGAAGAAGAGGAGCAGCCCCTCTTCCTCTGAAAGAAGAGCAGGAAGAAACTTTATTATTATTATTATTGTTATTGCCTTTGCCACACAGGAGGGTCCCTCCCTCACCTCCCCCTCCCGTGGGACATCCCAGAGCTGCTCCTCCCACCCAGGGACAGGGACAGCCCCCCCTGGGGCCAGGCACTTCTCCTCCTCACCCCCCACTGCTGCTGCCACGGGGAGCTTAAGGCTCTGGGCCAAAGTGCACCTCTTTTATCCAAAAAAAAAAGAAAAAAAAAAAAAAAAAGCACTTCCAAAATTAAGCTGAGCCACTCTGGGCGTGCCCTGGTGGGGCTGTGGAGTCCAGAGGGGAGCTCTGGGAGCAGAAAGTGGCTGGGCAGCACCTGGAAGGTCACCCTGTGTGAAACAGAACCAGCTCCACCTCCGCCCAGGCCGGACTCGAGCAAGGAAAGCCCAGTGGGGGCTGCAGAGCAGCGGCGAGGCCGCTCGGTGCCGTCCGGCGCCGCTGGAGCCAAGCGCGGAGGTGGCTGAAGAAGAAGCGGAAAAGGAGCGGCCAGAAGGGTCCTCCCAGGGATGTTTTTATCTGTCCTTGGAGCCCAGCTTCTCGATCAGCTCGTGCAGCGGCGCCAGCTCCCGCCGGTCGATCAGGTTGAATTCCTGGCGGGGGAAAAGGAGACACAAAACTTGAGGGAACCTGGAGAAAGTGTCACCCTGCAGATGCTGGGCCAGCTCCTGGGACAGCCACCGCTCCTGCTTCTCGTGGAGAAATCCCATTTCAGGGCAACGAAACCTGAGCCACGTTAGAATCGAATGTGGGATGCACAGCAAGTCACGGAACAGGACCGAGAGGGAAAAGAGGGGCTGCTGCTGCTCCTTCCAAGGTGATTCTGGAGCTACAGACCCCCTGAATTCTCCTCCAATTCTGGTTTTGTTGGCTGCAGGTTGATAATTAAAACCTGAGAGGGAAATCTGAGCACTTACAGCCAACTCAAGCCTCAATTCCTGAAAAAAAACCCCACAAAAATCCCCAGTGCGAAGGGCTCAGCTGGGCTGGGAGGTGGAGCTGGGGTTATCTCCCAGGGGGTGCTTTAAACCCGAATCCTTTAAAAGCCACCAGGGCAGCTGAAACCCCTCCCGGCTCACCTGCACGAAGAAGATAAAGTGCTTGAAGGAGGTGTTGAGATGAGCCTCCTCCTGCAGCCGCATCACCGAGTCGAAGTGCTGGTGGTAGATGTGGGCGTAGACCCGGAACAGCCGCTTCAGGATGGTCTTGGCCACCGACATGAAGTTCTTGGGGAAGGGGACGCCTGGAATGCACGGACAGGCAGGGATTAGGGCGTGGCTCAGCCAGGAGGGGCCAGCCTGGGTCACAAAGCTGCACCCACCGATCTTGGAGGGGAAGAGAGTCTCGTCATCCAGCTGGTCCTGCACCCACGTCATCAGGTAATCGATGTACTTGGGCGCCGAGCACTTGATCGGCTTCTTGATGTTGGTGCCGTCCGCCCAGTGGTACTCGTACCTGTGGGGTGGGGTGGGGTGGGGGTTCAGCCCTGGCTCCCACAGGAAAAGCGGCATTTCAGGCCCTGGGACTCCCTCCTGGTGCCACAAGCAACACCTGCGTCGCTCGGGGCTGAGGAGAGCAGAGCTCAGCCTGTTTGGGTTTCCCGGCCCAAGCCGACGGTCGGTGCTGACCCCTCCGGCCACCCTCAAACGTCACGGAATCATGGAATGTGCTGATCCACCAGGATCATCAATCCAACCCCTGGCTCTGCACAGACCCCCCAAAATCCCACCCTGGGCATCCCTGGCAGCGCTGTCCAAACGCTCCTGGAGCAGCCTCGGGGCCGTGCCCATTCCCTGGGCAGCCTGGGCAGTGCCCAGCACCCTCTGGGGGAAGAACCTTTCCCAAAATCCACCCTAAACCCCCCTGACTCAGCTCCAGCCACTCCATCAGATCCCGTCCCTGGCCTCAGAGATCAGAGGTGCCCTCGGGAGGATGTTAAAAGTGAACCTCAGCTCTGTGGCAGCCTCCTCTGACATCATCATTTCCTTCAAACGAGCCAGAAGCTGACCAGAGCAGCAGCACCAGGGCTGTCACCCACTCCCTGGATGAACTCCCCTCTGGGGCTCTCAGACACCCTCCAGGAATTCGGATCTTCTCCCCGAGGGTTGGACACAAGGGCTCGGAACACCAGCCCTGTGAGGAGGGGCTGAGGGAGCTGGGGTTGTTCAGCCTGGGGCAAAGGAGACTCAGAGGTGACCTCATCACTCTCTACAACTCCCTGAAAGGAGGCTGCAGTCAGCTGGGGGTCGGTCTCTTTTTCCAGGAAACAACTGAGCACACAGTCTCGAGGTGCACCGAGGGAAGTTTAGGCTGGATGTTAGGAAGAGGTTTTTTACTGAAAGAGTGATAAAGTTCTGGGATCGTCTGCCCGGGGAGGGGGTGGAGTCACTGTCCCTGGATGTGTTTAAAAGGACTGGATGTGGCACTCGGTGCTGTGGTTTAGCTGAGGTGCTGTTAGGTTGGATTCGGTGATCTCCAAGGTCTCTTCCAACCTGGTGATTGTGTGTGCGACCTGAGCCAAAGGCTTTTGGAGCCTCTGGATCCCACGGCAGAGCCTGGAATCACCCCACACCACCACGATCCCCTTTTTTCCGAGGTCCCTGAAAAGCAGGAAACCCCTCCGTGCTTGGCTGTTGCCTCCCAGCCGACCACAAGCGCAAACAAGCGGTGCCACTCGAAGAGGAAGCTGTTACAGGAAACGGCCCCAAAAATAGAGCCAGGAACTGGCAGCGCAGCTCCTGCGGGGCAGGAGAGCAGGGCAGGGTGTTCCACGGCACCCACAGGGTGCTGGGCTTACAAACCGAGAGCCTTGGCAACCTCCCGGGGAGGATTCCCAGCTGTGGCTTTGCCCTGGCAGAACACACAAGTGCAGAACCAACACCTGGCGTCCCTGCGGGAATTCACGCCTCAAACCAACCAGGTGCCCCCAAAAAGGCCTCACTCTGTTCTTTCTACCTTCCCCGAGGCCACAGCCTTCTCCTACAGAGCACTTCCACCACATTATTAAATTAAGTTATTAAGTTAAATTAAGAGCTGATGAAATGTGCCTCCTGAAAATCCACCACATCCCTGGAAGGGTCCCAGGCCAGGTTGGACAGGGCTGGGAGCAGCCCCCTGCCCGTGGGACTGGATGGGCTTTAAGGTCCCCTCCAAACCAAACCATTCCAGGATTCCCTCAGACTCTGGCAGCAAGACCAGCCCCTCCCAGCAAAGTCAGATCTCTCATTTCCTTTAACATTTAAAAATTTAAGAAAAGACCTTTTCCAACAACCACCTTCCAAACACAGGGCAGGACGGACGGGGCAAAGACACACCCAGATGGTGTGACCACGAATGACACCAGAGGGGCAAAACGTGGCACCTTGATTCCACCTGGACACGTCCCATCCTCTTTCCAGCTTCTTTCTCCACACACCTCCCTGCTCCCTCAGGCAGGAGCTGCGGCCACAGCCCCCAGCCCTCCTCACCTGGGCCCTGCAGACATGACAGGGCAGCTGCTCTCCGTGCAGAACTCGGTGATGGTTCCGTACAACATGTTGATCTGGTTGAAGAAGTCCACAGCTGCCAAGGGAAAACACCTCAGGGTGACAAGGTGTGAGCAGAGAGAGGCCGCAGCACCTCCGAGGGTTTCCTGTCACAGCACCAACGTCCCACAAAAGCCTTGGCAAAACCAAACCCTTCCCTACAACACCACCCGGCTTCGAGACACCTCAGCCATCCAGGAATTTGGATTGCTTCGCCCATTTTTCACCCCCTGGCTACCACCCCGTGCTCCACTTAGCATTCCATGGGAAAAGCAGATTTAGCTTCCAGGCTCCTCAAAAGCCTGATTGATTTGGTTTGATTTGAGACCTTCCTTAGGCTGAGCCCTCCTGGCCTGAATCGCTACCCTCCTTGCTTAAAACTGCTTTCCCCCCCCTCTAACCTCGAAAGAAGCAAAGGTCAAGGCCAGGGGGAGCAGCTGCTCAAAGCAAATTGGATTTGAAAAGAGAAACCAAAAAAGAAACTCTACAATCCTGGAGTTTGGGGGGAATAGAGCTCCGTTTTCTCCCTGGACTATTTTATTATATTATATGTATATTATAATTCCAAAAATAACCATTCACAAACCAGATCCCCTCTGTGAGCCTGAACTCGTCAAAAGCCACCCCAAAACCACACCGGTGCTGCTCCGTCTCTTCCTTCTTGCACAACACCCCCCTGACGTGGGCCCTGCTTCCGCTGCTTTTATCCCACCTCAGCCACCCCAGCAGAGCGTGCCAGGGGAATTCAGGGGTTTGTTTAAGGATAAACCCCGTGGTTTTGGGGTTTTCCCCCTCTCAGAGGACTCACTGTTCACCGCAATCCACTCGTTGAGGTCCTCGCCCTCGGGCAGCATCACGGCCTGCCGGAGGTTGCCGCTGCCCAGCGTGGCCTCGGCGTGTTTGAGGAGCTCATACTGGTGGGATCCCTCGGGAATGTTCTTCTTTGGCTTGAATGTTTTCGAAGACCGGCTCCCACTGACGAGAGAAAAAGCGTTTCCAGTTAGCCACAGAACCATGGAGTCAGTAAGGCTGGAAAAGATCCCCAAGATCATCGAGTCCGGTGCAGCACCACCCCCACGGTGGCCACTAACCCCTGTCCCCGAGTGCCACATCCCCCCGTGTTTGGAACGCTCCCAGGGATGTGGACTCCACCGCCAGCCTGGGCAGCCTTTCCAACCCTTGCAGTGAAGAATTTTCCCCTAAAATCCAATCTAAACCTCTCCTGGTGCAACTTGAGGCTCTTTCCTCTGGTCCTGTCACAGCCTTCCCACAGCGGAGGAAGCCCCTCCTTGTACATTCCCAAGGATGCTTTCCAAGGGCTCAAACCACTCTGCGATTCCTCCTAAACCTTCCCCCAAGAGCCCTCCTGAGCCTTCCTCAGCTCCTGGAGGCCTCTGACCCCCCCCAAATCCTCGTCAAAGCCCAGGCCTCCCCTCGGGAATCCCTACAACACCCCCTCCCCACGGCACCCAGCTGCCTCCCCGAACTCCTTCCCCTCCTTAACCCCCTCAAAGAACAGCCCTCCGTCCCTCCCCAAACGCTTCCCCCACAAACAACCTCGCCCAGACCAAGCCCAAGCGCTCCCCCGGCCCCTCGCTGCCCCTTCCCACGGACCCCTCGGGGCCGCCCCCAGGACCCTCCCCAGAGCCCGGACACTCACAAGAGGAAGCTCATGGCGAGACGGGCCGGGCCGGGCTGAGGGCAGCGGGAACGGGATGAGGGAGACGGGAAGGGTCTGAGGGAGCGAGAAGAGCTGAGGGGAGCGGAAATGGGCTGAGGGAGCGGGGCCGCGATCCGGGAGCAGGAAGGGCTGAGGGATCGGGCGGAAGGAAGAGAGGCCGGGATGCGGGAGAGGGAAGGGCGGAGGGAGCGAGCGGAGGGAGGCGGGGCCGGTTTGAGGGAGCGGAAAGGGCTGAGGGAAGCGGGGCCGGGCGGAGGGAGCGGAACGGGTCGGGCCGGGCCGGGCTGCGCTGAGGGAGCGGCGGCGGCGGCGGCGGCGGCTCCTGGCGGGACCGGCCCCGCCCGCGCCGCCAACTCTCGCGAGAGCTCGGGAAGGGGCGGGGAATCTCACTAAGGAGGCGTGGCCCCGCCTCCCGGTCACGGGGGGCTGGGACTCGGAATGAGCACGGGTACCCCCGGAACGGGGCCGGGACCCCCAGAGACCCCTCCCCGTGGGCCCGGACACCCCCGGAATTGGGGCCGGGACCCTCAGAGACCCCTCCCCGTGGGCCCGGGTACCCCCGGAACGGGGCCAGGACCCCCGCACGTCAGCCACGCCCGTTCCCGGGCTTTGCCCCACCCTCAACCTCGAACCAACCAATCAGCGCCGCCGGGCCCAATTGGCGCGGGAAACCCCGTCCGCACCAATCAGGCCGCTTGCTTCTCCTGGCTCCGCCCCCTCATTGTGATATCACACAGGGCGGAGACAGACTGCTCCTCCACCCCCAAAACGTCACCGAGCTCCCATTGGCTGGCACAGAGAGGGCGGGGCTTGACGGGACTATAAAAGGGGTGCGGCCGGAGGCGGTAGGAGAGGCGCAGCGGAGCTATGGGGGCGCGACGGGATGTGGAGGGATGGACACCGGCCGGAGCATCCCCGGGGTGAGGACGGCGGATACCGACGGAGCATCCCCCGAGGTTGAGGACGGCGGATACCGACGGAGCATCCCCCGGGGTGAGGACGGCGGATACCGACGGAGCGTCCCCCGGGGTGAGGACGGCGGATACCGACGGAGCGTCCCCCGGGGTGAGGATGACGGACCTGACAGAGCATCCCCCGGGGGCAACGGGCGGCGGACACCGACGGAGCATCCCCCGAGGTTGAGGACGGCGGATACCGACGGAGCATCCCCCGGGGTGAGGACGGCGGACACCGACGGAGCATCCCCCGGGGGCAACGGGCGGCGGACACCGACGGAGCATCCCCCGGGGTGAGGACGGCGGATACCGACGGAGCGTCCCCCGGGGTGAGGACGGCGGATACCGACGGAGCGTCCCCCGGGGTGAGGACGGCGGACACCGACGGAGCATCCCCCGGGGGCAACGGGCGGCGGACACCGACGGAGCATCCCCCGGGGGCAACGGGCGGCGGACACCGACGGAGCGTCCCCCGGGGTGAGGACGGCGGATACCGACGGAGCGTCCCCCGGGGTGAGGACGGCGGATACCGACGGAGCGTCCCCCGGGGTGAGGACGGCGGATACCGACGGAGCGTCCCCCGAGGTTGAGGACGGCGGATACCGACGGAGCATCCCCCGGGGTGAGGACGGCGGATACCGACGGAGCGTCCCCCGGGGTGAGGACGGCGGATACCGACGGAGCGTCCCCCGGGGTGAGGATGACGGACCTGACAGAGCATCCCCCGGGGGCAACGGGCGGCGGACACCGACGGAGCATCCCCCGGGGTGAGGACGGCGGACACCGACGGAGCATCCCCCGGGGGCAACGGGCGGCGGACACCGACGGAGCGTCCCCCGGGGTGAGGACGGCGGACACCGACGGAGCATCCCCCGGGGGCAACGGGCGGCGGACACCGACGGAGCGTCCCCCGGGGTGAGGACGGCGGATACCGACGGAGCGTCCCCCGGGGTGAGGACGGCGGATACCGACGGAGCATCCCCCGAGGCTGAGGAAGGCGAATACCAACGGAGCGTCCCCCGGGGTGAGGATGACGGACCTGACAGAGCATCCCCCGGGGGCAACGGGCGGCGGACACCGACGGAGCATCCCCCGGGGTGAGGACGGCGGACACCGACGGAGCATCCCCCGGGGGCAACGGGCGGCGGACACCGACGGAGCATCCCCCGGGGTGAGGACGGCGGACACCGACGGAGCATCCCCCGGGGGCAACGGGCGGCGGACACCGACGGAGCGTCCCCCGGGGTGAGGACGGCGGATACCGACGGAGCATCCCCCGAGGCTGAGGAAGGCGAATACCAACGGAGCGTCCCCCGGGGTGAGGATGACGGACCTGACAGAGCATCCCCCGGGGGCAACGGGCGGCGGACACCGACGGAGCATCCCCCGGGGTGAGGACGGCGGATACCGACGGAGCGTCCCCCGGGGTGAGGACGGCGGATACCGACGGAGCGTCCCCCGGGGTGAGGACGGCGGACACCGACGGAGCATCCCCCGGGGGCAACGGGCGGCGGACACCGACGGAGCATCCCCCGGGGTGAGGACGGCGGATACCGACGGAGCGTCCCCCGGGGTGAGGACGGCGGATACCGACGGAGCATCCCCCGAGGTTGAGGACGGCGGATACCGACGGAGCATCCCCCGGGGTGAGGACGGCGGATACCGACGGAGCGTCCCCCGGGGTGAGGACGGCGGATACCGACGGAGCGTCCCCCGGGGTGAGGATGACGGACCTGACAGAGCATCCCCCGGGGGCAACGGGCGGCGGACACCGACGGAGCATCCCCCGGGGTGAGGACGGCGGACACCGACGGAGCATCCCCCGGGGGCAACGGGCGGCGGACACCGACGGAGCATCCCCCGGGGTGAGGACGGCGGACACCGACGGAGCGTCCCCCGGGGTGAGGACGGCGGATACCGACGGAGCGTCCCCCGGGGTGAGGACGGCGGATACCGACGGAGCGTCCCCCGGGGTGAGGACGGCGGATACCGACGGAGCGTCCCCCGGGGTGAGGACGGCGGATACCGACGGAGCGTCCCCCGGGGTTGAGGACGGCGGATACCGACGGAGCGTCCCCCGGGGTGAGGATGACGGACCTGACAGAGCATCCCCCGGGGGCAACGGGCGGCGGACACCGACGGAGCGTCCCCCGGGGTGAGGACGGCGGATACCGACGGAGCGTCCCCCGGGGTGAGGACGGCGGACACCGACGGAGCATCCCCCGGGGGCAACGGGCGGCGGACACCGACGGAGCGTCCCCCGGGGTGAGGACGGCGGATACCGACGGAGCGTCCCCCGGGGTGAGGATGACGGACCTGACAGAGCATCCCCCGGGGGCAACGGGCGGCGGACACCGACGGAGCATCCCCCGGGGTGAGGACGGCGGACACCGACGGAGCATCCCCCGGGGGCAACGGGCGGCGGACACCGACGGAGCGTCCCCCGGGGGCAACGGGCGGCGGACACCGACGGAGCGTCCCCCGGGGTGAGGACGGCGGATACCGACGGAGCGTCCCCCGAGGCTGAGGAAGGCGAATACCGACGGAGCGTCCCCCGGGGTGAGGATGACGGACCTGACAGAGCATCCCCCGGGGGCAACGGGCGGCGGACACCGACGGAGCGTCCCCCGGGGTGAGGACGGCGGACACCGACGGAGAGGGGCGGAACTCCGCCAAGGCAACGAGGGGCCAAATCGGAAGAGTTCGGACACCGTCCACAGCCCACCAAAGTTAAAAACAAAGTAAAATTGGCAAAAATCATATCAAATGCCTTGACTGATCTTTGCTTTCCCAGCGAGTCACTTGTGATCCCAACAAATCCCAAAGCCCCCGCCCTCCCCCTGGGAGAGGAGGCCGGAGCCCCCCCAGCCTCAGCCAGGGCGAGGAGTACAGATGGCCCGGGGCTGTCTCTGTCCCTCTGTTCTGGGGGGTCTTGAGGCGTCTCCTGTCCGGGAACGATCGGGGGTGGGGGGATTGGAAAGGAAGGAACAATTTGCTGCCTTTGGAAACGGCTTCTCTCAGGCGTGGGGACGAGACAATCGAAAGGAGAATTTAACGGCACGAGTCATCTCCTTCAGGGTTCCAATAATCCCTTTCCAGCAGCGAGAAATGAATGCTCAGAGATGGAAGAAACAACACCTGTTTATTGGCAAATAGGGTGGCCGCAGGTAGAGAAAGGAGGCGGATAACGGCTAGGTATCGACCTGCCAGAGCCCAGCACCCCCCTGGAGCTGAGAGAGACCCCAAACGAAGAAGATCACCACCTTTTCCAAGCCCGGCTCCAGAGGGGCTCCAGCCCTGGAGCAGCTCCGTGGCCTCCTCTGGACTCTCTCCAGCAGCTCCACGCGCTCCCGCTGGGATCCCAGGGCTGGGGGCAGCGCTGCAGGTGGGGACCGAGGGGCAGAATCCCCCCGGAGCCGCTGCCCATGCTGGGGGTCAGCCCAGGCCACCTTTGGGGTCGTGTCCAGCCTCTCGCCCACGCTCACTTGTGCCCGCTGCGGGAGGCGGCACCCACTACCCAAAACAACCAACCTGACGATGTTTATATTATTTTTTTACCCCGTTTGGAGCTGCCGCGGTCGCTCCCGGGTCATAAACTCGGTTTTCAGGTCAGGAGCAGCGGCTCTGTCGCGACCCCCGGAGCCGCGAAGGTGCCGAGAGGTGCGAACCCGAATGAATCATTTTTGGCACTCGACCCCATTGGCTGCCGCGAGGGAGGGGGCGGGGCTTACCGGCGGTATATAAAGGGCAGGAGCGGCGTTTCCCTCAGCGCTGTTCGTGCCGCCCCTGAGGTGCCCATCGCGCCATGGCCGCCGCGCTCCGGCCCCTCCGCGCCCTCAGCCGCGCCGCGCTGGAGCCCCGCGACCGCCGCCTGCACCTCAGCGCCGCCCGGTACGGCCCGGGACACCGGGAGGGTGTGTTGGGGTGGTTGGGAGGGAGGTGGGAGCAGCGCCCGCCCCGCTCCGCCCGGTGCCGGCGCGCTGAGGGCTGTGGAGGGAGCGGCCCAGGCCGCTTCGGTCGCTCCCCGGGCCGGGGTCGCGGCCCGTTTTGCCCTCACGGCTCCGGGGTGAGCGGGCGGGCCCCAGCGGCCGCGCCGAGCGCTGCAGGCTGATGAAATCCCGCGGCCGCCTTGCGTGGGAGTGCGGGGCTGCCCCGGGCACAGAGGGACCGGGGGGTGAGAGGAGCAGAGAAGGACGGAGACCACCCCCGCTTCTCGATCATCCCCTGGCATGGCAGGGACAGAGAGCACTCCCAGGCGCTCCTTGGGCACGGGGGCACACGGTCAGAGACCACCCTGAGCAATCTCCAGGCAGAGACCCCCGAGCATTCCCTGGGGTGACAGGGACAGAGAGCACCCTGAGCACTCTCCAGGTGCTGGGGTGAGAGGGGCAGAGACCCCCAAACATTCCCTGGGGTGACAGGGACAGAGAGCACCCTGAGCACTCTCCAGGCAGAGACCCCCGAGCATCCCACCCTGCTCCAAACGGGGTTCTGAGCTCATTCTTTGCCTGCCTGAGAGGCTCTGGTGCTTCTCCCTCTCCCTGGGAGCAGCCCAGTCTTGGGGGAAGGTCCCGGTGAGTTTTGGAGCAGTCCTCGGGGTGGTTTTCCATCATTCCAGCTGTCCCTGGAGCTCGGGATTGTAGCTAGAGAAGATCAGAAAAGAGCGCTGTTGGACTGAATGCAGGATCCGGGTAGGAGAAGATGCATCCAGAGGCAGCTGATGCATTTTTGAGGAGAAAGTGCAGCAATCGAGCTTGGCTGGGGTGGAGCAGGGAGGGTTGGAAACTGCGCTGTGGGTCAGCTGTCTCTGGATTCCTGGGGCAGGTGGAGTAGGTTTTGGAGTTGTGATGCAGTTTGGCTGGGAATTGCTCCAGAAATGGGCAGGTTCCAGCAATTTGGGAAGGCCCCAGGAATGCTGTGGGGAGCATCTGCCTGCTCTTGCTTGGAGGTGAGGAGAATCAGGCCAGCAAGTGCTGGGCATGAGACCTTGCAGCAAGGCCAGGCTTAAATCGTAGAATGTCCAGAGTGGGAAGGGACCCACTGGGATCATTGGTCCAGCCCCTGGCCCTGCACAGACACCCCAAAACCCCACCTGTGGGATCAGCAGCTGTGGCCTCTCAGCTCACTGCAGCCTGGAATGTGACTGGATATTCCCAGTCCCTGTTTAGCCTGGAAATCAGTGCAAGGAGCTGCTTGGACAGGGCTCGACTCCAGCAGCCTGGGCAGCCGACTGTGGTGGTGATGATGCAGCAGGGGATGGGGGAGAAGGGCTGTGCTGGGTGGCCCCACGGCCTTGCCAAGGAATCTGTGGGGGATGAGGATCAGTGGGAACAGCCCTCGGAGCCTCCTGTGCTGCTCCTGCCGGGATCACTGAACAGACCTGGAGAAACTGCTCTGGAGTCGGCTGTGCCTGGTGCCAGCCCTCTGTAGGGAAGCTGCTGTGCCTTCCCAGGGCACGGCCTCCCTAAAGATGGGAACGCAGAGTACCCCAGCTCAAAACGTGCCCCACACGAGTGATACCCGTGGAGAAAAGAGAACAGTATTCCTTATTTTTTCTTGGGGAAAAAAGTGACCTCGTGGTCAGGGGGATTTAGGCTGGATTTTTGGGATTTTCCTCCCCCAGAGGCTGCTGGGCGCTGCCCAGGGAATGGGCACGGCCCCGAGGCTGCCAGAGCTCCAGGAGCTCCAGGATCCTGGCACTGCCAGGGATGCCCAGGGTGGGATTTTGGGATGTAGTGCCAGGATGGATGATCCCTCTGGGTCCCTTCCAGCTCGGGATATTCTGATTTTGGCCCCAGCTTTGAAGCTGTAAACGAGCCTGAAAGGCGCTGCTTGAGGTGAAGCAGCACGGAGGTGCCAAAGGCCCCCGCAGAGCTCGAGGGAAGGAGCCTTTTCCTCCCGGTTTTCCTGCTCCATCCTGCCCTGGCTGGGAGCTGGTGGCCCTGAGGCTGTGCTGACACTTTCCCTGGTGCAGGGGGGACGCCGTGGTGATCTCGGGGCGGAAGCTGGCCCGGCAGATCCGGCAGGAAGCGCGGCACGAGGTGCAGCAGTGGGTGGCGGCGGGGAACAAGAGGCCCCACCTGAGCGTGGTGCTGGTGGGGGAGAACCCAGCCAGCCACTCCTACGTCCTCAACAAAACCAAAGCGGCGGCTGACGTGGGTAAGTCTGGTGTTCCCGTCCCAAAAAAGTGCAGGTTGGTTGGGAATCCTCGATGCTGGAAGCTTTTTGGGATGTATCCACCCACCCTTTCGCCTTCCTCTGGAGTTTGGCTTCTTGTGGCTGCCCGGTTGGACCGGGGTGTGGTGGATAAATGTGATCCATTGGCTCCTTCAGGGCAACCCAAGCTCTGTGGTTGGGGTTTTTCAGCTTTCCCAGAGCCAGAAAAGGCACAGGAGGGGATTTTTGGCCTCCTTTCCTCGGCTGCCTGCGACACAGCCCCTGTTCAGCAGCCTCGCTGCCCTCTGACTCCCACCCGTCTCGCAATCCAAGGTCCTGCTCGGGGTTGGGGCAATAATTGGTGTCATTTTAACTTGGGTTCTGCTGCTTTTGGAGCTGAGATTTTTAGGCAAACATCCCTTTTTTAGTGTGTCCAGGGGGCTCTCAGGCTGTGTGGTTTTGTTTTCACGGTAGGACGCTTTGCTTGGGTTTCTCCCTGCCCTGGGAAGGTCCCAAACACCCTTTCCCAGGCCACCAGCCCCATATAATTGTCCTCAATACCAAATCCCAGCACCTGTGAAGGCTGCTCCAGCCTGGAAGCTGCACAAACCCTGCCATCCTCAGCGGGCACCGCCCAGCTTTGGCCAGGCACCGAGCCAGGCCAGCTTAAATCCACGAAATCCGGGGAAGTTGCCCTTTTGTGCCTCACTGATGCCGTGGCTTCGGCAATTCCAGGGATCAGCAGCGAGACCATCCTCAGGCCGGCTTCCATCACCGAGGAGGAGCTGCTGGATTTGATTGGAAAACTCAACAACGACGCAGCCGTGGACGGGCTGCTGGTGCAGCTTCCCCTGCCTGGTGAGCGGCTCAGTTCCCTCCTCCTCCATTGCCACAGAGCTTCCAAGGATTGCCCTGAGTGGTGTGGGGCAGCACGGGGGGGATCCTGCCCTGATCCTGCTCCTCAGCACCAGCTGCCTGCAGCAGTTCAGCCCCTGGGGGTCAGGGAATCTATTCCTGTGCTGGGAGTATCAACTTCCCGAGCCGGGCGGTGGCCTTGGGGCTGCCTAAAAATACCCTCGGTGTGAGCAGGGCTGTGGTTGCAGAGCGCTTCCAGTGCCCCGTGCTGGGAGCTGGCAGCGTGCAACTGGGAGTGCTGGGCAGCTTCAGGCCCCCAGAGCTCTGACAGGGCTCTGGGTCCGGGCTTGGGATCAAAATTCCAGCTCAGGGTCGCAATTCCAGCCTGGGGCTCGGGGTCACAGTTCCAGCTCAAGACTTGGGGTCAAAGCTCAGGGTTATAACTCTGGCTCAGGGTCACAATTCCAGCTCAGGGCTCAAGGTTGCAATTGCAGGTCAGAGCTCCAGTTTGGGGTCCCAGTTCCAGCTCAGGGCCCGGGGTCAGAGCTCCAGTTTGGGGTCCCAGTTGCAGCTCAGGGCTCGGGGTCAGAGCTCCAGTTTGGGGGTCCCAGTTGCAGCTCAGGGCTCGGGGTCAGAGCTCCAGTTTGGGGTCCCAATTGCAGCTCAGGGCTCGGGGTCAGAGCTCCAGTTTGGGGTCCAATTGCAGCTCAGGGCTCGGGGTCAGAGCTCCAGTTTGGGGTCCCAGTTGCAGCTCAGGGCTCAGGGTCAGAGCTCCAGTTTGGGGTCCCAGTTGCAGCTCAGGGCTCGGGGTCAGAGCTCCAGTTTGGGGTCCCAGTTGCAGCTCAGGGCTCGGGGTCAGAGCTCCAGTTTGGGGTCCCAGTTGCAGCTCAGGGCTCGGGGTCAGAGCTCCAGTTTGGGGTCCCAGTTCCAGCTCAGGGCTCGGGGTCAGAGCTCCAGTTTGGGGTCCCAGTTGCAGCTCAGGGCTCAGGGTCAGAGCTCCAGTTTGGGGTCCCAGTTCCAGCTCAGGGCTCGGGTCAGAGCTCCAGTTTGGGGTCCCAGTTGCAGCTCAGGGCTCGGGGTCAGAGCTCCAGTTTGGGGGTCCCAGTTGCAGCTCAGGGCTCGGGGTCAGAGCTCCAGTTTGGGGTCCCAATTGGCAGCTCAGGGCTTGGGGTCAGAGCTCCAGTTTGGGGTCCCAGTTGCAGCTCAGGGCTCAGGGTCAGAGCTCCAGTTTGGGGTCCCAGTTGCAGCTCAGGGCTCAGGGTCAGAGCTCCAGTTTGGGGTCCCAGTTGCAGCTCAGGGCCAGAGCTGCCGAGCGTGGCTGGCAGCACAGCCCGGGCTCAGGGCTGCTCCCTGAGCACTCGCTGCCCTCTCCCAGAGCACATCGACGAGCGCAAGGTCTGCAACGCCGTGAGCCCGGACAAGGACGTCGACGGCTTCCACGTGATCAACGTGGGCCGCATGTGCCTGGACCAGTACTCCATGCTTCCTGCCACGCCCTGGGGTGTCTGGGAGATCATCAAGAGAACAGGTGAGAGCTGCTGCTGCTGCAGCATTTGGCTGATTCCCAGCATAATTCCAGCTCGGCTTTAAGGGTTCCCAGCTGGAGAAGTTCGTTGTGTGATGGGGGAGCTCGTGGGTCAGCACAAAGGGTATCAGGGACTGCGGTGGCACCTGCTGGGTTCTGCAGGGCTCCATCCTCGGCCCTGGGCTCCTCGGCATCCTCACCAAGGGCCTGGGCTCAGGAGCGGGAGGAGCACTGGGTGTGCTGGTGACGCTGAGCTGGGAGCAGCTCTGGGCTGCCCGGAGGGCAGAGAGGCCCTCAGAGAGACCTGGGCAGGGCAGGGAGGGACAATCCCCAAACCTGTGGAGTTTAACCAAGGAAGGGCCGGATTCTGCCCCGGGGATGGGCACCCCTGGCTGGGTGGGTGGGCTCTGTGTGACAGGGACAGAGCCAGGGAACGGCCGGAGCTGGGCCAGGGAGGCTCAGGCTGGATTTTGGGAAAGGTTCTTCCCCCAGAGGGTGCCGGGCACTGCCCCGAGGCTGCTCCAGGAGCGTTTGGACAGCGCTGCCAGGGATGCCCAGGGTGGGATTTTGGGGTGTCTGTGCAGGGCCAGGGGTTGGGTCAGGGATCCCAGTGAGTTCTTCCCAGCTCAGGACAGGCTGTGATTCTGTGATTTGTCCCCTGCAGGAATCCCAACGCTGGGCAGGAACGTGGTGGTGGCAGGCAGGTCCAAGAACGTGGGGATGCCGATCGCGATGCTGCTCCACACCGACGGCAGCCACGAGCGGCCCGGAGGTAGGAGCGGGGTGGCCTCAGGGAGGAACCTCACAGCTCTCCTCTTTAGCCTCCTAAAGCGCTCCCAGCCACTCCTTGGTCAGGGAGCTGGCCCAGGGTGGCATAATCCTGCACACGGTCCTGGAATCACGGGGTTGCTCAGGTTGGAAAAGGTCTCCGAGGTCATCAGGTCCTCAGCCAGGGTCACCACCAGCCCCCGGCCTCAAGTGCCGCATCCACACGTGGTTTGAACACCTCTGGGATGGGCGCTCCGCCATTTCCCTGGGCAGCCTCTTCCAGTGCTTTACAACCTTTCCATGATAAATTTTTTCCCAATATCCAACCCGAACTTCCCCTGGCACAGCTCGAGGCTTTTTTATCTTGTTCTGTCCCTGCCCTGGCTGCCCTCTCCTGTCATCCTGTGGAGAGCCAGGAGGTCCCCCCTGAGCACCCTTCAGCAGTTCCTTGCCCCGTTCCACCCCAAATCCCTCCCTCTCCCTCCAGGGGCCGTTCCCTGACGTTCCTGATGGACTCAGGGCTGGCCTTGAAGGGGAAGATGCTGGCTGGGTTTGGGTGCTGTGTGTGAGTCCCCTTGTCACCGCAGGTGACGCCACGGTGACGATCTCGCACCGCTACACGCCCAAGGAGCAGCTGAAGCAGCACACGATCCGTGCGGACATCGTGGTGGCAGCCGCAGGTGAGGGGGGCCCCAGCAGGGCTCAGGGTGATCCTGCTGGGAATGCTGGGCGTGGAATGTCCTCTGGCAGACCTCTGGGAAGGTCTGGGCTCTCGGAGCAGCAGGCGAGGGGCTCTTGGAGCTGGGTTCTCCTGTGGCAGAGCCGCGTTTTTGGTGTTCCCGGTTTGGGGCTCTGCCTTTGGAGTGGGAAGCAGCACCTGGCAGGGAGCAGCTGATGCCATCCTCAGCAGGAATGGAGAATCAGGGAATGTGTTTGGGTGGGAGGGACCCACTGGGATCCCTGACCCAACCCCTGGCCCTGCACTGACACCCCAAAATCCCACCCTGGGCATCCCTGGCAGCGCTGTCCAAACGCTCCTGGAGCAGCCTCGGGGCAATGCCCGGCACCCTCTGGGGGAAGAACCTTTCTCAAAATCCAGCCTGAGCCTGTCCTGGCCCAGCTCCGGCCGTTCCCTGGCTCTGTCCCTGTCACACAGAGCCCACCCACCCAGCCAGGGGTACCCACCCCCGGGGCAGAATCCGGCCCTTCCTTGGTTAAACTCCACAGGTTTGGGGATTGTCCCTCCCTGCCCTGCCCAGGTCTCTCTGAGGGCCTCTCTGCCCTCCGGGCAGCCCAGAGCTGCTCCCAGCTCAGCATCACCAGCACACCCAGTGCTCCTCCCGCTCCTGAGCCCAGGCCCTTGGTGAGGATGCCGAGGAGCCAAGGATGGAGCCCTGCAGAACCCAGCAGTGCCCGCCCCCAGCCTGGTGTCCCTGACACCCTTTGTGCCTGCCCTGCCATGCAGCTGGACAACAACAGCCTCTATTGTCCATCGGGCCTGGGTTTATGTGGGGAGGAGGGGAAATAAAAGGTCCCAAAAAGTGGCCTCTGCTCCCGAGGCACCTGCAGGGCACCAGGATCCCCTCGGAGCCGGGCGCTGCTCCAGGCTCGGGGTGGGAGTGACGGGGGAAGCGTGAGCGGAGCAGAGGGAGGTAAAGGCGGGCTGGGAGTGGATCCCCCAATATCTGCCAGAAGCAGACGCTCACCCCACCCTCACAGGCTGGGTGAGCCCCAGGGAGCTGCTGCCAGCCCTTCCTGGCACAGCCAGAGCCGTGCCCGGCTGGGATGGGTTCGGGCACTGCCTCGTGCCTCGGGGCAGCTGGAAGATGGGCACCGAAGAGCCGCGGAGCTGAAATGTTGGAAGGTTTCCCCGTGGAGGGGGGTGTGGTGCTGCCTGCTCTGCCAGAGCTCCCGGGGGGAGGATTCCTGCTCTGTGCCCTGAGGTTATCAGGGAGCAACTCTGGCAGAAAACAGAAATCACAGAGCGGTTCAGGCTGCAAGGACCTTAAGGATCATCCTTTCCACCACATCAGGGTTTCCAAGCCTGGCCTTGGATACTTGCAGGGCTCCCAGGGCAGCCACAGCTGCTCTGCCCAGGGCCTCCCACCCTCCCAGGGAAAGATTCCTTCCAAAAATCCCACCTAAACTTCCCCTCTTGCAATTTGAAACACCTGCAGTGAACGCCAGTTGTGCCTCTGGGGTTAGGATTGCATTTCTTAGGATGGTTTAGGTTGGGGAAAAAACCCCGTAAGATTCTTGAATCCCATTGTTTAGGGAGGCAGGAAGGCGCAGGTGGGTTGGAACATGCTGGGAACGCGGGATGAGGGGGATCAGGGCACCACTGAGCGGGGTGGTTGTGCTTTTCCAGGCATCCCCAACCTGATCACAGCCGACATGATCAAGGAAGGAGCCGCCGTGATCGACGTGGGGATCACGAGGGTGCAGGATCCCGTCACTGCCAAGCCCAGGCTGGTTGGGGACGTGGATTTTGAAGGTAGGGAAAGGCTCTGGATCGGCTTCTGAGGGGGCTGGGGAGAGGGGCCGGAGGCCTGGACGGAGGCTGAGCTCAGTTCTTCCGGTGCATCCGTGTCCCGGGGCGTATCCCGGGATATTCCGTGGGGTGCTCCAGAGGAGCCTCCGGAGCCTCCGCACTTGGGGCTCTGAACTCTGCTCTTGGGTTTGGCGTTTTTGTGCTGGAAATCAGCTTTTAGGCCTGGCTTGTAGTGCTTTCAAGCCTTAGTGCTTTCAGGCCCAGCTTTTTGGTGCTTTTAGGCCTTGGTGCTTTGAAGCCTTAGTGCTTCTAGGCCCGGATTTTGATGCTTCTAGGCCTGGCTTTTTGGCACTTTTGGACCTGGCTTTCTGGTCCTTCTAGGCCTGGCCTTTGGTGCTTTTAGGCCTTGGTGCTTTCAAGCCCAGCTTTCTGGCGCTTTCAGATCTTTGTGCTTTTAGGCCTGGCTTGGTGCTGTTAGGCCCAGCTTTTTGTGGCTCCCAGGCCTGGCTTTTTGTGCTTTTTGGCCTCACTTTTAGGCCTGACTTTTTGGCACTTTTGGGCCCAGCTTTTTTGTGCTTTCAGACCTTTGCGCTTCTGGGCCCAGCTTTTTGGCGCTTCTGGGCCCGGCTTTTTGCTCTTTTGGACCCTTGTGCTTTTAGGCCTTGCTTGGTGCTTTTGGGCCTGGCTCGGTGCTTTTCCCCACCTCAGCCTTCGCAGTTAAGCCGCTTTCACACCCATGCAGGACAGACTGGGCCGTGCCCCCTTGGCCAACAGGGAATAAACACCTGGACCCTGTTCCTAAAGCATTAATCCTGCCAGAACCTGCGTGGCTTTAGGCTGGAAAGCCTTGCCTTGCCCTTAAGCTGCGCTTTTCCCCTCAGGGGTGAGGAAGAAGGCGAGTTACATCACGCCGGTGCCCGGCGGCGTGGGGCCCATGACCGTGGCCATGCTGATGAAAAACACCATCATCGCTGCCAAGAAGCTGCTGAAACCCAAAGAGCTCGAGGCTCTCCCTGCCTAAGGAGGGCCCCTCAGAGCTGGGCCTAAGGAGGGCCCCTCAGAGCTGGGCCTAACGAGGGCCTCTGCCTTTCAACATTCCAGACTGACTCCTGAACAGGCCGATAGAAAATGCAATATTTTTATTTATTGTCTGGCATGCGGGGCTCTTTCCCTGCCCGGAGGTCACAGGTATTTATTGGAAGCTCGTGCAGAGCTGGGAGTATCCACACTCCTCCCGAGGCAATCCCGTGGGATGCGCAGCGATGGCCTCGATGGTTCTGTTCTCACAATCCCAGCTCCTGGCGTTCCCGAGTTCCTCCTCTGTGCTGGATGTTTAGTTTAAGCTCTTCTGTAGAAGAATTACTTGAAGAAAAAAAAACCAGTTGAAGAATTGAAGCCATATTTGTGTGCTGGGCCTGAGCAGGCCCTGGCAGGGGCAGGGCTGGTGTAACAAGTTCTAGTGTGCAGCTGGGCTGGGGTTTTTTTTGCTCTTTGCGTGGTGAATTTTTCTAAAAGCCTTTTTTTCCTAACCAAAGAACACCTGGGGGAGGGAGGGGGGCGTTTGGTGCCCACACAGGGCCTGGGGGAGGTGTCCTGCACTGTGTTGTAAAGTGTGAGTGCTTAGTGAGTAGTGTGGGCTGGCTAAATAAAGTGTGAGAAGACAAAAAATAAATCATCTTTGTGCCCTGGAATTATTGCTGAGCAATGGTTTCAGTCCTGGAAAGGAGCAGGGGGTTTTGTTTGTCCAGCCTTTGGGAGCTGCCTCTTGTCCCTTGCTGAGCAGGGCAGGGTCTGGCTCCCACCCAGAGAGACAAAACTGCTCCACCTGGGCTGGAAAGAGGACAAATCTCATCCTTTCCTGCCTGGCCAAAGCCTGTCCAGCTTCCTGAGTGATTCCAGCTAAATCTGGGTGAGGATAAAGGAGTTTGTTTGTTTTTATCCTGTGAACATGAACCTCGGGAAAAACGTCCCTGCAGGATTATCCGAGGGCAGTGAGGTGAATCTTGGACTCTCCCCTCCCTGGAATGACTGATCCCACCTTTCCCAGAGCAGGAGAGCTTTGTTTTCATGCCAGACTTGATGATCTCGGAGGTTTTTTCCTCATTTTTAGGGTTCTAAAAGGGCTGGAGGTGCCGCTGGTGCTGCACCCCCAGTGTTGACCCTCTCCTGCCAAAATCCCGTGGGGAGGGAAAGTTGGGATTCCTGGATCTGCCCCAGAAAGACACAGAGAGCTGGGAGTCATGGAAACGAGGTTTTTATTGGGTTGTATCACCGAGAAATACAAAATGGTTCAAGTGGTGCCGTGCTGGAGGCGGCCGAGCTGAGACTGCTGCGCTTTGCTTGTACAAAAAAACCCCAAAACCTCATGGGAAACCTCGCCAGAAAGGGACAAACTGAGCCCAAAAAGCAGCCTGGAGTGGCTTCAGCTCTGCCCTGCGGCCCAGCTCCCAGAGCCCACAAAGCCTGGGAAGCAGAGCTGCTGGAGCCAGCGAATGAAACCTGCTCGATGCAAATGCGAAAGCCGACCTGGACCACACTCAGCTACCACGGGGTGGCTACAGAAAGCTACAGAAGGAGACACGGTGCCCTCGAGTTCGGGGCGCTCCTGGCAGGGTTTAACCGTGCCAGGGCAAGGCTGGGTCATTGCTCTCACCACGAGTCCCCAGGAGCTGCACCTGAACCAGAACAAAAATCTGCTCTAAGTAGGAAACTGCCTCCAAGCGTGTGTCGGATCTGAGTATTTACAGGGAGCTGTCCGTGCCAGGGGGCGGAACGGGCACGCTGTGGGACTGGAGTCCCAGTATGTGACTGGTGTCCCAGTATCTGTGGGACTGGTGTCCTAGTCAGTGTTTAACTGGTGTCCCAGTATGTGTGGGACTGGTGTCCCAGTATGTGTGGGACTGGTGTCCTAGTGTGGGACTGGTGTCCCAGTTGCAGTGTTTAACTGGTGTCCCAGTGTGTGACTGGTGTCCCAGTGCAGTATTTACCTGGTGTCCCAGTCGGTGTGTGACTGGTGTCCCAGTTGGTGTTTAACTGGTGTCCCAGTGTGTGACTGGTGTCCCAGTCAGTGTGTGACTGGTGTCCCAATGTGTGACTGGTGTCCCAGAAGAACCCCAGTGCTGCTGGTGTGAGTGTCGGGCAGGTCGGTTCTGCTCGTGGGAAGGGTCTGGGGGCTCTGGGAGGTTGGGAATAGAGGGAAGAAAAAAAAAAAATGAAGGATTCATCCAGGCAAAATGAGAAAAAGAGCTGGGTGTGAGGGGTGCTCGGACCAGGGTTTCTAAACCACGGCTGGGCCTGGGCCGTGGGTGGACAAAAATCCTTTAAAGCCTCGGCACTGCTGGAAAAAAAGTGGTGGGAGCCTGCCTGGGTCCCGACCTGCTCCCTTCCCTTCCTTTCCCGGGTGGGAAGAGCCCCCTGTGGACCCCAAAATGCCGCTGGACAGGGCGAGGGAGCTGCTGGACGAGCCTGGCAGCGCAGGGGGCAGGGGCTGCTCTCCCCTCCTGCTCCCACTGCTGCTGAGCCAGGTGGGAATGACCGGGAGCAAGGAGCTGGAGTGGGAGTGGAGCCCCCAGCACGGGCTGGGCAGCAGAGCGAGAGAGGATCCCGGGATTCCTCCGGGGAGAGGAGGGCTGGAGGGAGGGATGGGGGCTGTTCCCGAGCCGGGGAGAGGGAGCGGGGAGGATGTGGGGATGGGCAACCGAACGGCTTCGCTGCAGCCGCTGTTCCCATTTCCCTGCGGAATCCACCCTGGGTTCCATCAGAAACCGTTCCTGATTCCCTCAGAAACCATTCCCATCCCCTAAGGAACCATTCCCATCCCCTAAGGAACCATTCCTGATTCCCTCAGAAACCATTCCCATCCCCTGCAGAAACCATTCCCATTCCCATTCCCATTCCCTGCCCACTCGCTCTCTCCAGGGCCCGGCTGTTGTCGCCCTTTGTTGCCCTCAAGTGGCAAAACACCCTGAGCTGCTCCTCCTCCGTCCCTTCCCTCCCCGGGCACCGGCTCCTCTCCATCCTGCCGTGCTTCCTCCTTCTCCTCCTCCCCATCCCAGCTGCCTTCTCCTCATCCCAGGAGCCTCCTCCTCTTCATCCCTATCCCAGGAGCCGCCTCCTCCTCTTCATCCCTATCCCAGGAGCCGCCTCCTTCTCTTCATCCCCATCCCAGCTGCCTCCTCCTCATCCCAGGAGCCTTCTTCTCCTTCATCCCCATCCCAGCTGCCTCCTCCTCTTCGTCCCCACCCCAGGTGCTTCCTCCTCCTCATCCCCAACCCAGATTCTTCTTCCTCCTCCCCCTCCTCCTCCCCCTCCCCATCCCAGCAGAGCCGGGTCCCACTCCTGGATGCCCCAGCACGCTTTGGAGCAGCCGCTTTTGTCCCACACATCCTCCCCGCCGTCACCCCATTCCCTCCGCAGAGCGGGGCTCCCCAGGAGCCACGTGGTGATTCCAGGGATTTGGGAACAGGGAACAGCTCTCCCCATCCCTCTCAGCCGCGCAAACCTCCTCCTCCCACCCCAAAAGCACCCCAGGATGTTTCCATCGGCACATCCCGGCTGCTCCCGCAGCTCCGAGACGGGGCCAAAATCACCAATTCCGCCTTTGCGGCCCCGTTTCGCCGCCAGCGGCGATGCCTTCGCCCAGCGGGAAGGGAGGGAATTCCACAGCGCGTGACCCCAAAATCTACCGGAGCACGGGACCCCCGGGGCCTCCTGCGCCCGGCAGAGAAGAACACGCCCGATTTCCTTTATATATATATATATGAATATGGCGATATCGAGATATATATATATATATATATATATAAAATCGAGAGAGGCGGGGGCGGGCCGGGCTATAGCGTGGTCTCACTGCCCATGTCCCGAGGAGCCTTCTCCGTGTCGGTGTCCTCGTAGTCCGACTCCATCTCGATCTTCACCTGGGGCACGGCACAGATGGGGTTTCGGGAGTAGTTAAAGGCGGGAGACGACGGGCACGAGATCTTCAGGTGAAGGGTGATACTGGGGGGCAGGAGGGGAGAGGGGGTGAGCAGCCAGGGGTGGTGCCCCCACCCCGAACCCGCCCCGGGGAGACGCTCCGGGTGATGCTGATGCCCGAAGATTTGGAGCTTTTTTTGTATATTTTTTTCATGTATTCTTCCTATATTTTCCATCGATTTTTTTATATATCTTTTTCATCTATTTTTATATCTTTTTTTTTCCCCATATATTTTTCATGTGTTTTCCCTATATTTTCCCTATTATTTCCCCAATACTTTCCCTGTATTTCCCCTATATTTTTCATATATTTTCCCTATATTATCTTCCCAATATTTTTCCCATATTTTCCCTCTATTTCAATATATTTTCCCTATATTTTAATATATTTTCCCTATATTTTCCATATATTTTCCCAATATTATTTTCCCTATATTTTCCCTATATTTTTAATATAGTTTCCCTATATTTTTAATATATTTTCCCTATATTTTCCCAATATTATTTTCCCTATATTTTTCATATGTTTTTCATATATTTTAATATATTGCCCTATATTTTCCCAATATTATTTTCCCTTTTTCCTATATTTTCCCTATATTTTTCATATGTTTTCCCTATATTTTCCCAATATTATTTTCCCTGTATTTTCCCTATATTGTCCTCTATTTTCCCTCTATTTTTCCCCTATTTATATATTATTCATGTATATTTTTCATATATTAATGTTCTTTTCTAGACTCTTAATCCATGGGTATATTTTTGGTATTTTTCCCCACCCTTTCTCTCCGATTTTGGGATAATAAGTTAACCCTTCTAATGCTGATTAGAATTACGTTTATTCTTAAGAAGCCTGACGAGGATATTTTGTTCTCCACCAGAACTCAGAAGGCAAAGAAGCCCCATTGGAACAACTCCAGTGAGGCAGAACTCGGGGGAAATTCCCCACCCAGCCGCTGCTCCCCTAATTGGACAATATTTGTTAGAGATACTCGTTAATTACTCATAAACATTGTGGAAATCCTGCCTCGCGTGTGCACATCCCCGCACTGGGCCCCTGGAAGCTTTCCTTTAAAGGCTTCCTCTTTAGATCATCCTTTCAACACCCTTTGGAAAAGTTTAGGGTTTTATTCCGGGCCACCTCCGAGAAATGAACGAAAATCCGGTGTTTTGCTGTCAACCCGCAGAATTTGCGGAGGATAATCCCAAAATTTCAGGATTTGGAGGCGTCCCAGTCTGAAAAATCCCTGTGGCTGTCCCTCAGCAGTTTCATAGCCCCAAACCCTCTGGTGCAGCTCCCAACAACCCCACGGTGAGGACCCCAAAACCACCCCAAATCCAGAGCGATGCTGCCACAATCTGCTTGGATAGGTGGGAATCGCTCAGGGGCGGAGATCCGCCGGGAGGATCAGCCGGGGATCCCAAAATTCTCCCCCAGGGATGGGGACAGGGAGGGGGAGCCCGTTACCTGCGATCCATGTCCGAACCGTTCGGGGAGGAGTCAGAACGCAAAGCTCCAGGTGGAGGCCCTCTCTCCTGGGGGGACACGGAGGTGAAACACTCCCCAGGTGACCCCAAAAAGCCCCCTGGTCCCCCACTCCCAGCTGCCAGCAGGTCCCGCGGGCGGCGGAGGAGGAGGAAATCTGGGAATCGCTGGTTTTGGGGGTGATTTGAGAGGAAAGGCCCTGCTGGCAGCGGTGTGAGCGCAGAGCGGAGGAGTTAAACCGAGCTCGTGATGCAGCCTGGAACAAACTGCCCCCAAATTTATCCCGCGGAGTTTTGGTGGAGGTGGAGCCAAATCTGCTCTTTCCCAGGCGGGTAACTCCGACACAAGTGGCTTTTGGGGGCTCCAAACCATCCCAAACGCAGATATTTTTCACAAAGCCCCATCAGCACCAGCTCGGAGGCGACAAAACCCAGGAGATTCCCGGATTTTTTCTTTTGAGATTTAAGGAAATCTTGGCGATCCCCAGGCCTTGGGATGAGAGGTGCTCTGGCAGCTCCCACTCTTGCGCCTCTCCCCGCCTGGGTTTTTCCCTGATCCTGGTGAGGCAGGAGGGATCCGGGCTGCGTGTCCCAGCGGGGTTAGTGCCGAGCGGAGCCCACGGGAGGGATTAGGAAGCGGCAGGGGACGCGGGAGAGGCTCCTGGGCTCGTTACTTACGGCTCAGGCAATGGGGGCCCCCGTTTCGGGGCTGCGCTGGCAGGGGCTCCATGGGGATCTTAATGACTGAGGGAGGTGGGAACTGGGGAAGAAACGGGGAAATTCCTGGTGAAGGCAGCGCCTGGGGGGCTCTGAGAGCACCTGGAGCACCCAAAGGGACCCGAAACCTCCAGAGGAGGAGGTGGAGGAGGAGGCTTTGCCTTCCTCTTCCCAAATCCTGGGGCAGGGGTTTGGGTAACGAGGCTTTGAGCGATGGATGCCGTGCCCTAAACCGGGGCGTTTGGCCTCTTCTCCCTGAGGATTTCTTTTTTTTTGCCGTGATTTTCCAGCTTTCGGGACATTCCTCAGAGCCTCCTGCCAGCCCCTGAGCCCCTCGCTCAGCCGGTTCTGTCCGTGCAGCCGAACAGCTCCAGGGATCAAAGGCTTTCATCCCAAACCCGCAGGTTGCAGTGGGAATTTTCCCTCCCCAGCTCTGGGATGTCCCCGCTGTCCTCAGGAGCCCCCCGGTGACCCCGCGCCCACCTCCTCGTCGCTGCTGCTGTCGCCTTTGTTGCCTTTTTTCTTCTTCTTTTTGTCATCCTCCTTCTTCTTCTCCTTCTCGGGGATGATGTTGTCGATCCAGGCCAAGTCATGTTGGGAGAAGACGAAATCCAGGAGCCTCCTCACCAGGATCAGGGCCAAGATCTGACAGGGGAGAGGTCCAAGAGCGTCGCTCAACCCAAGACCTGGTGACCACCAAGCCAAAAACCCCTTAAACCCCAAAAAAAACCCTTCCCAGCAAGGATGGAATTTCCATGATGGGGAAGATGATGGCGGCCACGGTAGGACCATGCCAAAAATTCCATTAAATCCCAAAAAAACCCTTTGGAGCACGGATGGGATTACCTTGGTGGGGAAGATGATGGTGGCCACGGTGGGACCATGCCAAAGATCCCTTAAACCCCAAAAAAGCCCTTTGGAATGAGGATGGGATTATCTTGACGGGGAAGATGATGGCGGCCACGGTGGGACCGCACCAAATCATCCTCAAATCCCAAAAAAACCCCTTCCCAACGAGGATGGAATTTCCATGATGGGAAAGATGATGGCGGCCACGGTGGGACCACGCCAAAAATTCCATCAAATCCCAAAAAAACCCCTTCCCAACGAGGATGGGATTACCATGATGGCGTCCACAGTGGGACCACGCCAAAAATTCCATTAAATCCCAAAAAAACCCTGTGGAATGAGGATGGGATTACCGTGATGGCGGCCATGGTGGGACCACACCAAAAATTCCATCAAATCCCAAAAAAACTCTTTGGAGCGAGGATGGGATTACCATGACGGGGAAGATGATGGCGGCCACGGTGGATTTGAGGATCCAGAGCACGGCCAGGCAGACGATCTGCACCAGGGTGAAGAGGTGGATGCGGCGCAGCGGGACGTGCCGCAGGAACACGTAGTCGGGCTGGTGCTTGGCCGGCATCAGGAAGAGCTTGCAGCGATCCCAAAACTGCCAGGGGGGGAAGGTCGGAGTTAATCCTCAGATCCACCCCACAGAAAAACCCGCTTTTAGTCCCAAAATGGAGGAAGAGCTTGAAGCGATCCCAAAACTGCTGAGGGAGGAAGGCCCGGGATTGATCCTCAACCCAATCCCACAGGCTGCCCTGGAAAAGCCTCTTTTGGTCCCCAAAACTGGGGGAATTTGGGGCTTTTTGGTGTTTCTCAGAGGGTTTGGGGTATCTGCCATCACATGTGCGGAGATTTTGGAGTACAAATCCTCCTTTTTGAGCCAGTGTGGGCCAGTCCCTGGCCAGTGAGGAGGAGGAGGAGGAAGGGCACTCACCTGGATGCCGTTCAGCGACGCCACGCCCATGTAGAGGAAGACCCCGTAGAGCACCGGCATGGGAATGTACTGGGAACAGGGAGAAACCGCGACCCTGACCTCAGGGAAGGCAGCAGCTCCTTCCCAGGGACAGGGACCAGCGCTGGAGGTCACGAGGATGGGGCAGAATCCGGCTTTTTTACTGCTGTATCCCCGGATCTCGGCGGGGAAGGGGGGAACGGGAATGTTTTACCTTCAGGATGGGAGCCAGGAAAACCGAAATCCCCGTCAGCACGAAGACGATGATGCCAGTCACCCTCTGCTCCCTGGAACGGGGATGGAAGCAGGATCAGCCACCCCGAGGAACCACGGAATCACGAGTGGGAAGGGGATTGATCCACTGGGATCATTGATCCAGCCCCTCTCCCTGCACAGACACCCCAAAATCCAAACGCTCCTGGAGCAGCCTCGGGGCAGTGCCCATTCCCTGGGCAGCCTGGGCAGTGCCCAGCACCCTCTGGAGGAAGAACCTTTCCCAAAATCCATCCTGACCCTCCCTGGCCCAGCTCCAGCCGCTCCCTGGCTCTGTCCCTGTCCCACGGAGCAGGGATCGGAGCTGCCTCTCAGGGAGGAAGCTGCAGAGCTCAATGGGTGTCCCTCAGTTTCTGCAGCTGAACGTTCCAAGCGCCCTCAGCCACTCCTCGAGTGACCCTTCCCCATCCCCAGGTCCCTCCTTCAGACCCTCTCCAGCAATTCCGTGTCCTGCTCACACCGTGTCACCCCAAATTCCGTGTCCCGCTCACACCGTGTCACCCCAAAACCACTCACGATGTTTGAGGTGAGGCCGCCCCGGCCCAGAGCAGAGCGGGGCCATCCCCTCCCTCGTCCGGCCGTGCTGTCCCTCATCCCCCCAGGACAGGGATGTCCCTCCGGCTCCGGGACACTGCTCAGACCCAGCTTAGCCCCCCCTGACCTGACCCCCAGGAACTGGGGCTGCTCCCCCGGGGCGCTGGTCTCGGTCTCCATCTTGAGGCTGTCGATGTGGGCGATGGAGATGACGGTGGCGGCCACGTACCAGGGCAGCCCCATGAAGGAGCACACGGCCATCAGGATGCCCACCCAGAAGAGGTCCAGGTGGTACCCGGCTGCCTTCTGCAACACAGCACGGGGGGTCAGGGGGGGCTCTGCCCGCAGCCACCCCCAGCCCAGAACCCGTGGGGTCCCCTCTGGCAGGGCCTTGATGTCCCCCGAACAGCCTTGGGGCACCCAGTGCCACCCTGTGTCACCCCACACGGACATGGGGCACCCTGCATCACCACAGTGCACCCCATATCACCCTAATTCACCCCACACGGACATGGGGCACCCTGCATCACCACAGTGCACCCCATATCACCCTAATTCACCCCACACGGACATGGGGCACCCTGCATCACCCCAGTGCACCCCATATCACCCTGCTGCACCCCACACGGACATGGGGCACCCTGCATCACCCCAGTGCACCCCATATCACCCTAATTCACCCCACACGGACATGGGGCACCCTGCATCACCACAGTGCACCCCATATCACCCTGCTGCACCCCACACGGACATGGGGCACCCTGCATCACCCCCCTGCACCCCGTTACCCACAGAACTTCACCCCCCAGGTGCTCCAGCACCCCAAACCCGCAGCTTGCCCAGGGGGAGCCCCTGCCAGAGCCAGGGCAAGCCCCCAAGCCCACCCCACAGCCGGGTGCTGTGGGGGATCTCAGGGTGCCCTGGGTGCTGTGGGGGATCCTGGGATGCCCTGGGTGCTGTGGGGGATCTCAGGGCGCCCTGGGTGCTGTGGGGGATCCCGGGGTGCCCTGGGTGCTGTGGGGGGATCCCCTGGGTGCTGTGGGGGATGCCCTGGGTGCTGTGGGGGATCCCGGGGTGCCCTGGGTGCTGTGGGGGATGCCCTGGGTGCTGTGGGGGATCCCGGGGGGGGCTCACCCGCAGCTTGTGCTCCTTCCTGTTGACGATGACGGCCGTGATCTGCTGGTCCATGAAGATGAGGATGGTGACGAGCAGGGCGGGCAGGGCGCTGGCCAGGTACACCCACCACGGGTTCTTCCCGAACGGGAACACGAACCAGCCCCGGTCCACGCGGGTGGGCTGCGGGAGACAGCGGGGTCGGAACCTCGGGAACGGGGCAGGGATTGGGAAAACCCAAGGGTTGGCGTTCGGCAACAACCCCATCACCCCGTCCCCCATCCGTCCCTAAATCCGGCACCCGAACCGCCCCCAAGTCCTCACTGGGATCCCCACATCAGCCCTGAAGGGGGGAGGAGAAATCCTTCCGGAATGGGGTTTGATGGAATATTTTGGTTTTACCTTGAAGTCGGTAGGCACTTGGAGCTTTGGGGTGTTGAGTCCGAAAAGCACATCCAGCCCCACAAACATTAGTATGGACATAAAGATAGAGAAATCGCTAATGAGCTTACGGAGCTGCCGGGAGAGAGGGGAGAGAGAGGGAGAAAAGGGAGAGGAAACAGCAAAAAAGGGAGAGAAAACAAAAAAAAGGGGGGAAACAACAAAAAAGGGGGGGAAACAAAAAAAAGGGGGGGGAAACAACAAAAAAGGGGGGAAAACAAAAAAGGGGGGAAGACATAAAAAAAGGGAGGGAAAACAAAAAAAAGGAAGAAAAATAAAAAAGAGACGGGAAAGAATAAAAAGGGAAGAAAAACAGCAAAAAAGGAGGGGGGAAAAGGAGGAAAAGCAATTTTAAAAGGAGGAAAAACAATAAAAAAGGGAGGGAAAACAAAATAAAAAGTGAGGAAAATGGCAGAAAAGGGAGGGAAAATGACAAAATAGTGAGAGAAAACAGAAAAAGGAGAAAAATAAAAAAAAAGGAGGAAAACCAACCAAAAAAGGAAGAAAACCAATAAAAAGGAGAGAGAAAACAATAAAAATGGGAGGGAAAACCATAAAAAAGGGAGGAAGAAAAAGGAGGAATAACAACAAAAAGAGAAAGTCACAGAATTAGAGCATTGTTAGAAAAGACAAAGTAGCTTTTAAGAAACTGCCTGGAGCTGCGATATTCCCAAAAAATCCTGGCGAGGAGCTGGAAAAGGAGTGTGGGAGAGGGGAGGCCGAACCTTGATGATACTGGGGATGTGGAGTTTGGGGGTGTCCAGTCCGAAACAGGCATCGACTCCACAGAAGAGCAGGATGGAGAAGACATTGGAAAAATCAGCAATGAAAGCCCTGACCTGGAGGCAAGACAGGGAAACGGGTGGGAAGGGGAATTAACGGGGTGGGAAGGGGAATTAACGGGGTGGGAAGGGGAATTAACGGGGTGGGAAGGGGAATTGGGGTGAAGAGGTTTGCTCCTGCTTTGGCGTCCTCCCCTGGGGCTTTCCAGCTCCACGCAGCCGCGGATAACCCGGGAATAACCCCCCAAAATCCCCATTTTCTCGCCTTCCTCTCTTCCACGAGGTGAGGGGGTGTTGGCATTGTGAGAGCTGAGGGAGAGAATCCTGGAATCCTGGAATGGTTTGGGTTGGGAATGGACCTTAAATCCCATCCCATTCCAGCCCTGCCATGGCCAGGGACCCTCCCCCTGTCCCAGGGTGCTCCAAGCCGGCCTTGGGCACTTCCAGGGATCCAGGGGCAGCCCCAGCTGCTCTGGGAATTCCAGCCCAGCCCCTCCCCACCCTCATTCCTTCCCAAGATCCCATTTCAATCTCCCCTTTCCCACTGGGAAGCCGTTCCCTGTGTCCTGTCCCTCCATGCCTTGTCCCCAGTCCCTCTCCAGCTCTCCTGGAGCCCCTTCAGGCCCTGGAAAGGGTTTTAAGCTCTCCCTGGATCCTTCCCTTCTCCAGGTGAGCACCCCCAGCTCTCCCAGCCCGGCTCCAGAGGGGCTCCAGCCCTGGAGCAGCTCCGTGGCCTCCTCTGGACTCTCTCCAGCAGCTCCACGCGCTCCCGCTGGGATCCCAGGGCTGGGGGCAGCGCTGCAGGTGGGGACCGAGGGGCAGAATCCCCCCGGAGCCGCTGCCCACGCTGGGGGTCAGCCCAAGCCACCTCTGGGGTCGTGTCCAGCCTCTCGCCCATCCCAAAATCCCTCTCCCAGCGCTCCTCTCCATCCCTTCATCCCCAGCTCGGATCCATCCCCGGGATTGCCCCATCCCAGGGGCACCTCCAGCACCTGGACTGGACAAACCCCGTGAGATTCCCCGGAGCTTGTCCGGGTCCCTCGGGATGGCCCCGTCCCTCGGGATTGTCCCTTGGTGTCACCTGCAAACCTCCTGAGGGTGCCTTCAATCCCTTCATTTGCATAATTAATGAACACATTAATTAACTCTGGCCCTGACAGGGACCCTGGCCACCACTGGTCACTGATGTCCATCGGACTCTGAGCCGTTGACCACTTCCCTGTGGCTGGGATCATCCCACCCGTTCCTTATCCATTAATTGTCCACCCATTAAGCCAACTCCACTCTAGAGAGGAGGATTCCATCAAAAGCCTCACGGAATTCCAAAAACCAGGGCCCAAAACCTTGAGGAGGATCCCAATTGTGGCCAAAACCTCCTAAAACCAGAGATTTCCTGGCGTTCTTCGCCTCCAGCAAAAATTCCCAACATCTCCCGTTTTCCCTCATCTTTGGGAAAGGCAGAACCCGGCTCTTTCCTTACCTTGGTGGGGAAATAGCGGCTGAACTTGAATTTTTTCAGGGTCAGGGTCATGGAGTAGGTGCCGAAGAAGAGGATGAAGGACATGAGCGCCAGGTCGGGCACGAATTTGCAGGATTTTCCCACTAAGCTGCCGCCGTATTTGAGACATTCCTTCTTACTCAGCTGCGTCCAGTCCAGAGCTGTGAGGTTGATAGCATTGGACTGCGAGAGACCCCAAAAAAAGCAAAATTAGCAAAATCTGAAATCGTTGCAGTGGGCAGGGAAAGGGGGAATTCCCGGGCAAACAGAAAAAATCGGCGTTTTTAAGTTGCAGCATGGAAGGAAAGGGAAATTTCCTGCCCAGACCCCCAAAATTTGTACTTTAAGGGTTGAATTGTGTAAGAAAAGGGGAAATTCACAACCAAATTGAGTAAAATCAGCATTTTTACCAACTGCAACTTGCAATAAAAGGAAAATTTCCTGGTCAAACCCCCAAAAAGAGCCCTTTAAGCCATCTCAGCACACAAGGAAAGGGGAATTTCCAGGGCTGCTGCCACTGGGATACCCAAAACCGCGGGAAAACCGCAGAGCTGCTATAAATTTGGGGGGGAAAAGCGTGGATTTGGTGCTGCTGAGCCCCGCTGGGAACCCAAACCAGCACAAATTTGGCTCTGAGCTGGCCCATCCCGCTCCCTGGGTGCTGAAATCCCCGAGATCCGCCCTCCCTGGCCCCAGATTTCCCGCTGGGATGAGCAGCCCCCACTCACCAGAGAAACGTTAGTGGTGTTCGGTGCCACTGGAGCTGAAGCATCGAACAAGGTCGCGTTGGCTGCGGGAAAGGAGTTGGTTATTGAGGTTTTGGGGCTAAAACCCAGCTTTTGGGCATTCAAACCGGCTGGGCTGCACCTGCTGAGCCCGGCAGGGATCGGCATCCACAGATTTTGGGGGGAAACCCCTCCTTCTTTAACCCCGCAGCGACTTCTCCCCGATTAAACCCACGCACCGGGGAGGACGTGGCGGCTCCTGCAGCAGCTTCTCCCTCTGGGGTTGGCGAGGGGGGAATTTTTAGGAGCTCCCCAGTTCCTAAAATTTCGAGGAGCTTCCCAGGGAAGCCACCGGGAGTGGGGTGGACTTAAAACCACGGGGGTGGAAAGCTGGGAAAGCAGCCTGGGGTTTTTTTGTTTTGGGGAAGCGGCACCCAAATCACACCCAATTTGCCTTTTTTTTTTAATTATTATTCATTTTTTAAAAAATCTTTTGGGGGTGTTTTGGTGTCATCAGTGCAAAATTCCATCTTTTCGAGCCCCCGGCACCTTCTCCTCCAGGCGCAAAAGGCAGCTCCGCTCGGCTCTTCGGGCGACGCAGCTCCACAGCTCCGGGAGCACCCCCGGATTCTCTCGGGGTGCCCCTAAAAGAGGGAATTCGGGAATTCCGGGATGGCTTTGCCCCCCCTCTTCCATCCTCTTCACCAAGCGGGAATTTCGGCCGCCGCCTCCATCCCCGGCGCCGGGGATTAATGAAGGAGGAGTTGGGTTAGGCCAGAGACCCCGGGGCTGCCGGGACCGAGCTCTGGGGAACAAACCCAGCCCTAAAAACGTCAGCATCGTTCTTATTTTTTCCTCCACAACCTTTTCTTTTTGCACAAACCCCATTTTGGGATTTCTACGCCCTAAAGGGTGGCACAGCACCCGTGGGATTTAGGAGAGGAGCCCTAAGGGCCCTACACAAACCCTTTCAGAGAGAGAGAAAAGTCAAATACATGGGGAAAAAAAATAACAACGGAACCCCCCCATGGGGGGAGAGTATCAATATTAAAATAGTTTTAATATTTAGAAGGTGATACTCACTTGAGATTGAAATCAGCCCCAATTGATGTGTGCAGCAGAGACAAATATGGGACAAATCAGTTATAATAATCAAAAATCAGCACGGATGGAAAAAAAAGGGATTAAAAAAAAAAGTAAGGATGGAGGGGGGAATAAAGAGAATTTCTAGAGGAATGTTAAATCCAACACCGCTGCCTTGGGCAGCCAGGGCGAGGAATGGGAACGGGAATTGGGGTGCGGATGCCTCTAGGCTGCTCGGGGTTTGCTCGGGACGGGGGCTTGGAAAAGGGTGGGACCTCCCTGGAGGCTGAAGGCTCCTCCTGCGTTAAAGCCCCGGCGCAGGAGCTGCCGGGCACATCCCGGTGGGTGCTGACGGTTCCGTTCAGGAATTCCGGCTCTGGTGGTTCCGTCTTCGCTCTCCCGCGGGTTGGGTTTGGGGGGGCTTGGCTTGGGAAGAATTGGGTTGGCTCCGGGTGCTGTTCTGGGCTCTCAGATCCCGGAGGGATCGTGGCGCTCACGGAGGGGTGGATGAGCAGGAATTGAGGAAGAATGCGAAAATAAACCCAATCGCTGTGATACACATCGGGTGGGAGCTCTCCTTGGAATGGCAGATGTGTCGGGAATGCGTTGGGTGGAGGGTCTCGGATGCTTTTCTTGAAGGAAGAAGACAGGGAGAACTTCACCATGACCTTCATCCACCGTCACCTTCATCCACCGTCACCTTCATCCACCGTCACCTTCATCCAGCGTCACCTTCATCCAGCGTCACCTTCATCCAGCGTCACCTTCATCCCAAGACATTCAGCCTCCTCTGACTGCAGCTGACGCTTCCCAAAATTTAGATTTTTGACATCAATTCAGCTCCTGGGAGCACAGGCGGTCACTGCCGTGAGCCCAAAGCCATCTCTGGTCCCTTCCAGGAGTGTCCGAGCTCCACAAGTCAGATCTGGGATCATCCAGGACGTCTATCCAAGAGCAAAACCAGGCAGCCATGGAAGGACCATCTGCTCAGAGCCCGATGGCCTCTCCTTTTGGAAAAGGAGTGGAAAAAGAGGAGGAAAAACAGTCCTTGGAGGTTTCCACACTCAGCTGGGACATCCCAGGGTGTCCCAGGCACTGGAGAGCACAGAACAATTCCAGGCATTTTCTGGAGATTCAGTTTCCATCGGCAGCAGGCTGGAATGATCTGAAATGTCCTTTGTTCCCATATTTCCTTCTTATCAATCCAGGTCTGGCTGCTCCAGGCTGAGATCCCAACTCTCCATCCGCTGTGTCCCAGGAAGCACCGAATCGTTCATCCAAGCGGGACGAGGCTCTTCCTCCATCTTCAAAACCCCCTCAGAGGAGGAGGACGAGGTCTCTCCACCCCAGGCAGCTGCCTCATCCTCATCCCTCATCCTCGGCCAGCGATCCCGTGGGATTCATCCATGCCAGGACCCTCCCACCCCCTGGCTCCTGCCCGGGCGGCCCCGGGATGAACTCACCTGGGTCGGGGGCGACGCACTCGCACTTGTACATGGTCACATAGTCGGGCTTGAAGTCGGAGTTGATGGGGTAGTACTTGAAGGCCCCGATCATCTTCTTGATGGCATCGTAGATGAAGATGAAGCTGATGAGGGTGGAGAAGCCCTCCTCGGTGAAGCGCGTGATGTACTTTATAATGAAGCTGGCATCGGTGGCCACCAGGATAAGGCACTGCAGGGCCGAGTGCAGCCCGATCCACAGGCGGAATTCCATGTAGTCGATCCCGTTGCCTCTGGAAGAGGGGACAAGCGGCCCTGTGAGAGCGGCCAGGGGCTGGGGGACACGTCCCACCCCTGCACGGCCGGGCCCTGCTGTCCCCCGGGATGGCCCAGCACGCACTTGCTGAAGTCGAAGAGCAGCTTCTCGAAGATGAGGATGGGGCCGGTGCTGCTGAGGATGATGAGGGGCTGCCCGGCGAAGAGGCAGAACATGGAGCCGGCCATGGCCGTGCCCAGGAAGCTCTCCATGACCCCCTGGGGACGGAGCAAAGGCAGCGTTACGGGGGTGCTGTGCCACCCACATCCCCACGGATCCCCCGGATGGAGATGGGGCTGAGGAACCTCAGCTTGGACCCACACGGGATGGTTGGGACCATGTCCCATTGCTCCTGGCACTGCCACTGAGGGGGCTGTCCCATCCTGCAGGGATTCCAGGGCTGCCAGTCCCACCTGGCAGCGAATTTCCATCCCCAGAAGCTTGGCATGGCACAAGTAGGGTAAAAACCATCCCATCCCACCCCACCCCATCCCCCCCCTGCTGTCCCCACGCCGGTGACACCCTGGGCTGGACCTGGTAGTTGTCGGTGGCATCCCCCAGCAGCCCCCCGAAGGTGATGGCATTGGTGATGCAGCCCAGGTAGATGAAGAGGATGGCAGAGATGGACTGGATATGGAAACCTTCGTAGAAGTCACTCGGGAACCAGGGCAGCTTCCTCTTGATATCCAGGTAGAGGCCACCACAAAACCTGTGGAGACACCGCCGAGGACCTGGTGACTTCCACCAAAACAGAATTGTGGAGGCCTGGAGTGGTTTGGGTTGGGAAGGGACCTTAAATCCCATCCCATTCCAGCCCTGCCATGGGCAGGGACATTCCCCTATCCCAGGGGGCTCCAAGCCGGCCTTGGGCACTTCCAGGGATCCAGGGGTGGCCACAGCTGCTCTGGGAATTCCAGCCCAGCCCCTCCCCACCCTCATTCCTTCCCAAGATCCCATTTCAATCTCCCCTTTCCCACTGGGAAGCCGTTCCCTGTGTCCTGTCCCTCCATGCCTTGTCCCCAGTCCCTCTCCAGCTCTCCCAGAGCCCCTTCAGGCCCTGGAATGTTCTGGAAGCTCTCCCTGGATCCTTCCCTTCTCCAGGGGAACATTCCCAGCTCTCCCCACCTGGTGCCGGAGGGGCTCCAGAATCCTGGAATGGTTTGGGGTGGGAGGAGCCCTAAAGACCCCTCATCCCACCCAGAGACCCCTTCCACTGTCCCGGGCTGCTCCAAGCCCCAATGTCCAACCTGGCCTTGGACACTTCCAGGGATCCAGGGGCAGCCGCAGCTTCCCTGGCCAGTTGGGAGATACATAAATATGGATACAGAAATGTAATTATTTTATGTATATATGCAGAAATCGATCTGGTGCTGCACAAAAACCCCAGGATGAGCCCGCAGGAGATGCTGATAGGTCCCGGCACCCTCCAGAGGTTTTTGGTGGTGGGTCCTTGCTCACCTGCCGGTCCAGGCCAGCTCTTCCCCGATCTCGTGGACTTCGGGCATCTCCCCATCCTCGCTGCCGCCGCCGCCGCCCCCGGCACCTGCCCGCCAGCCGCGCCATTCATCTGCCCCACCTCGTTCAGCGAGAACACCGACTTCCTGCGGGATGGGGACATCGGCCTTGGATCGGCACCAGTGCCCCCGGATCAGCACCACCGAGCCCTGGTGTGAGGACCTCGGCCAAGGCCATGGGGCAGTTCTGTGCCTGCACTGATTGTGAGTTTTGGGGTGAATTTGGACAGACCCAGAGCTCAGTTCGGGGAGCTCAGTCCATGGAGTCATGGGATGGGGTGGGTTGGGTTGGGAGGGACCTTAAGGATCATCCAGTTCAACTCCTGCCCTGGGCAAGGACACCTCCCATTAGAGGCTGTTCTAGGAGGGGGAATGGCTCTGAGCCGATCTGGGAACAAAACCTGCTGAAACCCTGGCATTTCTGCAACATTTCCAGGGGTTATTTTCAGGGGTGAAGCCAAGCAAGGCTCTCGTCCCTGAAAACTGGACATGTGGGAGTGGCCACAGGGCCCCACACCCCCCACCCACCTCTTCTCAGCCGAGGGCACTTTTTTGGGAGGCTCAATCCGAATGTTGGGGTCCCACTCTCCGGGCGGGAGGACGATGACCTCGTCCAGGAACTCATCGATGCCGGCGATCAGGTCCTCCCTGTCCCGGGCTTTGTAGGCAACGTCGCTGAAGAGCTGGGGGTGGATGCAGGACAGGGGTCAGCCTGGACGTGGCCTCCAGTCCCATGTCCTTCTGGGAGTTCAAAGCTCAGGTTTTGGGGAGATAAGGTGAAAATTGCTCTTTTTCCTTGGTTCTGAGCCAGGGGGTTCCAAACGAGGGCTGGGGGTGGCCTCCACTCACATCGTCCACCATGAGGGTTGCGATGGCCCTGCCAATCTCGTTGTAGGACTTGGCTTTCCCTGCTGGACCGAGGAGAATGAAGAGGAATCTGGGGAGGGAGAGACGCCGTGTTGGTCACCTCAGGCCACCGGTGTCCTGAGACCGCTCGATCCCGAGGGGACGGCGCTCACCTGGTGGGGACGGGCACCTCTGTCACCCCCCCCAGCATTGTGGCCTGGAGCAGCCTCACAAAGGCCACGAAGGGCTTCTCCAGGAACTCCACCTCCCCCACCAGCACGTTGGAGGCCTCGGCGTCCTTGGGGATCTTCTTGATGAACTTGTTCTTCAGCTGTCAGGAAGGATGAGAGTGGGGAAGGGAGCGGTTGCCAAAATTTGGCTTTTCCCCCATTTTTTTTCCCGCAAAAGTTGAAGCCTCAGGCTCCAAGATTTCACCTCTGGTTGTCCCAGGACTCCCAGAGGTGGGGATTGAGGAGCCGCATCCAGGAATAAGCCAGGAAAAATCCACAGAGCCGAATTTCTTCAGTAAACGCGGCTAAAACCAAGACTGGCTCTAAACTGCCCACCCAGGGCTCTGCCACCCAACCAGCAGCGTTTGGTTTTGCTCTCCTGGGTTCTCCGCAAGGAAATCTCCCTGAAATCCCCCCTGTGAAAAATCTGAGCCGAACCCCAGCGATGCCAGGAACATTTTTGGAGTTCATTCGCAGCCCCAGGCTCCCCCAAACCCCTGCCTGGCACAGAACCCCCTCAGCGCCCAGCGTGGGGGAGGTTTCTGAGCCTCCTTCCTCCCCAACCCCTTCCCAGGAGTGGGAACGAATAACGGCAGTAGGAAAACCTCATCCATGGATTTATTGCCCCGGGTCTCTTCTCCCCTGCAGCTCTTTCATTACGAGCCTAAAAGGGTTCAATACCAAGCCGGGCAGGGAGTTATGATAATCTATATGGCAGCGTGAGGGGAGGCATGTGAGCCGGGCAGCCGCCTCTCCCCGTCCTAATCTTTTAAACCCAAATGGAAAAAAAAAAAAATAAAATAAATCATAATAATAAAGCAACTCCTCCGGCGCGGCTCGGAATCAGAGCAGGAGTTACCAGCGACCACTAAGCTTCCTGAAACACCTAAAAAGTCCCTTTGTAGTGTGCCTAATAGGGCGATTAAACCTAAATGCTTTGCATATTTTGGGATTAACCCTCTGAACCCCATTGCTGGAGGGGACATTTGGGGTTCCTGAGTGGGCACCGGCATGGAGTGGTTTCTGGAAAGCTTTGCGGTGTCCCTGTCCTGTGGCTCCCAGCAATACATGGATTTCCATCGGTGAAATCCAGGGAAACAAAGCGTTATTTGTGGTGTTTGGACTTGCCCTAAAGTGCATCACCCCAGGTAAGCCCAGCAAGGACATCCCAGGGGAAAAGCAGGTTCTTATCCCATCCCATTCCCTAAAAACCTGCAGGGTCGGAGATTCTCCCTTCAGTTTATGGTGAAATCACAAACGGAAACAGAGCAAAGCTCATGTAACGAATCAGCCATTCCCAGAAAAAAGAGTCTGGGATGGGAATGGGACAAAACCCCGCTGATCCATCCCATCCCCAAGCAGGGCACCTGCCCAAGCTGCTTCCCAGCTGCTTCCCAGAAGCAATCCCAGAAGGAAAAGCCCCCCGTGGCCTCTCAGCTGAGCTTTGCGTTGAGAAAACCCCAGGCAAAACAGATCCCACCCCAAATTCCAGCCCCTCACCTCCAGAGCTGGATCCCTGTGTGCAAACCCAAGAGCTTGGATGGGATTTACCGCCCTCTCCCAGCCAATCCTTTAGGATTCCTACACCTCCAAGCCCCTTTCCTGTCCTCCCTGAAGATCCAAAGGGATTTTTTTTCCCCACCCCAAGGGATTTGACCCGGCCCAGCCTCCTGGCTCATCCCTAATTCCATGCTGGAAGCGCGGGTGTCACTTCTGGGACAGCTTCCCCGTGGATCCACGGGGATCAATACCAGCATTAACTCCCCTAATTAGGAATTTGTGTGGGTATCGACCCAGCGGAGGCTCACATGGACCCGAACAACCCCAGAGCCCAGCGGGATCATGTCAGGATGCTCCTCCCAGTGGGATTTTGGAATGAGTACCTGGTCGGTGCTCGGCGTGTCTGAGATGTCGTTCATGCTCCGGCTCTGGGCGTGACCTGGGTGGAGGGAAGGGAGGGAATGTGAGGAAAAGCCACCCCTGGTGCCGGGAGAAAACCCAGTGGGGAGACCTCGTGCAAAGAAATAAGGTATTCCTTATGGGATGTGCCACCAAACCCTGGGAATTCGGGAGAATTCCTTCTCTGGAAGGGTGGAAAGGCTGGCACAGGGCAGGGGTGGAGTCCCCATCCCCCCAAAATCCGTCTGGATGTGGCACTTGGGGACGTTGTGGCCGTGCTGGTGGTCCATGACCTTAGAGGGCTTTTCCAGCCCTGATGATCCCAAATCTCTGTGAACAGGAGCATTTCCTGTCTCAGCTACACAAACCAAGCTCCCAAGTTCAGAGGGGATTTCCCACCCACCCTCTCCCAGCCAAGCAATCTTTTAGGATTCCCACCCTCTTCCAAGTACCTTTCCTTCCCTCCCCAAAGATTTGACAGAATTTTTTCCTCCACCCTGCGGATTTTGAGCCACACCAGCACCCTCGCTCATCCCGGATTCCGTGCTGTGCTTCCGGGACGGCGGCCGTGGTGGGACCTCATCCCAACCTCCCGCTCTGCCACCGGGACTGGGAATTTGGGACATTCCAGGGATATTTGGGGGCGGTTGGTGTCCCCCCACTCACGCAGGCGGCCGTAGCTGGCGCTCTGCCGCATCCGGAGGTCCTCAGTGGAGCGGTGGAAGGCGGTGCCGGCGGCCGGGCCCCGCACGGGGCTGCGGGCTGGGGAAGAGGAGAGAGGGGCTGTGAGAGGAGGAGCGGGATCGCATTGGGAATGTCAGGGCAGGATCCCATAGGGAATGTCAGGGGCAGGATCCTGTGGGGAACATTGGGGGCAGGATCCCATTGGGAATGTCAGGAGCAGGATCCTGTGGGAATGTCGGGGCAGGATCCCATTGGGAATGTCAGGGGCAGGATCTTGTGGGGAACATTGGGGGCAGGATCCCATTGGGAATGTCAGGAGCAGGATCCCATTGGGAATGCTGGGAGCAGGATCCTGTGGGAATGTCGGGAGCAGGATCCCGTTGGGAATGTCGGGGCAGGATCCTGTGGGGAACATTGGGAGCAGGATCCCATCGGGAATGTCAGGAGCAGGATCCTGTGGGGAACACTGGGGGCAGGATCCCACAGGGAACATTGGGAGCAGGATCCCATAGGAAATGTCAGGAGCAGGATCCCATAGGGAACATCAGGAGCAGGATCCTGTGGGAATGTCAGGGCAGGATCCCATTGGGAATGTCAGGGGAAGGATCCCATAGGGAATATCCCATGGGGAACAGCAGGAGCAGGATCCTGTGGGGAATGTCGGGGGCAGGCATGAATGATCACCTGCCCAGCACAGGAGACACCAGGAATGTGCTTTTCCTTCCCGTGCCCTTATCCCACCCATCGGAATATTCCCAGCGGCAGTGAGGGGATATCGATGAAAATCTCCCACCCCAAATCTCCCTGCCCCACACGAGGAGCCAGCACCACCCCAGCCCAGCCCAGCGCTGCCTCTGGGGCCATCAGTGCCTCCAGAAGGGACATTTCTGTTCCTTGGGAAGACCCCACATCTGATTTGGGTTCTTAATCCCGTCATTCTCCCAAGAAACCCGCAGTTGGGATCTGCCAGGATCTCCTCACTCCAAAATATTCCCACTGGCTTCCATCGGGCTCCATGATTCTCCTCCCTAAACGGGCGGCGAATCCCATTTTTCATCCCAGATATTGAAGCCGAATCACTTCACCGCAAACATTTCCTTTTTCCCCCTGGATTTTCTGTCTTGAGCCCAACGTTTTCCCAGGAAACCTCCTAAATTCCCAAAATTCCTTTTGGAGAATCCCCTGGAGCGCTTTTGCTGCTCCGCATCTCCCCAAGGTCCCAGCTGCCACCAAGGCATCTCTCCCCGTTTCTTTTATTGTTAAACCCAACCAAACCACCTCTGAAATTCCCGCTGGATTCCTGTGCCAGCGGGATTTATCCCGATATCCGCCACGGAGCTGCCGTGGGCACAATGAATGGGAGGGACGCCCCCTTTCTCCACCATTTCCTCCTTGGAATGTCCCTCCTTGGAAACTCAGAGCAATTCCATCCCCTCAGCAAGGCGCTAAACCCAACATTCCCAAGCCGTGCTCAGTTTTGGTGGATTCTGGGCAAGTCCTGGCTCGGATATCTGGCCCCGGGACACGGGAATGCCCCCGGACTGGGAATGTTGCTCGTTGATGGCCACTCCCGGGAGCTGCTGTCCCTGGGAGCAGCCGGAGCCCGGCAAATCCGGGGCTCCACCGAGTGACCTCCCGCTAAACCCGACCAAATCCCCTTTTGTAAGGGCTGGGCAAAGGCGGGATCAGCCGGGAGCAGACCGGATTTGTCTGCGCCCGCCGCGCCAGGAAACCCCGGCGCCAAGCCATGGCACCCACACTGCACCATTGTCCTCACGGTGACGTCATTGCATGGCGCCATTGTCCACGCAGTGACATCATCGTACAGTGGCATTGTCCTCATGTGGTACCATTGTCCCCACAGTGACATCATCACACATCACCAATGCCACCACACAGCGCCATTGTCCCCATGGTGATGTCATCACATGGTGCCATTGTCCCCACTGTGACATCATTGCATGGCGACATTGTCATCACATGGAGATGACATCACACAGCGCCATTGTCCCCATGATGATGTAATCACACAGTGATGTCATCACACAATGACACTGTCCTCACACAGCGACACTGTTCCCATGGTGATGTCATCACACAGCGCCATTGTCCTCACACGCTGATGTCATCACCCGATGACATCACCACCCAGTGACGCTGTCCCTGCCGTAACCACGCCCCCTCCCACAGCACCGTCCATGTCCCGAACGCGCCCTCAGCTTCCGGCTCCCTCACCCACCAGGGGCAGAATTTTAGGGTCTTTCCCAGGGCAACAAACACCTGGGTGTCCCAACCCCTTGGGTTCCTCCTCCCCTTCTCCCGAGATATTCCTCCCCGACGCCCGAGGGTGCCACCAGGCGCCGGCTGGACCCCGAGGACTCACCGGTGTTGGAGGACACGGATTTGCCGATGTCGGCCAGGGAGCGGTGGATCGGCTTCTTGGTCTGGTGGCGGTGCTTGCGCAGGAGGACGTAGCTGAGCTTCTCCCGCAGCTCCGGCTTCAGCAGCCCGTCCTCGATCTGCTTCTCGATGACATCCTCTGCAACGCCCGCCCGTGGTGACCCCCGGAAAACCCCCAAAACCCCCCAAAATCTGCTCCTTTAGCAGCCCGTCCTCGATCTGCTTCTCGATGACATCCTCTGCAACGCCCGCCCGTGGTGACCCCCGGAAAACCCCCAAAACCCCCCAAAATCTGCTCCTTTAGCAGCCTGTCCTCGATCTGCTTCTCGATGACATCCTCTGCAACGCCCGCCTGTGGTGACCCCCGGAAAAGCCACAAAATCTCCCCAAAACCTCCCATTCTTGATCTGCTTCTCGATGGCATCATCCCCAACATCCACCCGTGGTGACACAGGAGTGACCCCCAAAATCTCCCCAAAATCTCCCATCCTCGATCTGCTTTTTGATGGCATCCTCTGCAACATCCAGCGAAGGTGACCCAGGAGTGACCCTCAGACCACCCCAAAATCTGCTGCTTCAGCAGTGACCACCAGAACCCTCCAAAATCTCCCATCCTCGATCTGCTTCTTGATGACATCATCCCCCACACCCACCTGTGGTGACCCAGGAGTGACCCCTAGACCCCCCAAAACCTCAACACAACAATTTCTGGGAGCAGCTGAGGGGTCCCAGCTCCTTCCTTTGCTCGTTCCCAGACACGTTTGGTTTATGGAGCAAACAAATGAGTTTAAATCCATTCCCAGCGTTTGAGGACACGGGGAAAAAGCCTCCAGGGGCTCCTACCTATGATTTGGGGCAAGGAGTATCCATCCAGGTCCAGGAGCACCGTTCCCGTCTGGAGACACGTCCGCAGCTCAAAGAGGCTGTGCAGGGACAACGTGGACACGTGGGGTTTGCTCCACCTCTCGCCACCTTCCTCCACCTTCTCCTCGAACTTGATCCACCTGGAACGAGAGCGGGACGGGCCCAGGACAGGGCGGGTGTGAGGATTAGGGAACGGCTTTTCCTGGGGAGTTTCCCCTCCATGGAAAGTTGGGATTAATTAATCTTGCAAAGTTTTCGCTCGTTATCCGGGGTGGGAAGGGAGAACCTGGTGGTGCCGCTCCCCAGAGAGCTGCTTCCAGGATTATGGAGGGGAGGCAAAACTCCCAATCCCACCAGGAAACCCAATCCTGTGGATTTCCACATCCTCAAATTGCTCCTGAGAGGTTTGGGAACTGTGGAATGGAGGAAAAACTCCCAATTCCTTGGTTTTCCACCAGGAAACCCAATCCTGTGGATTTCCATGTCCCCAAATTGCTCCTGCAAGGTTTGGGAGTTCTGGAGCAGAGGGAAAACTCCCAATCCCACCAGGAAACCCAACCCTGTGGATTTCCATGTCCCCAAACTGCTCCTGTGAGCTCTGGGAGCTTTTCCCATGGAGGTGACGTGGCCTGAGCCTGGATCTGCTGCTGCTTGGAGCAGCCCGTGGGAGAGCAAATCCCAGAGCATTCCCAACATCCCAACAATTCCTCAGGAATGCTCAGACCCCACCCTGGGCACTCCATCCCCACGGTGGGAGACGGGAGGATGGGCAAACCCTCGGGATTCAGCCCTTCCCTTCCTTGATTTTATACTGAAGATTCCAGAGAAACTTCAGGAATGAGGTGGATGATTCCTCCCGGCTCCCTGGGAACAGGGCTCGGAATGCTGGAAGGGCAGATCCTGGTTTCGGGGGAAAAAGCTGCTTTCCCTCAACAGGCTCCAGGGATTGTCCTATCCAGAGATGAACGGGCACCGCTGGGATTTGGGCTCCTGCTGCCCCACATGGGAAGGACGGAGGAGGAGAAGGGATTTTGGGAAGAGCTGGTGGCTCTGGAATGCTGCAGGGGAAGGCCGGGGAAAGGCCGGGATGGGATCAGCTGCTGCAAAGAGAAAATCTCAGATGTCCCTACTGAAAAACTCCCAGAATATTACCTGGGAACAGCAGGAATGCTCCAACAGAACCCCAACACCCCCAAAATCCAACGTTTGGCCCTGGTGCCCATCCCACAGCTCCCCTTCCCAGATTTCTTTGGAGAATCCCTTTCTCCAGCCCTTCAGCTTTCCTCAGCAGGGAATTCAAGCTTCCCGCGGCGGCTCCCGCCAAGCGCCGGCGCCGCTCTCCCAAAGCCGATTAGGCCGCTTTTCCTTTCCTTCTGCCCCGTTTTCCTGAGGAAATTGGGTTATTAGGGAGCGGCCGGGGCGAGTGTGGGATTCGGGGCACGTTTCCAGCAGCGCCTTTGCCCCAGGATCGGCATCCAAGGATTCTTTCTCCAAGGCTACTGCGAATTCCCACCTCCCTGCTGCTCCCAGCATCCCGATTCCCATTTTTTCCCCGTTTATTGTGGATATTGTGGAGCAGGTGGAGCGGATCCCACCTTCTGCTCCCACCCCTGAGGATAAAGAGGCTCAACCTGGCTGGAGAGCGGGAATCGGGACTTGGGAAACCTCCATGGTCCCAGGAAAAGCTTGGAAATCTCCACCTCCCGGCCTCCCTGATGAAAATCCCAATGCAAACATGGATTTTTCCAAGCTTTTCAGGGAGTGGGAAGGCAGAAGTAAACATGGATTTATGGAAGATTAAGGTTAATTAAGGTTAAAAAAAGAATTAAGGTTAAAATTAAGGAGTCGGAGCAGGGATTGGAGCCAGGGGGATGCTGAGGAGCTTCCCAAATTTTGGCTGATGCAAAGAAAACCAGCCCAAAAGAGAGGATCGGCATCCACAGGGCCCGATCCCGATCTATCCCAATCCCTGGCGTCAAAATTCCACACCCAAACTGGGAAATCCCACGGGAAAGGGCTCGGGATACCACCTGGACCCCCTTCCCAAAGCTCCCCCCCAAAAAATCCCAACCCTTGCAGAGCTGAGGTCGGGAAGGGAAAATCCCGCTTGGATTTGGGATCTTCCCCTGGGTAAGATCCCAGTCCAACAAAGCAAATTCCACCTGCAGCTCCTTTAATGATTTTTTTAAGGATGGAGCAGGTGGGGTTTCATTTTTTATGGATCAGGGGTGGGAAAAGTTTCACTCCTGGCCTGGCCAGAAAAAGTGTGGAGGGAAAAAAATCCTGGGAAAATGTTCTTTGTGCCCCCTACTCCGATTTCCCAGCTGGAATTCTCCAGTTTCCCAGCACGTTATCCCATTTTTTACCCGTCCTGCAGGGCTCTGGTGGCTGGGAGGGGGAAAAGCTCCAGCTCTGGGATTGATCCAGCCTGAGAAAATTCGGGATAAGATGGGAAATCTTCCTCCTCCTCCTCAGGATGCAGCTGAGGTGCACATCACCCTAAAATCCCATTTTTCCCGCATTTCCCTGACTCGGGAATGTCCTTTTTTTAACACCACTGAAACCGACGCTCATTCCGATTCCGTTTATCCACGGGGATATTTTGGGAGGGGATTTTTTCCCCGGCACATTCCCAAATCCCCCCTGACCTGGCCGACTCCTTCCACTCCATCTCGTCCCCGTCGTGCTGCAGGGTGTCCATCTCCGTGAAAAGGGTGGGATTGGGGAGCTCATCGTCCTCCCCCAGGATGTAGCGGAGCCGTTCGGCGGCCGGGGACACTGCCAGGGAAAGCAGAGCTTTAATTCCATGGGAAACGGGATGATCCCGCTCCGTTCCCCCAGGGAAAGGCCCTGAAGGGGGGAAAGAAGGAGCTGTAGGGTGGTTTGGGATCATAAAAAAGGGAGGGAAATGGAAGAAATGTGGAGGAAAATATTAAAGGGGAGGAATGGGGGAACTCCAAGTGATGCCGTCCCGAATTCCCTGTGGAAAGAGATGCGGGATGCTGGGGAAAGGAGGAGTGGGATAAAGGTCCAGGAACACAAAACCATCCAGTTCCCCTTTCCAGGAGATTCGTGTGCCCCGTTTCCATGGGGTATCCCACAGTTTTCCCTTCCACGGATCCCATTTTTGCCAGGCTCCATCACAACCAAGCCCTTCCAACACGGCACGCTGGGATTTCCCGGTTTTCCCGCCGCATTCCCGAAGGGAAGCGGGATCATTCAAGGGCAATCACACAAATCCATCATTCCTGCAGGGAAAAATTCCATCTTTTTCCAGCCAACAACACTCCAGCCTGGGAAGGGGCGTTTATGGCTTCTGGCTCCGTGCGGAGCGATCCGGGAATGGGATCGGGGACACGTCACCTGCCAACCTCCTGCCTGCTGGGAAAAGGCTTTTCCATCTCCGGCACATTCCCGGTGCCCACGGGAGGGTGACGAACCTCCCGGGAAGAAAAAAGGTCTGGATTTGCTTTTAACCCTCTCTCTCCTCTGGGGCTTCTCCAGCAAAACTTCCTAATTTTGGTGGATTTGGGGACAAATCCAAGCCCTGGGTGCAGCAGGGATGGGGGTGAACCCCAAGGAAGAGGTGAAAATCCACCTGAAATCCATGGAAATGGCGTGTTTGGAATACAATCCTGCATCTCCTAATGGAGCAGGAATGATCCAGGCTTGGAAAATGTGATTTTTTTGGGGCAGAATCCTCCTTTTCTCCAAGCTGGGAATAACAAGGTTGGGAAATTCATCACTTAGAAAATCAGGGAATTAAACTGCCGTGGATAAATGGAGGGAAAAACGGGAATATGGCCCCTTTTCCTGCACAAAGGAGACGACGCCCAGGTCCCCAAAGAAGAGGAAGTCCCTTTAGGCTGAACCTGCTTAGACCTCTTAAGCTCCTCTAAGCCGAGCCTAAAGCCCTGTGGCCCGGTCCTGCCGCCATTCCCATAAAGCTCCATTATTATGATTATCAATATTCCCGGTCGTTTTGGGGCTGGGCTCTGTGCCTGGAGGGTTTCAGGCTCCCTAAGCCTGGCCGTTGTTCTCGGAAAAGGGATGAAATGGGGGCAATTCTGGGCAACCCTCCCCACCAAACCCGAAATTCCCTAAAAAAACCCCAAACTGGCCACGGATACCATGAGCCGAACGGCAAAACATTGGGATTTTGCTGGAAATCCCTGTGCTGGGTGGGGTCTCTGGTGGGAAAAGGGGGATTTGGAATTCCGCACGCCCTCGATTTGGGGGTTGCTGCTCCCGACTCTGCCCAAATTCCCTCTTTGGGGTTTTAAAAACGGATCCCTCCTTCCTCAGCCTCCCCAGGGCCTCATTTTGGGGTCTCGGGGCTGAAACCCCAAAAACCGATGGGAATCTTGTCCAGAAAGAGCTTTTTTTTTAGCTTCTTTTCTTTATCCTGCCAGATTTTAAGGAATAAATTCAACTTCCAGCACCCAACTTGTGCTTCCCTCCCTCCCCGAGGTGTTCGACCAACCCCGCCAGGACTCGGCCAGGCAGCCAAAATTCCTGGGATTTGTTCACCTGGAGAACCCTTTCACAGCCGGGAAAGCACCTGGCCCTCCCCGCTTTGGGGTTTTTTCATTCCTGGGAATTCGATCCAGCACTGAAAATCCCGGGAAGCGGCAGGTGTTTGTTGGAGAGGGTGAAAGCAACGGGGACAGAGGCCAGACCCCACAAAACACCCCCAAATCAGCCCCTGTTCCTTGAGGATACCGCTCGGGGGGGCCCGGAGCCGATCCAGATCTCCCTGAACCAGATTCTGGCATGGGAAAACACCCCCAGCTCTGGGATTTCGGGCGCTGCAGATTCCCACGGAACCCTGGGAATACTCAGGCTCATTCCACACGCGCGGACCCCACATTTCCATGGGAAACGGGACAGGAATGACCTAAACCTCCTGCCTGTGAGGCGCAGCCACCCTGACCCCGATCCAGCAGCAAAACCTCCTCTGGGGATCCTTCTCCAAAGCAAAATTCCTGCTCTGGCTTCAGGTAGAGCGAAAAAAAACCCGGGATAAAATTGGGGCCGAGGGAATGAGGCGCTGCCGGGGCTCTGCAATCCCGAGTTAAGGTCCGGCGTTAGCCAGGGGCTGCCACGGATTCTCCACAGCCTTTCCCTGGATTTTCCTGCCTCAGACGAGTCCCCACCTCCCCAAAGAGCCAGGATACTGGGATGCACATCCCATGGGACTCACCACTCCTTCCCTGCTCAAAAAAACCCCAAGTTTGGGATATTTTTGACCCTTTCAAATACCGACTTTTCCAGCGGAAGCTGGGAGTTCCCCAATTTATTTTTGGGATGAGCTCTGGAGCTGCGCGCCTGGAATTTGCCTGCCATCCCCCAGGCTGCTTTTCCAGGGGGAAAAGCTGCTTTTCCGAGGGAAAAACGAATTTTAACCCGCCCCCCCCGGAGCTTTCTCCCCCCCTCCCTTTCCCCCCACCGCGGAGCGATGGGAAAAAAATCCCAACCAAGCCCTACCTGGAGTTGTTTCCTTTTTTTCCCCCATTTCTTCCCGGCTTAAACCAAACCTTCGCTGCGCGGTCCCAAAAAACTCCAAAGCCCCGGAGTTCCTTTTTCCTTTATCCTTTATCCACTGCGGCTCGCTAAACTCCCGGGGCTTAGGGAGCAGATTACCGGGAATAAAAAGCACTTTCCTCTCTCTTTGGCTCCCATGACGGGAAGTTACCAAATCAGCCGGGATGCGAGAGGGAGAGGTGAGCGCTTGGAAAAGCAGCGGGATCCAGGGGAAAAGGGGAGGGAAGAGCAGAAATCAAAGATTTGGCCGTCGCTCCCTGCGGGATTTTCCTCTCCCACCCGGAGCGCGGTGGGAAAAGCCCCTTCAAGCTCTGGGGTTTGTTTTTCAGGGAAAAAGGCACCAAAATCAGGGAGATTTCCCGGGATTCTGCAGAGCTGAGGGGTTTTGGGGTGGGTTTTTCCTCCATAAAATGAGTTTTTCTGTCCAATCCCTCAAAGCAGCCCGGAGTTGTCTCCGAGTGGCATTTGCTGCCTGTGGAAAGGAGGAGAAAGGAGGGGAAAAGAGGGATAAGGAGGGGAATAGAGGGGGAAAGAGGGGGAAAATGGAAAAGAAGGGAAAAAGAGGAAAAAGGAGGGGACGTGGTCCTGCTCCCGCCTCCCCCGAGGGCACGGAGGAGCCGCCAGAGAATAAAAAACCACTCCCCATGAAAAAAAACCCCAGGAAATCTTCGCCTCCCGAAGGGAAAAGCGGAGCCGAGCCTCCGCCCGCCCCACTGGAGCTGAACCCAGATGCAAATTTCCAAAGGGGGGGCTGGAAAAATCCCACCCCAGGGCCCGGCAGCCGCTTTGCCGTGCGAAATGTTAATCTTCCCTAAGGAGATTTCCCGGGAGTGGGCAAAGCCCCGGCAAAACCCGTCGGGAACGAGGTGTGATTCCCAAAGATTGTCTGCACTCCCAATTCCAGCTGGGAAAACCCCTCCAGACCCATCCCAATCCCATTCCAATGGGAAAAACCCACCGGGAACGAGGTGTGATTCTCAAATATTGTCTGCACTCCCAATTCCAGCTGGGAAAACCCCTCCAGACCCACCCCAATCCCATTTCAAATGTGAAAAGCCCACTGGGAACGAGGTGTGATTCCCAAAGATTGTCTGCACCCCCAATTCCAGCTGGGAAAACCCCTCCAGACCCATCCCAATCCCATTCCAATGGGAAAAACCCACCGGGAACGAGGTGTGATTCCCAAATATTGTCTGCACTCCCAATTCCAGCTGGGAAAACCCCTCCAGACCCATCCCAATCCCATTTCCAAAGGGATAAAAATAAAACCCGGGAACCACCGGCAGAAGCAGCGCCAAATCGCGCATCCGAGGCGATTCAACCGCGCATCCAAGGATGCTCCAAAGGCCCTCCCGGATTTCTGGGAAGCCCGCGGGCACTCACTGGTCCTGCTGGCGTTGTCGTTGCCGCTCTCGGCCCAGCCCTGGCCACCGTCGTCGGTGTCCGAGTGCTCCGGGCGCCCGAAGTGCCGCTCGCTCTCGCTTGTGCGGTCCCGGCTGGAGCCCGGGGACCTCCGGCGGCGCCGCTTCCGGCGGTACCCGCGGGGCACCGGCACCCCGATGTAGATGGAGTGGTAGTCTGGGCATGGGGAGAGGGTTAGGGGGAATTCTGGCTTCCAGTTGAAAAAAAAAACTTCAGTTTTCAGGGAGAAAATTTCCCGGTAGAAGTGATGTGGGTGGGGCGGTAACTGGAGTTAAAAACTTGATTTCCAGGGAGAAAAATTCCTGGCGGAAAAGATGTGGATGGGGCGGTAATCCAGAGGGAAGGGGAGAGATTTAGGGGGCAGAGCTGGGATTTCTCACTCCCAGTTAAAAAATAATCACTTTTCAGGGAGAAAACTTCCAGGTAGAAATGACATGGACGGAGCCGTAATTGGAATAAAAAATTCGATTTCTGGGTGGAAAACTCCCAGTTTTGAACACCAGGGAGGAGCTTTCCCTCTTCCCACCAGGCTTAACGCTCTCCCAGGAGCCTTTTCCATGCCGGGCCTGGGATGTGCCGGGAGCTCGGATGGATCCGCGGGCAGGGAGAGTGGGATGTCCGCGGCATTCCCGGGATTTCACTCACTCACCTTCCTCATCCTCGAATCTCCTCCTGGAGCCGCCGAGGCCGTGCTCGCTCATCCCATCCTCATCCTCCAGCATGGTCCCGCTGCTCAGGGGGAGCTGGGCTGGGCAAGGAACGGGGGTTTAGCGGGATTTGGGATTTTAATGGGATTTTAGTGGGATTTGGGATTTTAATGGGATTTTAGTGGGATTTTAGTGGGATTTGGGAGGGGATAACCTCTCCGAACACCTGAGTGGGGCTATGGGAATCCTTCACCCGGTGAAATCCCAGCGGGATTCCCAGCGGGAGAGCCGGGAGCTTCCCTGGGGATCAGCGGGACCCTCTGGCACCGCTGGGTTCAGCCCTGCCTTGTCCTGTGCCATCCCTGCTCTCCTCTCCCCATATTCCCGAAATCCCAGCTGGATTTCCCCCGGATCCCATCCCCGGCCTCCAATTCCAGCTGCTCAGAGGACGAGCAAGGCTGGGAGAACGTTCCAGAGATTTTCCTTCACAAATCCCGACAAAACCTCAATTCCCAGGAATTCCAGAGCCCCCCGTTACTCCGGGGTGACCCTGCACCGCTCCAAGGGGATTTTCCCAGCACACATTTCCCTTTCCCCAGCTCCGATCCCGCATTTCCAGCTCTTGCCCTGCTTGATCCCAGTGGGATTTCTCTGGCGCTCGGCCAGGGCCGTCAATGAATTAATTCATTAATGAGCCCTAACGAGCTGCCCCCGCTGATTGCCTTTCACACTCGGCTGGGGGGCAGAGCCGTGGCTATTCCTGGCCGCCCGCTCGATGCTCCCAAGGGCACTCGGAGGGCGAGCGGGAGCAGCCGCTCCGCGTTCCCGCGCCATTCCCGCGCCATTCCCGTCTATTCCGGGAGAGAAATCCCAGCTCCAGCCGAAGAGCTCGGAAAAATGGGAACAGCCAGAGCTGCTGGGCCTGGCCTGGCCGGGTGGGCTCTGCTGGGTCTGAATTCCCGACACTTTTTCCCTCAGGAAAATCCGTTTATCCCAGTCCAGCCCAAGTCCAGTTTATCCCAGTTCAGCCCAAATCCAGTTTATCCCAGTCCAACTCAAGTCCAGTTTATCCCATTCCAGCTCAAATCCAGTTTATCCCAGTCCAGCTCCAGCCTGATCCCAGTTGAGATTTAAAGTCGATTTCTGGGATTTGGGATTTTTCCCATCAATCCCACACTTTGGCAGGGATTGATGTCATTTAGGGGCCAACGGCTCCGGAGGGAAAACCCAAACTGGGGAGTTTTATGGGATAACATCATCCGTGAGCCTCAGCTTCCCAAAAACAACATTCCCGGGTGAATTCCAAGGATTTTAGCAAGCAGGAAAAGCAGGAAAATATCCCCCAGCCTCAGGCAGGAATATTTTTGCTCCTTCTAAAAGCTGAAGGACCAAAACTCCCAGGAAATTCCTGCAGCTTGGGATTCCCGGGTGACGGATTGGGATACACAACCCTCCAGCCGGGATAATATTGGGAAGAAACAGGATTTTTTGGGAAATCCGGTTGAGCTGGGCAGCACAAAGAACTCCCGGGGTAAAGCCAGGCTTTGTTAGACCCGGATAAATGAAAGCTCTCGATCAATTCCGGGGTCGGAGAATCTGGGATTTTTCCCTCTATTTCCCACACGAAGTTTTTACCCCCCTAAATCCCTGAAGCGCTGGAAAACCCGGCTCTAATTCCATGGAAATCAGGGGAGGGAAGCCAAGCGCTGCCACTTTTCCCAATTAAACCCCAAACGCCCCCCAAAAATGAATTTTCCCCTAAAAACTCACCTTGAGCTCCCCAAAAATTATTCGGGAATGGGCTGGGGCTGCGGAGCGGGTTCAGGGAAAGCCGGGATCGCCTGGAGTCAGAGCTGCTCTTCCCAACATCCCATCGACCCCAGTGCCCGGCAGCTCCCGCATCCCGATGGATTTGGGGCAGCGCCGATTGATTTTGGGAGCGCAGAGGATCACGGGGAGCTCTGGGGAGGGAGGGCCGGCGGGGCCGGTGGAATCCGGCCCTGGAAAAGGCTCCATTTTCCACCAGGATGTGGAAAATTCCCGTTGTTCCTCCCTGGCCTGCGGGATTCGGGTTTTCTGGGATTGTGGGGCTTTTTTTCCAAGAATTTTGTCTCTTTTTGAGGGATTCTGATGCCCATGCTCGGTGTCCTGATTTTAGGGAATGGGAGGAATTTCCTCAGGGAAGTGAGGGGTGTCAGCAGGAGTGCGATGATCCCAAATCCCCCTCAGTGCAATGATCCCGAATCCCTCTCAGTGCGATGATCCTGAATCTCCCTCAGTGGGATGATCCCAAATCTCCCTCAGTTGGATGATCCCAAATCCCTCTCAGTGGGATGATCCCAAATCTCCCTCAGTTGGATGATCCCAAATCTCCCTCAGTGGGATGATCCCGAATCCCCCTCAGTGCAATGATCCCAAATCCCTCTCAGTGGGATGATCCCGAGTCCCTCTCAGTGGGATGATCCCAAACCTCCCTCAGTGGGATGATCCCAAATCCCCCTCAGTCCGATGATCCCAAATCTCCCTCAGTGGGATGATCCCGAATCCCCCTCAGTGCGACGATCCCAAATCCCTCTCAGTGGGATGATCCCGAGTCCCTCTCAGTGGGATGATCCCAAATCCCCATCCATGGGATGCTCCTACACCCCCTGGAGAGCGGGATCAGCCCCTGGGCAATCCCACCCAGCCTGGGGAGGGGTTGGGGTCAGGGTTGCCCACGGAATTATTCCCAGTTCCTCGTTTCACTTCCCACATCCATGAATTCGGGTTCGGGAATCTCGGCCGTGACTCCGCTCCCGTTTCACGCCCGGATTCCTCCTCTCCCTCCAGCTTTTTATCGGGAATATCAATAAATCCCCATCGAACAGCGCCCGGCCCTTCATCCCAGCAAAAAACCGGGACTGGGAGATGGGATTTGGAGCTTTGAACCCACCCCACATCGGGGCTTTTCCGGGAGATGCTCCCATGGCACAACCCGGGTGGAATCTGATGCTTTATCCCCGCTCCCGTTTTCCTCCCAGCTCCCGTTGGATGGGATTTTCCCTTCCCTCTGGAGAAGGCTCCACTTAGGGGCAATTTGGGAATGTCTGTGGCATCCCTGTTGATGTCGGTGTTTTGGGAAAAGCTTTTGGGATTCTGTGCTCCTGCTTCAATCCACTTTTCCCGTTTTCCAGGCGTTTCATTCTCCCCGGGAATCGCTGGGCTGGGTGTCCAAGCTGAAGGAAAATCCTTTTTTCCCATTAACCCCAGGATGAATCCTGGGATGAGAACCCGCTCCCATCCCAGCCAGGACATTGGAATCCAGCTTTTGTCCTGGGAATCAAGAGAAAAAGAATGGGATTTCCCTTTTTCCTTCCGAATCCATGGAGATTTAAATTCCCCGGAGAGAGGGGGAAGAAGGAAGCAAAGCCAAACCCCTGGAGCCCACAAGGAAATTATTCCCTAAACATCCAAGTTCATCCCAATTCCCGAGGCTGCTCCCTGGTTTTACCTTTTCCACCTCCAAAAACTTCCCAGATTTTGGCCAAAATGCTCTCAAATATTCCAAAGGCGCCACAATGGGAAAACTCCACTTCCAATGGGAAAAACCGGATCCAGAGGGGTTTTCCAGGCCTGGGCCAGGAATTGGTTCTGGTTTGGCTGAAGGGAAAGCTGGGAATGGTCGGGAGAGGGAGACAGAGCCCGGGAATCGCATCCGGAGCTTCGGCATCCCCGGGATCCAGGCCGAGCTCCCGCTTCCCAAATATCCCAATTCCTGACAAGTGCCAGGAGTAAACCGGGATTTCCTTCGCTCCTGGGAAAAACAGACTCTTGTTCCTTTTCCTTTCCCTTTTCCCCTTTTCTTTCCCTTTTTCCCCTTTTCCCTTTTCCTTTCAATTTTTCCTTTCACTTTTTCCATTTGATTTCATTTTTTCCTTTTCCTTTCATTTTTTCCTTTTCCTTTCACTTTCCCCCCCTTTTCCTTTCACTTCTTTCCTCATTCCTTTCAGTTTTCCCTTTTCCTTTCATTTTTTTTGCCCTTTTCCTTTCCTTTTTTGACCCCATTCCCAGAATTTGATTTCTGCCTCCCGGGAGAGCTTTGCCACCCACAGGTCATGCCTGGGGCCTCAGCACAGGGATCCACTGGGGTTTTTTGGGATAAAACCCCACATTATTGGGATAAACCCCATGATTTTGGGATAAAATCACACATTTTTGGGAAAACTCCCTCATTTTTTGGCATAAAACCCCACAGTTTTGGGACAAAAGCCCCACATTTTTGAGATGAAACCCCACATTGTTTGGGATGAAACCACACATTTTTTGGGACAAACCCCCTCATTTTTGGAATAAAACCCCACGGTTTCGGGATAAAACCCCAATTTTTGGGATAAAACCCCGCAGTTTTGGGACAAAAGCCCCCAGTTTTTTGAAAAACCCCCATATTTTTGAGATAAACCCCCACATTGTTTGGGATGAAACCACACACTTTTTGGGACAAACCCCCTCATTTTTGGGACAAAACCCCACGGTTTTGGGATGAATTTCCTATTTTTGCAATTCCTCTGCTCGAGGGTTGCAGCAACACCCCCTCCGTTTTTAATTCCCAGATCCCAAGAGATCCAGGAGGGAATTCCCACCCGGACCCAGGAGCTGTGCTGAGACAGAAACATCGGAAAAGGCAATTCCTTCCCTGCTCCCAGGTCGGTCTCCAGCAGAGGGAATTTCCTCCATCCCAGGAATGTCCCAAATTTCCTCCATCCCGGGAATGTCCCAAATAAACCCATCCTCGTTTTAAAAATTGCTGGGATCTCCTTCTCCTCACCCAGGAATGAAAACCAGAGCGGGGAAAAGCCGGGAACCTCCAGGAATGGGATTTTTTTCCCCCTTGCCCCAGCGGGATCCAGGGGATGGAAGCTGTGCTTCCGTTTTTCCTGGAAAATCCCACTGGGAATGCTCTGGAGGGAGAGCTGCTCCGCTTTTCCCTTTGGTTTCACCTTCCTGGAGCCTGGTTTCCATCCGAATCCATCGGAAAGCCGCAATTTCCCAGGAAATCAGCGGGAATACAACAGCCAAAGCCCGAGAGGGTGGGAGCGACCTTGGAAAACACAACAGAAATTCCGTTTATTGGGAAAAAAACCCAAATCCCCCCAAAACCCCTCCAGAGGCCCAGGGGAGCCCTGGGGAGCTCTGCCCTCACAGTCCAGGGAGGAGTTTAGGAATTCCCAATGGTATTTTCCAGTTTTCCCAAAGAAATTTCAGGAGCTGAGAATAATCCCATTTTTTTACAGTTTTCCCAAAGAAACTTCGGGAGCTGAGGAGAAAATTCCCACTTTTTTACAGTTTTCCCAAAGAAACTTCGGGAGCTGAGGAGGAAATTCCCATTTTTTCCACATTCCCAGCTCTGAGCGCTCCTCCTGCTCCTCACACTTTGCTGTGGCCGGCGGCGCCTTCCTCCTCCTCCTCCTCCTCCTCCTCATTCCCGGGATTTACCGGGATGTATCCGCCTTCCCGGGGCAGGCACCAGCACCAGCCGGCGCCGCTGAGATCCAGCGAGGCGAAGCTCAGATCCCGCGTCTCCAGGAGCCGGAAATCCACGGAATCCAGGCGGGAATGGATCTCGTTGAGCTGCTGCCAGTAGAGCCAGGCCATGGCCAGCCCCAGCACCTGCGGGACAGGGGACAAAGCCACCGCGGGCTCAGGGACACCTCCCCTGTCCCAGGGGGCTCCAGCCTGGCCCGGGACACTTCCAGGGATCCGGGGGCATCCGATATTTCTTCCCAATATCCCATCTAAACCAGGGTGTGGAATCATGGATTGGTTTGGGTTGGAAGGGACCTTAAATCCCATCCAGAGCCACCATGGGCAGGGACACCTCCCACTGTCCCAGGGGCTCCAACCCGGCCTTGGGCACTTCCAGGGATCCAGGGGTGGCCACAGCTGCTCTGGGAATTCCAGCCCAGCCCCTCCCCACCCTCATTCCTTCCCAAGATCCCATTTCAATCTCCCCTTTCCCACTGGGAAGCCGTTCCCTGTGTCCTGTCCCTCCATGCCTTGTCCCCAGTCCCTCTCCAGCTCTCCTGGAGCCTCTTCAGGCCCTGGAATGTTCTGGAAGCTCTCCCTGGATCCTTCCCTTCTCCAGGTGAGCACCCCCAGCTCTCCCAGCCCAGCTCCAGAGCAGAGGGGATCCAGAATCCTGGCTCAATGTCAATCTTCCTTTCCCAAATCCACCTGGACATGGATCCCAAGGGAATCCCCTGGATCAGCAGCTTCCCCAAGCCAGAAGCAGCGGAAAATCCCATCCCTGGGGGTGCTCTCCCAGCACTGGGAGCAGCCGGGCCTTGCACAGAATCCACCCTAAAATGGCTCCACACAGATTTTCCCTTCCCAAATCCACCTGGAAGTGGATCCCAAAGGGATTTCCACGGATCACCAGCTTCCCCAAGCCAGAAGAAGCGGAAAATCCCATCCCTGGAGATGCTCTCCCAACACTGAGCCCATCCTGGCGCCCTCCGTTGGATCCTGCCCCATTCCCATTTCCCGGTCATTCCCACAGACCCTTCCCAGTTGTTTGACATCCCACCCGATCCCTGGGAACGGGGTCAATCCCGGGAAACGCAGCGCAGCTGTGGGAGGCTGGGGCGTGGTTCCGGAAAGCTCCGGGAATTCGGGATTGCTGCTGCTGGGGTTGCTTTGCTGGGGAAAAACCACTGCAGGTGCTGATGGGAAAAGTCTGGAAATCTCTGGGAATCTCCCAGTATCCGAATGGCCTGGAATGAGGCTGTCCCACAGCTTCTGTGTGGGATGTCTGGGGACGGCTCCGTCTCTCCAGGAACTCCAGGGAGAGCCCGGAGACACCACTCCGGATAAGGGGATTGCGCCGATCCCCATCCGACAGCAAATCCTCCAGGATTTAAGGAGTTTTCAAATCCCATTTCCACGGATGTCGAGCCTCAGCCGCATCTCCCATTATTAAACTGTCATCGCTCCTGATTAAAATCCCACTCCCGATCCCACGGAGCGGGAAAAGCCTTTGGAATGAGGGATTTTAGGGGAAATTTGTCATTTTTCTGTCCCCGAAGCCACAAATGCCAGAAGGATTTGTGTTGGTGACGCATTTCATGGGAATGACGCCAGGTCTGGGGCCGTGATCCCTCCTGCTGCTCCCGCCGAGGTATCCCGCTGAAAATGGGGAATTCTGGAAGGGAATGAAATGATCCAAAGGCTTCCATCAGCATCCCGAATCCCACAGCCGTCGCTCTCCACTGAGTTATGATCCCATTCCCATCCCAGCCCGGCTCTAAATTCCCTCTCCCACTTAATGAGAGCGGCGAAAGCTGTCAGGAATTATGGATGCATCCAATATCCCCGGCTCCGAGGGCACCGCGTTTTCCCGGATCCGAATGCGGGCGTGGATTTTATGGCACCGCAGAGCTCAGGAAGGAGCCGCTGCGGGGGAAAACGGGAACAAAACGGAGCAAAGCTGAGGCTGGAAAAATGAAAAAGCGGATTTTTTTTCTGGGATGGGAATCCGGGAGAACTGCTCGGGAATTGTTGCCGTTGGAAGTTAGGGAAGTGCCTTTTCTTCCTGGCTGGAATTCCACCTGGAGGGCTGGGCTCTCTCCCTTTCCAGGTTTTTTGCTGTGGGATTTGAGCGTCCACAGGGTGCAAATCCATGGAAAAGCTGCTCCTCCAGGGGGCAAAGAAATCCCAGGAGCTCCGCACAACCAGGGAATCCATAAAACATCCGTTGGGAATCCCGAGGTGTCCCTGCCCATGGAATGAGACGGTCCCGAAGGTCCCTTCCAACCCAGAGCATTCCATGATTCCTCTAAACCCAAGCCAGATATTCCCGTATGAAATTCCAAGGCTCAGCTCCATCCCCAAGCCCAGCTTTGCTTGCGGTGTCTCCATTGGTTCCTTTGGATCAGTTTTCCAGTGGGAATTGTCCCAACGGGGCTGGAATCACCCCAAATCTTCCTCCCTGGAATGCTGGAAGCGCCTCTCCTCCTCCTCTGGCAAAAGGGTTCTGGAAGTTTGGGAAGCAGCAAAAGAAAAAGCTCAAAATTCCATCTTCCCCTCATTTTCCAGTGGAAAAGGGGCCTGGAAATCCATGGATGTTTTCCCTTAGGGATGGGCTGTGCCCGTGGGCACCAGGAAAGGAAAACTCCCTGCAAGAAACTCCTTTTCCATGGAAATACAGGAACATTCCCTGCTTCTGGAGCTCCTTCCCTATTTAAAGAGCCGGATCCTCTGGAATGCTGAATCATTCCAGGCTTTCCCAGAGTTAACAAAGTCTAAAGCGTTTTCCTTTCTGTCCTTTGTTGACTTTTCCATCCCTAAATTGGGATTTATGGAGACGTCATGGCCTGCAGATGGAAAAATCCCGTTTATTCCCTTTTCCCGCTCCATGGACCTCCCGGAGCCGTGGGGAAGATGGGAGAGCAAACAAATCCCAAATTAATCTTCCCAGGCGTCATTCCCTTCGCAGAGGGAACGTTCTCCATCCCTGTCACCGGCAGATGAAGATGCCAGCCTGGAAAACGCCCGGCACCAGGATAATTCCGTGTTTTCCATGGAATGGAGCCATCCATCTCCGGGATCAATGCTCCGGGGAGGGAACGGCCGCCCCCGCGCCGAGGATCCGCGACGCTCCCGGTGCGGGGTTCGGAGATGGATGAGACAGAGGGAAAATAATTCACCGGGATGGATGGGAGCCCTTGGCAGGGCCCTTCCAGGGATTTCTCTCCTTTCGTTGGGATGCGCGTCACCTTCTGCTTCTTCGGGATGGAAAAATCCCCTTTTTGAAGGGAAAACAAAGGACTGCAGAGGTTTTCCTGCTCCTGGTTCTGCTTTCCTGCAGTGCCCGGCTGGGAGGGGCAGGGAATGATCCCAGGAATGGAGCCCCTCTCTGGAGCCAGGCTGGGAGAGCTGGGAATGTTCCCCTGGAGAAGGGAAGGATCCAGGGAGAGCTTCCAGAACATTCCAGGGCCTGAAGAGGCTCCAGGAGAGCTGGAGAGGGACTGGGGACAAGGCATGGAGGGACAGGACACAGGGAACGGCTTCCCAGTGGGAAAGGGGAGATTGAAATGGGATCTTGGGAAGGAATGAGGGTGGGGAGGGGCTGGGCTGGAATTCCCAGAGCAGCTGTGGCCACCCCTGGATCCCTGGAAGTGCCCAAGGCTGGGTTGGAGCCCCCTGGGACAGTGGGAGTGTCCCTGGCCATGGCAGGGGTGAGATGGGATCTTGAAGGTTCTTCCAACCCAAACAATCCCAAGATTTGCTGGAACAGCATCGGGAAACAATCCCTGGAAAGGCCCAGCTGGAGACACATCCCCTAAAAGCTGCTGGAAGATTTTGTGCCTCATTTCCACCCCAAACACGTTCCCTGTGCGCCGCCAGCTCCGTGGAGAATCCTGCTGGAGGCAGGGAAGGACACGGAGGCGGCGGCAGGAAAAGGATGGATGAGCTCGGCCGATCCTGCTGGAAAATCCGGGGTTGCTCCGCGATTAAAGGCACAGCCCGGGTTTGGGGCGGGATGAGAAGGTCCTTCGGAGTGAGAGGGAATGTGCGGGATGAAGGGCACAGAGGCGGGGGTGGAACGCAGGAGTCTGGGCTGCTGAGGAACGGGAACAAAGAGAATTCCGGGAGCGTTGCGGAGGCGGGGATGGCTCGGGTTGGAGTTTGTGCCTCGCTCCGAACGGACGGGAAAAATGAACTCAGACCCTCCAATGGGATTGGGGTTTTCCCTCTAAAAAAGGCAGGGGTGCTCCTGGATTTGGGGGGATCAGGGATTCACCGACTCCCTCTGCCTCAGGAATCGCTCCCCTCGCTGCTGGATCCCGGCGGGATTTGTCCCTGTCCCAACCCTCCCACCACAGCGAATCCCACCTGGATCCGGCAGCTTTCCCTGAGCCTGATTCCAGAGGAAGCAAAGCCTGGCAGCCTCTCCTGCGCCTCAGGCTCCCACCTGGAGTTGGGAAAAGTGGAAAAACCCTCCAAATTCCGGCCCTTCCTGCAGGATGGGAAGGTGGGGCGGGATCATTCTCCAGCCCTGAGCCGGGTGGGAACACAGCACAATAATTCCCAACTCTCCAGCGGGGCTCCAAGCCAGCCAGAACTTCCCTTGGATCATTTTTCCAGGATCCAAGAGCCGGTGTTTCCCCACAGATCCAAGGACAAGTCTGGGATCCCGGGATAAGAGACCAAAACCGAGATCAGCCCCTCGACCTCTGAGCGCTGGAGCTCAGCCAAGGCCCAAGTTAGACCTTAAGGAAGCGAAACCAGGAGGAAAAGTGGGAAAAATCCCCAAGCTGGGCTCAGGACATGGATCAGAATCCCAACCTTCCCTGCAGCATCTGGGAATTTCCCCACCGAGGAGGTTTGCATCCCTACGGAGAGAGGTTTTCCATGTGGACAAAGGGCAGGGGTGGCACAGCTCAATCCCGTCCCTCTTCCCGAAACTCCCGGCTCTGGCACCTCCTCGCATCAACCCAAATCAGCAATTCCAGGCCGATCCAACCCTCTCCCTCCAGATTTCCGGGAATGGAGCTGTCCGAGGGCTGGCAGCTCCTGGCAGCACCAACGCCCGTTTTCCACTGAATTCCCTCCAAATCCTGGCAGGATCCAAACCCGATCCATCTCAGCTCGGGAGCAGATGGGGAGGACGAGCTGCTCCGTGGGAAGAGCCTTTGACAACCGCGGCTCCTGCCGAGATCCATCAGCATTCCCGCGGATTCATCCCCACCATTCCCAATTAACGGCACCACTCCACATCCATCAGCGCTCGGCATTCCCGCGGATTCATCCCCACCATTCCCAATTAACGGCACCACTCCACATCCATCAGCGCTCAGCATTCCCGCGGATTCATCCCCACCATTCCCAATTAACGGCACCACTCCACATCCATCAGCGCTCAGCATTCCCGCGGATTTGTCCCCGGCATTCCCAATTAACGGCACCACTCCACATCCATCAGCGCTCGGCATTCCCGCGGATTCGTCCCCGGCATTCCCAATTAACGGCACCACTCCACATCCATCAGCGCTCGGCATTCCCGCGGATTCATCCCCAGCATTCCCAATTAATGGATGAGGCCGCGGGAGGTGGCGCCGATGGGTCAGGGTGGGTCAGGATAGGTTGGGATGGGTTGGGATGGGTCAGGGTGGGTTGGAATAGGTTGGGATGGGTCATCCCCGCCCCATTCCAGTGCTTTTTTCCCCCATTCCAGCACTTTTTCCTCCCATTCCTGCCTTTCCCGCAGATTCCTGATGCTCATTTGGAAGGAAACGCTCCCAAAAAAAGTCGGGAATGGCAGCCAGGACTGGGCAGGAACGGCTCCCCTGCCTCAGGATCACACCTGAACCGTCTGCGAGCCCAAACTCCGGCTCTGACAAATGATCCCAAATTTCCCCCACAGCTGCTGCTTTATCCAAGCCCTTCCCGCCTTTTGGTGCAAGCAGAAAACCGGGAATGATTTCAAAAATCAAACCTGGGAAACCGGGAATCACTGGGATACCAGCCCACCCCTGGGAAGCATCACCCCCAGCAACCCCAGCACCGCCGTAAAAAGGGAGTTTTTTGCTCGTGGGCCTCGAAATAAATCCCAAAAAGGGTCAAATCCACAGCAAATCCTCACAGTTTGGCCAGGAATAATTCTGGAAAGATCCAAGGGAGAAATTCCAGGTGTGGCAAAGGAAGAGCCTCCCCTGCAGCCCCGAAGCTCCCTCCATGTCCATCAGGAAAAGCTCCATTCCCTGTGCTGGGGAGGTCTGGGATCCCCGGGCACCACCAGTGGGAATTTGGGATTGGGGCGGCCGGGCACACCCAGCGGAATTTGGGATTGGGGCAGCCAGGCACATCCAGCAGAATTTGGGATTGGGATTTATCCGGGGTCCCATTCCCGCTGCGTTTGCAGGAATTCTGTGGGAACAAATGGGACAGGATTTGCTTCCAGGGGCTTTAATTTGATCCCAAACTGGATTTCGGGACGGAGCCAAGCCTGTTCTGCCAGGGATGACTTTTCCTGCCCCGGCCACAAATCCCAGATGGAATTGGGGTGGAAAAACAGCTCCAAACAATTTGTTTTCCACCCTCCAGCACCGGGAAAGGATCTGAGACCTGAGATCGGCTCCGCTGGTAACCCCAAACCTGGGGGTTCATCCCTGACCCTTGTGGGCCTTTCCAACTCGGAATTGCGGGAATCCAGGAGCGGATTCCCATGGGATCCCCCCCGTACCTGTGGCAGCAGCAGGGAGCAGACGATGGCCAAGGTGGCCTCGAAGTTGTCCTTGAGCCAGAGCCCCACGGCGTGGATGCAGCCCCGGACGTGGATGGTGCCGAGCAGCTCCAGGCGCTGGGGAAGAGCGGAGAAAGGATCCGGAATTCCCGGTGTGCTCCCGGGAACGGGGCTGTCCGAGGGGTTTTGTCAGGGACAGCCTCGGATTGGGATTTCCTGGCCCAAAAAAAATCTCGGAGGGGAGGAGATTTCTGTTCTCGCACTTCCAAAGGAAGTTCCGGAGCCGAGGTCCAGGCGTTGTTGGGGTTAAATCCCAACTTTTGGGGCCCTGAGTGAGACTCTGGACCATCAAATTCCCTCTGCTGGGGCCTCCCCGAGCTGGGAATTCCCACATTTCTGCTGGGAATTCCCACATTTCTGCACTTGGGGGATCCCTGGACAGATCCTGGGCTGATCCCGCCACTCCCTGAGCTCTGTTCTCCAGCCGCTGGGAAGATCCAAAGTCATCCCAAGCGGGAATCCCTCTGGATTCCCGGGAATCTCCCACAGGAACCTTGCCCAGACTCTCTGTCCGTGAGCGTGTGAGGGTGAATATTCCATAGGAAACGTCCTGGGAATGCTGCCCTGGACTCAAGGGGGCTGGGAGGGATTCAGGCCCGTGGGCGGCTGCTGGGCTGGGGGAATCCTGCGTGAACTGGCTCTGTTCGACTTCTTAAACCTAGAATTAACTTCAGTGTTTAAGGCACTGCTGGGTTTAAGTCCTGCTGGGTTTAACTGCTGTTAATTTAAAGTCCTGTTAAGTTAAAGTCCTGTTAAGTTTAAGTCCTGTTAAGTTTAAGTCCTGTTAAGTTTAAGTCCTGTTAAGTTTAAGTCCTGTTAAGTTTAAGTCCTGTTAAGTTTAAGTCCTGTTAAGTTTAAGTCCTGTTAAGTTTAAGTCCTGTTAAGTTTAAGTTTAAGTCCTGCTGGGTTTAAGCTCAGTTGAGTTTAAGTTCTGCCAAGTTTAAATTCTGTGAAGTTCTGTTGAGTTTAAGCTCTGTTAAATTTAAGCTCTGTTGAGTTTAAGCTCTGTCGAGAGCTGTTCCTGTGCTAAGTTTAATGTCAGTCCTAAGTTAAGTTCAGTTTAAAGCTGCCTTTAAGTTTAAACTCTGCTGAGTTTGGGGCTGGTTCAGTGACCCCAAACTCCACAGACCCTGCTGCTCCCAAACCCCCAAATCCCAACCCCAAATCCCCAACTCCAAATCCCAACCCCAAACCCCAAACCCCCAAATCCCAACCCCCAAATCCCAACCCCCAAACCCCAAATCCCCAAACCCCAAATCCCCAACCCCCAAACCCAGCCCAGCAATTCCCAGGCCTGAGCCCAAAAGGGCTCACAGGGATGGCGTGGGTTGGGAATGGGATAAAGGAGGAGCCAAAAATGCCCCAAAATCCCAGGGAAAAGCACCAAAACCGCGTTTGGAGCAGCTGCATCCCAGCCTTGCTTGGGAACGGGAATTCCTGCGGCGAGCGTTTGGGTTTTGGGATTTGGGGAAGAAGGAGCAGAGGATTCCCAAAAAACCCAACGTCACCTCCTTGTCCAGGGTCCGGTACCCACACAGGGTGTTCACCACTCCCCCGGGCACCTGGGAACGAGAACGGGAACGGATTCATCCTGGGAAAGGCTATGGGAAAACAGCAGAAATCCAAAGGAAAATCAGGAATTCCTGAGGTGCCCAGCACAGGGGTCCTCCCGGCCACCGCCACTCCCTCGGACTCTGGGAGGGCCCTGGCTGGGGCTGAGGGGTCCTTAGGGCACATCCCAACCCAGAGCATTCCAGGATTCTGGGATTCTCCGGGCTGGGAGAGCTGGGAATGTTCCCCTGGAGAAGGGAAGGATCCAGGGAGAGCTTCCAGAACATTCCAGGGCCTGAAGGGGCTCCGGGAGAGCTGGAGAGGGACTGGGGACAGGGGCTGGAGGGACAGGGACACCTCCCACTGTCCCAGGCTGCTCCAACCTGGCCTCGATCATTCCCCAAAAAGTTTCCTGAATCCGCCCCCTCTGGATTAACGGGAATTTTCCCTCCCCCTGCCGAGGTTTTTCTTTGCCAAATCGTCCCAAAAAAACCCCCATGGGAATGTAAGAACTCGGCGAAAAGCCCTCGGCTCCCTGCAGCCCATCCTCGCCGCAGGAATTCCTAACTCCATCTCCAGGAGCCTCAGGGTTCGTTAATCAAGGCCCTGATTAGAGAGGATCTCTAATCTGCATCTCATTTGCATATCAGGCCTGCGCTGATCATTAAACCCCTTCACATTTCCTTCTTTTGCCATGAAAAAAAAGCCCCAAACAATGAAGGATTGATGAGGAATGAGGAAAATTCCATCATCGCATCCTCGAGCACGGCCAAGGCTCGGATCCGGCGCTGACATTCCCGGAGATCCGAAGCTCCGGGGGGTTTTGCTGCCGGGAGGAGCTCGGCTGAGCCTTTTTCGGGAGCTTTCCAGCACAATCGGGATATTTGGAGGTTTTTTCCGGGATCTTGAGGTTTTATCCTCGGAAGGATTCCATGCAGGAGCGGGGTTGGATCGAGCAATCCGGGCTCGGAGCGCTTGGCCAAAAATCCCTGCTGGGCGGGGGGGGTTTGGATGTGGGAATTCCATCCAGGAGAAGCTCCTGGCTCTGGAGCTCTGCTCCCCTTCGGAGCCCGGCTCCGTCCGGGGCTTGGAATTGAGGCTTTTCCCGACCCCAGCCCCGAGGGATCCTTGGGCAAAGCCCTCCCAGCCCTGCCGGCAGCAAATTCCTCAAAAATCCCCTCATTCCCCAAAAATCCCTCGTTGGGAGCCGGGAACAGGATCCCAAAAACTTCTAAACCCTGCAGTGTCTGGATGGGAAAGGAACTGGGGGAGGATCCACATTGGGATGGAGCCGAGCCAGATCCCAAAATCCTGGGATGGACCTTAAATCCCACCCAGGGCCACCCTCGGGGACACCTTTCCTTATCCCAGATGGCTCCAACCTGGCCTTGGGCACTTCCAGGGATCCAGGGGCAGCCCCAGCTGCTCTGGGAATTCCAGCCCAGCCCCTCCCCACCCTCATTCCTTCCCAAGATCCCATTTCAATCTCCCCTTTCCCACTGGGAAGCCGTTCCCTGTGTCCTGTCCCTCCATGCCTTGTCCCCAGTCCCTCTCCAGCTCTCCTGGAGCTCCTTCAGGCCCTGGAATGTTCTGGAAGCTCTCCCTGGATCCTTCCCTTCTCCAGGGGAACATTCCCGAGTCCTCCCAAGCTGCTGCCATTTTTTCCTCCTGATCCCTTTCCCAACCCTTTTACATCCCACAGCTGCAAACCTCGGCCTTTCCAGCAACCCCTCGCCGTGGCACAACCACCGTTATCCCGGGATTCGGCCTCCGCGATCCCAGCAAAATCCCAGAGCAACCCATAAATGAACATTCCCATTCCAGCTCCTTCGTTCTCTCACGCCGAGATTCCCTCAAACCGTTTTCCAAGTGGGAACGTCGTGAAGCGGAAACCCCTCGACGTGGGAAAAACCGGCCGGAAGAGGAGGTTTTCCCTGGAATTAGGGGATTTTCCACACCCTGGGACCTCACCCTGCGGATGCAGCAGGAATGGGGCACCCCGCAGGCCAGGGCCCCGCTGCCATTGCAGGAGTGGTACTGGTTCACTTCCCAATCCCGGAATTCGTCCCCTCCACAGCAGGAAAACTGCAGGGAAAAAACAGGGAGAGGGGGAGACGTGGAGCTGGACAATCCTGGAACACCGGGGTGAAGGGGGAGGGATTCCCACGCCAAGGGATTTGGGGTTGGATTGGGATTCTGGGGAGAAATCCCTGGCTGGGAGGGTGGGAAGGGGCAGGGGTGGAATTCCCAGGGAAGCTGTGGCACCTGGAAACTCCTGAAAAATCCCGTTCTGCCTGGAAAAGGGCTTCGGAATCAGCCTGGAAAAGGGCTTTGGAATCAGCCCCATTCCCCTGGGACAGCAGGGAATGGATTCCCAGGACACAGGGATAATGGGAGATCATTAATTGGGATAATGGGAGGGAATTCCTGCCTGTGAGGGCGGGGAGGGGCTGGGATGGAATTCCCAGAGGAGCTGGATCCCTTGGAAGTTCCCAAGGCCAGGTGGGAGCAGCCTGGGATAGGGGAAGGGATTTAAGATCCCGTCCAACCCAAACCATTCCATGATCCAATCCAGTTCCCTGCATCTCCAGCACCAGCATTCCCAAGTTTTCCCTGCTCCCAGGGCAGTTGAAGGCACCAGGTAAAAACAAAAAAAGTGGGATTTTTGCCCATTTATCCCCATTTTAGCGGGATTTGGGCGTGGCTTTCCCAAGCTGCGAGCAGGGCCTTGGATCCATCCCGGCTTTCAGCGGGATCAGCATCATCCACACTCCTGGGATTTAATTCCAGGTGACAAATCCAAGCTTTTCCCGAGGCAGGGATGGCTCTGGCAGCGCCCTCAGGGACGGATTTCACAGCGGCTCAGCCGTGCCGCAAATCCCGATCGGCCTCGCAGGGATTTCTCTTCCCGTCAGGATAAATTGGGATCAAATCCTGCAGCTCCGAAGGGAAAAAAGGAAAAAAAATAAAAATCTCCTTTTTGTCCCCTTTTTTTTTTTTCCTTCTCTTCCCACAGCAAAGATAAAACAAAATTCCATCCAAGTCCCTCCGTGTCTTCCACAGAATAAAAATGAGCCTGATCCCAACGTTCTTGTGGAAAACAATTGGAATCGGAGCTTTTCTCCCCGGAAAGGAGTGGCTGGGATAGGTTGGAGTGCTTGGAAAAGCAGGAAAAAAAAGGATTTTCCCCCTTTTTTAAGCACTGAACTCATCCAGGAGCAGAATTCGGGAGGGGTTCATCCCTGGGAGCCGCTGCTCCCTTTTTTTTTTCCAAGGGAAAGCAGGAAAAACTCTTGGGATCCACTGCTCTACTTCATCCCAGGAACGGCCAAGGTGTGGATTTACAATTCCTGGATTCCCACCTGGAATTCCTGGATTGACCCATCCCGGGGAGGGCGACCGACTCCCAGAAACTGCACGGAAAAAGGGGAGGAAAATCCTGGAGGGAAGCTGCAGATGGGAAAAGTGCTGGGAAAATACCATGGAATGGTGGGGAAATGCCATGGAATGGTGGGAAAATGCCATGGAATGGCCTGGAAAGAGCCTGATCCAGGATAGTTCGGAGATGCAGGAATTCCCGGAAATAAATCCCATTAATTCCTTGGAGATTCCCGGATTGGTCTCCATGCCCAGGCTCTGGGAATGGCCCCAGGCGGGAATTCCCGGCTGCTCCCGGCAGCTCCATCTCTCCTCCAGTTGGAATTCCAGCCTCATCCCGGGGCGGTTGGAGCAAAACTCGGGAAAGGTTCCAACCTTTCCCCACATCAGGCAGGCCCTGAGGCCTCCAGAGGGATCCCGGCCTGGCTGTTGAGCTCGGCTCAGCAAGGCCAGGCCTAAAGTCAAGCGCAGCTCCCAAAGCCAAGGCGGGAGCCCTGGAGTTTCATTTTTTAATTCCAAGAGGAAGGAACTTCCCAGGCTCCTCTGCCCCAAATCCAGAGGGAAAATCTGGGATGCTCCAAGAGAAAATGAGGGGATTTGGGCCGAGGTGGGAACATCCCAAATTCTCTGGGAGCAGCTTTGCCTCCAAGCCGGGCCCTGCTCCCCCAATCCCAGCCGGGACATTCCCAGAGCTCCCTCCTCAAGTTCGGGGCTTTTCCATGGGTTTTTTTCCCATCCAGGAATGCTCAGAGAAATTCCCGCCAGAAATATCCACGTGGAAAACAGGAGCGATCCCACATCCCGGAATTCCCAGCCCTCGGCGAATGGTTGGGTTTGACCTTGGAGGGCTTTTCCAACCTCAGCGATTCCGTGGAAAGGTTGGAGCTCTCCTCTCCTCCCAAGCCCCACGGATCCAGAATTTTCCCCTGGGAATCGGGGTCTGTCCTGCTGCCGGTGACTGCAGGGAGAAGGGATTGATCCAAGGGCTCGATCCAAGGGGTTTTATTCCTTTCTTTCTTTATTTCCCTCCCTCCCTCCCTGGGAAAGTTGGGAATTCCAGATCCCGCTGGAGCGAAGGACTCGGACCAGGAGGTTTGGTGTCCTTGCAGCCCATTCCCATCGGGAATTCCCACCTTTTCCAAAGGTGAAGATCCCAGCTCAGCTCAGCTCATCTCCCGCTTTTCTCCTCCCTCGGAATTTTTGGAGGCTCCCCCCTCCCAGGAAGGAGGGTGGTTCCCATGGCAACCACCTGAAATCCCGAAAAACCCTTTAAAAAAAGCGGGATTGGGGATTGAGGGCGTTTATTCCTGGGATATTCACTCTGACCCCGGCTTTGCTCCAGTTCCCAAAGTCCTGCGCATCCCAGAATTCCTCCTGGAGCTCAGGGGTTGTTAATTAACCCCCACTAACGAGCTCCGCCCTCCCCAGAGCAGCAGCACCGCCCACAGCAGCTCATTAGGGCCAGGGGTTATTAGGGAAGGAAGCCCTTAATTAGGGAGGTGACAGGAGCCCGTCCCCATCTCCAAATCCATGGAAATTCCAAAGGAACGGGGTGGATTTGGGCTCGCGGCTCCGGATCCCACAGCGGGGGAGAAATTCCATCCTGGGAACGTTTCTTTTCTTCAACCTCGGCCAAAACCCAGCGGGAAAAGGGAAACCTGAGGGCTTTGGGCTCTTCTTAGCTGGGAAAAAATTCCAGCGGGGATTCTGGAATTGGAGCAAAGACCAAGGATTGGGGTTCAAACCCGAGCGGGAAGCACTGGTCAGAGCCCAGAAGTGCCTGAAATCCCACGGGATGAGTTTTTCCCTCCACAAAGCCACAGGAGGCTCCTCTGGAATCCCCAATCCCAGAAAACCGGGATTTTATCCCATTGTGTCCGGGCGGGTTTTCTCCCTTTGGCCATTCCCACCACTCCCGGATTTCCTCTCCATTCCCTCCTTTCGGGCTCCGTTTGGGCCGGGTGAAGCCCTAAAGGATGAGATTGGAAAAGTCCCCATTTCCAAGGGAGAGATCCCAAAAAAGAGCTCAGCTCATGGTCCTGAAAAAACCAGGGAAAAGCCAGGAAAAACCTGGGGAGAAAACCAGCGGATTCAGACCGGAATTCCCAAGAAAAGGGAACCCACAGGGAATGCTCAGCCGCCGCCGTGGACACCCAGAATTCGTAAACTCAGAATTCCAAATCCCACAATTCCTTCAGAATTCCGAGCGGATTTCCAAAGGAAGCAGCCACAAATCCAGGTCTCCAGCACAGGCTGGAAAATTGGGAAGCCGGAGCGAAATCCGGCTTTTCTTCACCCAAAAAAATGCCCCAGTGGAGCATCCAAACCCATGGATAGGGTGGGAAGTGGAATTTTTTGGCATTCCCAAGGATTGCAGCAGCCATGGGCACATTTGGGGATGGAACCCCCGGCAAAATCCCAGCTCTTCCCTTTCCGCAGGGCTCTGCCGGATCCCACAAATCAGCAATCGGCCCCTGAGGAAAATTCCAGCAGCAAAAAAAAAAAAAAGAGCAAAAATCCACCCAAACCAGGATCCAATCCTGGAGCTGGCCCCGAGCTCAAAACCACGAGGGAAGGGAGGAATTAACCACGGGAATTCCGTTTTTTCCCAGAATTTTGGCCAGAATTGGCATGGCCGTGTCCCTACGTGTCAGCTCCCACCCCGGAGAGGGCATCGGGAAGGGATCGGGAATCGCGAAGGGATCGGGAAGAAGCCCGAGGGTCTCTCCTGGCACAAAGCTCCAAGCAAAGCCCGGATTTCATGGAGAAACTTCCCAAGGAAATCTTTCTCCGGATGCTGAGTCAGCGAAGAGCCGCTCGATCCCGATTCAATTAACGCCGCTCCCGCTAACGAGCTCATCCGTCCCGGCTCCCAATAAATGACACTAATTCCCACGGAAACCTCGGGAATTGATAAATCCCCCCCTGGGCCGGGAGCGGCAGCGCTCGGAGCTGCTCCTTCCCTCCCTTAAGGATCTCCAAGGTTTTGTTCCATGTTCGTTATTCCTGAATTCCAGCTGGGAAAAGCCCCACGGGCCCGGCTCTACCTCAGGCTCCGAGGCAGGGAAAGAATCACGGCTCAGGTTTAAAGGAGAGGATGCTGCAATTCCCAAATTGTTGGGATTCTCCAGGAATCTCCAACCCCAAACCCCACGGAACAGCCGCGTTCTGTGTCCAGGCACAAAACCTTCCCAATGTTCCCTTTTTATCCCTTTTCTGGGCCGCTTTTCCAGGCAGGAGGAAAAGTCAGAGTAGGGGAAGGAAAAGGTTGGGAATGGGGCTGGAAAGGGTTGGGAATGGGGCTGGAAAAGGAGTTGGGAATGGGCTGGAAAAGGGGTTGGGAACGGGCCTGGAAAAGGGGTTGGGAACGGGCCTGGAAAAGGGGTTGGGAATGGGGCTGGAAAAGGGGTTGGGAACGGGGCCGGAAAAGGGGTTGGGAACGGGGCTGGAAAAGGGGTTGGGAATGGGGCTGGAAAAGGGGTTGGGAACGGGGCCGGAAAAGGGGTTGGGAACGGGCCTGGAAAAGGGGTTGGGAACGGGCCTGGAAAAGGGGTTGGGAATGGGGCTGGAAAAGGGGTTGGGAATGGGGCTGGAAAAGGGGTTGGGAACGGGGCTGGAAAAGGGGTTGGGAACGGGGCTGGAAAAGGGTCATCCAGGGTGGAAAATCTGGATATTCCAAGCCTGGGACCCCAAGGACTTTGTGCATTTTAATTCCTTTCCCTGCGGAGCACGAATCCCGCGGGGTCGGAGTTTCTGGGACATCGATCCCAGGATTTTTGGGCCGTCAGGAACTGCCTGTTCCCTGTGGATCAATGGGAAGGGAGCCGCGGCTGCGGGGGCGGTGATGGATGGAGCTTTCAGCGGCCCTGAGCCGGCACAAATCATCCTGGCAGGGAGAATTCCAGGGGGAATCCGTGGCTCCAGGGAGAAACCGGCCCGGATCCTTCAAACAGGAACCCCGGATCCTTCAAACAGGAGCCCCGGATCCTTTAATCCACGATCCCGGATCCTTTTAAACACAAATCCCAGATCCTCTGAAGTGTGAGGCTGGATCCCATTAAACACAAATCCTGGATCCTTCTAAAAACCGATCCCAGACCTTTTTGGACACAAATCCACATCCTTTAAAACACAATTCCAGATCCTTTTAAAGACAGTCCCAAATCCTCTTAAACATGATCCCAAATCCTTTAAATAGGAATCTGGATCCTTCTAAACACAGTCCTGGATCCTTTTAGACACAAATCCTGCATCCTTTAAACCACGATCCCAAATCCTTTAAACCACGATCCCAAACCCTTTTAGACACAAATTGGGATCCTTTTAAGTGCAGATCCAGGTCCTTTAAAACACAATTCCAGATCCTTCCAAAAACAATCCTGGATCCTTTCGAGCACATTCCGGATCCTTTAAAACATGAATCCAGGTTTAAGCACAACCCTGGATCTTTTCAGACACAGATTTGGATCCTTTTAAAAGTGATCCCAAATCCTTTCAAACGTGATCCCGGATCCTTTCAAACGTGATCCCGGATCCTTTTAGGCACAAATCCCATAAAATCGGGATGAAGCCGCAGCTGCCAGCCCAGCTCAGCTCCAAGAGCTCCTCCAGCACCTCTTTCCCTGATTGCTTTTGTTCCCGAGCCTCCTCCAGGGGGATTCATCCTCCAGGAAAAGGACAATTCCCGATCCGAACAAGAGCCCTGATTGCCACCGTTCCCTCCTCAGCAATTCCCGGCTTTTCACCTCCCGGTTCCCACACAGCGGGGGCTGGGCAGGGAGCGGGAGGCGCTTTTCCTTGGAAATTCGCATCCCGGGATGGACCTTGGGAGGGAAAACACGGTGGAGACTCTGGATTCATGGAATTCCCTCTTTGGGATCCCCCAGACATGGGGGTGACTCCAAGGAATTTCCTCCTTAAGAACCCCCAGGGGTGGTTTTGCCTCTGGATTTATGGAATTTCCTCCTGAAGATCCCCAAACAATGGTGGAGACTCCGGATCCATGGAATTCCCTCCTGGAGATCCCCCAGACATGGAGGTGACTCCGGATCCATGGAATTCCTTCCCTGGGATCCCCCAGATGTGGTTTTGACTCTGGATTCATGGAATTCCCTCTCTGGGATCCCCAAACAATGGTGGAGACTCCGGATTCGTGGAATTCCCTCCCTGGGATCCCCCAGATGTGGTTTTGACTCTGCATCCATGGAATTCCGTCCCTGGCATTCCCAAACCACGGAGGAGACTCTGCATCCATGGAATTCCCTCCCTGGCATTCCCAAACCATGGAGGTGACTCTGCATCCATGGAATTCCCTCCCTGGCATTCCCAAACCATGGAGGTGACTCTGCATCCATGGAATTCCCTCCCTGGCATTCCCAAACCATGGAGATGACTCCGGATGCACGGAATTGCCCCCAGCCCATCCCAATCCTTACCACCTTCAGCAGCGTCCGGTTGTCCCGGAGGCTCCCGACCATTCCCACGAAGGACACGAGGAACACGGTGACTCCCAGCAGGAGCAGCAGCACGGCCGGAGCCAGGAAAATCCCTTCCAAGGTTTTGTGCCGCTGCCGCTCCACCTCGGCGTAGATCCCGACGCTCAGGATCAGCAGCCCCAGGATCTGCAGTGGGATTTGCGGGATTCAGGTGGAAAAAGAGGCTCCGAGGGAGAGGGGGAGGTGGGAGATATCCAAGGAAAACGGCTCCGGGATGTGCCACAGCCCATCCCAAACCCCTCTCCAGGATATTCCGTCCGATAGGGAAAGAGCCGGGTGAGGAGCTGGGAAGGAGAAAGGTGGAAATCCCTGTCCTGGAGCCACTTGGAATTGGGATGGGAGGCAATTAAGGAACAGGGAATAATTAACACGCGGCTCTCGGGGGGAGGGGGGGGGGGGGGGTTGAGCTCCCGGCTAATCCCGAGGTGAGGTGGGAATTGGGAAAAGCTCTCCCGGAGCCGTGAGCTCCTCCAGAGGGAAGGGCAGGAATGGTCTCTTTTTCCAGAGGGAATCTCGGGAATGGCCACTTTTTTTTCCAGAGGGAATGTCGGGAATGGCCTCTTTTTCCAGAGGGAATGTAAAAATCCCGGTTTTCAGCGGGGTCGGTGGAAACACCCACTTGCAGTTTTTTGGGAATCTTCCGTATTTCTTATATGTTTGGATTTTCCAAGGAAAGGGAAGAAGAGGGGGTTTGGGATTTTTTTGGGAAAGGAAATCCCAAATCTTTGCTCCGCCGGATTAAAACCAACCCACGATTCCCTGGTTTAGAGCCCCTCTCCGGCTCATCCCAGGCTCCTTCCCAGATTTTTCCAGCTGTAACGAAATCCCTGGAAAGGATCCACCGGCTCCAAATCCCGTTTTCCACAGGCTGGAACCCCCAAAACTCCTCGACCCTCGATGGCGACCAACCCAACCCTCATCCCACGGGATTTTTATCCCAAGGAGTCAAATTCCCAAAGCGAATTCCTACAAAATCCTGGTTTTATCGGGAAGAACATCCCGGGAGCAGCCCCGGCCCCGATCCCTTCGTTAACGAGGCTTGGAGGGTTGTCGGAATTAATTGGGCGGCGATTGTGCAAATGAGGCCAGAATTAGGTCAGGCTGAAAGGCTCCCGGGAGCCGCAGGATTCCCGTGGATTCCCTGGAGCAGAATTCCCGCCTGGGGAATGGAGGGATGGAGGCGGGAGGGGTTGGAGCCATCCAGAGTCAGGGTTTGGGGGGGTTTTTTTGTAGTTGTTTTCCCATTTTTCGGACAAATCCGAGTCTCCCGCTGGTGGATTCTGCCCCAAAATTCCCCCCAAAAAAGCTGGGAATTGTCCCAGGGTTAATCCACGATTCCCAGAGTGGAGATGAAGTGAGAGGAAAACAGGAAAACTCCGTGGTTCCTTCAGCACCCAGAGCTCCTCAAAAACCTCTGGAAAACCTCAAACCGAGCTGGATTGGCTCCTTGGAGAACCCAAACCCTCGGGATTTCCCAGGAATTAATTCGGAAAGCGGAAAAAATCCACAATTCCCATCCCAGACCTCCAACCTGAGCCAGGAACGTGGGAGAAACGTGGATTTTTGGGAGAATTTCGGGAATCTCATGAAGGTCTGGCCCCTCAGAGCTTTCCCACGCAGCAGAGCACTGGGAAATGCGGGAGATATTCCCAAAAAAAAAAACATTTTGGGGGGATTTGGGGGGGATTTTGGGGGTCCCAGGCACGAGGGCCGGGCCTGCCTGCCATGAGCTCACCCATGGAAGGAAAAGAAACCAAAAGTGGAATTCAAATCATTTCCAAGCACCTGCACAGGAATTTCTGCGCTCACACCTGGGCTCTCCGCCCCTCCCCGCGGCGATTCAACCCCGGGGAGGAAATGTTTGTAAATAAACTCAGGGTTATGTAAGGAAAAAACCCCAAAAACTTCCTAAAAAGGGCCTTGGAATTCCCGGGTTTTCCCTCTGCTGCTCCCGCACGTGTTTGCACCTCCCAGGTGCGGGGAAATCCCGCCCCGAGCGGAGTTCAGGGATTCAAAAACCGCCAAAAACTCGCTTTGTTTTTCATTTTTCCAAGAAAAACCGTGGCTCAAATCCCCCCTCGGTGTCTGGGGAGGGTGAAAATTCTGAATTTCCCGATTTTTTGGGGCTCCGAACGGGACTCGCTGCCACAAAGGATCCGCGGGGGGAGGATGCGCTCGAAACCCCCCCCCCAAAACCCGCGGGTTTGCCCCAAAATTGCCCAGTTTGAACCCCAAAACTGCCCAGTTTGGACCCCAAAATTGCCCAGTTTGGTACGAACCACCCCAAAAATTCCCGGTTTGGAGCCGGCCCCGGGGGCTTGGGGGCAGCGCGGGTTTTCCTCAAGGATTTGGGGCTTTGGGAAGGGGAAATGGGGACTTTGGGAAGCGAAATCTCTGGAAAAGCCAAATCCACCCTGCGGGGGTGGGGAAACACCGGGAAAACGCGGGAGAAAATGGGAAAAAGAGGGGGGAAAATGGGAAAACGCGGGGGGGGGAAAGGAGGAACGGGGGGAAAAAGGGAAAACGCCGGGGGGAAATGGGAAAACGCGGGGGGAAAATGGGGAAAACGCGGGGGGAAAATGGGAAAACGCGGGGGGAAAATGGGAAAACGCGGGGGGAAAATGGGAAAACGCGAGGGGGAAATGGGGGAAAACGGGGTTAAAAAGGGAAAACAACGCACCGAGAAGAGCGTGGCGTAGGCGGAGAGCGCGAATTTGATGCCGTAGTAATAAAAGTGGGAATCGCGGCAGGTCCCGGCCATCCCGGCGGCTCCTTCCCGGCTCCCGGCTGGAATTCATTGCGGGAGAAAGCGCGGCTTGAACTTGGACGATTTCCGCCCGGCAGGGCCCGAGCGCGGCTCCTTAACCCTTTCGGGGTCGGCGGCTGGGAGTTGCCGCACGGCGGTCTCCGAGTCGCGCTTTAAAAGGGGATTTTCCCACCGGGATTATCCCGGAATTGCACGGGATGGCGGCGAGGATCGCACCGTTCCCGTGGATATTTCTGTTTTCGGGAAGAATTGAGGAAGCACCTGCGCTCCTGAGCCCTCCTCCGACCCACGCAGCGCTCCGGGACTGCCTCTGATCCCCTCGGATTTTGATTTTTTGGATCCCCGCTCGGATTTTGGGGTGTTTTTTTTGGATCCTCTCGGATTTTGATCATTTTCAGCCCTCCGGGTTTGGAGCTTTTGGATCCCCCCCGGATTTCTTTCGTTTTTCTGTCGCGGCCACTTGGAACAGCCCGGAGCAAACTTCACCTCCTGAAGGAAGGAAATTCTTTCCTGAGGTGCTGAACTCACCCGAAGTGCGGAGTTTTCCCCTCCCTGGCCAAGGGTAGACCCCAATTAAGGGGAGGTCCCAATTAAGGGGAGAGCCCAAACAAGGGGAGAGCCCGGTTAAAGAGAGATTTCAATTAAAGGGAAGACCCCAATTAAGGGGAGATCCCAATTAAGGGAGACCCCAATTAAAGGGAGACCCCAAACAAGGGAAGATCCCAGTTAAAGGGAGATCTCAATTAAGGGAAGACCCTAATTAAGGGGAGATCCCAATTAAGGGGAGACCCCAAACAAGGGAAGACCCCAGTTAAAGGGAGACCCCAATTAAGGGAAGACCCCAAACAAGGGAAGATCCCAATTGAAGGGAGACCCCAATTAAGGGGAGACCCCAATTAAGGGGAGATACCAATTAAGGGGAGATCTCAATTAAGGGGAGACCCTGGCTAAAGGGGGATCCCAGTCAAGGGAAGATCCTTTTCAAGAGAAGCCTCCGGTCAAGGGGGGACCCCAACAAAGGGGAGACCCCAACCATGGAGAGCCCCTGGTGAAGGGGAGACCCCAAACAAGGAGAGACCCCAAACAAGGGGAGCCCCCAGCCCAGGGGAGCCCCAGCCCAGGGGGGCCCCCTTCCTTTGCAGCCCGGCTGTTGCTAAAGGGGCCTCGTCTGGGATGTGATTCCCAACCCAGGAATCCCAGGTTTTGCCAGGGATTTCGGGCTCTCTCCTCTCCTTCCCTGACCCCCAGCAAATCCCAAACCTCCGTCGGGATAACTCCGAACACCCTGAGCTCATCCCGGGCTCCTCCCGGTGCTGAGCACCCCAGATCCCACACGTGGGTCACTGTGCCATGCACGGCGTTCCCAAAAAATCCCGGATTTGGGGCTGCGGGGGTGGGAACAGCAACAAAACCCTTTGATCAATGAACCCCCGAAAGGAGAAATTTGCTCCCCACCGGGCTGAATTCCGCTGCCCCTCAGCCCTGGAGCCGGGAGAATTCCCACGTGGAATTCAGGAACGATGATTTGATTCCCCTTCCAAACCCCGCAGTTGGAATTCTCCTCGAGAACTCCCCCTCAGGGACGATGTTCAATCCCCCTCCCAGCCCGGTGGGAAAATTCCCTTCACCGGGAGCTGAGAGCTCTTTAAACTCCCCCCCCCTTTTTTTGGGGGGGTTTTTTCCCCTTTTCCCCCAAGGAAATCAGCTCGAATTCCCTGCGCTTTCCCTCCTGGAAAAGGAGACGCCGCCGTTCCGGCAGCACCGACGCACGCGGAAGCTTCTCCCCTTCCACGCTGAGGGATGAATAAGCAGAAAGCGACCTCGGGTGATCCGTTTGTTTTATTGAACGGGCAGGGCCCTGCTGGACAGGCTTGGGAAAGGCTCGCAATCGACCCCAAAATCCCAATTTTAACCGGATTTGGAGCTTTAACGTCGCCGCCCTCGGGGGACGGGAGGTGGGAGCAGCGTGGGGTTTATTCGGGAATGTTTTTTCCCGGCTGGAAGTGCTGCTGGAGCTGGAGGCGTGGACAAGCTGGAGGAGCCCTGATTTATGGGATTTAATCATTGACGGGGCATCGATCCCGGGAATTAATCATTGACCGCGGGCGGGGCTGCCTCGGCTCCTCGGGATCACCCCGAACCTCGGGATGGGAGCAAAGACTCCAACCCGGGCCCAAAACCGGGACTGTCGCTGCTGCCGGGGGGATTTTCCAGCAGTGGAGGCCGGGATTCCCTTCCCATCCCACAGATTTCCCCCCCCCCGGATCCATTTTCCATGGATAATTCCGTAGAACAAGAAACTCGGGATGAAGGAGAACACCCCAAATCCAGGCAGGGCCCAGGCTGAGCTCTCCGAGGCTCCCGGCCCGGCTCCGGCTGGGAATTCGCTGTTCCCTGGAATTTTTAATGGCAAATCCCCGGCTCGGGAATGCCGGGAACCCGCCCCGAGCCGAACCCGCCGGGTTGGACCTTCCCAGGTGGAATTTGCCCCCCCGGAGGCGCGGAGAGGCAGAGGGGGAAGGGGGGATTTAGGGGAGGTTTTGGGGTAAAAAATCCCTGAATTTGGGGTCTGGGAGATCCACGGAGGGATTTTGTGGAGCTGTTGGATGAGAGCAGCTGCTGCAGCACTGCCTGGTCCTCATCCCGATCCAGATCCTGATCCTGATCCCAGTCCCGATCCGGATCCTGATTCTGGTCCTGATCCCGATCCCGATCCTGATCCTAATCTTGATCCTGATCCCAATCCTGATCCTGATCCCAATCCTGATCCCAGTCCTGATCCTGATCCCAATCCTGATTCTGATCCTGATCCCAACCCCGATCCTGATCCTGATCCCAATCCCAATCCCAGTTCTGATCCTGATCCTGATCCCGATCCTGATCCCAGTTCTGATCCTGATCCCAGTTCTGATCCTGATCCCGATCATGATCCTGATCCTGGTTCTGATTCTGATCCTGATCCTGATCCTCATCCCAATCCCGATCCCGATCCCGATCCCGATCCCGATCCTGATCCAGCCCCTGGCCCGGGACCGGCTCAGCCAGACCCTCCTTCACAGCCCCAAAATGGATTTAAATCCTGGAATTCTTTGGGTGGGAAGGGACCTTAAATCCCACCCAGGGCCACCCTCGGGGACACCTCCCCTATCCCAGGGGGCTCCAGCCCGGCCTTGGGCACTTCCAGGGATCCAGGGGCAGCCCCAGCTGCTCTGGGAATTCCAGCCCAGCCCCTCCCCACCCTCATTCCTTCCCAAGATCCCATTTCAATCTCCCCTTTCCCACTGGGAAGCCGTTCCCTGTGTCCTGTCCCTCCATGCCTTGTCCCCAGTCCCTCTCCAGCTCTCCCGGAGCCCCTTCAGGCCCTGGAATGTTCTGGAAGCTCTCCCTGGATCCTTCCCTTCTCCAGGGGAACATTCCCAACTCTCCCAGCCTCGCTCCAGAGGGGCAGATATTTGGAATCATTAATAATTAACCATTAATCATGGATCAATCATTGATCATTAATCATGGATCAATCACTGATCATTAATATCCCACTCCCGAGGCTCAGTCCCACTCCCGGATCCCCATCCCTCTGCAGAGCCTCGCCCCGGACGGCCCCGATCCCACAAATCCCCGTTCCCATCCCTCGGGAAGCCGCTGACGCTCCCAAGCTCCGCGCTCCCATTTCCCCGGAATCCGATTAGGGAACGTGGGAATTCCCGAGGCTTGGATGTGCCCCGAGCTTCCCCTTCCTGGCGGCTCCCAAAGGCCTCATTCCCGGTGGAGGTTTCCCGTTTTTTTCCCCGTTTTCCCTCAATTTTTGGCTGTGGGATGGGGACACGGAGAGCTCGGGTGGGGTAAAAACCCCACGGGGACACCTGGGAGACCCCGAGTGGAGCAAAATATCCCAGGAATTCGGGCTGGGACTGGCCAAGATGGACACAGGTCCAGGGAATTGGGATTTGTTGGCAGGGAAAAAGGGGGGAAAAGGAGAAAAAATGGGGCAAAAAGGGAGGGGAAATGGTGGAAAAGGGGAAAAAATGGGGAAAGAATGGGGGGAAAAAAGGGGGGGAAAAGGGAAAAAGGGGGAGAAAGGAAAAGGCTCAGCCTTGGCAGCTTTGCCTTTCCCTGTTTTTTTTCCATGATTTAACAGTTCCCAAGCCCCAGGAAACGGGGATTTGCTGCCGTTTTCCGGGTGAATTTGTTCCTTGGGTAAAACCAACATTCCCAAAGAATTCCCAGATCGCTGAGTCAGCGCAGCTGCCGCCATTTCAAACCCTCGCTAATGAACCCCCGGCCAATTAATTCATTAACGAGGCTGCCGGGGGCTCGGAATAACCGAAAACCATTAAAAAGAATGAAAACTTAATAAAAATGAATAACACGTAATGAAAAGGGAAAGTCTCCACTCGGCCCCGCGCTCCGTGCGGGATTCCCCGGGAAGCGGGGCTGGATTTGCTGCAGCTTCCCCGTTATTCCCAATTCCCACCCCGGGGTTGAATTTGGCCTCTCCCGGGGGTGTTTAATCCATGAGATTCCTGGAAAAATGCACGGAATGGACCCGTGGGAATGCGGGAATTCTCCGGCATCTGGAGGGAGAAACGAGCTCCCCCAGCGGGGTTTTGTTATCCCACAAATTATCCCACCAATTATCCCACCAATTATCCGACAAGTTCTTTTCCTTGTTTGTTTTTCCCCTCGGACTGCCCAAATTTTCTCCTTTAAAGCCAAGAACTTCTTGGAATTCCCAGAGATTTTCGGGATTCGCCCGGATTGGGAGCCACGGCAACGAACCGGCTGCGATTTCATCCCCGAAAATGCTCCTGGTGGGATTGGCCAGTCCAACCCTGCTCCCCCAAATCCCAGCCCTGCATTCCCAAATCCTAACCCCACACCCCCAAATCTCAGCTCTGCATTCCCAAATCCCAACCCTGCACACCCCCCCAAATCCCAGCACCTCCAAATCCCAGCCCCACTCCCCCAAATCCCAAACCTACAGCCCCAAATCCCAACCCCACTCCCCCAAATCCCAGCACCCCCAAATCCCGAAAGGCTTTGGAATTTCCCCGGAATCTCCCGGAGGGCACCAAGACCGGTCCCCCTCCCCCACCCACGCAGCCAAACCCAGCTCAGGTCGGGCAGGCCCGGCCTAAAATGAGAATCTGAGCCTAAATTTGAGCTGGAGAACAAGGAGGGGAGGGAAAGGAAGGAACCAGCCACGAACCCCCCGGGGGGTTTTCAGGGGAGCGGGATCGGGAATTTCAATGGGAATTCCGCAGGGAATTCTTTGTTCCGGGCCGAGGGATCCCGAGGAGAACTAGTCTTAAAATAAACAAAATTTATTAAACCAGGCTTAAATCAGCAAATCCTTCCCTGAGCCGGGGCAGGAGGGAACCCAGAGCCAGCACCGGGATTTTGGGATGGATCCCTGCCCTAAATCCCTCCTGGAGCAGCGTTTTCCTTCCCCATCCCGGCACCGGGAATCGCTCAGCAGCAAAGGAACCGCGGATTTGGGGTTGCTGGGGGCGGTTTTGGGGTCTGGTTTGGGTAATCCCAGTAATTCCCTCCTCTCCCTGAGAAATCTAGGATTCCAGCAGCTCTGGATTTGGGGAGGGGGAGGGGGGGTTAATTCCAAGGCAGGGTTTAAACCCCATCCCAAAATATTTCAGGATTAAATCCTTGAAGTCCTTAAGATCCCCGTGATATTTTCTTCCCTCCAGGAATGCCGGCAGGATCCCCAGGGAGATAAATCCCACCCTGGGATGCTCTGAGGACCTTCCACCCTCTGACCGCTAAAAACCCACGAAAACCAACCCGGATTTAGGAAAAACTCCCCCAAATTTCCTGCTGCACAACCCCCACCTGCCCAGCTTGGGATGGGGGCAGGGAGGCTCCAAATCCCAAATCCAAGCGTGGGAGGCTCCAAATCCCAAAAATGCCCCGGGAAGAGGAGGAGGAGGAGGAAAACAATGGGATTAACGACCCCAAAACCTGGGAAACCCCTCCCGGCTACGGGTTTAAAGCCCAGCCCGAGCCGCCTGCATGGGATTTTTTTCCCGGCCAAAATTCCAGGGAAACCCCAATCCCAAGGGCTGCCGGTGGTTTGGGAGCTGCGGCTTCAATCCCGGGAGGGGGCAAAGGCTGAAGCTGCTCCCGGCGTTGCTCACTCCCGGTTTTTGGGATCCGGGGCCTCGGCCAGGCTGGGTGGAGGAGCCGGAAGCTCTGAGGATGGAGAATTCCCGTCTCCGGTGGTTCCCTGGAGGATGAGGATGGATTTTCCTCCAGGAGCAGCGGGATTTGGGGGGGTCTGGTGTCCCCCCGGCTCAGGGGGGAATCCACAGCGGGAGACGATCCCATCCCTGTGGAAAACACGCCGGGAAAAGGCTCTGGAAGGGCTGGCGAGGCCCTTGGATCAATCGATTGATTGATTGAATGATTTCCTTTCAATTCAATCCCTTCCAAAGGAGAGAAAAGGTGGAATCCCCTCCAAATTCCCCAAATTCCCACACCAACACTCCCATGCCCCTTCCAGGGCCTGCTCCAACCGGGAAACCACCCGGAATCCCAATTCCTGGCACTGGGAAGAAGAGCGGGATCTTTCCTCCAGGAGCTTTCCCAGCGGGAAACTGAGGCAGGAGGGAGGGATGAGCTCCGGGAGCCGCTGGGGATGGAGGGAAGGGGGAGGATTTGCTGGGAACGGCTTCGCTCCGAGCATTTGGGATTCCCAATCATCCCTGGATTGGCTTCGGCCTTTCTCAGATTTACGGCGCTGCCCCAAAATCGTGGGAAGGGGCGGACGGATTGGGAATCCCATTCCCAACTCCCATTCCCGGCTCCCATTCCCAGCTCCCATTCCCAGCTCCCGTTCCCGGCTCCCATTCCCAACTCCCATTCCCAACTCCCATTCCCGGCTCCCATTCCCAGCTCCCATTCCCAACTCCCATTCCCAACTCCCATTCCCAACTCCCATTCCCGGCTCCCATTCCCAGCTCCCATTCCCAGCTCCCATTCCCGGCTCCCATTCCCGGCTCCCATTCCCAGCCCCCATTCCCAGCCCCCATTCCCGGCTCCCATTCCCAGCCCCCATTCCCGGCTCCCATTCCCGGCTCCCATTCCCAGCTCCCATTCCCGGCTCCCATTCCCAGCCCGCATTCCCGGCTCCCATTCCCGGCTTTCCGGGCCGCTCTCCCTCCCCTCTTCCCGCATTTTCCAGCGCTGCTGCCATCGAGGGCTCCGGGAGCTCCGGGATGAGCGCTCGGCCCGGAGCTCCCTGGATCCCCCTGGAGCGGCTGGAAACGCCGAGATCCCGGCTGGAATAAACCTCCCGCATCCATCCTCGGGATAAACGGCTCCGAATTCCAGCAGCTCCCTCCCCGCGCCCACCTTCCAGCCCCAATCCCTCCCGGATTTACCTGGGGGCGGCTCCTCTCCCGCCAGCCCGGGATTTGGGATCATTCCCGGCCAACCGGAGGAGCGAGCGCGGCTTCGCCGGGCGATTCCCGGCGGCAGCGGCGCATCCCGAGGGAGGAGCGGCAGGGCCGGGATGGTTCTGGCAGCAGCGTTAAAATCCCTGGATACGAACTGCGGGAAGGGGAAAATCCCAGCAGCCGGGAGAGGAGGGCTTCTCGTGGAGCGGGATTTTCCAGCCCTTCTGGGGTTCGCGTGGTGCGGGAAGGGCCCTGCGGTGAAGTGTCCGGTCCGGAGGGGAAGGAAGCGGAGGGGGCGGAGGGGGAAGAGCTTTTCCATGGGGAATCCAAGGTTTGCTTTGTTCCTTGGGGATTCAGAGCACGCAGGGAGAGGCTGGGAAGCCTCGCGATCAATAAACATAAAAACGATCGATAAAATATCGGCGCTTTGCCTTTATCGGGATCCTAAAACTCCTGCTGGTTTTGGAGCCGGCCCCCAAAAGCACACGGGGAGATTTGGGGGGGGAAAGAGGTGGGAGAGGGGATGGGGGGTGGGGGAGGGAAAATTGGGATCGGGGGTTGCCGGGAAAGGTGGAAGAGCCGCTTCCAGCGGAAGGGGCAGCTGGAACGGGGAGCGGCGGCTCCGGGGCCTGCGGAGCCCCCCGGGCACGGGGAGGGGACGGGGGGAGCGGGGGAGGGGACGGGGCCGAGGGACCGGGGCCGGGGGCTGTCCCCGGGCCGGCTCTGCCCACCGGGCTCTGGCACCGCCCGCGCCGCCCATAAAAGCCCCGCTCGTGCCTCGCCCGCCGCAGTCGGGTCCGCGGCACCGGCTGCGCCCCGATCCCGCTGCCGAACCGGGGGGAGCCGGCGGCGTCCCGAACCGGGGAATCCGCATCCCGAACCGGGAATCCGCATCCAGAACCGGCTGCATCCCGAACCGGCTGCATCCCGAAGCGGAAAATCTGCATCCTGAACCGGCTGCATCAGGGACCGGGGGGAATCGGCATCCCGAACCGGGGATCCGCATCCCGAACCGGGCATCCGCATCCCGAACCGAGCGAGGATCCGCACCCCGAACCGACTGAATCCCGAACCGGGGGAATCTGCATCCCAAACCTGCTGCATCAGGTACCGAGAGGACCCGCAGCCCGAACCGGCTGCTTCCCAAACCGGCTGCTTCCCGAAGCGAGCGAGGATCCGCATCCTGAACCGACTGAATCCCGAACCGGGAGGAATCCGCACCTGCTCCGGTGCAACCGCATCCCGCTCTGGTGCCGCACCGGGCAGGATCCGCAACCCGAACCGGCCGCATCTCGAACCGGAGGAATCCGAACCCTGGGGAAGCCGCAGCCGAGCCTGGAGGGACCCGCACCCCGAACCAGCCCTGCACCCCCATCCAGCCGTGCCCGAACCGGGAAGGACCCGCACCCCGAACCAGCCGCGCCATGGCCGCACTCCCGGCTCCAGCTGCACCCTGACCCAGACAGGTCCCGCACCCCGAACCCGCCGCACCCTGACCCAGACAGGTCCCGCACCCCAAACCAGGAGAGCTCTGGAGCAGCCCTGCCCCCGACCCCGCTGCCCCCGAACTGGGAGGTGCCCACACCCTGGAGCAGCCACGCACCCCAAAGCTGCTGGGCCAGGGGGGGCCCTGAACCCCAAAGCGGCTGAGCCAGGGGGAGCCCTGCACCCCAAAGCGGCTGCGTGCCCCAAATTTGCTGTGCCCTGATCCTCTGCACCCTAAACCAGGAGGGATCTGCCTCCCAAATTAGCTGACCCAGCAGGATCTGCACCCCAATCTTGCTGTGCCCTGATCCTGCCGCTCCCTGACCCAGGAGGGCCCCACACCCCAAATTCACTGTGCGCCCCAATCTTGCTGAGCTCTGACCTGGGAGGGTCCCGCACCCCAAATTCCCGGTGCTGTCTCCGGGGACCATGGATGCCTCTCCGGCTCTGGAAGCGGAGCTGGAGCACCTCAACGCCTCCCTGAACGAGTCCTGGGCCAACCCGTTCGTGCAGCCGCCCTGGCAGGTGGCCCTGTGGGCCGTGGCTTACGCCCTGATCGTGGTGGTGGCCGTGGTGGGCAACGTGGTGGTCATGTGGATCATCCTGGCGCACAAGCGGATGCGCACGGTCACCAACTTCTTCCTGGTGAACCTGGCCTTCGCCGAGGCCTCCATGGCCGCGCTCAACACCGTGGTGAACTTCAGCTACGCCGTGCACAACGAGTGGTACTTCGGCCCGGCCTATTGCCGCTTCCACAACTTCTTCCCCATCGCCGCCGTCTTCGCCAGCATCTACTCCATGACGGCCATCGCGCTGGACAGGTGAGTGACCGGAGCGGCCGGGGTCACTCCGTGGCCGGAGCCTGGGCATGGAGCTCGGCTCTGTCTGTGCTCCCCCACAGTTAAAGCAAAGCTCGTTTCGGGGTTCAAAATAACCCAGCTCCGGCTGCAGGTGGCTTTGGGAATTCTGTGGGAGCGTTGGGAGCTCGGGAACAGCTCCGTGATCCCCCCGGCGGTCGGTGCAGGGTCCTGGGGGTTCCTTTGGAGAAGCCTCTGCCTTCCCAGCTCCTCTGCAGATTCTTCCCTTCCCTTCCCTTCCCTTCCCTTCCCTTCCCTTCCCTTCCCTTCCCTTCCCTTCCCTTCCCTTCCCTTCCCTTCCCTTCCCTTCCCTTCCCTTCCCTTCCCTTCCCTTCCCTTCCCTTCCCTTCCCTTCCCTCAGATCGAACCAAACCCCAAATTCAGGCACAAAATGGCATCGCCTCCCAAACCCCGCGCCTGTGCCGGACACGCCATCCCAGGAGCCATTCCACGGTTCTGGGCTGCGTTGGGAATGTCTGCGGAGCGTCTGGGAGCAGCTCGGGCTGGGAAGCGCATCCCGGCTTGGGGGGGTGTCCCAAGGAAAACCCGCCGGGATTCCAGGGGCGGATCCAGCGGGAGAGGCCGGAGCCCGGGATTGCTGATTCGGCTGCCGGGGTTGGGTTTTCCCTGCCCGGTTCCTGCCGGATTGTTGGGATCTGCTGGCACAGCCGGATCCCACCGGGGCCGTGATCCAAAGCTCAGCCGGATCCCAAATCCCACTGGAGCTGTGCCGTGATCCAAAGCTCAGCCGGATCCCGGATCCCACCGGGGCCGTGATCCCGAGCCCAGCCGGATCCCAGCGGGGCCGTGATCCCGAGCCCAGCCGGATCCCGGATCCCACCGGGGCCGTGATCCCGAGCCCAGCCGGATCCCAGCGGGGCCGTGATCCCGAGCCCAGCCGGATCCCGGATCCCAGCGGAGCCGTGATCCCGAGCCCAGCCGGATCCCGGATCCCACCCGGGCCGTGATCCCGAGCCCAGCCGGATCCCAGTGGGCACCGCTGTCCCTCCTTTGTCCCCGGGCTCGGGGGACACCGAACCCCCCGAAGCCCCCGGGCTGTGACCTCCCCCTGGCGCTCCCTGTCCCAGGAATTCGGCCTCGCTGACATTCCCCAATCCCGGCTCCGGGGCAGCCTCGCCGCTCCCTCGGAGCGTTTTTCCAAGGCGACATTCCCGGAGCCGGCCGGGCTCTGCGCCGCCTCTCCCGGCCCCTGTTCCCGGGGAATCAAGGGGATTTTGGCAGGGGATCCGTGGCGGGGAGGACGCTTTTCCTGCCCATATTCCCTGCGGGAAGCAGCGCCGGGGTTGGATGAGGCTCCCCGGGCGTTCAAAACAGCGCCGGGGTCGGTTTTGTCACCAAATCCTCTCCCTAAAATCCCCGGGAGCGAGCGCAGGGAATTGAGGTGATAATTAATAAAAACCGGGATATTTCCAGCTCCTCTCCCATGGCGGTGCTGGCGCTGCTCCAGGAGGATCTTTGTGATCAGATGGAAAAGCCCTTTCGGGCTGGGATTAATTCCAGGGATTATTTTTGGGGTTAATAATTGAATTTACAGCCTTTGATCCACCCCGAAATAACCAGGAAGGCAAATCCAGGGAAGCTGGAGTAAAACAGGAAAATCTGGAAGGCTGGGGCTGGATTTTTGGGGGGAGATTGGCATTCCCAAAAATTCTTCCTGCACCTGCAAACCCTGAAGAGAGGCTCGGCTTTCCCAAAAAAATCCAGGCTCCCACCTGGAAGCTGCAGCCTCCGTGCGCTCGGAGCCAGCGGCTGCATCCCAGATTCCAGCCGGGAATCGCGAAGGCGGCAAATCCCATCCTCAGCCCCTCCAGGCACCTCCAAGCCCTGGAAAATTGCTCCTTTTCCTGTGCCTGGGACCTGACAATGGCAGCTGAAACGCAGGAAAAGCAGGAATTTGTTCCAGGAGCCTGGAAGGGAGGAATCACTCCCGGCCGGCAGCAGGAGGATCTGTGGGAACAGGGAGAGCAGGAACTGGGATTGGGAACGGGGAGAGCTGGGAATAGGATTGGGAACAGGGAGAGATGGGAATGGGATTGGGAATGGGGAGAGATGGGAATGGGATTGGGAACAGGGAGAGCGGGAACTGGGATTGGGAACGGGGAGAGCTGGGAATGGGGATTGGGAACAGGGAGAGCAGAGAATGGGATTGGGAACAGGGAGAGATGGAAACAGGATTGGGAACAGGGAGAGATGGGAATGGGATTGTGAACAGGGAGAGCCGGAGACGGGATTGGGAGCAGCAGGGCCGGGTTGGGGTTTCAGCCACAGCCGGGATGGGGCTGGAATTCCCAATTTCCACCAAAACTCAGGGAAGCGGCATGGAATGAGCCTCATGTTCCCAAAGTCCGGCAGAGCGATGGGATCCGGAGCGAGGGCTGGGATGAGCGGGATTCTCCCCCAATCCTCTGCATCCCCGCTCCCCGCAGGCAGTTCCTGAGACATCTCTGCCAGAGGATATGGAATGGCCTTGGAAAAACTTGGAAAAGCCACCACGGAGCAAGTGGGGATTGTGGTTTGATCCATAAAATCTGGGAATCCTGGAATGGGTAGGAAGGGACCTCAAATCCCATCCAGTGCCACCTCCCACCATCTCAGGATGCTCCAAGCCCCATCCGGCCTGGCCTGGGACACTTCCAGGGATCCAGGGGAATCCACAGCTTCTCCGGGAATTCCCCCAGTGGGGGTTTTTTTTTGCGGGATCCATCGTGGATTTGTGCAGGATTTTCGCTGGAAGTTCCTCCATCCCCTCCTTCCCTGGAGCTGCTCCAGCCTGGGCACAAAACAAAAACAACGGGAAGTTGTTCCGAACACTCCCAACAATCGCAGGAAATTCGGGATTGGGGCTGGCACCGGAGCGGCTCAACAAAATCCCGAAGAATTCCGGGCCCAGCAGCTCCCTCGGCTCCCGAATTCCTGCCCCGTCCTTTGTTCGGGATGCGTCAGTGCCAGAGCACTTCCGATGTCCCTTCCTGGCTCCCGGATCCCCCTGGGAATGGGTTCTCTTGGAAAACAGGCAGGAAATCCATTTTTTCCCGATTTTCCGGGAAAAGCAGCGGTGCCCACGCTGATTTCCAGCCGCACTCGGAATAAAATCCCAACTCTGGCCTTCCCTAAGTCGGGATTTCCATGGAGCATCCCAGGATAACGCTGGCGTTCCCTCTCTCACTGGGAATCCCCAGCCTCCCGCAAACGGATGGAGGAGGAAATTCCCATGAGGATAAATACCCAGGAATGCAGCCCAGGGGGCAGAACGGGGGAAAATCTCCTCTCTGATCCCAAAACTCGGAGTGAATCCAGCCAAAATCCTTCCAAGGGAGCAAATCCGGGAGAATTTGGGATGTGGGACCGGAAAAAAAATTCCCCCTTTTTCTGCAGAGCTTCTTTTTGAAGCAGCTGGAATTTGGAGTGGGAATAAGCTCCTGCAATTCCCAGATAAAGCTGCTCATTAAAAATTCCCTCTCCGGACTCCAGCAGGAATCCCACCGGGATCGCCGTTATTTATTATCTGTATTTTTGTTAATATCGATATTCCCTTTTTTTTTCCAATTCCGGCTGGGTTATCCAATTATCCCAGGTGCCCTGAAATCCATGAAGTTGCCAGGAACAAGCTCCATGGGGAAAATCTGGGATCTCCAAACTTCCCTCCCTCACCACAGCTCCCGAAATTCCCAGTCCTGCAGCCATCCCCACCCCCAAATCCCACGTTTTTAGCAGAAAAATCCGCTTGGGAAACTGAAATCCCAGGCTGGATATCGGGAATATTTTCCAGCTCATTCCCATTCCCTGCTTTTCCCAGGAGGTGATTTTTGCAGGAAGAACCCTCCGGAGAGGACACATTTTAGCAGTTAATTAATTAATTAATGATTAACACGGGGCACCAGGCCGGGCTTTTCTTTAAGCCTGGCTTAAAGGACATCTGGGCTTGGCAGGGCAGGGCTTTGATCTGCTCCTGGTGTTGTGGAATCCCAGAATTTGGAATATTCGGGAGCATCGGGGAAGTGAAGGAAAGGCAGGGATTGGGGCCGGAGGAGCGAAGCAGCTTTGTGAATTCCCAAAAAAAATTCCAGCGTCACGGAAACGCCACCAAAAGCCCGGGAAGCTGCTGGGAACCCAGCGGGGAGCGGGATCGGAGCGTGGATTTCCCAGCTGGGCTCGGGAAGGTGGGACCAGGGATGGAGACAGGAATGGCTTGGGAAGGAGTCACTGATCCCAGGCCCTGATCCCATGGCATTAATTCCCACGGAATTAAAGCCCCCCCGGGATCCCTTGGGTGTAAATCCCATCCAAATCAAATCCCCATTTCCCCCACTTTTCCTACGGGAAGAGGAGAGCGTTTGGAATTCCCTGGGTGGTAAAGGTGGAACTGGGATGGAGTAGGAGTGCTTGGGTGGCTCCCAAGGGCAGGAAAGTTCGGATTTAGCCGGGTTTGGGGGGAGTTGGGGGGCTCATAAACCTGGAATAGGATCCTGGAATGGGCCATTCCATTGATCCCATCCCATGGATCCCATCCCATCCCATGGATCCCATTGATCCCATCCCATTAATCCCATTCCCATCCCACTGAGCCCATTCCCATCCCACAGATCCCACTGATCCCATTCCCATCCCACTGAGCCCATTCCCATCCCATGGATCGCACTGATCCCATCCCATTGATCCCATTCCATCGTATCCCATTCCATGGATCCCATCCCATCCCACTGATCCCATTCCCGTCCCATGGATCCCATTGATCCCATTCCATGGATCCCATCCCATTGATCCCATTCCCATTCCATTGATCCCATTCCCATCCCATCCCATCCCATGGATCCCATCCCATCCCATAGATCCCATTGATCCCATCAATCCCATCCCATCAATCCCATGGATCCCATCCTATCAATCCCATCCCATGGATCCCATCCTATCCCACAGATCCCATCCCATCAATCCCATCCTATCCCATGGATCCCATCCCATCCTATGGATCCCATCCCATTGATCCCATCCTATCCCATCCCATCAATCCCATCCATCCCATCCCACAGATCCCATCCCACAGATCCCATCCCATGGATCCCATCCCATCCCACAGATCCCATCCCATTCTATGGATCCCATCCTATGGATCCCATCCCATCCAGCTCCCAGAGCTGGAACACTGGCATTTCCCAGCCCTGATTCCCGCTTTTCCCGCGCCGCAGGTACGTGGCCATCATCCACCCGCTCCGGCCGCGCCTCTCGGCCACGGCCACCAAGGCGGTCATCGGCCTCATCTGGCTCCTGGCCTTCCTGCTCGCCTTTCCCCAGGGATATTTCTCCGTCACCACCGAGCTCCCGGGACGCCTCGTGTGCCTCGTGGAGTGGCCGGAGCCCGGCAGCGCCGCATCCGGAAAAACGTGAGTGGGAACGGGCTGGGAGAGGAGAGAAATCTGGGGAAAAATGGTGGGAATGAGAGAAAAGTGGAGAGAGGGAAAGGGGAAAAGGGAATTGGGGAAAGGGGAAAGGAAAGGGGAAAGGAAAGGCGAAAGGAAAGGGGAAAAGGGAAAAGGGAAGGAAAGGGAAGGGAAGGAAAGGAAAGGGGAAAGGAAACGGGAAAGGAAAGGGGAAAGGAAAGGAAAGGAAAGGGGGAAAGGGAAAAGGGAAGGAAAGGGAAGGGAAGGAAAGGAAAAAGGAAAAAGGAAAAAGGAAAGGAGAAAGGAAAGGAAAGGGAAAAGGAAAGGGAAAAGGAAAGGGAAAAGGAAAGGGAAAAGGAAAGGGAAAAGGAAAGGGAAAAGGAAAGGGAAAGGAAAGGAAAGGAAGGGAAAAGGAAAGGGAAAAGGAAAGGGAAAAGGAAAGGGAAAAGGAAAGGGAAAAGGAAAGGGAAAAGGAAAGGGAAAAGGAAAGGGAAAAGGAAAGGGAAAAGGAAAGGGAAAAGGAAAGGGAAAAGGAAAGGGAAAAGGAAAGGGAAAAGGAAAGGGAAAAGGAAAGGGAAAAGGAAAGGGAAAAGGAAAGGGAAAAGGAAAGGGAAAAGGAAAGGGAAAAGGAAAGGAAAAAGGAAAGGAAAAAGGAAAGGGAAAAGGAAAGGAAAAAGGAAAGGAAAGGTGGGAATCCCTCGGGATAGGGAATCCCTCCCTTACCCAGTGAGGGCTCAGGGCAGCACCGGCTCCCCCCGGCTCTCCCTGGGGCACAGTCACTTTTCCAGGTGAATTCCATGCTCTCCATGATCCAAACATTGTCCCAGTGCTCCCTGCCCCCCCTGGATCCTCCTCCTCCCGGGAATCCCATGTCCAACTGCGGACATTCCGTGTTTGGGCTCTGGGAATGGGATTTGCTCTGCCCCGGGGGTTCACAGCCCTTTTCGTGTCCCTCGAAGCCTCCTGGGGCAGAGTTATTCCTGCGAGAGGAAAATCCGGATTTCCCGGGAATATCCTGGGTGAGGGATAACGGAAAAATCCCAGTTTGGGGATTTATCCACTCCAAACATCCCCAAATTCACCCCGAAACTTGAAGCTGGAGTGTCAAGAACGGCTGGGAGGCCTCGGCTGGAATCGAATCCCTTCCTGGAAGGAAAATCCGGGAATTTCCAAAGGGTCTGGGAATGGTTCGGTCTTGGAAATCCGAGGGGAGTGAAATGGCGGGAGTTGAGGAAAAAAGGGAGAGGGAGGGAATAAAAAAGGGAATAACAAAGGGGATCCAAAAGGGAATAAAGTAGGGAATAAATAGGGAATAAAATAGGGATTAAAATAGGGAATAAATAGGGAATAAAAAGGGAATAAAATAGAGAATAAATAGGGAATAAATAGGGAATAAAAAGGGAATAAAAAAGGGAATAAACAGGGAATCAAAAGGGAATAAAAAGGGAATAAGCAAGGGAATAAAATAGGGAATAAAAAAGGGAATAAAATAGGGAATAAACAGGGAATCAAAAGGGAATAAGTAGGGAATAAACAAGGACTCAAAAGGGAATAAACAGGGAATAAAATAGGGAATAAAAAAGGAAATAAACAGGGAATCAAAAGGGAATAAAATAGAGAATCAAAAAATGGAATAAAAAAGGGAATAAAAAAGGGAATAAACAAGGAACTAAAAAGAGAATTAAAAAGGGAATAAAATAGGGAATCAAAAGGGAATTTGCCATCTCCAGCCCTGAGGATGGAGGAAGTGGGGCTGTGGAATTCTGCTGTGGAATTCTGCCGTGGAATTCTGCCGTGGAATCCCGCCGGAGCCAGGGCGGGCGTCCAAGGCGAGCGTGGCAGGTGCCGGTGGCTCCCTGCTGCCATCCATCACCTCATTCCTGGCCTGGCACCGCCGGAGCCGGGGCCGGAGGGCTCCGGGGGGGTTTCCCAACCTCATTCCATCCTTGGGGATCCCTTCCAGCCTGGAATATTCCGTGATTCCCAGGCACTGCCCGCTTGGGGCGGATCGTTCCGGTGGCTTTTCCAAATCCAAGAGGAAAACGCCGCCGTTAAAGCCACGAGGGATTCGCATCCTGGGGCAGCTGGGAAAGCTGGGAAAGCAGATCCCCGGCAGCCTTGGGATGGCCAGATCCCAAAGAATTTGGGGATTGGGAGGAATTCACAGCTCCAAGCCTCGGGATCTCCCCGAGTGGAGCCTGGTGGAGCTTGGGATGGGATTTTCCGGCCCTAAATAACTCCAGGACAGGTGTTGGGGTCATTCCAGAGGCGTCACTCCAGCCCCTCGCGCTCCATGGGCTCGGAGCGGTTATTCCGGGAAGGCTCCAGGGGCAGCTGCTCCGTCTGCAGTGCCAGGAGGAAAAATATCCCATCCTTTTCCCAGTTCCCAGGGAAAACAGGAGAATTCCAACACCTCTGGAGGCAGGAATGCCCTTGGAAAACCTCTGGGGAGCACAGAGCTGGTTTTCCCTGGAAAACATCCCTGTTTTCCCCACTGTGCCAGCAGCCGGAGCCGGTAATTCCATGGGATTTGATCCGGCTGTCGATCCCTGCTTCCCACAGGGATTCCTGATCCATCCCAATTCCAGCGGGGTTGTTCAGGGAAGGGAGAGGCCACCCCGGGGAGATCGGAGCCCCTGGGAATGTCCCTCCTGTGCCAGCATTCCCAGGATTTGCCGGGGAAGAGGAGGCAGCTCTGTCCTCCAGCATCCCACGATTCCTCCGGGATCCTCCATCCTACACCAGATCCTAAATCCCTGAAAACCTTTCCGTTTTAAACCCCAGCTTTCCCTGAGTGCTCCGATCCCGGGAATCCTTCAGGCAGAATAGCACACGAATAATTCCAGTGCTTTTCCACGGCCGGGATCCCAAAAGAATTCCCGGAGCTGTCTGGAATGGCTCTCCAGGCCCAGACACCCCTGGAAATGAGGGGTCTGTGCTGCTGACGTTATCCCGCAGCTCCTCCAGACATTCCTGCAGGGCTCCCAGGATCCTGAATTCCATGGGAACCGCAACAAAATCCTCCTCCGGAGCCGCGGAGACGCCTCTGGAAGGAGCGAAATGAAATCCGGCCCCGCAAACCCCATCCCAAATGGAATTAGGGCCGGGGAAAATGAGATTGCGGCGGGGCTGGGGCCAGCCCCATTCCCTGCGGGAGAATTCCCGGAGCCGCTCCGTACCCTCTGGAGCTGTGATTCAATCCGAGCTCCCGGGAAGATGAGTGATTCCAGAGCTGGGAGCGGCTGCAGGGCCTGGATCGGCCTCGGGAAGATGCAAAACCTTGGATCAGAGCCCAGAAATCCACGCAGGGACCCCCAAGGCCTTGGGAACAGAATTCCCGCTAAGCCGGCAGCATTTGGGAAGTTTTCCAGGCAGGCACCAGCCATGTTTGTGGGCTCAGTTTTTAGGGAAGAGAGGATTTTCCAGGATTTTCCAGGATTTTCTGCATGGCCAGAGCCTCTGTCCCCTCCTGCGGGATAAACCCGGAATGACGGCAGTTCCTTTTAGATCAACTCCTTTTTGACAGAAATCCTCACGGATCCACGGCATTCCCAGAGTTCCCACAGCATTCCCAGAGTTCCACAGCATTCCCAGTGCTCCCCCTGTATTCCCAGTGCTCCCACAGCAATCCCAGCACTCCCACAGCAATCCCAGTGCTCCCCCTGCATTCCCAGTGCTCCCCCAGTGTTCCCAGCGCTCCCATGGCATTCCCAGTGCTCCCATGGCATTCCCAGTATTCCCCCTGCATTCCCAGCGCTCCCATGGCATTCCCAGTGCTCCCAGCTCATTCTCAGTATTCCCCCTGCATTCCCAGCGCTCCCCCTGCATTCCCAGTGCTCCCAGTGCATTCGCAGTGCTCCCGATCCCGCCGCGGCTCCCCAGCTCACGGCAGAACAGCCTCGGGCCTGCGCTGCCGCTTCCATGCGGAGCCTCCCGCTGGATTTGGGATTTGTTTATCCATGACACGAGGAGCCCCAGGATCCGGCCCTTTCCCTGAGCCCGGAGAGCGGATCCGGCTGCGGAATTCCCGGCCGGGTTTGAGTAAAGCTCCAAGGATTTGGCTCCTTTTGGGAACGGGGGTCGTGGCTGGTGCCACCTGAGCCCAGGATTTTTGGGAGCTGCATCCCATTCCCGGTGTTTGCTCCGCAGGAAAATCCTTTATTCCTTCTCAATATTCCCATCCTTTCCTAATCCAAAATCCCACGTTTCTGGCAACTAAAAGTTGGGAGCAGAGCCCGCATCCATCCCCAGGATAATGTGGGATGTGAAGAGAGGAGGAGTGAGAGGAGAAACTCAGCTCAGCTAAAAATTCCTTCCCTGAGGAAATTCCCAGGAATTTCCCTGACTACATCCCATTCCAGGAGGGTTTTTTCCACTTGTCCCCTCAAATCACCAGGAGCAGGATGAGTCTCCAGAGGTTTTATCCCAAACGGGGTGGGGAGGGATCCGTAATGGGGGTGAACCTGGATAACGGGAGAAGATCGGGGTGAAACCCGGGAATCCTCCCCAGCCCGGCAATTCCCGGTGCAGGAATTATGCGGGAATTGCGCCGAATCCTCTCTTTCCGAGCGCAGCTCTTCCCCTCCGAGCTCAGTTCGGAAGAGGGGGACGGGAGATGCTCAGGGATGATCCCGTTTTTCCCAGGTACCACTTCTCCACGACCGTCCTGCTGTACCTGCTGCCGCTGCTGGTGATCGGCTGCGCCTACGCCGCCGTCGGCCGCACGCTCTGGGCCAGCGAGATCCCCGGGGACTCCTCCGACCGCTACCACGAGCAGGTGTCGGCCAAGAGGAAGGTGAGGAATTCTGGGAGTGGATGGATCCAGAATTCCCATCCGATCCTAACCACGAGCAGGTGTTGGCCAAGCGCAAGGTGAGGAATTCCGGCAGGGGCCGGATCCAGAGTTCCTGGCCAATCTCCACAAGGTGAGGAATTCCGGCAGGGGCCGGATCCAGAGTTCCTGGCCAATCTTCACAAGGTGAGGAATTCTGGGCACAGGTGGATCCAGAATTCCTGGCCAATCTCCACAAGGTGAGGAATTCCAGGATCGGATGGATCCAGAATTCCTGGCCAATCTCCACAAGGTGAGGAATTCCAGGATCGGATGGATCCAGAATTCCTGGCCAATCTCCACAAGGTGAGGAATTCCAGGCACAGGTGGATCCAGAATTCCTGGCCAATCTCCACAAGGTGAGGAATTCCAGGAGTGGACGGATCCAGAATTCCTGGCCAATCTCCACAAGGTGAGGAATTCCGGGCACAGGTGGATCCAGAATTCCTGGCCAATCTTCACAAGGTGAGGAATTCCGGGCACAGGTGGATCCAGAATTCCTGGCCAATCCCAACCACGAGCAGGTCTCAGACAAGAGGAAGGTCAGGAATTCTGGGCGTGGCTGGATTCAGAATTCCCATCCAATCCCAACCATGAGAAGGTCATGGCCAAGCTCAAGGTAAGAAATTCTGGGAGGGGCTGGATCCAGAGTTCCTGGCCAATCTCCACAAGGTGAGGAATTCCGGCAGGGGCTGGATCCAGAGTTCCTGGCCAATCTCCACAAGGTGAGGAATTCTGGGAGGGGATGGATCCAGAATTCCTGGCCAATCTCCACAAGGTGAGGAATTCTGGGAGGGGCTGGATCCAGAATTCCTGGCCAATCCCAACCACGAGCAGGAATCGGCTACATGGAAGGTAAGGAATTCCGAGTGTGGATAGATCCACAACTCCTGTCCAATCCAGGTCTCAGAGAAGCAGAAGGTAAGGAATTCCGGGCATGGCTGGATCCACAATCCATGGCCAATCCCAGCCCCAAACCCTTCATTAGGAGTGGGAGCAGGTGAGGACTTGGTGGTTGAAGATGGAGCAGAGTGGACACCTTCACAAAAGTGGTTCAACCAAGACGTTGACCGCACATTCCTGGTTGGAAAGGCCATTCCAGAGGGTGGAATGACCAGTGGGTGGGTTGAAGATGGAGCAGAGTCCTGTGGACATCTCCTCCACAAACACAGTTCAACCAAGACGTTGACTGCACATTCCTGGTTGGAAAGGCCATTCCAGAGGGTGAAATGGCTGCTGGATGGGTTTAGGACACCTCCTCCACAAAAGTAGTTCAACCAGGATTTTGGAAAGGTCTCCAAGGCCGAACAGTGTGGAATGACCGACGGATGGGTTGAAGATGGAGGAGACATCAAATGTGGTTCAATCCAGATGCTGCCCCCGCGTTCCCGGTTGGAAAGGCCGTTCCGGAGGGTGGAATGGCTGCTGCAGCGTTCTCCCCCCATTCCAGGTGGTGAAGATGATGATCATCGTGGTGTGCACCTTCGCGCTCTGCTGGCTGCCCTACCACGTGTACTTCACGCTGCAGTACCTGCGGCCCGAGTGGTACCTGCAGAGGTTCATCCAGCAGGTCTACCTGGCCGTCATGTGGCTGGCCATGAGCTCCACCATGTACAACCCCATCATCTACTGCTGCCTCAACGACAGGTGGGCAGCGGGAGGCTCCGGGAGCGCCTCGGGATGATGGGAATGTGGGGATGTGGGAGATGAGGAGAGGGCTGGATGGGGTTTTTTCGGGATGGTTCTGTCCTGCCCTCTGCCACGTCCAGCAGATGCGGGATTGGCACAATCCTCACCTGAAGTCTTTCCTAATCCCTGGGGATTTGGAGGGAAAACATCAATCGAAGCAATCCCAACTCATAATTGGGATTTCTCAGAGGGTTGTTCCTCCCCTCAGTGAAAAATCACTATTTTGTCATGTTTAGCAAAGCTCAGCTTTATCTCCCTCTTCCTTTGGCCATGTCCATCCCATTCCTTTGACCACCTCCATCCCATTCCTTTGGCCATGTCCATCTCCATGTCTTTCCTCATTCCTTTGGCCACCTCCATCCCATTCCTTGTTCCACCTCCATCCCATTCCTTTGGCCACCTCCATCCCATTCCTTTGGCCACCTCCATCCCATTCCTTGTTCCACCTCCATCCCATTCCTTGTTCCACCTCCATCCCATTCCTTTGGCCACCTCCATCCCATTCCTTGTTCCACCTCCATCCCATTCCTTTGGCCACCTCCATCCCATTCCTTTCTCCACCTCCATCCCATTCCTTTGGCCACCTCCATCCCATTCCTTTCTCCACCTCCATCCCATTCCTTTGGCCACCTCCATCCCATTCCTTTCTCCACCTCCATCCCATTCCTTTGGCCACCTCCATCCCATTCCTTGTTCCACCTCCATCCCATTCCTTTGGCCACCTCCATCCCATTCCTTTCTCCACCTCCATCCCATTCCTTTGGCCACCTCCATCCCATTCCTTTCTCCACCTCCATCCCATTCCTTTGGCCACCTCCATCCCATTCCTTGTTCCACCTCCATCCCATTCCTTGTTCCACCTCCATCCCATTCCTTTGGCCACCTCCATCCCATTCCTTTGGCCACCTCCATCCCATTCCTTTCTCCACCTCCATCCCATTCCTTGTTCCACCTCCATCCCATTCCTTTGGCCACCTCCATCCCATTCCTTTTTCCACCTCCATCCCATTCCTTTCTCCACCTCCATCCCATTCCTTTGGCCACCTCCATCCCATTCCTTTTTCCACCTCCACGTCTCTCCCCCTCCCGGTCCCGCAGGTTCCGGCTGGGATTCAAGCACGCGTTCCGCTGGTGCCCGTGGGTCAGCGCCGGGGAGTACGAGGGGCTGGAGCTGCGCTCGGCGCGGTTCCTGCACACGCAGAGCTCGGTGTCCAAGGTCAGCAGGATGGACACCACCACCGTGGCCTCGGCGCTCGGCGCAGCCGACGACGACCCCGACGAGCCCGGCCGGGCCAAGCGGCTCTCCCTGGACATGACCTCCAACGGCTCCTCCCGCAGCGACTCCAAGACGGTCTCCGAGAGCCTCAGCTTCTACTCCAACACCCTCACCTAGGGAGGTCCTCGTCCCCTGGGTGCCATCTCAGTGTCGCCGCCCTGCTCGTGCCGTGCCGCCGTTTCCCGTGCTGTTTTCCTGTCCTTTTCCTTGGGAGAGCCCAGCAGCAAAACCTTGGGATGAGTTCTGAGTGTTCCGTTGCGGGGCCGGCCGCCGGGAATGTTTGGCTGGCCCCGCCTTGCTGCCGGGCAGATGGAGGGGATGCAGGAACGGCACAGAGCCGGGTTTTTCTCCGGAATCCCAACACTGGCCGGTGCTTCCATGCTCTCTGCGAGGCAGGAGGGATCTCCCAGTGTATCCCACCCACGGGAAAACGACCCCATCCTGCACTTCCCTCCTCCCATCCTTAATTTCATTCTCCCCGTTGGATATCCAGGGGAATATTGAATCCCAAAATTCAGCAAAATGGCTCTTTCCAGCTCCATGGGGAATCATCGGCCACAGCGCAGATCCAGGACTTCCCGCACGGTCTTGGATCATCGCTGGCACCCACACCCCGCTGCTCCGAGGTCTCCTGCTCCAAACCCACAGATCGGAGCAGGGTGCTCCCAAAGGATCTACTGAAGGATCTACTGCAGGATCTCCTGAAGGATCTCCTGAGGGATCTCCTGAGGGATCTCCCGAAGGATCTCCCAAGGGATCTCCTGAAGGATCTCCCGAGGGATCTCCTGAGGGATCTCCCGAGGGATCTCCCGAAGGATCTCGGAGCTGAGCCGGGCTTTGGTTGCTGTTCCTCAACCACCACAAGGAATCCCTGTGATTCCCTGGAAGCTCCAAGGTGATTCCTCTTGGACGGACTCTGGAATGCCATGGAGCTCTGGAAAAGGAGAGCCCACCCTGAAGCGATTCTCACCCCCTGGAAATGGATTCCATCCCAAAAATGAGGATTGGAGGGAGATCGGGAATTCTGCAGGGCTGGTTTCACCCTGACGGTTGAGGTGATTCCCTTCCAGCTCCTGGATTTTGTTTTAATCAGGGAATTTTTTTTCCTTTGCAAAAACCATGAAGTTCGTGACGTGTGCATGGATCTGTGGAACGTTTCAGTCCTGTTCCGATGGATGATTTTCCCTGGACTTGTCCAGTGGATGAACACACACCCAGAGTGAGGGAAAAAGGAAAATAAAACCCCAAGTGGATAAACTCGGCTTGTTGGGAACAAAGCCACAAATTCGGGGACAGTTTGGGGGGAATTTGCTCCCGGCTGCTGCTCTGAGTTCTCGCTTGTGGTGTGGAAATTGGGCTCCTAAATGGAGTCACTGCAGGAGAAATGAGGGATGAACTCTGGAGGAATGAGGGATGAACAATGGAGAAATGAGGGATGAACTCCAGAGAAATGAGGGATGAACAATGGATAAATGAGGGATGAATGTTGGATAAAGGAGGGATGAATGCTGGATAAAGGAGGGATGAACTCCAGAGAAATGAGGGGTAAACAATGGAGAAAAGAGGGATGAACTCCACAGAAATTAGGGATGAACAATGGAGAAACGAGGGATGAACTCCAGAGAAATGAGAGATGAATGATGGAGAAATGAGGGATGAACAATGGAGAAATGAGGAATGAATGATGGAAAAACGAGGAATGAATGATGGAGAAACGAGGGATAAACGATGGAGAAATGAGGGATGAACGTTGGAGAAATGAGGAATGAATGATGGAAAAACAAGGAATGAATGATGGAGAAACGAGGGATAAACGATGGAGAAATGAGGGATGAACGTTGGAGAAATGAGGGATGAACGATGGAGAAACAAGGGATGAACGATGGAGAAACGAGGGATAAACGATGGAGAAATGAGGGATGAACGATGGAGAAACGAGGGATGAACGATGGAGAAACGAGGGATGAACTCCAGAGAAACGAGGGATGAACAATGGAGAAACAAGGGATGAACGATGGAGAAACGAGGGATGAACTCCAGAGAAACGAGGGATGAACGATGGAGAAACGAGGGATGAACTCCAGAGAAACGAGGGATGAACGATGGAGAAACGAGGGATGAACGATGGAGAAACGAGGGATGAACGATGGAGAAACGAGGGATGAACGATGGAGAAACGAGGGATGAACTCCAGAGAAACGAGGGATGAACTCCAGAGAAACGAGGGATGAACGATGGAGAAACAAGGGATGAACGATGGAGAAACGAGGGATGAACTCCAGAGAAACGAGAGATGAACAATGGAGAAACAAGGGAAGAACGATGGAGAAACGAGGGATGAACTCCAGAGAAACGAGAGATGAACGATGGAGAAATGAGGGATGAACGTGGGAGAAATGAGGGATGAACGTGGGAGAAATGAGGGATGAACGATGGAGAAATGAGGGATGAACATGGAAGCGCTCGGCGGATTTGCGCAGACCAAGGAATTGCTCATTTATTCCCAAAAGCTGAACCTCAGACCCCACTGAGCACGGAGAGCTCTGGGAATAAAGCAGGGACGACTTCTGGAGCTTCCCGACTCTCCGGGCTCCAAAGTGGCTCTGGGAAGATCCAATCATTCTGGATAAACCTGGATAAATCCCTGTTTATCTCGGAGATGAACCCACCCATGTTCAAGCCACGACTCCGGATGGAATTCAAGGAATGGGCAAAGAGGTGGATCCAGGAACAACTGAAAGCAGATTGACAAAAATGATCCTTTTTCCCCCAAATCCTGCCCGGTACCATCTGTGAGGAGCAGCTTTTCCAGCCGTTCCCACCCTCCTCCCACCCCCTGCGGCCGTGCCACGTCCCAAAGCTCCACATGCTTTGGAATGGGATTTTTCCTGCTTAAATTCCCACATTTTCCTGTTCTGGTCACCTCAAGACACATTCCCGTGTCGCTGCTTCCCAAATCCTGGAGAACGGGAATGGTGTGACCCCTCCTGGGGGGTTGGTTTGGCAGAATCCCACCGGTCCCAAAGGAAGGGGTCAGAGGGAAGGTTTGGGGTGGGAAGCCTTTCCCACTGATTCCATGGGAGCTGCCACCATCCAGAGCCAAATCCTGAGTCCCTTCCAGCTGCCATCCCAAATCCACAATCCCAAAAAAACCCCCAAATAGCTCAAAAGGGGTAAAAAGGTGAGCGGAGATTGGCTCCAAAAACCCCAAAAATGAGAGTTTGGGTCCCGTTTGAAGCCAGAATTCCCAAAAAAAAAAAAAAAAAGGAAATATAAATACATGTGTGGATAGGGATATAAATAACCACAGTGCCCTTCTGGCCTCCGTGTTTGTGCCCCGGATCGCCGGGATCAGACATGCAGGGAACGACAAGTGTCTGCTCCAGGGAATGCTCGGCGGGAGAACCGGGATCACCCCGGGGAAGGAGCTGAGGCTCCGATCGGAGCGGACGCTTCGCAGCCTGGGAATCTCCTGGGGCATCCCGAGGAAAAGGAGCTCTTGAAATAAAGAGGGAACAATTCCCAGCTGTTGGAAATAGCGAGGATGATGGCCTGGGATACTCGGGATGTTGGGAATGGGCCATGGGATCATCCAGCAGCTGGAAAAGCAAAAGCTTGTCCATAAATGGGTGCCAGCCCCAAATCCAGGCTGTCCCTTTTCCCCTCCAAGTGCCGAGTTATTGCTGGAGGTGGGAGCAGGGATGAGGATTTGGGATCGAGGCCGTCCCAAAAGATGGGATGTGTGCTCCGTGTCCACACATGGAATGTGGGTGGGGGGGAAGGACCTCGGATCCCATCGATCCCATCCCGCCCCTGCCATGGCCAGGGACCCTCCCACTGTCCCAGCGGGCTCCAGCCTGGCCTTGGGCACTTCCAGGGATCCAGGGGCAGCCCCAGCTGCTCTGGGAATTCCAGCCCAGCCCCTCCCCACCCTCATTCCTTCCCAAGATCCCATTTCAATCTCCCCTTTCCCACTGGGAAGCCATTCCCTGTGTCCTGTCCCTCCATGCCTTGTCCCCAGTCCCTCTCCCGCTCTCCCGGAGCCCCTTCAGGCCCTGCAAGGGGCTCTGAGCTTTCCCTGGATCCCTCCCTTCTCCAGGGGAACATTCCCAGCTCTCCCAGCCCGGCTCCGGAGGGGATCCAGCCCTGGGAACATCCTCAGGCAGAATTGTTTTCCCAGCCCTTGGAAAAGCCACAGGAAATTCCCCTTTTGGAGACTGAAGAGCCCAAACCGAGGTGGCCCCACCTGGACTTGGGGCCGGGACCTTTGTCCTGACCGTGATCCCATTTCCATCTCCTGGGCAGCTGAATCCAGAGGCTTTTCCAGGTTTTTTTAAGCAGATCTCGGATCAGAGATTCAGTTCCAAAGCCGGGGAGTTCCTTTGCCTCTTCCCTGGCACCTGAAAGAAAAACCAGTGGAGTCTGGAGAGAATCCCCCGGAGCTCTGTTCCCATCCCTCTGCCATCTCTCCTTGGAAGCACCTGGAAAACTCCCCCATCCCAAACCCCAAATCCCAGCCTGGAGCCACCTCCTGACCCCCTAAACCTTGGATTTTAAGCTCAGCTTTGTGTCCTGAAATGCAGAAATTCCCATTCCAATTGAACAGGAGCCTGGAGCAGCAAATCCCAAATCCCTCCCCATCCACACTGGGGATCTTCTCCAAAATCTGCTCCAAAACCCACCCTTTTCCCCCCATTCCACGTGTGACCGTCCCTCCCCCAGCACCAACCCCTGGATTTCAGGATTTTGCTGGATTTTGGGATTTGAGCAAGCCCGAGCCTGTTTTGGTTCTGTTGGGCAGAAAAACCCCGGCGCCTTTGGAAGTCGAAGCCAAGGATCCGGCGGCGCCTTTGGAAGTCGAAGCCAAGGATCCATCTGGCGGCAATTCCCATTGTTTGGAGCGTTTTTCCCGGGATTCCCGGTGGACACAAGGCCTGCCCCGCCCATCCCGTGTCTTCAGTGTTGTTTTTATTTTGCTGTCCCTCGAGAGCCCCTCACGGCCGAGCATTCCAGGATGGAAGCACGGGATCCGCTGTTTATGGAGCGTTCCCGCAGGGATGACGGGATTTGGGTTTTTTGGGATTTCCGTGTCCTTGCCAGAGCTGTGCGAGGTCGCAGAGCCCGGCCCGGGAGCTCCTGGGGTTTATTTATAATTAAATCACCACAATCGGAAAAAATTCCAATTTTCAGCCTCCGGGACCCAGCGTGGTCCCTTCTGGCCTTCCCCATTCTGGGATTCTGGGATTTTGGGATTTCTTCATGTCCCAAATGCATCACCCTGCCCCAAAATCCCATGTCCAGCTGGATAAGGAACACAATTATTATAATGCATGGAAATCCCCCTTTTCCTTGGAATACTCACCCCAAATCCCATTCCTGCTGGAATATCCACCCCAAATCCCATTCCTGAAGAATATCCACCCCAAATCCCATTTCTGCTGGAATATCCACCCCAAATCCCATTTCTCTGGAATATCCACCCCAAATCCCATTCCTGAAGAATATCCACCCCAAATCCCATTTCTCTGGAATATCCACCCCAAATCCCATTCCTGAAGAATATCCACCCCAAATCCCATTCCTGCTGGAATATCCACCCTAAATCCCATTCCTATGGAACACCCACCCCAAATCCCATTTCGGCAGAATATCCAGCCCAAATCCCATTCCTATGGAATACCCACCCCAAATCCCATTCCTGCTGGATGTTAAATCCCACTCCTCAGTGAAAGTCCCGGAGAGGGACAGTGAGACCCAGGAGCAGCTGAGGGTCTCCTTAAAATCCCCATCCCGGACCAAAGGGCTCCCGATCCCAGGGGATCCCTCGGGAATTTGGGATTTGGGGTGGCGGCAGCCGGAAGGAGCTTTCTGGGAAGTTCTTCCCATGGGAGCATCCCAAGAGAGAGAGAGGGAACCCAACCGTCCTTCCCAAAGCGTCTGCGTGTGACCGTCGGGATCGTCCCTCCGTGGATTTCATGGATAAATGTTCCTTTGGTGTGGAGAGACTGGTTCCTTATCCCTCAATGAGGGGAGGGGGGTGGGAGCGGGAAGAGGTGGAAAAGGCGGAAAAGCTAAAATTCCATAAAAAACATGGATGAAGGGTTTGGGGCATCCTCGGTGGGAAGGGTTTGCCCCGAAATGTCACCACAACAGCAGGAAAAGGGACAATTCCTGGAATTCCTCCTCAAAGCCGGGGCTGGGAGCGCATCCCTGATTCCCAAATCATGGAAATTACGGAAAAGGCTCCGATCCTTCCTGGAGCACGGGCAGGGCTCGGGGTTGTTCTCCGTGCGATTCCAGCCTCCTCTTCCCTGGCTGGGCTCCCGAATCCCGCTGCTCCGCCAGGAATGCTCAGTCCGTGGTTTTCCATGCTGACAGCGGAGCAGGTGGGAATTGTGGGAGCATCCGGCCCCTGCCATCGGTTCCGGCCGCCTGGAATTCCGGATTTTAATTAAAGCGGCGTTGCCGGGCTTGGCTCCATCCCGCAGGCCCGGCAAACTCCAGCTGTTTGCTTTCCATGAGCGATTTTATCCTGGAAAAGGCCGGGAATGGATAAACATCAGCACGCGCCGGGCGCCGGCAGCTGCTCCCAGCTGAGCTTCCCACGAATGCGGGGCTGGATCCCCCTTCCCGGAGGGATTCACATCCCAAGGGAGCTTTTTATTGGGATCATCCCCTTGCCCATCCCAGCAGGATTCCGATCCCAACGGAGCCATTTCCTCCATCGGGATCATCCCATCCCAATCCCCATGGAGCCGTTTCCTCCATCAGGATCACCCCATCCCAGCGGGATTCTGATCCCAACTGAGACATTTCCTCCATCGGGATCACCCCATCCCAATCCCAACGGAGCCATTTCCTCCATCGGGATCACCCCATCCCAGTGGGATTCTGATCCCCACGGAGCCATTTCCTCCATCGGGATCATCCCATCCCCTTTCCCAGGGCTGTCCCTAAGCGGGAATTTCACCCCCACCCCACAAAATGAGGCCGAGCCCTCACTGGGTACAAAAATCCCCCTCAGCCACACAAGGAAAGGGAATTCCAAATTCCCCAGGCTTTGGGTTATCCCTCCATCTCCAATTCCATGGGAAACCCCCCAAGAACCAGGAGCTGCCTGCTGGGAGACCCCAAAAAAGCCAAACTTGGTCGTTTTTGGTGCTTTTCGAGCAGGATCTGTAGGTTTGACTGAACCCACCCCGCTGATTTCCCGCTCCGGTGAATCCACGGGCTCAGCCTCATTTCCATGGATGGATTCCAGCGTTTTGCATAAATTTGCTTCACGCCAAGTCCAAAATATCCCGGAAAACGGAAATTAACGGTGGCTCATCGCTGCCAGGGCACAACCCGTGGTTTCCATGGCACCCAGGGGGCTCTGGGATGCTTCCCAAAAAATCTGAGCTCGGAGAGGAACGGTTTGGGTTCCAAACATCGGGATGGGAGTGGGTTTGTGTCCTTTGGGAGTCCCCGCCTCCATTTCGGGGCAGATTCCAGCAGATTTGGGGTTCCTGGATGGTGGAGAATTCCGGCTTGTTCGCAGCAGTAATTAGAGTTAATTACCCCAGTAATTACTGAGCTAAATGAGCGGAGCAGGAGCTGCTGGGAGATTTCAGGATTGGGAATTTGGGGGCGGGAAATGAGGAATTAAATCGGGTTTGGGGTTTCCAGGGCAAGGAACCGCTCCAAAGGGTCCTCCCTGGGCCTCGGGAATTCCAGAGGGAAGGAAGGGGAAAGGGGAGAGAGGAAATTGCTTCCATGGGATGCTCCGATTAATTTTTAATTAGAAATTAATTATTCATGGCAGCAGTCGAATGCACAGGGAGGGGTTGCAGAAGGATCCAAGGAATCCTGGTGGGATCCACACTCTAACCAGGATTTTTTAGGAAGAAATTCCTGCCTGAGGGGCTGGGATGGAATTCCCAGAGGAGCTGTGGCTGCTCCTGGATCCCTGGAATTGTCCAAGGCTGGGCTGGAGCCACCAGGATTTATGGAAGGTGTCCTTGTCCATGGACAAGGTTTTAAGGTTCCTTCCAACCCAACCCATTCCAGGATTTATCCCGGAAAATATCCCAGGATAAGATTCCCACAGGCCCCAAGGAGCACTCCTGATCCCGCTTTCCCTTCCCTTTTCCTACAAGGATTGGGGCCATTCCCAAGGAATGAGGGGCTGGAGAAGGGATTGGGGCCATTCCCAGGGGCAGGAGAAGGGATTGGGGCCATTCCCAAGGAATGAGGGGCTGGAGAAGGGATTGGGGCCATTCCCAGGGAATGAGGGGCTGGAGAAGGGATTGGGGCCATTCCCAGGGAATGAGGGGCTGGAGAAGGGATTGGGGCCATTCCCAAAGAATGAGGGGCAGGAGAAGGGATTGGGGCCATTCCCAGGGAATGAGGGGCAGGAGAAGGGATTGGGGCCATTCCCAAGGAATGAGGGGCAGGAGAAGGGATTGGGGCCATTCCCAGGGGCAGGAGAAGGGACTGGGGCCATTCCCAGGGGCTGGAGAAGGGACTGGGGCCATTCCCAGGGGCTGGAGAAGGGATTGGGGCCATTCCCAGGGAATGAGGGGCAGGAGAAGGGATTGGGGCCATTCCCAGGGAATGAGGGGCAGGAGAAGGGATTGGGGCCATCCCGAGTTCCTTCCCACTCCGGCCTCTTCCAGAGCTTTCCCACTAAAGGGAAAAGAATCCCTCCTGGCTGGATCAGAGCGACGTGTGCGGCAGCCAGGCCACGGGAAGGCAGCTCGGGAACAGCTCTTCCCAATAAAATCTTGGAAAGATCAAACCCGCTTCCCTCTGCCGAGCTTTCCCTGTGCCTCCAGCTCCAAACACAGGGAATGAGGGCGCCAAAAATGCGGGAAATCCTGGGATTTGTGGCACAAGAATTGGGGATAAAACACAGGGAACGAGGGCAGCAAAAATCTGGGAAATCCTGTCACCAGGGATCCCTCAATTTCCACTTCCATACGGGAATGTTCCTGCCCTCTCCGGCACCGCTGATGGATGCCTGGGAAAAATCCAAGGCCGTTGCCAGGGCAGGAGAAATTTATTTGGGCATTAAAACCCTCGGAGGCTCCTTTGGGTCGGGCTCAGCTGCAGAGATTGATTTGTTTACTGCAGCCACGGAACATGCGGGGTCTGTTCCCGGGAAAACTCATCCCAAAGCACATCCCGGGATTTTCCAGCCCCTCCCGGTTATCCTGGAGCAGCTGAGGGAAGGGATTGACCCCATTGCTCAGCCCCCGAGTTATCTGGGGGACAAAAAAAAAAAAACCCCGAAGTGTTTCGGTTCCTCGAGGTTTGGGAGTGTCCGGGGCTCTTCCAAGGAAATTCCAGGCTCCAAGCGTTGATTCCTTTGCCATTTTTGGGGTTGGGATGAGGCAGCGCTGAGATCCCGACTGGGGGAGCGCTCCTGGCGGGGGTGGCCGCGGGAATCGACGGACGGAGCCAAAGGAAAAGTGGGATTCGGGAGTTAACGACCACCTCTAAATGCACATATTCCTTAGGAAAAACGGGATTTTCCTTGTTGGGTCCTGGTGGATGGTGTTTGGAACGGGTTCTGGTAAAGCCGTGCTGGGGACACAGCGCGGGCTCGGGCACTCCTGGGGAGAGTCGTTTCCTTGGATCGGCCCTTCCCGGGATCCTGGAGCATCCTGGATGGGGAACCCACCATTCCCTAATCCCGGATTCTCCTCCTCGGGAGATCCCGCGGCTCCATCCCGTGCTGGAACATGGACTCGATGATCCTAAAGGTGTTTTCCACGCTTAACAATTCCGCGATTCCCTTGGCACGGAGGGGAAATCCTGGAGCGGGGATCAATCCACGGCTTTTCCTGCTGCTCCATCCAGCGGCTCAGCCGGGAAAAGCCGCCGGGAAAAAACACGGACACCCAACCGCAGCAAGGCCGCGGTGCCCTAAATCCATGGATTCGGCTGGGAATGCTGCCTGGGAGGGCTGGAAAAGCTCCTGCTCCGGGCGGTGGCACTGGAGAAGCAGCTGCTGTTCCCGAGCTTTGGAATGGAATTGGAATGGAATTCCCGAGCTTTTGGGGATGGATCTGGGGGCACGTCCAGGCCATCCCGACTTTTTCCTAAAGCTTCCAGAGCACAGGACACGCTCCAGAAATAAAAGTTATGGATTTATTTCCCTCTTGGTGGAGCTTTGCCTCAGGCACAGAGGTCGGGACTCTCCCAGGAGTGTCCCCTCTGCCCGGGATGGGGGACCTGAGGTCAGGTGAGGGTCTCAGGGAATATGGGGACACACCTGGAGGGTCACAGGGAACACCAGAGGGGGCACAGGGTGGCTCAGGGTGGAGCTCTGCTGCCAGGAACAGGGACAGGAGGAGAGGGAACGGCCTCAGGCTGGGCCAGGGGAGGCTCGCGTTGGACACCAGCGGGAATTTCCTCATGGAAAGGGCGCTCAGGCCTCGGAACTGCCCGGGGAGGTTTGGAATGCCCATCCCTGGAGGTGTCCGAGGCCTGGAGGTGGCACTCAGGGCTCTGGGCTGGGGACAAGGAGGGCATCGGGCACAGCTTGGACTCGGTGATCGCAAAGATTCCAACCTCAGTGATGCCGGGATAAGCGGCGCTGCTCTGGCGGCTCCTCCTCCTTCTTGGGGGGTGCCGGGGCGGCACCGGGGGCTGCTGACACCGCTCCGATCCCATCCCAGGGCCGGCAGATGGGGGACAATGGAAGGGTCGCCCCCTTCCCGGGGGTTCCCTCCCGGGGGTCCCCTCAGAGCGCTGCGCTGCGCCCCCCCCCCTTCCCCCTCACGACCGTTACTCGGCGCGCACGCGCGGGCCCGCCGAGCGCGCGCCGCCGTTCAAACCGCCTCGGGGGCGGGCACGCCGCGCTCTGATTGGCTGCCTGGCAGGGGCGCCGCGCGCTGATTGGTCGGGAGGCGCGGAGGGGGCGTGGCCGCGGCGAGGGCGGGCTCCCCCTCAGCGCGGCGCTGTCCCGCAGCCATGAGCGCTCGCACCCCCCGCGCCGCCGCCGCTTTCGCCGCCTCCCCGGCCCCGCGGCCCCTCGGCAGCACCGGCACCCCCGGCACCCCCGTGCTCGCTGAGTGCCCCAGCAACGACGATGAGCGCGAGAGGCGCCAGCGCCGCCGCTCCAGGGCCGTGGACTCGTCGCTGCAGGGCCTCGGCTCCCCCCGCGCCCAGGTAGGGCCGGTGCGCGGGGCCCCGGGCTGAGGGGGGAGCGCGGTCACCGACGCCGCTGTGTCCCGCAGGCCCGAGAGCTGGCAGCCCCCGCTGCCCCAGTGGAGCAACGCGCAGATCGCGGAGCACTACAGCACCTGTATCAAGCTCTGCAGCGAGAACGTGAGTCCGGGGCGCCGCGGTTGGGCCGGGCGGGGTTTAAAATCCTCCGGCAACGCGGGGCGGGCGGGGGTTTGAAACGCTTCGGGCCTTGGCAGCGGGGTCGTTCCGGGATGGGGCAGGTTAAGGGACCGTGAAGGGGCATCTGGCCCCAGCACCCTGCTCCAGCAGGGTCATCCCACAGCACAGGGGTGGTGTCTGCACGGTTCTGGAATGGCTCTGGGCAATCCCAGGAAAAAGTTCTTGTGGAACTCGCCAGGCATCAGGTCCTGCCCGTTCCTCTCGTCCCATGGCTGGGCCCCCCGGAGCAGAGCCTGGCTCCATCCTCCCACATTCCCCCTTGGATATTTAGACACAGGGATGAGGGCCCCTCTCAGCCGTCTCTTCCCGAGGCTGACCAGCCCCAGCTCCCTCAGCCTTTCCTCATCGGGGGGATGCTCCAGGCCCTTCCTCATCTTTGTCACTGGAGCTCCGTGTCCCTCCTGTCCCAGTGATCCCAGAGCTGGACGCAGCACTCCAGAGGTGCTCCCAGGGCTGGGCAGAGGGGCAGGAACGCTCCCTGACCTGCTGGGAATGCTCTTCCTGGGGCATCCCCTTGGCGTCCTTGTTCCTAGGACACTCTGCTGGGCAGGGACACTTTGTTGTCCCCCAGGTCCTTCTCCACAGGGATCACCCCCAGCCTGTGCTGTGTCCAGGACTGTCCCTCCCCAGCTGCAGGACCCTGTTGAATTTCAGACAATTCCCTGCCCACCTCTCCAACCTTTTCCTATTCCTCTTCCAAGAGGAAGCCGTGGCCACGTCCAGGCTGCTGTTGCCCTCCCCCGGGGCTCAGGGTCCTGGCAGGGTGGCCCTGGTCAGGGGAAGGGTCCCCAGCTGTGCTTTATTGCAGAAAATCACCACTAAAAATGCCTTTGGGCTGCACCTGATCGATTACATGACCGAGATCCTGAAGCAGAAGAACTCAGAGCTCACCAACTTCAAGGTGAGAGGAGTCCTTGCTGCTGCTGCTTTGTTTCCACCTGGCAATTAACCCCAGGCTTAATTAATGTGAAACCTCGAACACTGCTCAGGGTGCTGCCGCCAAAACCCCCCTGGGAGAGGCGGCACAGCCGCTTTTTGTCAGAATTGGAGGCACCGAATCCTTGTAAAGGCTGAATCCTTCTGGTTGTGGCGTCCCAAAGGGCTCTGGTGCAAAAGCAGGGCTTGGGAGGCCTCTGAGGTGAAAACCAGTGACCAAACAAGGCTGGGAAAGGAAGGAGGGTGCTGCTGGGCTGGGTTTAATCCAAGAACTTGCCAAGGAAAAGATTCCCTGGGATTGCTGGGAGGGAGGAGTGGATTCCCGGATGGATCCACAGGGGACAGCGCTTTGGGATGTGGCCTCCAGGAGCTCCTGAGCCAGCAGTGGCTCCTGAGGGAAGGATGGGAAAGGGGCACTGGGTTTCACTGGGGGGTTCTCAGCCTTCCTGGCGAGGTCTGGGGCTGGAGAAGGCACTTGGAATTCCACGTCCTTCACCCCTTCATGACTGGGGCAAACGGGATGATCCCGAGGGGGTGGCCCTAAGGAAGGAGAGGCGGCTCCTGGCAGATCAAACCTGCGCCTTTCTGCTTCTCCCCGCTGCAAAACTCAGCAATTCCTAAAGGATTTTAGGTGTGATCCCAAAAAGCCAAAGGGAGCACCCCCCTTGGTGGTCTGTAGCTTTCACAATCACTCCTCTCCCCGTTATCCGCGATTTTCCTCGGGATGCAGAGCACTCGGGAAATCAGATCTGGGATCATCCAGGCGAGGCTTTTCCCTCTCCAGCTGCGAATTCCCTGTTCCAGGTGGCAGCGGGAACCCTGGATGCCAGTGCCAAGATCTACGCTGTGCGCGTGGATTCCGTCCACGCCGACACCTACAGGGTCCTGGGCAACCTGGGCAAGGACTCAGCCCCTTCCAAGGACCCGCAGAGCCCCGAGGAAGGTGGGAATTCCCTCTTTTTCTCTCAAAAAACCCGGGAAATTCCCTCCTTTCCCACCCGGGAACAGGAGAAGCCTCAGTGCTCTTTCCAAGTTGGGAGTTTCAAAGAGATTTGGGGTTAATCGAATTTTCCAGGGGTTGGGAGATCCTGGATTGGTTCTCCTGGAATACTGGAGCAGGGAGGGATGGGAGGGAGAAGCTGGAGCTGTTGTTAGGGATTTCTGATTTCAGTTTGGGGCCAAACGGGGGCAGTTTGGGGCCAAACAGAACCAATAAAAAGCAAAGCCCATCCGGCCCATGGAACGTTGCTCGTTCCAACAGATCCCGACTGAGGAATTCCAATGCCCGCTGTGAGTTTGGTGCCCAGGTTCCAGGTTTTCCCTCTCCTTTAGGAAGGATTTTGGCCATTTTGAAGTGGGATTTTTGTCCTTCTCCCCTCTCCAGGCTCCAGCCCAGCCCCCGAGGCCGCCCGGAAGGCGCAGCCCAGGAAGAAACAAACCTTCCGAACCATCGAGCACAACCTGAACAACATCAACCTTCCCGAGGCCTCCCGCGGCTCTGAGGTGGCCTTGGATCTCTCCTCATCCCTGTTTTCCTGCCTCTCCACCCCCCTGGGCTCTGGCATCGCACAAACCTGGGAATTCAGGCTGGGAAAAGGATCCTGGAATGGTTTGGGGTGGAAGAGATGAAATCCCATCTGGTGCCAGCGTGGCCAGGGACGCTTCCCACTATCCCAGCTCGCTGCAGCCTGGCCTGGGATATTCCCAGGGATGGATTTGCCCAGGAGTGGCTGCAGGAATTCCATCCCAGCCTTTTCCATGCCCTGAAGGAGGAGGGAATTCCATCCCTCTCCTCAGCTCCTCCCAGCTCCCGTCGGGAGTTGATTCCTCCTGGAGTTTCCCTTCCCTGCTGCCTCCAGGTGGGATTGGGACAAAACCTGCTGGTCCTGCTGTGGCAGGAGAGCCCTCTGGGAATTCCTGAGCCAGGTTGGGAATTCCTGAGCCCTCTGGGAATTCCTGTGTGTCCCTGGATCCCAGAATCCCAGGCTGGGATGGAAGGGACCTTAAATCCCATCTCATCCCACCCTTTCCGTGGACACCTCCCACTATCCCAGGCTGCTCCAGCCTGGCCTGGCACACTCCCAGGGATGATCCAGAGGCAGAGAGGGAGGAATTTCTTCCTGATTCCCAGTCCACACCAGCTCATGGAATCCTGGAATGCCTTGGCTTGGAAGGGACCCTACAGCTCATCCCATTCCAACCCCTCATTCCAACACCCTCCCGCCATCCCAGCTGCTCCAGCCTGGCCCGGGACACTCCCGGCTGGGGTGGGAAGGCTGTGGATCGTTTTCCCTTGGGATCTGTGCTCCAAAGCCTCTCTCAGAGCCCTCCCTTCCCCTCTCCATGCCCTGATTCCAGCCCCATTCCCTGATTCCCCACAGGTGGATCCCATGTTCCAGAGGGCGGCCGCCTCCTTCGACGAGTGCAGCACGGCCGGGATCTTCCTCACGGGGCTGCGCTCCCAGAGCTTCCAGAGCCGGCTCCTCTTCCACTCTGGGATTATCCCTCTGCCCTCCTCGGACACCCCGGCCCTGCCCAGCTCGGATCCCGTCCCAGTGGCTGATCTAAAAGGTGAATTCCAGCCTTTTTTTCCATGCTTTTCCTGGCCTTATCCAGCTCCTTCCCCTGTGATTTCGGTCACTGCTCTGATCCCGCTCAGGATGCTGGAAAACCGGGAATTCTGGAGGTTTGAGGTCCCTCCCTGCCCCCCCACCCTCTGGAAGCTGGGCAGGATTTGGGATCGGTGCATTCCAGGGTGAGGATTGACCTTGGATACGGCTCCAAACCCTGCTCAGCATTCCCAGGGTTATTCCCAAGAATCGAAGTCTTTTCCCTGGATAGCTGGGCCCTGCCCAGCCGGGATTGCAGAGCCATGGGATACCTGCTTGGATCCAAGGAATTCACCTCGTGTCCAACCTCTCCCCAGCCCTGCTGGCCCAGTGCCTGGAAAAACGCCGGATCTGCTCCTCCCTGGCCGGATTCCAGTTCAGCAACTGGGATGAGGAGTCCCACAGCGAGGTAGGCTGGGAATTCCTGAGCCAGGCTGGGAATTCCTGAGCCAGGCTGGGAATTCCCACAGACCAGGATGCTCCCACCTGGCTCTGAACACTTCCAGGGGTGGGGCAGCCACAGCTTCTCTGGGAATTCCATCCCAGGGAGGAATTTTTTCCCATTATCCCATCTCTCCCTGCCCTCCTTCGGCTCCTCACCCATCTCCCATCCTCACCCATCCCGGGGCTCTTCCCTGTTTTCCAGTCGGTGTCGGCGCTGCTGGAGAAGTTCCGGAAGAGCGAGCAGGTCTTTGATCCCAACGTGGAGCTGGACAGCGACGACGGGGAGGGCGCTGCCCCCCCGGAATTCCAGCTGGAATCCCCCGGGAGCACGGCCGGAGAGAGGATCGGGGAATTCCCGGAGAACCTCGGCTCCTTCGGGAGCAGGAGGTGGGCGGGGAGGGGGATCCGTGGCTGGGCTTTGGGGGCTCCGTGGGGCAATTCCAGGGAGGAATTCCCAGCTCCTGATGAGGAATTCCCAGTCCCTCTGAGGAGCTCACCTCCTGCTCCAGGGCTGGGAGCATCCAGGAATGTTTTCCAGGGATCTCTCTGCCTTCCACGGAGAACTCAGGCAAATCCAGCCGAACTGAGGCTCTGCCCCCCCTTCCCAGTGCCCCGGGAATAAATCCCCTCGGGAATTCCGAGGGAATGGTGTCACTGAGCAGCTCCCGGGCCTTTTCCAGGACTGATGGAGCTCCTTTGGGAGAGGGGGACATCACCACCATGAGCCTGCACCTATCCATGAATCCCGGGGAATATTCCTACTTCAGCCCTCGCACGCTCTCCATGTGGGCTGGCCCCGAGCACTGGCGCTTCCGGCCCCGCCACAGGCGTGAGTGTCCGGAGGGAGGGAGCCTCGGGATGGGCAGGGAATCCTGGGATGGGCAGGGAATCGTGGAATTCCAGGGCTGGGAAGGACTCGGAGCCCATCCATGGGCAGGGACCCCTCCCACTGTCCCAGGGTGGAATTCCTTCCCCATATCCCACCCGATCTCCTTCAGACCATCAATCAGAGTTTCTGCTCCCATGGATTCCTTTGCACCATGCAGCTGAGGCCAGCCCCGGCTGCTTTCCCAGGAAAAGGGGGAAAATCCATTTGCCTGGAGCAGATGCTCCGGGTGGGAATGAGCTGCCTGTGCTTGTCCTGGCCTGAGGCAGTGACAGCTCCTTTCCTCCTCCTTTCCTCCCTCTCCTTTCCTCCCTCTCCTTTCCTCCCTCTCCTTTCCTCCCTCTCCTTTCCTCCCTCTCCTTTCCTCCCTCTCCTTTCCTCCCTCTCTTTTCCTTCCTCTTTTCCTTCCCCTCCCTCCCATCCCACAGCAGACACCGGCTCCGAGAGGGAATCCCGCCGGAGGAATCCCAGGAAGGTTTTCGAGCTGGATTTCGAGGAGGACGTCGACTTCGAGCCCCATTTCCGTAAGACCAAGGTGCTGCAGGGCCGCTGCCCTTCCTGCTCTCCCTTTTCCCACAGCAGCCTGGAATTCCCTGGATTTTGGCTGCTCCAGCTGGGTGTCCTGGCTGGACCCTGCCCCTTTCCAGACAAATTCCAAGCACTCCTTGTTTTTGCACGGAAAGCTGATGGAGCTTCCCATTTTTCCATTCCCAGGCATCCACAACTCTGGCCAAATCCATCCTGGAGAGCCAGAACGTCCGGAGCACCACGCTCCCTGCCGACTTCCACTACGACCCCAAGAACATGGCACAGCTCTTCCTCAAACCCACGGTCAGGGTGAGAGAGCCTTCCCTAAAAGAATTCCAGGGGATCATTCCAGGCACAAAACCTCTGCTCACCAAGCTCCGGGAGCGTCCTGGGATGTTCTGAGGGCTGGGGCCGTGCTGGTGTCACCACGGAGCATCCTGGAAAAAAGGGGGGGGGAAAAGGGGGATGAGGGAACAAGGCCTCGCCTTTTTCCAGGAATATCTTGGAATGTTTTCCCTGCCCTGTCCCACAGCTCAGCCAGAGCTCGGAGCCGGTGGGGACCTTGGATAGCGAGGCCGGGATTGGGGACTACGACTACAACAACCCCAGCGACACCTGCAACTTCTGCCCCGCGCTGCAGGTACAGCCCAGGAGGGCCTTTATCCCTCCCATGCTCTTCCCTGTGCTTGATCCGTGCTGGGAATAACGTGGGAATTCCGAATCCGCGGCCAGAGAATTCCCGAGGAAAGGAATTGGAGCCGCAGATCCTCCCGAAGCTGCGGGGTCTGCAAACCCTGCTGGCATCTGCTCCAAACCCCATCCAGCCTGGCCTGGGACATTCCCAGGGGTGGGTTTGCCAGGAATTCCATCCCAGCCTTTTCCATGCCCTGAAGGAGGAGGGAATTCCATCCCTCTCCTCAGCTCCTCCCAGCTCCCATCGGGAGTTGATTCCTCCTGGAGTTTCCTTTCCCTGCTGCCTCCAGGTGGGATTGGGACAAATCCCGCTGGTCCCACAGTGGCAGGAGAGCCCTCTGGGAATTCCTGAGCCAGGTTGGGAATTCCTGAGCCCTCTGGGAATTCCTGTGTGTCCCTGGATCCCAGAATCCCAGGCTGGGATGGAAGGGACCTCAAATCCCATCTCATCCCACCCTTTCCGTGGACACCTCCCACTATCCCAGGCTGCTCCAGCCTGGCCTGGGACACTCCCAGGAATGGAAAAGCTTTGGGAACAGCTCCCTACACCTGCCTGGGGCCAGCGGGGAGGGGCTGGATGAGCCCCAATCCCATGGGGATAACCTCAGTTCCATTGGGATAACCCCCAATCCATGGGGATAACCTCAGTTCCATTGGGATAACCCCCAATCCATGGGGATAACCTCAGTTCCATTGGGATAACCTCCATTCCATTGGGATAACCCCAATCCCATGGGAAGCTGGGTGGGAATTCCCACCCTCCGGAGCGGCTCCTGCTGCCTCTGGCTCCTCCAGGTGACCCCAGGTGTCCCCTCCGTGTCCCCTCCCAGGACCCCGACAGCGACGACGACCCCGATCCCGCGGAATTCCAGGGCGAGGCCGGGGAGTTCAACCTCACCGCTCATCCCGAGGCTCCGGAGCGCACCGGGATCAACGGGGTCGTCACCGGGATCGTCAACGGGGTCGTCAACGGTGGGGACATCACCACCTACGGAGAGCTGACCCTCATCGCTGAGCCCCAGAAGGTCTGGGACTGGGATTGGGACTGGGACTGGGACTGGAAACTGGTCATTGGAACTGGGAATTCCTCACTGGGACTGGGAATTCCTTGCTGGAATGGGGAGCTACTCACTGGAACTGGGAGCTACTGGGCTGGGAGCTGCTCCCTGGCGCTGGGAATGCCTCCCTGGCACTGGAAATTCCTCCCTTGCGCTGGGAACTCCTCTCTGGGACTGGGAATTGCTCCCTGGCACTGGGAATTGCTCCCTGGCACTGGGAGCTCCTCCCTGGGCAGGGCTGGAGCAAAAACCTCTCAGCACCTCCAGGGTTAAAAATCCCAGGAGCTCCCTCCCCACCCCCGGAGCCTCTGGATCGGCATTCCCAGAGGAACAATTCCCGGGTTAAACACCGGGACTGTTGCAGCGCTCCTGTCACTGCCATGGAAAATCGGGAATGATCCTGATGGTGATCCCGGATTCTTCCCTCAGATCAATAGGATCGCCATCCAGTACGCCAGGACCGCCAAGAAGATGGACATGAGGAGGCTGAAGAGGAACATGTGGGAGCTGCTGACGGGAGCGGGGGAAGAGGTGAGAAATTCCTGCAGGGAATTCCGCAGCCCTTCCTTCCCTCCCGGCTGGACAGGCTGCAGGGGTTTTCCTTGGAATGCCGGGGAGCGGAGCTGGGCTCTGCAGTGCCGGGATTTTCCCAAACAGGCGGGAGGAGCCGGGGAAGAGCCGGACACGGCGGCGGTGGCCGGAGAGAAGGTCCTGAGTGACGTCACCAAGGAGCTGCTCCACAGGTTTGGGATGGGGATGGGACAGGGAAAATCCCAGGGAAGCTGTGCTCACATCCAGCTTGGCAAAGCCGAGGAGCTGAGCTTTGCTCTGGGATTCCCGAGGCTCCGATCCTGATCCCGCTTTTCCACAGGCTCCCCCCTGCCATGGCCACCAACCTCTCCGTGCCCTTGGCCTTCGTGTGCCTGCTGCATCTGGCCAACGAGAAGGTGAGGGCAGGGAGCCATTCCCGTCAGTGCCGGATATTCCATGGAATACAGCTCAGGGAACGGGAACGGCAGCACCTGGAGCATTCCCAGCTGTGCCTCCCCGTCCTCGGGGCTGTCCCAGAGCTGTGAGCATTCCAGGCTCCGGAGAAAGGAGCAGAATTCCAGAATCCCTGAGGCTGGAAAAGCTCTCCAAGGTCACAGATTCCAACCTGTGCCCGATCCCCACCTTGGCACCGAGTGCCACATCCAGGAATTCCTTGGGATTCCTTTCCAAGAATGGCAACTCCAAACCTCCCCTGGGCAGCCCCTTCCGACCTTTTCCACGGGGGTTTCCATGGAAAAATTTCCCTTTCCATGGGGAAATTCCTGCTGCTGTCCCATGTTCCTGGGAGGAGCCCCCAGCCAGTGGCAGGAGGGGCTGGGCTCGATCCGAAGCCTCATCCCGGGGGATTTATTCCTTCTGCCTCCGCCCGACTCAGCTTTTCCCTGCCATTCCCAGAACCTGAAGCTGCAGAGCACGAAGGACCTGTCGGATATCCTGGTGCAACAGGGAGACTGATCCGGCTCTGGAGCAGCCCTGGGATGATCCCAGGCCGGAGCTCGGGCGTTCCCGGCGGGCTGGCCTCGCTCCGCACTCCTGCAGGGGCAGATGCTTCCCCTCTGCCGAGAAATCCCGAAATCCCGCTGCTCCCTGCGCCTCGGGAAGACCTGGAAGTCAGGCTGGGATGTCCTGGCTGGACAGAGGGAGCGGCTCAGCACTTCCAGCTGGGATCCAGCAGCTCTTCCCTGGGATTGGGCTGTGCCATTCCTGCGTCTCACTGTGAACCTCCTGCAGCGAGGGCTCCTCTGTGTCCCAAAATTTCCTGTCTGTGTCCCAGACTTTTCTCTGTGTCCTAAAATTTCCTTCCTGTCCCAAACTTTCTTCTCTGTGTCCCAAAAGGCTTCTCCAGGTGTCCTTCCCTGTCTGTAATTCCCAGGTTTTGGACTGACTGTTACTCCTGGCTCCCATTCCCTGGAATTATTCCCTCTTTTTGTACTGTTTAAGGATAATAAAACAGCTGTGGACTTTGTAGGGGGGCCTTGAAGGAGTCCTCGGAATCAGGGAGAGGTCAAAGTGACCCCAGAGTGGGGTGGGGGGCAGCTCCCTAAAAAAAGGGAATCCAGGGGTCAGAGCCTGGAGCAGCAGCCGGGAATGGGAATCCAGGAGCCGAATTCTGGGAGCAGGAGCAGCCGGAGATCCCGGGAACTTCAGGGGGCTGGGGCAGGATTGGATCCGGGATTTTGGGGCAGGATTGGATCCGGATCTCCAGGTCGGGCTTGGGGCGGGATCGGATCTGGGAACGGGTCGGGAAAGGCTGCGCGGGCACCGAACCGGAGCCGCTCCGCGCCCGCCCCAGCCCGGGGGGATCCGGGACGGGACAAAGGGGCCGTGCCCGCCCCGAGGGGCTGAGCCCGCACCCCGCAGGGGCTGCTCGGGGCCACGGGCGCCTGTCCGGGTGCGCGTCCCCCTGGATTTGCGCATCCCTGCCCGGGATCGGCAGCGCCGGGCTCGTGGCCGGGCTCCGATGGCTCCTGTGGGTGCTGGGACGCCCCGGCTGAGCTCGTTAAGCCTCATTAGTGCCCCGCTAATGAGCTCTCCGTGGAACGACCCTCAGGGCCGGGCTGGGGGGGGCAGTGCCACCGCCCTGGCAGAGGCTCGAGGTGAGCGCAGCCCCCAGACCCCTCCCCGGGGGCACCCAGAGCCCCCAGCACCCCTCGATCGGGGCGGTTTTACCTCCCGGACCCCCCGTGCCCGCCGCGGCTGCCTCGGCCCCGGGGACTCTCCCCGGGCGCAGTTTCCCGGTGATTACGTGGTTAATTACGGGGTAATTAAACCCAGGGAGGTGTTTGACGGCTTCATATCCCGAGTTCCGAGCGCCGGGCTGGAGCTGCGGTTCCCCGCCCGCCCCGATGGCCTCGAGCCCCGGAGGGGGAGAGAATTCCAACCTCAGAGCCCCCCCAGACCCCCGGAGACAACGACCCCGTCCCTGCGTCCTGCGGGATGCGGGGGCTGCCAGGGCCGGTCCCGGCAGCTTCGAGCTGGTTCTTCCTCCTTTTCCATTTCACTTTCCTTCATCTCCTCCTCCTTTTCCATCTTTTCCCTCCATCTCCTCCCTCTCCTTTCCCTTTGCCTCCTTCCCCTTTTTAATTTCCTTCTCCTTTCCCTTCTTTTCCTTTTCCTCCTTCTCTTTTTGTTCCTTCTTCTCTTCCATCTTCTTTTCCTTCTCCTCCCTCCCCATTCCCTTTTCTTCCTTCTCCTTTTCCATTCCCCTTCCTTCAGTTCCTTCTATGCTTCCTCTTCTTCCCTCTCCTTTTCCTCATTCTTTTCTCCTTTCTCCTTTCCCTTTCCTTCCCGCTCCTTTTCCTTCCCCTTCTCTGCTTCCTCGCATTCCCTCTCCTCCTTTTCCTCCTCCTTTTTTCCAGCAGCAGCAGCTCTGGGCTTCCTCCCCCGACAATTTCAGTGCCCCCTCTCACCGCCCCACATCTCCCAACCCCAACAATTCCCCTTTTCTTCCAGGATTAAACCCTAAACACCCCCTGGAGGAGGAGCTTTCCCTGGAGTTCCCGTTGGAGCGGAGTCCAGCGGGGGCTGAGTCCCACCCAGGGGTGCTCAGCTGCCCCCGGGACCCTGAAACCTGATCTATTCCTAAAATCCCATTTCTTCCTGAATTCCCGTCCATCCCAGAGCCGATGGAGCGTCCCGGAAGGCTGGACCGACTGCAAGGGGAAACTGAGGCAGGGCCCCCGCGTCCCGCAGCCCCGGACATCCCAACCCGAACGAAAACGGGAGTCGGGAATAAAAACCCGAGCGGGGCTTTTTGCTGTTTGTTTTCCCCGTTCTCGTTAAATCCCGGTTTTATCGCCGAGAGGGCGGGAGCCTTCCTGGAAAGGGGGGGGGGGTTCAGTGTCACCCGCGGCTCCTTCACCCCCTTCCTACCCCGGGGTGGGGGGGGACAGGAGCCGAATGCCCCACACGACTTCCCCCCGCTTCTGCTTTCTCGGCTTTTTGGCCCAAAATGAGTCACCGGGGGATTTTTTTTTTTTTTCTCATTTTTCGGGACTCTTTCACCAGTCGGAACGGGGGGAGGGGGATTCTCGGGGGGCTGCTTTGGGGTTGAGCCCCTCCCGTCCCCAGCGTGTGAGAGGCCCCGGTGCCGTAGGACTGGGATTCCCGGTCCAGGGACAAGGGGGAGCATCTCTGGAAGCGGCCGGGGACCCCACGAAGGGGAGCAGGACCACGACCCCAGAGCCTCCTGCGCTGTCCCCAACCTCGGAGTGGCTCCGGCCGCGCCGCCCGCCCGGGGAGGGGGGGGCTTGGGGCCTGGAAAGTCCGGCCCAGTCATTCGGGGGAGGGGGGAGAACCCCCAAAAGCGCGTCCGTTCCGGTAAGGAAAGAGTCAATGGCTCGGCAAGCCCCGCTCAGCCTCGCACACGCCACTTCCCCGAGCGGGGGTGACTCATCCCGGTCCCGCTCCCGCTCCGCGACACCCGCGCGCTGCTCCGGCCGCCCCGGAGCCCGGCCCGAGCCTCCGCCGGTGAGTACCGGGGGTCCCGCGGGGCCGGGGGGGTCCCGCCGCCCGCCCCGAGCCGCGCGTCCCCCGCGCCCGCCCCGTCCCGAGCGGGGACCGGCCGGGAAAGCGCAAATCCCGAACCCACCGAGAACCGGGGCGCGCCCCGACCCCGCGGGGGGACCCTCGGCTGCGGCCGCCCCCGCCGGCCCCCAGCCCCTTTCGAGCCCCTCGCGGTGATGTCAGGGGTGATTTTCCCTGTGCCAGCGGCGCGGGATGGGGAAGGGATGACTTCAGCCCATTACTCAGCCGCCGTCATGGCTTGGCAGCGCTCCCGCGCTATTCCGGGCCGTGACGCTCCAGCCCCGGGAATTTGGGCCTAAACGGGCGGAATTTGGCTGAGCGGGGTGATTTGGGCAGCGAGAAGGAGCCCCGAGCACGCTGCGGGGTCCGCGGGCTTGAGGAGCGGGACGGGATTTGGGACGAGTTTGAGCCCGCGCCGGGAAAGCGCCGCCGCCGAAGGGCCGGTAATTATTGTTATTGTAATTATTGTTATTATCTCATTAAATGTGTAATTAGAGCCCGGGTGCCGTCCCCAGTCCCCCGAATCCCCGGCACCGGCCGCGCTCCGGGGGGACGGGGGTTGTTGCCACCGGCGGGGGTTGTTCAGCCCCAAATCGGCCGCGTTTCGCCCCAAAAGCCCCGCGCCCCCCCCCCCAACGCCGGCGGTTTCCTGCGCCCGGGGAGCGCTGCCAGAAAGGGAGGAAATCGCGTCAGCGGTGCCGGGAACCGAACCGGGGCCGGCGGAGTCACCGCGGGGGGCGGGACACGGGGGTGACACCGGTGACCTGCACACTCAGGTGTGCGGCACCTGCGCCCGCTGCCCGCGCGTGCGGCGCCCGGAGCTGATAAACGCCTGCGCGCGGGGGGCACCTGGACCCGCACGCACAGGTGTGACCCCTCACCTGCTGCACGCACCTGTGGGGGGGTGTGCGCGACACCTGCGCCCGCCGCACACCTGTGTGCGTGTCACCCGGAGCTGATAAACACCTCGGCGTGTGCGTGTGACACCTGCGCCCGCCGCACACCTGCGTGCATCTGGCACCTGGCCCTGCGCGCGCACGCACCCACGCGTGTGCCCGCCGCACTTGGGGACGGGCACAGGGACACCCCCCCTGCGCTCACCTGTGCTCAGGTGTGCTCACCTGCAGCCGCGCGCACGCCGCACCTTCAGGACTACAACTCCCAGCGCGCCCCGCGCGGGGGAGGAGACAGACAGCGCGGCCGTCCAATAGGCGAAGGGGGCGTGTTCGCGCCAGCCAATGGGCAGCGAGGAGGCGTGTCGGCCCCGCCCCGAGGGCGCGCCCCGCGGTCACGTGGCGCGGGCGCGGCCGGGGCGGGACCGGGGAGCACCGGAGGGGCTCGGGTGGGACCGGGGGGGGCTGGGAAGGAGCCGGGGACCCCCTCAGCCCGCGCCGAACTTTCCCCAGGTTCGCATCGCCGGTTTTCGCCGTTTTCCCGGGGTTTTTCCTCAAAAAAAGTGGGGGGGAGGGGGGGGAGGAGATTTGAGGGACACCGAGCCCGAAATGTCGGGGGGAAGGGGGGAGGCGCGGATGGAGCAGCTTCAGGCCTCGGCCGATTTCGGTGCCTGACGGGCAGCGCCGTGGCCCGAATCATCCCGATTTACCCTTAATTTTAGGAGAGCAGCAACAATTTGGGATCTCACCCTCGCCCCTTTTTTTTTCCCTTTCAGGACCCTTCCTAAACTCAAAGCCAGCGACTCTCCCCCCATGGAGAACAACCAAGCGCCGCAAGCAGAGCCCCAAGAACCCACCCGCACCACCAAACCCGCCGTGAGTGCACCCCGGAATTTTTGGGGGGGGCGGGGGGTGCTGAACGCCCCAAAATTCGGGGGAGGGAGGAGGGCGAGCAGCGCTTCTGCCGCCGGCGAAAGGGAGGATGAGGCAGAGAAATGTGAAATTCCCAGCGTTGGGTGGGGGGTGAGGTGGGGAATGGACCCAAAATGGCATTTTGGGGGGGTCCCGTAGAAATAGAAGGATTTTTTTATGATGAATTTTTATGCTCGTGAGGAAACGGGGTTTGGTTTTTGTGGCGCTGGAGCTTTTCCCTCCCTCCAGCAGCTTTTTATTTCACCCAAAAGAGAAAAGAAAAGAAAGCTTTGAACTCTTTCAGCCGTTAAAATCCGGCGTCTGTCACAAGCCGCGGAATGAATAGAAAGAAGAATCACCAAAAAAAAAAAAAAAAAAAAAAAAAAAAAAAAAAAAGCCCGAAAGACTAAAAAAAAAAATAAAATAAAAAATAAAAGGACGGACTTGGGAGCCGAGCAGCTTCTTTGCCCAAAAATAGCAACAAGTTTTATAACTCCGGAAAATGTAGAACAAACAAACGAGGAACATTTTTAGCTGAGAAAGGCGGCGGCGGCGGCGCGGGGGGGGCTGAATTTCTGCCCGTCTGTTTTCCTGGAAGCCGTTCCTCGTGTTCTCGCCCGGATCCAGCGCTTTGACCAACTTGGCCAGCGGCCCGGGCTGCCGGGGAACGAGCCCGGAGCGCCTCGAACGCCTCCGGGCTGCGAGGGGAGGGGGTGGAGGGGCCGCTGCTCCGCCTCGGCTTCCCCAAAAGCTCAGCCCCGTGTCCCGCAGGACGCGCCGGGGGCCGAGGATGGCGCCGAGAGGGACAAGGCGGCGGGAGAAGCTGAGGACAAGGAGGACGAGAAGGAGAAGGAGGAGGAGGAAGCTTTCCTCGTCAGCCTCTACAAGTTCATGAAGGACCGGCACACGCCCATCGAGAGGATCCCGCACCTCGGCTTCAAGCAGAGTATGTCCCCCCTCCCCATCGCCCGGCCCCGGCGACAAGGGCCAGCGGGTGGTGGCCGTGCAGAGGTCCCGTGTCCTCCTGACCCTCAGCGTGTCCCCTTTATTCCCAGTTAACCTCTGGAAGATCTACAAAGCCGTGGAAAAGCTGGGAGCCTACGAGCTGGTGAGTGGCGTCCGTGGGTGCCAGGGCGTTCCTTGGACATCGGGAAGTCCCCTGGACATCACGGCTGGACATCAAGGACCGAGGTGTCCCTTGGGTGCCAGGGTGTCCTTGGGTGCCAGGATGTTTCCTGGGTGTCCCCCCTGGGCATCGGGAAGTCCCGTGGACTGGACATTAGGACCCAGTCCCCCGGGGTTCCAGGGTGTCCCTTGGGTGCCAGAGTGTCCTTGGGATGTCCCCCGGAGTTCCAGGGTGTCCCTTGGGTGCCAGGATGTTTCCTGGGTGTCCCCCCCTGGGCATCGGGAAGTCCCGTGGACATCAGGGCTGGACATCAGGGTGTCCCCGGGATGTCCCCGGGGTGCCGGGGCTCACCCCTCCCTCCCGCCGCAGGTGACGGGGCGCCGGCTCTGGAAGAACGTCTACGACGAGCTCGGGGGCAGCCCCGGCAGCACCAGCGCGGCCACCTGCACCCGGCGCCACTACGAGAGGTGGGCACGGGGCCGGGGCGGGGGGGTCCGTCCCGCTGCGTGCCTCAGTTTCCCCTCGCGGTGCGGCGCTCACCGCGCTTCCCGCTCGCTCCGCAGGCTCGTCCTTCCCTACGTGCGGCACCTCAAGGGCGAGGAGGACAAGCCGCTGCCCCCCAGCAAACCCCGCAAGCAGTACAAGGTCTCCAAGGACGACCGGAGCAAGAGGGCCAGGAAGGAGAAGGGGCGCGAGCAGGTGCGCGGCCCCTCCGGAGGGGTTGGGAGCAGCCGCGGAGCCCCCCGGCCGGGCCGCGTCCGGCCCTCGCTGGGAAGAGCGGGGAGGGACGGAGCCGGCCGGGAACAGAGAGCCGGGGGTGTGAGGGCAGCCAGAGGTGGGCGGGGAGCCAGGAGCCCACCCCGGGATGCGGCACCCACACCCCGACCCCTCTGCTTGCAGGTGGCTCCGGACAAGGGGAAGCCGGAGGCGGCCGCCGGCGCGGAGGACGCGCGGGACGCGCCGGAGCGGGGCCGGGCCACCGACGGCTGCTCCAGCCCGGCCATCGCGGCCATCCCGGCCCCCAGCCCCTCGGGGGGCTGTCCCAGCCCCTGCCGGACGCACAGCGAAACCTACAAGCGCCTTTTCTCCAGCTTCTACTCTAAAGGGAACCATCCCATCATGTCCCCGCTGGCCAAGAAGAAGCTGCTGGCGCAGGTGAGCAAGGCCGAGTCCTTGCACTGCCACAAACGCCACTGCCCCGAGGGCCGGCGGGCACCGAGCGACACCGGCCCCGAGCCGCCCCGGCCGGTCACCGGCCCTCGCCTCGCTGAGCAGAGGAGCCCGGAGCCGGCGGAGCTCCGGACAGAGCTCCGGACAGAGCTCCGAGCGTCGGGAGCGAGGCGGGCCCGGCCCCCAGCGCTTCCCCGGGAGGCAGAGACAGCCAGGGCTGCCCGCGGGCCGAGGACGGGGCTCCGGCGCCCGCCGTCTTCACCGGCTACTTCCACGCCTACCGCAGCGAGGGGCTGCAGCCCGGCTGCCCCCCGCTCTGGGGTACTTCTCCAACCTGAAGGATTTTTGGAAGCCGCCTTCCGCCTTCCCGGCGCGGCCCGAGGAGCCCGAGCAGCCCCAAGAGCTGCGGCGCAAAGCGGGGCCGCCGTGGGACGGCCGGGGAGCCGCTGTCCAGGCCTGCTGGGTGCCCCCCGGGGCCGCCTTCGGCCCCGCCGCGCCCCGGGCCAGGCACGGCCGCGACGAGGAGGAGGAGGATGAGGAAGAGGAGGAGGAGGAGGAGGAGGAAGAGCCCTTCGGCCCCATCGCCAAGTCCCGCGCTGTGTCCCCCTTGGCCAAGGAGGGCAGGGACAGGGGGCCCCGCTCGCCGGGGTGCCACCAAGGGCTGGCCAAGCCCAAGGCCGTGGTGGCCACTGCCGGCTTCGCCGCGCCGCTGCCGCCGGACGCTTTCAAGGGAGCCGCGCTGCACTTCCCGGGCAGCTTCGGGAACCCCCTGGAGCACCTCAAAACCCAGGGCGTGCCCGTGGCCCCGGCGCTCTCCGTTAACCCCTTCGTGATCCCGGCTTTCCCCAGCCCTTTGGTGGTGGCCTCCACGCAGCCCTCGGAGCTGTGCCGGCCGCTGGCCACGGGCGCCGGGCGCTTCGCGGCGTCCTACGGGAGTTCGCGGCTGTACCCGGCGGCTCCGTGGCACGGCCAGCGCTCGTACAGCTCCCCGCACGTCCCGGCCTTCCGCACCACGCCAAGCCCTAGCGCTGCCACCCTCCGCGGGTCCCTGCGGAGGAGGGAGCGGCCGGCGGGACGCGGCTGGGAGGGGACAATCCGGACTGGGTGGTTTTTACTGCTGAGCTCAGAGCTGTTCGTACCCAGCGCTGTTGTTCCGGCGGGGGCTCCGTTGCCGGAGTTCTCGGTATTTTCTATATATCCACACACACGTCGATAAAAAAAAAAAAAAAAGGGGAGCAAACGCAGTGCTGGAGGTTTCTGTTCGTGCCGAGGCGCAGCTGGGGGATGGTTGTTCCCATCCCGCCGTGGCTGGGGTTCTCAGGGACTCCCTGGGCCACCCCCCCACCCGAATTTGGGGGTTGTGTCGCCTCCAGCTGGGGCTCCATAGGTTTCCAGGAGCCTGGAAAGGGGAATAAACCTGCCTGGCTGGTCCCGACCTGGCAGCGTTTGGGGTGTCCTTGATTTCTGGGATCAGGGCAGGGTTTGGGGGATCCTCTCGCTAAACACGGAGCACCAGGGCTGAGAACTCGTCCCGTGGGGAAGGAGGAGCTTTTCCACGTCAGTTTTGGGGCAATCGCAGCCGTGTCCAGGTGGGAACCAGCCCAGCAACAGCTCCAGGTGCTTTTTGCCTCCAGGTGCTTTTGATTCCAGGTGCTTTTTGCCTCCAGGAGCTCCACTTGAGCTGTTGCAGATGCTCGTAAGGCTCTGTGGGAGCTGCAGGACTCGCTTTCCTCCTCCCCATCCACAGGGACAGCGGGAAGGGCACTGGGACGGTGGCACATCATTGTCCCCAGGATCGTGACGGCTTCGGGGGCAGGAGGAGCCGTGAATCAGCGTGGATCCATGGAAAGGCCAAGTCTGGGGACAGAAACTGCCGGATACGGGCCCCAGGCAGCGCTGAGCACTCCGGGATGGTGGGAGACTCAAATCCCTCCTGGATCCTCCATGGGATCGGCTGCACCCCAAGAGCTTCTCTGAGACCCCACGGAGCCCTCTGAGAGCGAGGAGCTCGAGTTGTCCCTGCAGGAGCTTCCACCACACCTCGGGAGCGAGGCCACCAGCGATGCCAGCCGTGCCAGCCTGCCTGCAGCAGCCAAACTCCGAGTTCAGGCCTGGAAAAAGAGAGTCGAGGTGCTCAAAAGCACAGCAGAGCCTCGCTGGGAGCAGCCACATCCCGGTGGGACATCCGTGGGGATGCTGGAGCAGATCCTGAGCTCATCCCGGCTGTTTGCACCTGCAGCTCCCAGAGAAGGGTCCGTGGTCGGTGGAATCCCACCAGGAAACCCGTGGCTTCGAGGTCAGCCCGCAGGCAGAGCCCTCCCCGCAGGGGATTGTGCTGGGCTGAGCCCTGAGCGCCAGCAAAGCGAAATCTCAGCTGTTTTTAGCACGGAACTGCCGGGAAAAGGGAAAGGCTCAGCAGGGCTGGGGGTGCTGGCGAAGCTCAGCAGCCTCAGAACTGCTCCTTGGCGTCATGGGGTGCGCACAGTCCCGGAAAGGACGAGGAACCAGCTGAGTGTTCTATCCCGAGGAGGGAATCCGCAGGGAGAAGAAACTGAGGGGGACTCACTGGGGTCTGCAGCTTCCTCCTGAGGGGCAGCTCCGATCCCTGCTCCCTGGGACAGGGACAGAGCCAGGGAATGGCTGGAGCTGGGCCAGGGAGGCTCAGGCTGGATTTTGGGAAAGGTTCTTCCCCCAGAGGGTGCCCAGGGAATGGGTACAGCCCCGAGGCTGCTCCAGGAGCGTTTGGATTTCGGACTGGATGATGCCTGTGGGTCCCTTCCCACTCAGGAGATTCCAGGATTCTCTGGTTCTTTCAGGGAGCTGCCCTGGATCCTTCCCTGGATCCTTCCCTGCTCTCTCCCTTCCATCCCTTCACAGCTCACAAAATCCACCCTCAGCAAAAGCCACCCCCGGCACTGCCTTTGGAGTGGCCACGGCCACAAACTCGGTCCAAAAGCACAACAAAATTAAAAAAAAAAAAAAAGGAAGTTTTTATTAAACAACAACAAATCCAGAAAAACACCGCCCCCCCTTTCCCAGCCCCTGAGCCCACGGGGCTGCTCCTGTCCCACCCCCACAGTTCCTGGGGGCCCCTACAGCCCCCCAGGACAGCGTGGCCGCTCCTGGCCAGCCCCAGCGTGTCCCCGCAGTGTCCCAGGGCTCCGTGGGCCCTCCCCGGGGTCGGGATGAGTGTCCTGGAGGTGCCTTGTGGGGCAGGAGCCACCTTGGGGTGTGCCAGGCTGGCCCGGGGAGGGCTCCGGGGGAGAGGGGGCTGAGGGAGCCGCACCCAGCCCGCAGCCAGCCCGGCCTCCCACGCCACGAGCTCTCCATGGGGCTGGTGGTGGTCACTGCGGAGAAGGGGACAGAGGGTCAGCGGCCTGGGGACGTGGTGCCCACCCTGGGCTGCAGAACTTTCATCCTGAGCACAAGGACCTGGCCTGGTTCACTGGCCAGAGCGAGACCCCGACACCAACCCCGGTGCTGGCACGGCCCTGGCAGGGAAAGCGCAATGCCCAGACGGGCACCGCTCCCCTCCCCGCGCCCCCAGAGCCCCCAGGGAAGCGTTTCCCCGCTCAGATCCCCCACAAGTTCCTCTCCTCCTCCAGAGTCCAAGCTTCTCCCCCACCCCACAAGCCCTTCCGTGGCTCCTGCCCAGCCAGGCCGCCTGCCCCAGCCCTGTGGCCCCCTCAGGGCAGCTCTGGGGGCTCCCTGGCAGTGCCCGAGGCCAGGCTGGACGGGGCTTGGAGCACTCTGGGACAGGGGAAGGTGTCCCTGCCTGTGGTAGGATGGGATGGGCTTCGAGGTCCCTTCCAACCCAGCCCATTCCAGGATTGTGTGACCTTTTCCAGTAAGGACGGGCCCTGCAGAGCTCAGGAACTGCCCTAAACCAGGCTGTAACCAAAATTCCTGCCCGTGGGAGCGAGACTGCAAGAAGGGAAAGAGGTTCCTGCTCCCAAGGGCTGGACTCGGAGCTCTTCTCGTGCCACCCTCGCCCCAAACTCACGGCCAGCTCCAGGCCTGGCACTGCGAACCTCCCCAGGGCACAGAGCTGTGAGCCAGCACCGCTCCCTGGCCGTGCCCACCCTGCAGGGGCCACCCCCACAGCGTCCAACCCCGTCCGGAGCAGTTTCTGGAGAGGAGAAAGCCAGGTTTACTCCGTGCTCTCGCTTCCCAGCCGCACCGACTCTGGATCCGCCTCCCCCTGCTCCCACCGGCACCGACCGGAGACCCCTGGGGCTCCCACCTCCCGTGGGCTGCCCGGGGAGGAACGGGAGGTGCCCACCCCAAAGCGCAGCTCAGCTGCTCCGGGCACAGCCCCAGATTTAAATCCCAGCTTCCTGAGCAGGCACGGCGGGGCTGGAATTCCGAAGGGAATTCATCTCTGGCCGCTGCTGAGCACAGCAGGGCTGGAATTCCAAAGGGAATTTGCTGCTGAGCACAGCAGGAGCTGGAATTCCAAAGGGAATTTGCTGCCGAGCACACCGAGGCTGGAATTCCGAAGGGAATTTCATCCCCGGCAGGCACCGAGCACAGCAAGGCTGGAATTCCAAAGGGAATTTGCTGCCAAGCACAGCAGGGGCTGGAATTCCGAAGGGAATTTGCTCCCGAGCACAGCAGGGGCTGGAATTCCAAAGGGAATTTGCTCCCGAGCACACCGAGGCTGGAATTCCAAAGGGAATTTGCTGCTGAGCACAGCAGGGGCTGGAATTCCGAAGGGAATTTGCTCCCGAGCACAGCAGGGGCTGGAATTCCAAAGGGAATTTGCTCCCGAGCACACCGAGGCTGGAATTCCAAAGGGAATTTGCTGCTGAGCACAGCAGGGGCTGGAATTCCGAAGGGAATTTGCTGCCGAGCACACCGAGGCTGGAATTCCTAAGGGAACGTGCTGCTGAACACAGCAGGGCTGGAATTCCAAAGGGAATTTGCTGCTGAGCACACCGAGGCTGGAATTCCTAAGGGAACGTGCTGCTGAACACAGCAGGGCTGGAATTCCAAAGGGAATTTGCTGCTGAGCACACCGGGGCTGGAATTCCAACGGGAATTTGCTCCTGAGCACAGCAGGGCTGAAATTCCAAAGGGAATTTGCTCCTGAGCACACCAGGGCGGGAATTCCGAAGGGAATTTGCTGCTGAGCATAGCAGGGGCTGGGATTCCGAAGGGAATTTGCTCCCGAGCACACCGAGACTGGAATTACGAAGGGAATTTCATCTCCAGCCACCGCTGAGCACAGCAGGGCTGGAATTCCGAAGGGAATTTGCTCCCGAGCACACCGAGGCTGGAATTCCGAAGGGAATTTGCTCCCGGGCACACTGAGGCTGGAATTCCGACAGGAATTTGCTGCCGAGGCTGGAATTCCGACGGGAATTTCACCTCCGGCCGCTGCCGAGCAGAGCGGGGCCGAAGCCCCGGGGCTGTTTGGGCCGTTCCACGCTCCAGGAAGCCCGGCCGGTTCCGGTTCCGTAACCCCGCTGCTGTCAGGGCTACGAGCAGGGACAAAGCCTCGCAGCTGCCCCCGTGGTTTCCTGGGGGTGCAGCTTCCAGTTTGTGCTTCTGAAGCACAACCAAAGCCCCGCCTCGGCCACGCAAAGCTCAGCCCCGCAGGGAGAGTCGGGATCCCGCATCCAGCTCCAAACCGCCCGCAGCAATGAACCCGCTCCGGAACCCCTTCCGCCCTGGAGCCCGTCCGTGCCAAGCTCCCTCCCTCCTGCTGGGTGCTCCGAGGGTCTCACAGGTGCCAGGGACAGCGAGGGAAGCACAGCAGCTCTGAGGGGTGGCTGAAGAGCACCGAAGCTGCCTCCGACACGGAATTTCAGCCCTACACAAGTGACTGGCCCCAGGTGGGACCTGAGGGGGACCAGCTCAGAGTTCCCAGCTCTGCACTGAGCTCTGAGCTCAGTGACTGGAAGAAAGTCGAGGGAAGAAGGATGTGGATGCTCCCAAATCCTGAGATTTAGCCAGGATTCTGCATCTGAGGCAGCACGGGTCACATCAAGGATTTATGGCTGCTGCTGTCAGTCCTCACCCAACTCCCATCCAGAGGCTTCTCCTGCAGCAGGATAATGCATCCCTAAATATATTCCAGCACCTCCACAGCTCGAGCCAGCCCAGCAAAGCTACAGAGCCTCCCTGCCCTCAGAATGAGACACGTCTGAGGTCTCTCCCAAGGTAAATCATTCTGGGATCCCGTGAGGATGCAAAGGGAAGATGGCTCTGCCTGTCCACCAGAGCTCACCCTGCCCAGGGCCCGCTGAGTGGGAGCAGAAGTGGGAACATCCCGTGGGAGAGGGGAAAAAGCCACAACAAAGCAACCCTGCCGAGCTGGAGTGATCCCAGCACCTCAGTGCCAGCCCTAAATCCCTGCTGGGAACTGGAACTGGTCACCAGTGGGAACTGGAGCTGATCCCCCAGTGGGAACTGGAGCTGATCCCCCAGTGGGAACTGGAGCTGGAGCTGATTCCTGCTGGGAAATGAACTGGAGCTGATCCCAAAGGGGGAACTGAACTGGAACTAATCCCAAGGGTGAAGTGATCCCTGCTGGAAACTGGAGCTGATGCCCCAGTGGGAACTGGAGCTGATCCCAAGGGGGAACTGGAGCTGATCCCAAGGGGGAACTGGAGCCGATCCCAGGGGAATGCTGAGCTGATCCCTGCTGGGAACTGGAGCTGATCCCTGCTGGGAACTGGAGCTGATCCTGCAGTAATTTTACCCCTTTTGCCCCAGGATTTGGGGACGAGAGGTCTGTGCTGCAGTGCCCAAACCCACACTGTGCCCACAACAAAAGTCCCCTCTCCGACCTGGCAGCCACACCAAGATTCCTGGGAGCAGGAAGGCAGCCAGGATCCTTGGGACAGCACCTGGAATGTGCTGGGAGCCCAAAGATTGAGCTTTTCCTCCTGTCAGTGATCCCCCTCCCCCAGGAATCTGTGTCCAGCAGACACAGCCCTGGAGCTGTGGTTCCACAGCACGGGGTGAGTGAGAGAGCAGGACTGGGGAACTGCACAAGGAAACAGCGCAGGAACCGGGCAGCTCCGAGGGAAAAGAAGGCAGAATTCCCAACATCCGCAGGGCCTGGCCTCACAGCAGGGCACGGAGAGGCAGGAGCAGCATTTCCCAGAGGAACAGCTCCAGACAGCACGGCCAAGCCACCCTCCTGAGGGAGCAGAGAGACTCCACAGCTTCCCTCCTCCCACCACGATCCGTTCCTGCCAGGAAAACCTGGAGCTGCAGCGACAATTCCCACGTGGATGTCAGTTCTCCAAGCCTAGCTGGAGATTCCCTCGGCGCAGCACCAGTGTGGGAAGGTTTAGATGGGATGTTGGGAAGGAATTCTTCCCTGTGAGGGTGAGGAGAGGCTGGGATGGAGTTCCCAGAGGAGCTGTGGCTGCCCCAACCCTGGAAGTGTCCAGGCCAGACATTGGGGCTTGGAGCACCCTGGGACAGTGGAAGGTGTCCCTGCCCATGGCACTGGATGGGGATTTAAGGCCCTTCCAACCCAAACCATTCCACAACATCAAAGCCGCTCAAACCTAAAGTGACACAACAACAACAAACACCCCGGGTTTTGTCACCCCCCCCTTCACACCCCCGAGGTGGGACAGGGACACCTCCCCAGCACAGCCACACACCTGTGAGGGCCAGGAGCAGCCCAGGCGAGCAGCCACGGCCACATTCCCATGGCAAAGGTGTCCCCATTACCTGCGGGCCCTGTGTCTGCTCCTCCGGCTGGGGCTGCGCCGTCCCCAGCGCCGCCTGGCTCAGGGTGCCCACGCGGCCGGGCTGGCCCCGCAGCGTCACCGTGATGGTCGTCGGGGCCTTCAGGCCTGCAGAGCCCACGGAAAAATGTCCCTGAGACACAGGGGATGGTGCAGGCCACCTCCAAACCGGGCTGCAGCTTCCCCTCTGTCTTGGGGTGATTTTATGATGTGTCTCCCATATCGCTGCCCTATGCCCAGAAATTAATTCTTGCGCCTTTCTGTGCCTCTAAACTGAGCCTGAGAGGGGGAAGGAAAAAAACGGAGCAAAACTTTTGCAAAGCAGTTTGCAGCTTGTTCAAGGTCACACACAGAGAGCAATTTGTTTCCCTGCTGTGGCAGGGGAGGGAGGAAGCACCTGGCTTGCTGAGCCCAGAACAGTTTTTTTGGCCAGTGATTCAGCTGCTTTGTTCTCCGGAGAGAGACTGAGAGTTGAATTTTTCCTTCCCTGGAATTTCGGATTTTTCCCCTTTTCTACTGGACTGCTTGATTGCTTCAATATCAGAGCACATCGGGAGGACTTTCCACCAGGCACAGAAGGCCTGGCCCTGGCCCAAGCCCCAGCTCCGAGGAGAACAAAGGGAGGACTTTAACATTTTCTCAGGTTTTTCCTCCACAGCGAAAGATTTTATTATTTAGCATTATTTTCCTTTCCCGTGTGTTCGTTAAATAAATAGCTTTATCTCCTTCACTTTCCCTCGAGGAAAATTTATTTTTTCCCGAACCCGGTGGGGGAGGGTTGCTTGTGCCTTCTCTCAGAGGATCTATTTCTAAATTTGGCAAAACCAGAACACCCTCAGAGGGGGCTGCTCGGGAACCACCAGCCCAGAGAGCAGGAGAAGCGTTGGGAACGTTGCAGGCACCGGCAGCACCTCCCTGCCCTCCCTCCCGCTCACCTGCAGCCTGGTTGGAGATCTGGGCCAGCCCCGGGAGGCTGCTGGCCAGCTTGGCCAGCCCCCCGTTGGTCAGCAGCTGGTGGATGGCCGTGGGCTTGCCGCTGGCCGAGGCCCCCAGGGACAGGGAGGTGGCCACGGGGATGGTGCGGACGATGGCGCCGGTGTCCGTGGTGATGGCACCCAGGCTCTGCAGGGCCGTGGGCGCCTTCACGGCCGAGCTCTGCAAGGACAGACACAAGCCCTGAGCTCCTGGGAGGACAGGACAGGCCGGGATGGCCGCTCTCCCTCTCCAGCCAGAGGCCTTGTGGAGTTCCACGCTTCTCCCTGGCCCGCACGGGCAGGGCTGAGTCCCTGAGTGGATTTGTCCCTCCCAGCCTGCACATCTCATTTGAGCCTGAAACTCTGACTGGGACAAAATGACCTCCCTGAGGTCACTGGAGGGACGGGGAGCGCTGCCTGAGAGGTGCCAGGTGGGGTTTTCCCAGGATTTCCCAGGGGATGACCGCTGATCCCTCTCATCTGTTCTCGAACTCAGCCGTTCGTGGGTGGCTGCACAGGAACAGCTTCTCCCAGAGCCCCTTCCAGGCCTCAGCTCACTTCAGAGCACGCTGAGTGCCCACCCCTCCTCTCTTCTGGTCCAGAGGGCCTATCCAGGCTCCCAAAACGTCCCCTTCCACCCAGCCAGCTCCCCTGTGGGATGTCCGAAGGCTGCTCACCTGCACAGGTGAGGCGGCAGCAGCCACGCTGGCAGGGAGGCTCGAGGACTTGGTGCCGATGTCCTGCAGGCTGAAGCTCAGCCCCTGGAGCAGGCTGCTGGCAGAGGCTGCTCCTGAAACACCCAGAGAAGAGGAAAGTCAGGCTGGGAGGATTCACCAGCACCAACCTGTGGGTCTGTGGCAGGGCTGTGAAGCTGCTCTGCAATGAGCAGCACCGCGAGGTCACTGGGGATCCTCCCACAGCACGTTTTATGGGATCATGGAATGTCCCAAGTGGGAAGGGACCCACTGGGATCACTGATCCAACCCCTGGCCCTGCACAGACACCCCAAAATCCCACCCTGGGCATCCCTGGTTGTCCAAATGCTCCTGGAGCAGCCTCGAGGCCGTGCCCATTCCCTGGGCAGTGCCCAGCACCCTCTGGGGGAAGAACCTTTCCCAAAATCCACCCAAAACCCCCCTGGCACGGGGACATTTCCCTGCTGCAGCTACAGAGGGGTGACCTGTGAGACAGAGGAGGCCTCGTTGCACACAAATGGCACCGTTCCCACGCCACCTGCTGCACCCCAAGCCACAAACCCCACCTCGAGAGCCTCCCCCCAACCCCGTGAGCCTGGCTGACCTTCTCCTCCCCTCCCGAGGGCAGGGCGGGTACCTGGGAGGGCAGGGGCGGGCTGGGCTTGCAGGCCGTGGGTGCTGCTGGCCACCAGCCGGCTCTGCAGGGCGTGGAAGGCGCTGGGGGCCGAGCTGCTGGGGATCCCGGCCGGAGCGGGGCTCAGCGAGGCCTCTGCTGCTGCTGAGCTCAGCCTAAGAGGGAAGGGAGAGGCCCCAGTGAGGGGTGAAACTGCCCAGGGCAGGCAGGGACAGCTTTGGCAGCCAGCTGGCACTGCCCAGACCAACCCGGGCTCGGGGAGGAGGGAGCTGAGCTACAGAACCCGAAGCAGGGGAATCACAGGAGTGGGAAGGTTGGGAAAAGCTTTAAAGATCATCAATTCCAAGAGAAGATTCCCTGTGTGCAGGGGCAGCAGCCAAGATGAGAATTACTTCAGGGAAAAGCCATGGATTTCCAAACTGGAAGAGTTGTGTGCATCTCCTGGGGGTCACCCTGCACCAGAGGCACCGACCCTGCAGGGCCACTGCGCTCCCTGTTTAACTTGCCCTGTTTAAAACCCGCTCTTCATCCTCTCCTCTCCCAGATCCTGGAGTGGTTTGGGTTGGAAGGGGCCTTAAAGCCCATCCATCATGGGCAGGGACACCTCCCACTGTCCCAGGCTGCTCCAAGCCTTGTCCAACACTTCCAGGGATCCAGGGACAGCCACAGCTGCTCTGGGAATGGGATCAGCCAGAGCCCAGCTCCCCAAAGCTGGGATTAAATTAGGAAATAAAAAAGGTCTCAACATGGGATTCATTCCCCAGCAGAAATCCCTGTGGGCAGCTCATGCCCTTCACGAGCTGCTTTGGGGCTTTTTTCCCCCCGTCTTTGCAATAAAAACGTTGGACTGGCAGAGGGAACGGAATGAAGGGAAGGATTGAACACGGAATTTCTGCCAAAATCCCCACAAAGACGGAGAGAAGCAAACGTGAGTTTGGGAAAGCACACTAGACGTGACCCACAGCCCCAGTCCTTCCACTCCTGCCACCCCCAGGCTCGATTCCCAGCTGGCACAGAGTTTCCAGGAGCCCCCGAGTCTCCCTCACACCAGAAAACTCCAGTGGGAAGCAAAACAAAGCTCCACGTGCAGGGATCTTCCCGTGGCAGCCTTTGCCTGGCAAATAACCCCCAAAAGATTCCCAAATCCCCACTCACTTGGGGGAGGAGAGCAGCCCCGAGAGCTCCTTGGCGCTGGACACGGACTGGCCGACGGGCAGCGGCTTCCCGGAGACAACTGCAAAACAAGAAGGAGAATCCTCAGTTCCTGTCCCCCACAAATCCTCTGGGATTCCTCGGGGATCTCCCTCTCTCCGAGTACCCACAGGCACGGCCAGGGGCTCATCCAGCTCCCAGAGCATCTTCTCCAGGAATCCCAGCCCGAGGCACCGCGCTGGACACCGGGAGATCAAAATCCAGTTATAAAACACTCGTGGAATGAGGGCAGCCAAGAGCGAAGGCATCGCCTTCCAAAACCCTTGGGGAACGTCAGGCCCTCGCCACCAAAGGCAAACCTCTCTCCTAAAAGGTTGTCTCCAACTAATCCCCCTCCTGTTCCATGTCTGCCTCGATGGATTTCGGGGATCTGGGTGATTTTGTAAGGATTCTTTAATTCAAGACACTTTACAAAATACACAGGGATGCGACGAGTCACGGAATTTGTTTATTGCAGCATTTGGGGATACAACTGCATTCCTCTCTTGTGCATTCCTCCTGCTCACACCCGGCAAAGAGGGAATTCTTGTTTGGGTTCATGTTTACTTCTGCCATTCATTTCCTTTCTGTGAAAAGAAGTTTGGAAAAATTAAAAATAAAAAAAAAATTTAAAAAAAAAAAAAATTCCGGAAACCCAGAGGTTTTCAAAGCTGCCAGAAGATCAGGTGAAACCTTCCAAAGGGATGTGGATTTGTGTCTTTTCACAGCTCAGAGCTGTTCAGCTGGCAGAGAGGTGCTTGGAAAGGAGCAGAGCTTTGAAAACCTCGGATTTCCCAGCGGAACGGAGCCGCTGACTTTTGATTCCACGACCAGGGACTGCTTTGTGGAGCTGTGGCACGAGGAAGGACTGCTCCAGACAAGGCAACATCCCCAGGGACACGGGGCACAGCCGTGAGGGCTTCTGGCCTCTCTTGCAGAGGTTCAGGGGAAGCAGACGGAGCACATCAGCTCTTCTTGGGCACGGCGGCTTCTCCGGGATGCAGAGGCGCGATGGGAGCCGGGATTTGTTTGGATGTGCATCCAAAGTGTGCTGTGCCACACTCCAGGCCCCAGGGGGGGGATCAGCAGAGCCGGCAGCTCCGCTGCATCGGGGGTTTTGAGCGCACAAAACTCTTCCAGAGGGAGGAACTTCGCTGCGATCCCTCAAAGCAGCAGCGGGAGGAGCGGAACACGGAGCAAGGGGTCCGGCAGGACCAGCATCCTGCTCCCAGCAGCAGCTCGGGGCCTCCAGGGAGGTGTGGGACCAGAGGGAGGTGCAGGATCCACCTCCCAGCTCCAGGCCGCGGCCGAGTGTTGCACAGGAGCGTGGAATTCCAAGCGCCGTGGAAAACAGGCTCCCGCCAAGACCCGCCCGGGCACTCACAGCCGCAGCTGCCACCTTTTCCCTGCAGCTAAATCCTCCAGAAACGAGGGAGGGGTAACCAAGAACCGAGGGAGGGGTAACCAAGAACCGCAGCAACAAAGAACCGCAGCTCCCTCCCCGCCCCACAGCAGCGCCCTCGGGGCTGGGTGACAGCAGCTGAGCAGTCCCAACTCACTTTCTGCCTGGGTGCTGAGGGCTGCTCCGGTGCCCACGGCCGCAGCATCTCCGTGGGAGACAATGGTCACCTTGATTTTGGCTCGTTTGGAGGCTTTGGCGCACTGGGTCGGGCTGGGGGTCTGGTGCCTCTTCAGCTGCACACGCACATCCTCTCTGTCAGCCCCGTCCGAGTGCTCTGAGGACACTGGAACTGGGGGACACAGAAGGAGCTTTTTGAGCACCCAGGGCGGCTCCGCGTGCCGGGAGGGGAACATGCCCATGCACACGTCCACAGCTCCCTCCATGCCAGCCTTCCCAGCTCCCATGCACTGGAACCCACGCTGCTCCTCTCCTGCACTGACCCCTGCCTGTCCTGCGCTGCCATCCCGGGAATTGGCTCGAGCTGATCCCAGGCCACGGCAGGATGGGGTGGAAGGGCTGCCCTGCCCCTGCAGCGAAGGGAAACGGCTGCGGGCAGCGATGCCACGGCTTCACGGGGGTGTTTTCATCTCCAAATCCTGGCCTCAAGGCCCCTCCAGCAGCCCTGATCTCCAGGGGAGGGGATAAGTGTGGACTTGCAGGCACAGAAGATCAGCTCAGCCCAGCTGCTGCTCTGACACGGAGCCAGAGCATCCCCCAGCTGCCCTCCCGGAGCTGGGCAGGTTCTCAGAGGCACCAAGCCAAGCAGAAGAGGTGCTGCAGCGAAGCCAAGCCCCCCAAAACCCCACACTGCAAAGGACTGGGGCAGAAACACCACAAACCGAGCAATCTCCTCCACAGCAGACTTTGATCTGTCACCTCCACTCCATCCTGCCTCAAGCACAAGCTCCCCAAGGCCAGGGCGATCCTCCCAAAAAGCACAGAGGAGCCACAAGTGCAGCCCAGGGACACGGCCACGAGCTGCCACATCCTGCCCATCCACACAGCCGCCACCACTGGGGTACAATGCCCAAAGCCCAGCCTGAAACGCTGAGAATTCCCTCTTTCCAGAGGGTCCTGGGCATCAGAGCCACGTCTTCAACAGCCCAGAAGCCAAGATGCCCCTCCCTCCTTTACTGACAAACACCCGGACCCAGACACAGGGTATAAACCAATAAATGTGTGTATGCACCTATTTCCATGCCGTGTATCACCCACACACCTTGAGCCACGGGAGGGCAGGACCAGCCTGCAGCCAAATCCCCACATTTCAGGCGACCCCGAGCATTTTGGGGCCGCTCTGCTCCCCAGGGCAGTGCCAAGCTCGCTGCGCCGTCGCCTCGTGCAGCATTGCCGTGTTTGCCCCCAGCTCCCAACATGCGCCATCCAAACCATCAAGGAGAGCCCTGCTGGCCCCACAGCCCCCAGCCCAGGGCCAGCAGCCAAGCAGGAGAGCGAGTGGCACATGCACAGGCACCGGGTAAAGCAGTGACCCAGCTGGGTCCCTCTGTGTCCCCTCCTGTTCCTGCCCGGGTAAGGGCACAGGGAGCCGTGCCAGGCAGGGCTGGCTGCGTGTTCCCAAGGAATAGCCCATTCCCAAACCAGAGGCTCCACCCAGCTTCCTATCTGACACCTGAGGCAGCCAAGGCGGCGCTCTAATGAACCCAGAGCTCTTAATTAGCTCTTGCTGCTCTGAGCAGGCAGGCCAGGCTGGGGCCAGGCTCTCCACATCCAGCAGGGAAACATCCACTGGAGATTCCTCCCCCTGCCCTCGTGGCACAGGGGAAGGCTCACAGTGAGGCTCCTCCAGGGGGCAGGGGATGCTTAAACCAAGCTCAAGAGGAAAAGAAACCTTTAAAGCACCAGCTCAGGGCAGAGCCTGGCTCAGCAGTTGGTTGTGGAGTTAAAGGCAGAACATTCAGGGTGCTCAGGGCAGCGCCCAGCCCTGGGGACACCCCGAGGGAGAAGTGAGACCGACAGCTCAAGTGACAACCCTGCAGCCTCCCAAAGCCTTGGATTTCCACGTTCGTCCCTCTGCTGACCCCAGATCCACGCAGGGATCACAAAACACATCTCTGGACAGCCTGGACCTCACCCTCCATCCCCAGCCCTCGGAGCACGGCACGCTCAGTCACCTCTGGGTGCTCACACTGGCACCCCTGTTGTGTCCCCTGGTCCAGACAGCGTCCCTGTCCCTGATCCAGCAGCGCCTTCCCACCCCTCTGTCCCGGATCCATCACTGCCCTCTGTCCCTGATCCATCCCTGCCTTCCCAAAGCTCTGTCCCTGACCCATCCCTGCCTTCCCAAAGCTATCCCTGATCCATCCCTGCCTTCCCAAAGCTCTGTCCCTGCTCCATCACCATTTTCCCAAGGTCATCCCTCTGTCCCTGACCTCTCTGTTCTTCCCTAATCCCTCGGGCTGGGCAGTGCTGCTGTGTGTCCACCCCTGGCTGTCCCTTGTCCCTGTCCCACGTGTCAGGGACGCTCCACCAGCACCCCAGCTGTGTCACACCCCCTGCTCACCCCCAGCACAGGAAAGGGTTAAACCCACGTCCACCAAGCTTTAGTCCATCAGAGCCAACCAGACTCCAGCATTTTACCACTGGGAGCAGGGAAGAGCTCAGGAAAAGTCTGAGTGGGCCCTCGGCTTCAGCTCCAACCACAGCAAAGAGAAAGCACCGAGCAGGGGACAAGGGGACACGTCGGGCCACAGCCCCAAACCAGCGCAAGGGAAGAGGAGGATGATGGAAGAAGGCAGCAGAGACAGAGAGAAGGAAGGAGACAGGGAGAGAGACAGCGAGAAGTGAGGAGATACTCACCAAAGAGACATGAAGAGGTGCCAGGAGGAAGAGCTTTCCTCACCAGCATGTTTTGTTTCAGAAAAGCAGCGAACTGAGCTGAAATGAATCAGAGAGAATTACAGTATCACAGCCCGAATCTGCAGGGGGACAGGGGCTCTGGGGACACCGCTGGGACCCCCAGCTGGACACCTGGGAGCAGGCAGAGCTCCGGACACGACTGATCCAGCCACGGGGAACAACGGAGACGCGGCAACCTCCTGTGCTCCGACACGGCAAGGGGCACATTCCCACCAAAGAGCCCTCTCCAGCCACCAGGAAAGGTGGCCCGGGGAGGAGAGCAGGGCTGAGCTGTGCCAAGAGGCTGAGAGCAGCTGGCAGACGTGAGCCAGCACCTCCCCGAGCAGCTCTGGCCAGGAATGCTGTCAACAAACCCAGGCAGCGGGACACGGCTCCACCACGGAGCCTCCTCCTGCCTCCCTCAGCTAGAGCAGCACAGGAACACAACCCTTCAGTCCATGGTGGAGGAAATGAGGCAGATCCAAGCTCCAGCTTCCCCCTGGAGTCCATCCCCGAGGCAGGATGGATGTGGAGGGTCACTGCTGCAGGTGGCAGCCAGCAACCTGTCCAGCTCCGTCCTGAGCACAGCAAGGAGAGAAGGGAGGATGGAGAACCATCCCCTGAGTGCTGCTGGAATTTGCCAGAAGGGATCCTCAGCCACAAAAGCATTCCCTGCACTCCCAGAGTTCACCACCAGACTGAAGGTTTCTAACCAGCCTCTGACAGGACACGAGACCCCACAGCTCGAGCTGGTTTCTTATCCACAGCAGGTTTTCCACAGGCCACTTGCTACGAGATGGTTCTGAAATCCCCCAAATCCTGCAGTTTCCACTTCAATTCAACAGCCTCAACCATCTCCTGAGCACCGTCGGTGTCTCCCCAGGTAGCCCTGAAGGAGACACCAGAGTGAGGTCTCCCAAAAGGATCAGAGCGTGGCTACAGCAGGGTTTGGTCAGCCACAGAGAAAATCCTTCCCACTCCCAGCAGCAGCAAGGCTCCACAAGCTACAGAAACACCGTTTCCAACCTAATTCCAACCCTCCAAGGCCGTGACAGGGGGCTGAGCGTGGAGAAAGCTGCCACAGGGAGCTCGGAATTCAACACAGGACTCGGAAGATAAAAACCTACACAGCTCCAGACAGAGAAAGAGCAAAATTCCAGCTGCTTGGCAGGGTGGGAAAGCTGCAGGGAATTACCTTGTGCCTGCTTGTGGGTCAGGACCGTGTCTGGCCTCGGCACCTGCCTCTTCAGCAGCTGCGTGGGGCCCACCTGGCTGGGCTTGGGCAGGGACAGGGCGGCCACCTTGGTCTTGGGGCTGGATGTGGGGCTGCTGGACACGCTGGACAGGTCCTGCTGGGAGAGAGGGACAGCTCAGCCCCACGTGTGCCCGAGGCAGCCCTGGCCATGAGCACCAGGCCTTTGGCTGGAGGTTCATTTCCCTCACCATGGGATTTTTAAGGCTGGAAAAGACCTTTGAGATCATCAAATCCCATTGTCAACAGCACGGTCACCCCTGTCCCCAAGGGGCACATCCACCCGTGTTTTGAAGGCTCCCAGGGTCGGTGACCCCACCAGCCTGCTCCAAAGCCTTACAATGAAACAATTTCTCCTAATGTCCCATCTCAACCTCCCCTGAGGCCACATCCCCTTCGGTATCCTCTCCCCTCCCTCACCACAGCTCTCCCCACAGATTCCAGCGCCACAAAAGCCTCTCCTTCCACAAGCCCAAGCCGGAATCACCCCGGGAAGAGCTCCCACCTCGGAGCCCGAGGGCGAGGCTGGCACTTTGGCTGCAGGGGAGGCGGGTCTGCTGCTCCTCTCGGGCAGCTCAAAGGACAGATCCCTCCTGCTGGAATCTCGGGGCTTCTTCTTCTTCTCAGCGTCCAGGTCGCGGGGCTCGGAGCCCGAGTGGCTCTCGGCTCGGGTCAGCACTCCCGTCAGGAAGTCGGCGATCTCATCCTGGGAATTTTTGGGATAAAGAGTGGGACTCAGGGCTGGGCAGGTCTCTGAACGAAGGAGCCCCGCAGCCTGAAGCAAAGAAATGAAGCATTCCCAGGGGGATACAGGGATAAGGCTCTGCTGGGGTTGGATATTCCGCAGAAAATCCCTAAAGCCTCACAGACAGAGCTTGGATTTCTCAGCGAAGCTCACAAATCACTGACTTAGGACATGCAGGGGAAAAAAACCACAATGGTTTCCCCTAAAATGTGTCGGGACACTCAGGAAAGTGCTCCTTGCTTAAGGTGCACCCCCAGGAATCCCACAGCTCTGCTCCTTCCAAATCCCTGTCAGGAGAAGATTCCCTTCAATCCTGTGGGCACTGAGACATTCCAGCAGAGGTTCCTCCTCCTTTTGGAGGTGCAAAGTTCCTGTGCTCACCTGGATGCACCTGTCCACCATGCTCTGGGTCAGCCCTTCTGACTTCTTTTTGGCTTTGCTTATCCTAAAGGAAAGAAAAAAACAACCAAACCAGGTGGAAATCACCATTTTCCACAGAAATGTTCCCGTCATTCTTCACCTATTGCGGAGAAAGATCCTTTCTGGGACTTCCCAAAGCATTTTTCAAAGCCAATCTGATATTTCAGAGCTCTGTCTTCACACTCAGCGTCAGAGTTTTGGGTTTCTCTCTTTCCTGTGCTTTACTGATTTTCCCTACTCGAGATCCCTGACTCCTGTGATGCTCCAAAATCTCCTCTGGGCTGCTGGGTCTGGCCCTAAATCAGGCCCAGCCCTAAATCAGGCCCAATCCCATACAGGGTTTTCCTACAGTTATTGTCAACGCAGACAAATTTGGGGGATTTTCGTGCAGTTCCCACCTGATCCCAGCACCAAATTTGGGGATTTTCATACAGTTCCCATCTGATCCCAGCACCAAATTTGGGGATTTTCGTGCAGTTCCCACCTAATCCCAGCACCAAATTTGGGGATTTTCGTGCAGTTCCCACCTAATCCCAGCACCAAATTTGGGGATTTCGTGCAGTTCCCACCTGATCCCAGCACCAAATTTGGGGATTTTCGTGCAGTTCCCACCTAATCCCAGCACCAAATTTGGGGATTTTCGTGCAGTTCCCACCTGATCCCAGCACCAAATTTGGGGATTTTCGTGCAGTTCCCACCTAATCCCAGCACCAAATTTGGGGGATTTTCATGTAGTTCCCACCTGATCCCAGCACCAAATTTGGGGATTTTCATGCAGTTCCCACCTAATCCCAGCACCAAATTTGGGGATTTTCATACAGTTCCCACCTGATCCCAGCACCAAATTTGGGGGATTTTCATGTAGTTCCCACCTGATCCCAGCACCAAATTTGGGGGATTTTCATGCAGTTCCCACCTGATCCCAGCACCAAATTTGGGGGATTTTCATGCAGTTCCCATCCGATCCCAGCACCAAATTTGGGGATTTTCATACAGTTCCCACCTGATCCCAGCACCAAATTTGGGGATTTTCGTGCAGTTCCCACCTAACCTAGCACCAAATTTGGGATTTTCATGCAGTTCCCACCTAATCCCAGCACCAAATTTGGGGATTTTCATGTCAGTTCCCACCTGATCCCGCAAATGGGGTTCACCAAATTGGGGGATTTT